>NC_054400.1:22140174-22740174 GCF_017976425.1 Toxotes jaculatrix
CAGAGACCAGTTATACAAGCTTTATTTATTCCACATACATAATTATGTACATGAAAAGCTGAAAACTGTATGAAGATACATGCTGTGATTTACCATGTAAACCTGTATAAACTTGTTTATAAAGTACAGAATTGTGAATAATCTGTCACAATGACAGGGTCTGAACATTAACAGAACACTGACCAATAATTTTGCCACAGGAACACTGGCAAAAAAAACCAAAAAAAAACAAAACTGAAAACTTAAAGTCACAACTTTGCAAACTCTGGGCCGGAACTCATTTCAAATTTAACTGCTTAACATTTTGTTTCATTAGACTTGAAATTAAAATGTACATGTACTAATACGTCACACACATTTAAATAATTTCAAAAGAGTTAGCTATTGTTCTCTGATCCCAGTGAAATTGACACTATATTTCAAAGTCCTAAGCGCGTTCCTCATTAATTCAAATGAGTTGTCAGTCTGGTGCAGCTCAAAGGAAGAAGAGCTTGTCTGATAGCTGGATGGCCGGCTCTGAGTGCAGGTACTGGCCAGACAGGAAAGCCAGTTTGTGGGCATACTTACACGGTGCTGGAACACGAATGGTGCCTGGCCAGTTCCAGTACAAATGGCACATCTTGAAAGTCAGCCTGGTGTGGGACCAAAATAACAAGGTTAGATGTGTTTTCGAACTGATTTAACTGGTAACCTAAAAGCCTTTCTCATTTTCAATGGCCTGAAGATGTACAAAAAAATATCTATGGAATAACAGCGACACTTAATGTACTAATGGATTTTTTCATTTGGCATTTTTCACTAAGCTGCCAGTGTATTAGGTAACCTAATTAAAACTAATACAGTCTAATCCTATAACCCTGTAATATTTCTACCTTCATGAAGGTGAATGTTCAGTTGCTTTATTTCTGTATTTCCTTGGATGTGATTTATTTCTGTACTATACATTGCCTCACTGAGTAATTTACTGTCTGACAACACAGTTACTAGTTGGCCATCCAGTCAGTTTACTGTTTACTGGTGTGAGTTGAATTAGAAGAAATTTACAAAGAACTTCAAGTCTGTTCAGTTTATACCAAGAATCTAAAAATCTAATGGCATGGACTGACTGAGCTAGATACATGAAAGACACTTCCTGCATATTCGCAACATGTTATGAATAAACAACATGTGAATGTATATCAGCAATAATCAGAGTGATACTTAGTGGTAAAGAAAATGGTTTATAAGTACCTCTGTAAATGGTCTGGTGTGAGGTTTGCTGTGTTGTACAAGGAGATGTAGCGTGTAGGAAGTCCACAGCCCTGGTGAATGTGGTGTGCTATCAGAAAGAAGTCCACCCTGAGTGGAAAAAAATATCACTTCAAGGTTAGAAATGTTATAAATAGTCAAAATCAGATACACTGAGTCTTTGATGGTTTCCTTGTCAAAGAGCACATATTTACAGCTGTTGCCAGGAGACAGGGCTGCAGCCTTTTTGATGTACACAGGTAGAAAAGATCAGAACCAGTGCCTCTGTTCCACTGCCCTGCCATTTTCATGATACGCTCATGTGAGTTTCTTCCGGTCGTACTTTCAGTCTGAACACAAACGGCACCACTGTCAGACAGGAACCAACTCAGACCACTGTGTTCAGGTGTGCTTGTGTGGTTTCTTGGGGTTCGATAACTAAGTTCACATTTACTGATTTTCTTTTCAACTAAACTGCCATTGTAAAAGCAAATTAAAGCAGAGCACCAGCCATCTGGGGCCTAAGACTGGATTCAGACTGAAAACTGCTTTCAGAAATGCAGCCTTCTCACTGATTTTAACAGAAAACACTGCTTTTGCATATTGGAAGTTTGGAAAAAACAAATAAATAAACAACACAGGGCCATCCTAACTCACCTTTTATCAAAGCACAGTTTAATGTCAGCCTTCAGTGCATTTTGTTGGCCAATCCAATAGAGACAGAAAAAAATAGTTGATTATGCTATTTTTTTTTTTTTTTTACCCCACAATGAGTGCTACCTTTATAATTATAGTTTTAAAAGCCTGACACAGAAACGAACAGCAGTGTAGCATCTTGACATCTGATCAACCTTCAAATTAGAATAAAACTAAGAGCTTAGAAGAGGATCTACTGACAACTTGTTCACTTGGATAGACTTAAGACTGACCAGTCTTTCTGAGTGAGGGTATGATCCAGAACAGTCCCAGGTGGAGGAATGCCAAAGGTGTTTGAAGCCCAGGAGAAGAGGGTGGTGCTGATGTGCTTCTGGACCACGATGAAGACCAGCTTGGGCTCATAGCTGGGGAAAGTCTCGAAGCATTTGATCAGCTGTGGGATCTCGTACTGCTCCACCATCGTCAGCTGGCTGTCTGACACACCGTCCCGATACACCACAATCTTCTCTGGCAAGTTATGGTTCACCTGCACAGATGAACATAATCAAGTGTTATATCAGGCATAATTAAACTATTGTTATGTAACCTTCATGAGCACCATGTGCTTGTCCTTATCCTGACAACATATCCAGACACAGATTGCAAGGATGTTTTTATTAAGATGCTGAACCAGCTCAGAGGAACAAAGACAAGGGAGCAAAAGTCTGTGATCCTTGGCTAAAACATTTAGGTGTGGTTTTAGTAAGAGGGACTGAATTGCAAGGCATTCTTGTAATGCTTGATTGTAGCATTTACCTCATAGTACTTCTGCAGTGCAGCCAGTAAGCAAACTCTGAAGCCATTGATCAGTTCCTCAGTGGGCGTCTGGAAAGTTACTCTGGAGTACCAGCGGGTCAGTGAGCTGGAAAAACATCCCATGCATTGCTATTAAGGTATTACCACTATTATGCTATATTGTACACTAAAAACACTAATATGCAGATTGACTTAGTTTATTGTGAGGATGTTGGCACAAACACAACCTTAAAATCTGTTGGTCCCATTTATGTAAGAAGGGACTCAGAGCTTTGTGCATGGGGCAATAATGTCAAAATTGTACTGGTAGATAGAAACTGAAATGAATCCTCTAT
Source organism: Toxotes jaculatrix (assembly GCF_017976425.1). NCBI lineage: Eukaryota > Metazoa > Chordata > Actinopteri > Toxotidae > Toxotes > Toxotes jaculatrix. The sequence continues at coordinate 22,143,189 of NC_054400.1, forward strand.
CATTGTACTTTGTGTTCCACATGAAAAATATTCAATATAAACAAAAGAAAAAAGAGAAGGAGAAAGGAGAAAAAAGAGAAAACGTGCACCTGTTCACACTTGCAACAAAGCCCATGACTGATCGATGTGCCTTGCTGGTGTCATGGTGGACATCAACTCCAACCACCATCAAGTGTTTCTGCTCAAGTGAGATAAAGGTTCATCACTTCCTTGGAGACTGCAGTAATGTTACAACCTCTCATTTTCACATGAATCACAACATCTGTGTGATGCTGTTCCAAGACTGTGGCTTCGACTTTTCCTTCAAATAAGGTTCGTATAGATTGTTTTCACAAGCAGAATTGTGTGTAATGAATAGTACCCACCAAGATATCTGCCTCTAAACTGTTCAGCTGTTAACACTCCCGCTCTTGTAAGGCATGATACTCACCAGGGGGACGTTGACAGTCCATAGCTCTCCTCCTAGCTTGCTGTTTATCTGCAGGAGTATCTTTTGGGCAATGCTCTTCAGCTTCTGTTGCTGGGAGATCGTCCGAACATTAATGGCCTGATGACAAGTGGGGAAAAAAAAACTTTTATCTGGTAGAAGATATTTTTACACACAGTTCCAAACTGTTTTTCGCCAACTCAAAAACAGCCATGCCCAAACGCTTGGACAAACCCTACAAAACCTGGGATGGGATGGGACTTTTAACACAGCAGAGCTTCTTGATGGCACTGTAGAGATCGTCTCTGTTGCCGGACATGATGCACACTACCAGCTGCATGTTGGGCTGCAAACAGATGAGAAATAGAAAACTTACACAGGATGAATCCAACTGCATCGCCAGCATTTCTACATGGTCAAAACCTGTGCAGTTCAAATTTCTTTCTTATGTGCTGAACATCACAACATTCAAAAGTAATGACAAAGAAAGATGGATATTGTGAAAGTAATACTTTGAATCTAGTCATATTCTGCACTTTATTAATATTCTTCCCCTCTGAATTATAAATCATTAGCAGTCATGTTAATGCAGTTTGCAAAACCATGCAGGGCTTGACAGTTCACAGTTGCTCAGGTTGCCCCAGGCAACCAGACTGGAACCGCTGTCAGTCATTTTGTGGTCTTGCTTCTGTTACACAGTTAAAAATAGAGACAGAGCTAAAGTTTTAGATGCTAGCAGCTGCTATTCAGTCACAAGTGTTTGTGAACATCTAATCACTAACTGATCTATAATTACTGCAGGGCAAGTATTTGTAAAGGTGATGTTAGGTGCTCTTTATTTATAATGCAATCTGCTATTTAGCTAATATTCCTCTGCATGGCTTTAGCGTCTTTATTTCAGAGTAATGGTAATCATATCTTAGAACAGAAATACCAACACTTGTTTATATATGTTTTTCTTTTTTTTCTGTTAGTTGGCTTTAAAGTTTGTCGCTCACACACAGGAAAGCAGCAACATGACATGATTTATCTGTTCTTTAGTACAGGAAGTGAATCCTTATCCTCAAGTAGTATTCTAAATTTAAATGTCATACTTCACTGGTGAGCTGAGAGTGGATGCTCTTGACGTAAGTCTCAGTGCGATCATCCCTCAGCTCCACACGAATGGGCCGCTCCAGTCGGACCCCAATAGGCCCGGCCACCTTTTTAAAGGTGGAAACCAGTTCCTCAGCCTGCTCAGCGCAGCGGCGAGGGTAGAAGATGGCCCAGATGTTCAAGGGGATCTAAGAGTAAAATAGGTCAGTTGGTGAAGAAACACAGTAATACAGCAACCATTTCTGAGGCCAAGGCTCAATAACACATGTGGCTACACACTGATGCTTGAAGAGGGCTAAAAATAATAATAAAAAATAATAATAACTCACAGAACTGATTGAAGCATCCCTGGAAATCTCTCTGGACCAGGATACAGCAGAGCTGGCGGCAAAGGATGAAGACTGCAGGCAGATGGTTTCAAGGGGCAGAGTTCTACCTTTAATCTGCAACAGAGGAAACACATTCACAATATACTGTCAAAAATTAAAGTGTGCTAAAACAAAAATGGCTAAGGAATATAATGAAATACAAAAAGCAAAGGCACAACACAAAAAGAACATCAGCACTAGATTCTAGTGTCTTGCTACCTACTTGCTTCCCACCACTGTACAACATACAAAAGTGGAACGTGGCTCAAATTCAGAATTCACTGTACTGTCAGACTGAGAGGATGGGGTGTGATACTAGACAAATACTGCATTTATCACGTTATCCACAGACACTTGTCATCAGTGAGGTGACGCATATTCTCACCACTAGAATTTCGGAGCCGATCTCCAGTCCCCACTGGCTGAACTCCTTCAGACTCTCAGGGTTGGTGCTGATGTTGTTCAGAAGCTGCTTTATTGAGTGGATGTGCTGGTCACCGCGCACACTGATGTGCATGCCCAGGTCCTACAACATATGACAAATACATTCTCAATAAGTATGCAGTCAGGTAATTTTGATACAAATATTTTCTGCCTTGAATCTTTCTAAGATGACAGATACTGTTTTGGGTCTCTGTTTTCAATCCTTTGGCACAATTCACACTTTTCATGTACTTTTGTGTATGTTAGGGTTTGGGGAGAGGGGAGGGTAGTGTCTACCTTCTGCTGCTGGGATGACATTTCTGACTTACACTGAAACCACAAGATACACCAGGTTTAACTGTCCAATGTTAACTATCTGCCAATTATGATTCATTTATACACTGTTTCATAGATAGATCTTGGGGTTTAAACTTTTAAACCCTTTCTGATATTGATAAGACTTAATTATTCAGGTATATTGGACTTCCAGATCTAAAGATCAGATTTGACAAATGGAGTCGCAGTGTATCATATCATTACTGTCGCACAGTGTCTCTGTCTGGTGTGCAGCAATTACATTATAACACTCACACTCAAATTGGTGGCAACCTTGTATCATGACTCTGCCTAAGCTATCATTACAAACCTACCTTGCCTACTTTCAAACAATTGCTTTTTTTTTTTTTAATAATATATATTTTTTAAACATGTATCATCTTTACAGCTGGGAGGTGTTAGATCTGAATAACAGGACAAGACCACTGTGCTTTACCTTCATAGCTTTGAAGTCCTTCCTCATTTTCTCAGGGATTCCCGTCATGAAGGAAAGCTCTGGCACTAAAAGGATCTCTCCAGTAATGATTTGCTGCAATACGTCAATATAACATTAACTACACAGTGAAGTATTTATTGCTCAGTTGCTTTTGAATATAATACCTTCAATATAATCTCCTCTTTGCACCATTATGCATCTGGTGGACTAACAAACAACCTACAGTAGTTGTTTGTACATGGAACAAGTGTTACTGGTGCCTGAGTAGGTTGCAAAATAGTGCAAAAAGTGCCTCTCACATAAGAAAATATGGGACAGCTTGTTAAGAGAAATTATTTTAATTTTGTGTGTTTAAGTGCACTTACAAAGGCCTGACATGCCTTAACAATAAAGCAGATTGCAAGACCCATTTTAGCCACAAGGTGGCATTCAAGTTAAAGTTATCAGTAAAAAAGGACACCTGAATGTTTGTCTTGAGCATTTATTATTATTATGTTAAAATAACAGATGATTAAGTGAGGTTTTACCTTCCCTCCTGGCTTAGACCTCTCCTTTGGCCGATGCATGAGCAGAGGCTGGTCCATCTCTTTGATTGTAATCCCATAGTTCTTGCTGTTAAAATGTCCATGCAATGCAATGACAATTGAATTATAACAAATACGTGTTTAAATAAAAAGAAAAGACAGATATGACAGAAGAGTTTCAACAGTTTTCTGTTTAGTTCTGAAGAGTTCATGGAAAGATCAGTCTCACCTGTAGTATTCCAGAAAGGTGGTTTTTGTGCCATCCATCAAAGAGAAGGTGTCTTTGGGTGACTTGTTCCACTCGATGGCATCAATGCGGTAGGTGCGGTTGTTGTAGCGGGTGATGACGATGCTGCCAGTCAGTTCTTTGGTGCATTCGTCTTGGAAGTTTTCCTTGCTCTGCTGGTACAACATGTTCCTGGCAGACAGCAGATTATAAGCTTGCTAATCATATACAACACAAAATGCTTGATTTATAAATAATAATTTCTCAGTGACCTTGCTAATGTTGGTATGTTGCTATGCTGTGTGAACTCACATGACATCCAGCACAGAGTCATTCCGCAAGACTTTGTGAGAAACATCCACACACAGGTACAGGCCTCCATCTGTGCGCTTGAAGCAGGCTGAAAAGCCTGGCCACACCTGAAGCCTTAAAAACAAATGTTTTTAAAAAAATACTATACCAAAAAACAAAAACAAAAAAAAAACCCAATGCAATACCTCTCAGTACTGACCGATGTTTTCCAAGAATGACTGCACTTTCTGGATCGTAATGATTTCGCCCCACCAACTTCAGGCCGATGAGTTTCATTACCCTTGGAAAACAAGAACAGTGGCTCATGTCCTGTCATCTGTCAGTAACAGTAACAGTAACAGAAAGAGTAAAATAATTACGGTTGCTTAGACTGTGCAATTAAAGGACTTTTACAAATACAAAGAAAACTGCTCATTTTCCCAAAGCAGTGTGTCTTTGTCTGAAACATATTATTAAGAAGTTGTGTGCAGAAATTTGGCCACATCAAGGCAAATGATACATTTTGTTGATTTTTTAAAATGCCTTTTCTCAAGTGTTAATGCTCTGTTACTTTTTATTTCATGAACTTGAAAAAAATAAACAGTAATTGTGGCATCTGCAAAAGTCTGGACACCCTGCTGCAACACTACTAAAACACTCAGAACTTCACTGACTCATTAGGCCTTAATTGACTTGTTAGGAATTGGGAAGCAGGTCTTCCTGTTCAGTCTATTATTGTCTTTCTCACTAGGAATTCAACAGCTGATGATTGTTCCAGTGTTGAGAACAAACCTTGTGGTAACACCAAACAACCATGGGCTCCTCTAAGCTGACTGAGGATCTGAACATGAAGCTTACGGATGCTGACAGATCAGGGGAGGCTATTAAAAGGTATCAAAGTGCTCCCAGCTTGAAATCTCACGGTTCAAAATGTCACTGAAAAATGGCAGTTTAGGGGAACTGGGGAAGTCAAGATGACATCTGGAAGGCCATGAAAACTTTCAGGTAACACTGGCCATCTGCTTGGGAAAAAAAGGCAAAATAAACTCTGACATGACTGCAGAAGAGCTGCAGAAAGGTTAAGCAGACGCAGGAGTAGTGATGCATCGTTTCACCATGCCGTGTTGATTCACCAACAGGGTCTACATGGAAGAGACATCAGAAGGAAGGCTTACCTGCAACCTCAGCACAAAAGTCAAGTGCTGAAGTCTGCAAAGTAACATCTGGATAAGCCAGAGTTGTTTTGGAAACAAGTGCTGTGGACAGATTAAAAAAGTTCACAAGTTAAGATTAAGATTTGGCTGCAATCACCAAAGATGTGTCTGAAAAAAAAAAAAGGAAAAAAGAAAGAAACAAAGGAGCAGGAACTGATGAAAAAAACAAAACAAAACACCTTGACATCAAGTCCACATTAGTTGGATGCCCAATTTTTGCCATGCCATAATAATTTCTTTTCCTGTTTTTTTCATTAAATCGGTTTGTTCAGTTCTGTCTGTTTATGAAATAAAAAGTATAAACAATGCATTTATTTAATTTAGTCTCATTTTTAAGGTCTCTTTGCAGCACCGGTTCTATTTACCTCTTCTCTGCCAAAAACCAACAAAAGTATAAAATTTGCCCAGCGGTACCCAAACGTTTACATACAACTGTACCTTACAGTTGCTAAGTTGCAACAATACACGAGACATACAGAGAACAAACAGCACTTATTAGTCGAAACACAAATGACTAGCAAATTGACAGCACTGAACTCGCTGAATGCAATCTTTAGTGAAAGGAAGAAGAAAAAAGCTCCTTAAATAAGGAAAAATATTCAAAACTAAAATCCACTAAAATGTCACTGTTTGAGTGGATAAAGGGCAACTGTAACTTGACAGGTAAAGTAGGAGATCACTGCAGTTACTTACTATTAACACCTTCAATCTGCATACTGATGCAGGTGCATTTCAAGATGATAAAACTAAAGCAGTCAATCTCAGACCAAGCAGGGACAGAGCCTTATATAAAAAAGCCTAAAATAAATAAAATACCTCCTGAGAACCACATTGTAGAACGGGATGCACAGATCCGAGTTGGGTGGCAAAATCTTTGTCATCTGGATTTTGATTTGTATTTCCTCACCATCTGTCCGTCTCAAACTCTTGAGAAGAACTGTCTGCAAGACAAAAATATTGTGTGTTATTTACAGTATTCTGCACAGTATAGTTAAAAATTAAACACTAGTAAACTGTCAAACATTTTTTTTCAGTAGTTTCAGACCATTACAGATAATCAGTCACCTACATACATTTAGATTAGAGAAATTATAAATCATCACTGTGATACCCACTTCATTCAGCTTCACAGGCAGGTAGAGTATGGAGCCATCAAAAGCCACAACATCTCCTGTGGTTGAGCGATGATCTTTCATCATGCCGAAACGCATTGCCATTGATTCAACATTTGGACTGAAAGATATGATTAGAAATACACACTAACAACAGTACTTCTCTGTCGCAATTACCAGTACTGACTGACATGATCGATTCAACAATGGCTGCTGGAATAACCTTGTGGCAATAAGCATGTCCCCTCTGGGACTTTATTAACTATGTTGCCACTATGTAATTTTAGCTTTGATTCACATACGGAAGTTCAATTCATTAACAAAATTAGAACAGTTTTACACGCTACATTTTTTATTTTTGTTGAATCATTGCTAAAGAGAGGAAACACATCAATGACACATGATACTTACGTGAATGTAACATGGTACTGATAAACGGCTTCGTTCTTGCAGTGAATCGGGATGTGGTTTGAGGCAATCGTTATAGGAGCTCCTTTTGTTCCAGTCTTATTGGGTGGCTCACTGACCAGGGGAGTATATACATACAAACAGATCATTTCAGCACAAGTCACACAGTCAACTAACCTTACATGATGAAATGTGTAATTCTTTAAAGCTAAGTGTCCCTAACATGACATGTTGACCTCTAGCACAGAAGGCCTATTAACAGAACATCTGCATATACTGTACAGACACGTGCAAGAGGACATATCACCTCACTAATCTCTAATTATAAATCAATAAAAAAAGGTCATGCCAAACACTTGCAGTGCATTCAGAATCAAACCTTTTGCTTTAGTTGGTATGGAAGAAGACTAGATGGAGGAGTAATGTAACAACTCGTAATACCCAAATCAAGCTCCTGATTTGCTGGACTGAGCAGCCCGTCAAGACAGCGTTCTCTCACCAACGGCCTTTGTGCTCCAGTGGCCGAATGATCTCAACTAAGGCTGAAGGCCTCAACAAGAGTCAACATGCCACAAACGTAACCAGTGATACTACATCTGCCTAACAGAAGCTGGAGGATAGCTTGGTGTGCCGGGACCCCAGGAGGTAAATGCAAAGGAGAAATCGTGTACTCACCTGACTGGCTCAATTTTCAGCTCTTTCTTTGCTGGTGCAATAGAAGAAAACTCCAGGACATCTTGAGTGGTGGGCACTGGGGGTATGGCTGCTTCAGATTATTTGCATTTCATTAGACTTATTACAGATTGTGTTTACATACAAGTGCTTTAACACAAGTTATGAGGTCAAGCAAAAGTTACACATTGTATTAAACTTTCTTGCCTTAATATTCAAGAAGCCTAAATATCCACTTTAACTCATCTGACGCAAACAAATGCACTTTTGAGGAATCCTTTTTCAAAGTTTTCCTACCTGCATGGGAAGGCTGAGAGTAAAGGGCTGGTGCAGGTTCAGAGGCAGGAGAAACTGACTCGGCACGACCTGGAGGAAAAGAGGGAAGCAAAGGGCGCCCTCTTCCTCTTCCAGGATGCGGCATTGCTGTTCTTCCAAGCCCCACCATTGTCTGTGGGAACAAACTTCGGCCATGGAAACTGTAAGACAACATTGCACAATGGCCAGGGCCGCATATCAGTTTTTCCAGTACCATTAATGGTTGCAGTAATTAAAAATATTTGTATAGGCAACATGTCTCTGAAGACAGACCATGTTTTATTGATTTTATTGCAAATATTTCTGTGACAAGAAAACAACAGCAACAACAAGAAACCTGCAATGATCTTAAATGTAAGTTAAAAACAATCTTTACTGGGGGGAGAACTCAACACTAACCATCATGAGAAACTGTACCTTTGTATCTTTCTACTTCAGAAGTCAAAAGCTGGTCTCACACTTTCACAGAAACAAAGCTACTCCACATACAGTGTCACCACTTAAGTTACACTGACCTTGTCCACAAAAATTACAAAGTGAAAGCAGCGCCTCACAGCAACATGACAAGCAATGTATGCACTATCTGTAAATCTGATGACAACAGAATGTAAAGAGGTGATGATACAACTTTATGATCATTAAGGAGGCTCTGCATCATGTGCTGTTTATGTGCAGTATGTAATAGTGTGTTCTGTTTTCAGTGTCTTTTTTTCCCAAAACATTTATTCTACCTTTCTCTTTACATATGACACAATCAAGTGAAGGAGTAAGAACATCTAAGAAACCCGGTTAGTCAATAGACAGATCTTGACACTCCTTTGCCTCCTACCTGCTGCCTCTGCCCATCGCCTCTTCAGGTTGGCTGATACTCACTAGGCTGCTGATGACACCTACAGAGGCACCTTGCGGCTTTACCTCTCCCATATCTCCAGCTGGTCCACATCCTGAAATAAAATTTAACAAATCAATTCTCATGGTTCTTCTGCACACACACAGTGACACTACTTAAACTTGATTTTGCAGTTTTTTTCTGAATGAGTCAGCACAATTGTTTCAATTTGTAAGTCCAAGTTTTAAATACAGACCAACTGGTAGTGTTCCTCTTCCCCATGAAGTTATTGAGGGCTCAATGCCCATTCCTCTAAACATGGAGACCAGTGCTGATCCTTGACCCACGCTAGGCAGGTCAACCTGAAAGCAGACAAAAACACTTAGCAGCTTTTCAAGTGAGCAAATAATAATTAGAAAATGTAAACATGCAAAGGTATACGTGTATAGACGCATATCTGGTTCTAACCTCTTTTGTTGTTTGTACGGAGGTCTCTTCTGACAGGCCTTGAGTTTTGGTTTCACATGGAGGTGTCTGTTCGTGCTGTGGCTCCAGACTAGGCAGGATAGCCCCTCTTGCCACCCCTAACTTTGGTTCAGCTGCTGGGAAGAGCAGTCCTCTGGCTCGTCCAACTCCTCCATCATCAGGCCACACCAGCAGTCCTCTAGCACGCCCAAGCACAGGCTCAGTACTGGGTATAGTTACTCCTCGTCCTTGTGCAGTATCACAAGGAGTGGCGAAACCTCTGGCTCGTCCTACGCCAGGCTCTGCTGCAGAGAGCAGCAGCCCTCTACTACGTCCTAAACCCAGCTCTTCAGGCTGCAGTCCTCTTCCGCGTCCCAGCCAAGGGACGCCCGTCGTACCACCGAGGTCAGGCTTGTTTGGATCCATTCAGCCAACTTCTGATACCACCAGCTGAGGCAAAATGGATGAACTGCAGGGACCAATGCACATAATAAAAGTTATCAGTACACCTCATACTGCTGAAATGATGAAAGACTGTGTTGATGGAACAACGGGTTGTTAGGTGTATGTAGTGTCTTTATGAATATGTATGAGTGTCTTGATTCAAGGTCCCTCTTTGGCCACAACCAGAAACGCTTTACGTGTTAACATGCATTTTAACGTCGTCTAAACACAAACTCTCCAAGACGTTAATTGCGCAAATGGCATTCCTAAAAAAATCATTCTATTTATCCTCTCATCAACTAGTTAACTTAGTTAACTAAAACCAGACATAAGCATTCATGTTAATACTTTGCAATTACTATACGACAAAAGTTTCCTACCGCGCTCTTAGCGTGGCGCTGCAGTTAGCTAAAAATGATCGGTAGCTAGCTAGCTGAAACACGTTGGAGAAAATGACACAGCCGACGCCGACAGCCACGGGCTAGAAATTAAATACAACCGAAATACTTCCAGAAAACTGAGCAAGTTTCCAGCAAACAATAATACAATATTAGTTATAGATGCTGCAGCATGAGAACACCCATACAATCCACGGGTGTGTCTTTTACCTGGGTCCACACGTCAATTCTGCATTAAATCGGTCCAACGACTGGATTTGAAATGTAGGCCGACGGAATCTGCTCTCCTGTAACCGTACCGACGAAGCAATCAGGATTATGCAGAAAGGCACTGGTGTACTTGACCTTTCAATCTTTCATTGTCCACTCACAGGACACTGGGGGACTGCGTTTTGTGTTGTCGCCCTCTGGTGGTAACCCCCTGTGTCCCTCAGATGTTCAGCACCTGAGCAAATCTAATGCAATGGGCAATCAGTGTCACTTCTCATGACAGCAGCCTCAGTCTGTTGATGCACCTGTTTGTAACAGGTGCACCTGTAACTGACTTTTAATAAAGACTCGTGAGGTGAAGGTCCTGGTTGCCCCCAATAAATACAAATCAAATTGTTACATTTTGACATTACATAAGCTGACGTATTGGGCCAAAAATAAAAACAACAGATTATTAAATTTAGATAAAGCGTTATGGTATGCTTTGAATATATACCTATATTCATTAGTTAGAATTTCTATCATTAAAATCTTTCCACAGGAGTTTTTCTGTGCTTATATTCAGTAGTGGCCAGTAACAGCCCACTAAAGTCACTGGGGCATAGTACATATTTTTAAGCAGCTTGGTGGTGGTGAATAATATGTTTGACAAGCTCAACCATATGGTGCCATTATCTCTAATCTGCTGATATTATATGGTTATTCACAAGCCATTACACAACCAGCCAGTTATGTTCCCGGTCTATGTGGGATAAAACACATTTAAATGGGCCAAGTGATAAGTAAAATGTGCCTTTTTCAACAGGGGTTGTGACTCTGGCCTACACAAAATGAAACAAGAACCATGTTCATATTTAAAAGACTTGAGAGAACACCTAAAAATTGTTACTGTGTGATTAAAGCAAACAAATAGCTAATCTCTGCTGAGACAGTTTTTAGTCTTTTGGGAAATTAACCAAATTCTGTACTGCTGTTTAAGGCATTCACGAGGAATTACTAAAAATGGCAAGTCTTATGAATCTTGACTTTATCTTGGATCCAAAAAAGCACTACTAAAAATAAATAAACATAATGAAAATATGTTTCACCACCTACTCAAGGTCAGCTGCTGAAATGAGCATAACTGTGTCTCCTTCTTGTATGAAGAAAATAAATAAGAATGTCAGTGGAGGTGGTCTAACAATTCTTAAAAGTCCAAACTGCCTCAGAGCTTTGGTTTTCAGGTCACCAGTCAGGCGTATTGGCAATTAGTCTTAAACTCTTTTGAAATAATCACAAAAATGTTCCCAGAGGCCCTGAGGTGATGACTTTGTGCTCACACCTGGTTCTGCAGGGATAAATTAATCACTGTTCCAGAGAGTGACCATTACTCTGGTTCTTTTATTAGATACAGTTTTTGGTGGAGTGACCAGATGGGTTAGTGCGTTTCCCTGCTGTCAGACAAACACTCCTGGAGACAGCTTTTAAAAATTTAAGGGAAAGCATTTATTAACAGTTAGATAGTTAATTTGATTGATGAAATTGTCTTTTTTATTTCTTTTAAAGTGAGTCTTTAACAGACTCCATTTCATCCTTGGTTGCCTGGAGAACCACACGAGAAGCTAAAAACTAAAATGGAGTGTGTCACCTTGTGTTTTGAACCCCCTGCAGCTGGAATGATCTTGGTAGGCCTGTGATGTGTCTTTGAGCAAGGCATGCTCACTCCTACCAACAGCAGAGATGGGGTGGTTTGTAGGTGTGAGAGTGTTGCACATTAGGAATATGAATCAGGCTCAGCATGCTCACTCAGCAGACCCAACTCCTCGGATAAATAAAGAAAATTTGAAAAGCCCTGTCCCCTGAAGTGATTACTCTGCTTTCCCACCACACTGGAATTCATAAACTGTCACGTTTGCCTCCTTCTTTTGTGCATTTTGTACCTTTGCACTTTTTTTCACTCATTATTCGGCCTGGAGCTTCTCAGCTGGACAATGGTACATAAAATATGAACAAACAAACTTTAGTCTTCAAATCACCAACACAACCAAACATTATTTGAAATAAACAGAGATGTCCCTAAAGCAGCAAACTAAAATGCAGTGCATTATACACATTTATCAGGCACTTCCAAAGTAACTTACATTTTTCTAACATATACAAACACACTGGGAGCAAATTTAGAGTTCAGTGTTTTTTTTTTTCTTAAATGGTATTCAGAATGCAGACACAAAAGAACCAGGGACTGAACTACAAACTCTTTTTAAATGGCAAATTTGCTCTACCACTTGAGTTACACACGTTCACAGATGCTACAAACTGTACCTCTGTCTGTCCAGATGATACATAATTTGACATGATGTTGCCAGACCAACATGTCTTAAATTAGTGTGTACACTGAAGAAGAAAAGACCCTTTGAAAAATATGGCATTTAATTTGACAGTGAAGTGGGTATCTGAGCACTGTAACTTTTTCAATAATTTAAATGTTTAAAAACTTAAACGTTATTCTTCAAAGCACTTTCACCACAATACCCGTGGGTTAAAATATTGTTTGTCATTTGGAAGTAATCATTCCTTTGAGTTCAGCACTCAATCCCATTTAAACTGTTCACAGGTCATTTCTGTGGCCAGGTACTTCTGAAACAAATGTGTTTTTCTATTTTGATACTCGCTTACATTTTGTTGTCATGATGAAATTACCTCTTTGTTCCCAAGCTCCTGCTCTGTGTCTGATTGTGGCACTTTATTAAGGTCATGTTCGCAAATCCTCAATTTGCTGCCAAGAAAATGAGATAAACAATGTTTATCTCCCCGGTGGCCTATGAAAAGGGACAATCTCCACCTGTCCGCCTTCAGCTGCAATCTACATCTAAAGAACAAACATTTGACTTCAACTGCCTGATTATGCATTATGCCAGTCCATGTCAAAGGCACAGATGGGCTCTAAATTGACATAGTCAGTAGCATCACCTGTCATGTCTAATGCATTGTGTCTGGATGGGACCTGGAGGGTTCCTTTTGGCAGCATATTCTGACATTTAAACATCAGAAAATGATTGACATGTTAGTGTAATTACAAGGCAAAATGGAAAATGTGATGGCAGTCTGCATCACTCCTGTGAAAGGACACGTTTACTTGATGTTTTGGAGTCACTGAGATTTATGCCACCTGATTAGAAGGGAGCCAGGACTTGCTACCAAAAATCACATGGTCTCACATGAGGCTTGTTTATTGGACAGAGTTTTATTAACATGGCATCCAAACAGGCCACCAGGGATTTTGGCATCAAGGGGGATCAAAACAAGCTTTACATTTTTGAGGTCATCTCCTGCAATTGTTTTGAATTAGCTTTCACTTCTGGCTCACCACACCACAGTTTTGTTAAAGGAGCACAGAGATCTGCATTTTCAGCTGTCTTTGTTTGGTAACCTGGTTTCACAGTGAAAAAAAAATCAATCCTCAAACTAATTTCAAAGAACCACATTAGATGCATGAGAATTAACAGGATTATTTTAACCTGAAATCAACAAGTTAGCCCAAACAAGGGCATGACCCTTTTGGTAATTCACTTTCACTTACTTTTAAGAATGACTTGCTGTGGAAATTGCTAATAGATGCTGACATTAATGTTGTATTAAAAGAAGAAGAGCCAAGAAACATTTATTGATACAAAAGCTAAAACCTTTTGTTGCTAGCAAATGGTGTTTTAATTTCTGTTTGTCCACGTACACTATGGGTCAAAGGTTTTAGAACGTTCCCAGTTTTCCAGTTTTTATTGGAATTTCAGTAGCTTCCACAAAGATGAATCAGCTCCATTAACTGTTAACAATTTGCAGCTGATTTAAATTTCTCTTGTCATGCTTTCTCCTAACCATCTCTCTGATGCTCCCAAAGCAGATGTCCATACCTGTTTAACCCCTCTCATTACAAGACCCTCAGGAGGGCTGAAAGAGCCACTGACATGCTAACAAGTTGCTTTGCATAAGTCCCGAGAGCTTGCCTCAGAAGCTTTCCACCTCAGAAACCTGATCCATCTTTTCTGACATCTACGCAGAAATGGGCCAAATTTCCCTGACAGCAGGAGATCTAACAGAAAGTGCCAGTGGTCACTTCCATTAATCTGATGTGACAATCTTTACTGACCTGTCTGTCAGACTGAGTAGTAGGTAATGGTGACTAAAAGGCTAAAGCTGTGTGGTGGCTTGCATCTGAGGAGGGGTGGTGGTGTTGATGGTGGTGGTGGGGCAGCTATGACAGACTAGGGGGTGGGTGGGGGGGGGGGGAGGGGGGGGGGGGGGGGGGGCGGTTGTGAGGAAACAGAACTGGCCCCTCCAGAGCCTGAGGGGACAAACACACCACAGCTGTTGCTGCCTGGACGATGATGCAAGCAGCCAGAGTCCTGGGAAGCTTTCCCATATGTCCTTTCTGTCTCCCAGCATCATCAGCGGTGCTGGAGTTTTCTCTTTTGATTTGCCTTCAGTGCTTAAATTTGAGGGGCCAAGACAACCAAGAAAAGCATCATCACAGAACAACAGAAACAAACACTGTCCACTACAAGAGACCATCCAGTTTCTGTTAAGAGGTTTTGCTTTTGAGAAATAATCTATTTATAATCAGGTGACTTCTTTCTCCAAAAAAGGCTGTTGTCTCTCTTCTGCCCCGTGTGAGTTCAGTTAGTAGGTTGTCTGTGCGTCTGAAGTGATGCGTCACATGGTTAGATGCGGTTTGCGCAGCGCAGTTCCCCAAACGGCTCATTCTTCTCGGGGTCGTGCAGTGAGAAACAAGCACTTCTGGAGCAGCCAGATTTAGATTCTGTAACTTTCTTTTTGTTTAAATTTCATAGTTTTGGAGCAGAAATGATTTTGTCCTCTAGGGAAGGAGCACGCATCTATATATAGAACACATCTTCAGACGGATTATTCTTAAACAGAAACCAGTCAAGAACCCTTCTGAGTAGTTGGCAGCTCTGATGTGGTGCAGCTGCAACAGCCTCAACCTAAAACCGCTGGATAGGAGCCGAGAGCAGGTTACACACATCCAAATATGCGCGTAATTGGAGTGCACTGGCGAGGCATCCCTTGCACCCCTACCGGGATAACGTTGTCGTGATGTTCAATACTTCGGGAATTGAGTTCACTTTTAATAAGAAAGAGGATATTTCCGAAGTTATCAATGGCACTTTGCAGCTTCTCTACAACGTCCTCATCACAGTCAGTCCCACAACCATGTGGAACGAGTCGTGCGGGGAGCAGCTGCAGGATTTCGGGCGCCCGGAGAAGATTATTATCGGGGTGATGCTGGCGATCATCACGGCGGTCACCGTGATGGGGAACACGCTGGTGGTGATCGCAGTGTGCGTGGTGAAGAAACTAAGGCAACCTTCAAACTACCTTCTGGTGTCCCTAGCAGTGGCGGACCTGTCAGTGGCCATAGTTGTAATGCCATTTGTAATTGTGACAGACCTCACCGGGGGCAAGTGGCTTTTTGGTGAGCTGTTCTGCAACATCTTCATCGGCATGGATGTAATGTGCTGCACTGCCTCCATCATGACTCTGTGTGTGATCAGCGTGGATAGGTGAGTTTCCAAAGTTAGCAGCTGCTCAGGAGCTGCTCCGATATTGAGAGCTGTCATTTTGCAACGGCACCAAAATTACGCGTGCAGTGCGCCTTGCTTTTAAAAAGACACGGAGGCGACAAATATATGGCTTTTTACAAACCGCTCCAAACCACTTAACACTGAGGGCAGGAGCAGTTCAAGTGTCAAATGAAGTAATGAACTGTAATCTAGACGCATGAAATAGCTGAGGATGTTTGCACCAGAGGATGGCTTTTAAATGTCTCATTCCAGATCAAACGTTACTCTGATTAGCTGCGCGGTTAAAGCCAATGATCCAGAAAATGAATACGCAGACTGTGATTAATTCATAGCACGCTTAATTAATTTGCCTGACCGGCCCATGGGCAGTGTTTCCCGTAATTACACATTTAGGATCAGCGCCCATCGACCTTACAGCTGCTATGACTTTGATAGATGATTTACTATCGTCGTACATTTCTGTTAAGGTCGCACCTGCTCTCTATTATTATGCCTTCATAACAATAAAATCAAAGCAAGAGCTGCTGGAATTCATCTTACACACAGCGCAGCAGCTCACTTCTGGGAAAACTCAACTACAAATACTGCTTTTCTGTCTCACTGCGTGCATAAATATGAGGGTTAACACCCTGGTGTTAGGCAACACACTGTTCCAAAATTATTCATGAAAGTGAGTTCCCAAACGCCCCACAGTGAGTTGCTTCAAATTCTCCATTTAAACTGGGGAAAGTAAGGCGTGAGCACTCATCCCCACCAATCAAGATTCATGAAGGTCCCCCCTGCATCTCAGGTATACTACAGCTCTTTGGAGTTGAGCCTGATAGCTTGTGTCAAATGAGACCTAACATAATCCACAATCCTACCATAATCCACAATGAAATAAAAGTCAAGTGACTGCTGTTACTGTTCTGCCTCAGTAACCTTAACAGAGACCAAAGCTCATTGTGGTATTGATGATCTGATTATTTATTTCCTCCAGCTTGCCAAACAGGTGTTATTACCTCAGTGCATTGCACCCAGAATGATGCACGTTTCATGCTGAGCATGAGGGATTTAAGAATGCTTGGGGAGCTAATGATGTTTTGGGAGGAAATGGATCACAGATATCACGCTGAGATACAGTGTGATTCCTCCAGTCAGTTGTGGTAATGCTGACAAGAGGTTTGACTGTGTTTTGGGCTGGTTGGAGGGGAGGTAACAAGATTAGATGAACAGAGACAGATAAGCCCTTCAGAGGTTAGGTTAGAGGTCACGGAGGTCGCAGTGATTACTGAAGATGGATAGACAGTGGTTGTGATTTGTGTGTCATCTGTGATCAGTCACTCCTCAGTGAGGTCATGAGCTGCTCACTAGCGTGAAACCAGTTACACGTTGTTCTGCAATGTACTTAGTTTTTTCCCCCATGTTAATCTCAGCAATGTCAGTAATGTCAGTGTGTGAAACCGGGTCTCTCTTTGTCATCCACCGGAGGATGAGAGGCAAACCAGCTCTGTCAGGTGCCATGGCCAGTGTGTGTGATTTGAATTGCTCACAGTGTACTGTATATTCAGAAAGGACAAACGGTCCTACCTGTGAGCGAGCATGTCTGAAAAGATAGAGCAGATGATTGAATGTGTTGCCGTGAAGTCAGCGTGTACGCACCCACCCAACCACACCATTCTAGCAGAGCATCTCTGAGTCCCTGTGCCTTTTGCCAGACACAAGACTAAACTGAGAATTAAAAATGATGTGATGTCAGTTTGGGATTATTTTCATCCCCAAACAAGCTGTACAGACAGTTCTGTGAACTGTTTTCGCTGATCTCCATGAAAACCAGACTCATTTTAATTAAACACCGCAGAGTGTGTTTGGCATATGATTAACAATGGGAATCATAGAGATTATTTATTAGAATGGGAGTTGCCAATTAGACACATGATTATCTGTAACTAGAGCTCCCTCTCTGTCAGCCAGGATTCCCGAGGACATGCATTATAAAATGAGGCAGAAGAGTAGGGAGTGCTGCAAATGAGGCTGAACAGGTGTGTTTGTGGGAGTTAGACAGTCCCCGAAGACAAGGAGCTCTTATGCAGAAAGGGATGCTTATTGTCTCTCAAATCTCAGAGGGAAATGCTGTGCTGTATGTGCCAATATGGACAATGTGGTGCTGCAGGAGTGGTCCCTAGTGTGTAAGGCCAAAGAATTGATGATCCTGAAGGGACTTAACAGTATCTCTGACCATCTATGTTAACACAGGTTTAATCAACAACTACAACTGCTTTTTATCTTACACTGTGACAAGTAAATGAACACATTCTGCTGTATAAAACATTTCCTGTCACAGGAAACAATGTAGGAAAAATAATTCTCTGACTGTGTCTAAGGTGCTTCTGCACCTCTGTTACTTAATATTAGAGGTGGGGGATATGAATAAAATTCTCGGTCATGGTATGGTATGTAGTTTTACATTGTGGTACCAATGTATATAAGGATATAGTCCAGTACATTTTCTGGAAAATCAGTTCAATTGCTAATGGATGAAACAAACTGAAAGGAGCATTTCTGGCTGCATTTATCAAATCTAGCAATTTTAACACTTAGCAAATCCAATAATAAAAATCCAATATTTCCACTAAATAGTCCTGCTCATTGATCTGCAACATTTCACAGTAGTGGCCTAAAAGACTACATAGTCTTTGCACCTGCCCCTACTTAATATATGTTTCATGAATCTAATGGAAGTACGAAGTTACCTTTCAACCAGTTGAATGACATTTCACTTAAATAATAAATAAAGAATAATCCTACATTAATTCCAAATCTGAATGTCCGACCTCTTTGCTTTGTCTTTCCTCCTCTCTCACCCAATAAGAACAAACAATTGGGATCATGCTTAGGTCATGTCAAAATAACTACAGAACAGTGGTATCGGTATTGATTTTGTGCTGTGGGTGAAAATGCTGATTTATGGCTGTGAAAGCCATGCTTATGGATGAGTAGCCATTCATCACCTCCAGTCTCTATAAGTGGAGATTCAACACTGCAAATTGAAGCTAACACACCACAGCATTGATCTAGTCCCAGCAGAAAAGTCCAGTCTGAGTGTTGTGAAGAGAATAAAAGACAAGTTACATACCCAAGACCTTGAGTCTAAACTAATGTAGGTCTGTGGTTTTCACCAGATATCCCAGCATGCACTTTAAGCAAAGGCTTAGCTGCTTTCGTACCCACTTCCCTAAAAAGTTAGTGTCTCTTTTGGCTACAGTCAGTTCTTACCTTCACTGAGAGTAATATGTTGTATGTTCAATAATTCAAAAGCGAATGAATGATTTATTCACAACAGTGGGAAGAGAGGGTAGTCATTTTCTGTAGTTCCTCAGACATCTGAGAAAAGATGGTGCTAAAGTAATGGTGGTGCTCTGTATAGCAAGAGACAGACACTAGTTAAATTTACAAATCAAATATAGCCTGGCTTAGCTATCTGTGAACTGGTGGAAGATGGATGGGATGTAGGTCAAGAAAAAATACCACGTAACTGCAGTGAAGTAAACTTTTCCTCCAAGGTTCAGACTCAAGAAAATACAGTGTAGGTGTGATCACACCCGTAAGCTCCTGCAGGGGATTTGAGGGAGGAAATCATGCTAGCTATAGGGCCAATAGATGGCAACAGGATTAGGCACAGCCTTCACATCCTTTCTGCCAACTGGTGTGTCACTGATGAGCCGAGTTCACACACAGCTCCCACATCGACCTGCCCTACACATCTGATAATATTTTTGTGAGGTCAGCGCATGAGTTCGTCCCAGGAGAGGCAGCGCTTGCTTAGTGCAGCTGGGGAGCATCCACCCGCAGCAGCAGACACAGATGACTTGACCTAGCTGACGCATCCTCAGGTAATGTGATGTGACGCCTAAGCTCCACTCTCTCAGGCACTATTCACTTCCCACTTGTCGGCCACCTTGCCGAAATGTGGAGGATTGGACATATCCTGCTAGGCCAGTGTGATCAGATCAAAGGCAGTTCATGCTTCTAAAGGAATGCTAAATCGGGAGAGAAACTGTGTTTCGGTACTAAATAGGATGTTACACTGAATTCTTAAATCCTGTGATCACGACCGGTTTACAGAGAGTGCCACATTTTAGAGGTTTTAGAAACCACAAGGGACATGTTTGATGTTAGCAGCCACTACAGCTATTTCATACTGAGAAGACAAACCACTCTCATCTTTACAGAGGAAACAACATCTAAATTTAAAAATCTATCACTGCCCTTATCCTGTAAACAAGCTCTTCTACTAGAGCAAAACCGCTGTCAATGAAAATATTCCAGAGCACCATTAAATAAAAATGCTGTGAGAAGGCATTTGGCAACTTAATCATTGATAAGTCCTGCTTGTACTAACAGCCGCGGTTCTGTTTCCATCCTGTTTGACTGTCTGTTTGACTTTTATTACAGAAGCACATGGCATGAGAGACAAATTGTCTGCTGATCATGTGATCGAGAGGTTGGTGTGTGTGGGAATGGACCCGAAGGGGGTTGAGATGTTTGAGAACAGAAAATCAAAAGGAGGGGAGCAAAATGATGGCAGCTGCTTGTTGCTTGTCTGTTGACTCTGTAACTGTCCTTTACTTTAACCAGAGGACTGTTACTGAGAGTCATGAGGTCACAGTCACTGCTTTGTTATGCACTGAGATTTGGATCAATGTATCTTGCATAGTGTGAGAAAATATCTAAGGGCTTCTAGTTGGTTCCTTATACACACACATATAGTTCTGGCTGGTTACCAGATCCATGGCAGCTACAGTAGGTCCAGCAGGGGCCCATCGTGGTATGCTGCATCCACAGCATGTTTCCATATTTAGCAGATTTAGTGCTCTGTCTACCTACTGCTGACTTGAAATGAGAATGAAAAGAAAAGAAGATATTACAGACCACTGTATGTATATGCTCAATGTTTGTGCATCCAAGTGTACCAGAAATAGGAGCAAAGATTTTCTCTTTTTTTTTATTTCTGAACTAAATAAATCCTAATATAGTGCTAAAGACAAGAATCATTACAGAGAATACAGCAGTATTCTGTCAAACTGTAACTTACACCTCTTTTGCTGTCTTGAGTTGTCAAATGTCATGTCCAAATATTTCCCATCCCCATTTCCCACAAGACCACAAGACAAGTATTTTGCTTAGCCATGAAAATGTCTGATCCTACCAGCTTGCAGTTAATTGATAACAGATACGGTGAAGTGTCTTTCTACCACTCTAGAGTTAAAAGTCACTTGAACTAAACCACAGTGCACACTCTGCATGATGTGGTTATTATGCAGCCACCTTTTTCCGTTTGCCTTTACTTCACCCTTGTTCTTTCTCTTCCAACTGCATTCTCACATTGTTCTCTGTGAAGCCAGAGAACAAAGCCCTAATTTGCAAGAAAAAAGGTATTTGGTGAAGGGCAGAAATGCAACATTAAACTGAATGTGATCAGATAAACAAAACAAGATCAAGAGCATATATATATATATATATATGTGTGTGTGTGTGTGTGTGTGTGTGTGTGTGTGTGTGTGTGTGTGTGTGTGTGTGTGTGTGTGTGTTTAGTTTTGATTTGTTGGTTGTTGGGAGCCACTTAAATCAGGTTTGCCTATGTAACCAATCAGTAAGCTCTTGACTCAGATCCAGCTCTGCATCCTATTTGAACGGAAGCAGTGGTATTCATGGATCACAGACTGAAATGAAAATATCCAGCCAAAGTGCTTTCACAAATGAAAATATGGTTATGAAGAGGGTCATTCTAGTCTGTTCTGCTGATGTTTTGAATAATATGCATGTCCCTCTTGTTGGGTAAAAACCACCTGACCCCAGTGAAATAAAATTATACACATTTAGGGAGTTTTATGAACATAGACTTGACAAAAACTGTCAGAAACCCTTAATTCCTGGAAAGGCTGGGGACATCCAATCTCCATACATCAGCTGCCGTATTGGTATGTAGCACCTTCCTGTGCAATTTGACATGGAGGATGATGGATCAGTAACCACTCCACAGATAGAGATCAGTTTTATTTTACTATTCCCAGCTTGTCATCCTATTTACCTAGCAATCTCCGGGGATGGGAAGCAGAGAAGGGCAAAGTGCTGCGTGACTTTACTGTGGCATAAATCATGCTTTGTGTTTGGCATAACAAAGGTGGGGTCTATTATTCATCAAGACTGAACAAAGGGCCAACGAGCATTTACCAAGCAGTAAGATAATGGGTTTCCTGTTGATGGAGCTGAGAAACAAACACAGACATACTTCATTCTGTGGATTGCAGATAATATGTTTTGAACATTCAGGATATTGCTGCTGTTGCAGAATAACTACGCAACTCAAGCTTTGGCATCTGCGTGCATGAAATAAATATTGATACAGTCCATTAAATTGGGCTGTATGATTGATCCTATTAACAATTCATGAGAAGTTAACTTTTTAAACCAGTGACCATTCATGTGTATTTATGTTTAGTGGGATCATAAACTGCAGGTGCCACTGTTTGAGCAAGCAACTACTGTTAACTCTTCATATAAGTTCCCTGCTGTGCATCAGTCTATTGTAGTTGTCGCCCAACTCTAAACTTATTATCCAAGAGCACTGTCTGATGGAAACATTCTGTGTGACTTTGTAGCTGAATTTTGATGCTTGGAAGTTAGTGATTTGACCCCCAGCACTGAACTGAGTTTGTATTCCAGCTGCGAAACAGCAAATTGAGTTATAGCACCCCCATCACTGCCAAACTGCCCTTGAGCAAGACACTGAACCCCAGAACTGACTTCTAACTGGGTCACTGCACCGTATGCAGCCCTGCACTTTCTGAAATGCCTGTGTCTGCACATGTGACATACAGTGAACAGGACAACTCCGGTCATAAATGTAATCCAGTGCATTGTACAAACAGCTGAGAGTGACAGCTCATTCTTGACCTTGGATTAAAAAACAGTGGATAAAAGCAACCTCACCACAAGATTCAATAGTAGCTGTTCTCGAGATTTGATGGAATCACTCTTGAAGTGCTCAGAAAAAAGGCTGAAAACCTGCAGTTCCATGGCTACCGTAGATATTAGATGCTGTTAGAGACACTTTGCAGTGAGCTTGTTTCAATCAGGTGTAGAAGCATCATTAAACCACCTTTGCACAAGGTTTTTGGGACACTGGTCTGTTGGTCAGTTTACCTGTTAAACAACACCACAGCACACAAGACAAATTGTGTAGGCAACTAAAATTTAAAGCAGGAAATTTTATTAGCTAGCAGGCATTCGGAACAGTTTGGCAGTGTTGGGCTGGGATTGCGGGGGCGTGTTTGTGTCTGTTTAGTGTTGCTCTGTGCCATCCCCAAAGTTCCAGTTCATGTGCGTGTTAGTGTTCAGCTCAGCTTTTGACTGGAGACTAACCAGGAACTCCTGCTCTCTCTGTTATTTTCATCTAGTCTCTCTTCTTTTTCCTCATGTCTCTGTAAGCTGAAATTCTCCTGTTAGTCTGTGTGCATTAGGCATCTCTTACTGCCACACTATGCCATAAGTGCTAGTCTTTTAATAAAACTCCTCACTGTCCAACTTTTGAGTTAAATTTGTGCTGTCTCTGTTGTGCACGTGAGCTTGGAGCCAATGATCAATGGCATAGATGGATGATTTTAGTGTCACTTAATCTTCCCAAAACCTGGTGTGTGGACAGAGGTGTAGGGAGTTTAATCGTTCTGTGACTTTGATGACCATTAGGTCATCATTTAGTCCACAGTGGACTAAATATACTGTAACTGTTGAGAATTATACACCTTCATTTCTTTTGCACATATTAAGTTCAGTGCACTGTTCAGCATAATGCCTAGATGGACTGTTTTGTACCCGTCATTAAATGCACTGCTTTGGCAACACAAAAGTGATCTTTCTTTTACTGGATCAGTATCATCAGTATTATTACCTTGCTCTCACTGCTGTGTTTGCTCACCTATAATGGTATTATGTTTATCTGTCTTTCAAGTTAGTCTGCGTTGAGATGATTTAATGTAATACTGTGCATTTAAATCTGTTTTTCCAGTAGGAAGAGGCTGAATAACTCAGAATTATTTGCTCCCTCTCACTGCTCATAGGTGAGATAAACAGCAGTTACATTGCTCTTGTAATGAATATTCCTGTCATCAGTCATAGTTTCGTCTGGTCAGTGCACACTTCTCAGACAGGAACATAGATCCACCTCCATATCTGATGTTCTGATGTATGTCATCTGGTGCAAAATCCAATTGCGTTCAATTTACTTTCTTCTTGTGAAAAACACTTGTGTAAGCACTAAAGCTGCCATTTTACCTTTTTGCTTGAGTTACAGGTCTTGCAAAGCTGAATATAATGTATCCCCTTTGTGCACATTTCTCATTTGTTTCACCTAAATGTTTCTTTATAGAAAATGACTTAATTGAGTGATTTAGAGGTTGCATATTTTGCGTTAAAATAACACGTCCAGGCTAAAGACCAGAGGCAGCCTATAGATTCAAATCATCATTTAGCAGATCACAGGCATCCTCAGATCTCCTGTGTTGTACTGTTGAGGTTGAGAATGCTTAATATGAACAAAAAACTGAAAGAATTCTCCTTTTTCTAACATGAAATGATTTGCACTTGCACAGAATCCCAGAGAAAGAGAAAACCTGAACATATCTGCCTCTTTGATGATGTTTGATGCCATTGTCAGCAATGTTACATATGGGCCACTATTTAAACACAGCGATGAGGCAGCTGCTGTTCTGTACAGGCAAACCTATTGGGAGAGGCCTTAGGCAAGGCAAGTTTATTTGTGTAGCACCCTTCCATAACAATGCAATTCAAAGTCCTTTACATAAAACATAAAAAGGAATAAGGAAAAGGTTTGAGTGTAGAAAAATGTTAAAGATTTCGAGCATTATTGAGGCAGATGAATCCCTTTTTTTTGCTGTATAGAATTTGGGTCAATTGTGTCAGCATTTCTTGTAACTTCATGTTGTATCTGCCTTTTGAAGAGAGGCTCAGAAGATATGCTTTGCAATGATATTTGGAAATGTGTGATCCACTTTTGAAAACAACACAAAAAAAAAAAAACAACAACAAAAAAAAAAACAGTTTTTGGGCTCCTGGAGTGAATCCCTGAGATGCCAATCATATAATTTATTTTTTTCATGTCCCTTAGCTGGTGTTCAGAAAAACACAGTGCAATCAGGAATCATGACACTAAAACATTTTGAAAGTTGGAAGGGGTTTGTTGTAGCTGTAGCAGAGGCTTGGTTGAAGTTTTGTTTTTATTATTGTGAAAATTTGTATACGATGCATGAATTGAATGTTTTCATTCATCGCTGTGTGTGAGGCAGATAATAAATCCACTTAATAATTCCACTGATTTGTGTAATGTGAATTTGGATTTCATATTCATGTTTCATTCACTTCTAATTAAGCCAGTAGGTCTCATGGTGTATGTCATGTTATGCTGATATGTGCTGGAATATGAATGATTTGGGGATTTTCATCTGATTTTCCAGGACTGTTATGTTATGTTTTTCCTCTTAATAAAAAATGAATTAGGGGAATATGACATTGAAAATGTGGTTTAAAGATAAACATGTTTAAACATTGAGTTAATATATCATAACATCTTGGAGAATCATATCTTCTATGTGTATGCACAAGATTAATCCTGATGAATCAAGATGATACACAATTCAGAGCATCTGAATTAAAGAAGGAGGTCTGTGATATTTTCATGTCCCAAAAATAAAAGGTCAGTAATAGAATAGGAGGTGGAAAAAAAAAACACAGTCCCCAACTGCTCCTGTTATTTTAAATGGTAGTGTCTACTGACTGGAACAAGTTAGATACAACTCCTCCTCACTGTCCTTTTCCATTTACCAAGCCACAAAATGATGACATATAATGGGCTGCGCAGCTACTTCAGCTATACTAACTGCTGGCTACATGCCAAATTGGAAGAAAGTGAGTCGGCTCAAAAGAGGAGCTGCCTGTGGTATCCTTGGTAACTAAAATGGTTCAACGTTTTTTCTGAAAGGTCAGAAGTAAAACGTGAGGAAATGGAGAATTAGATTCCTCCCGCACATCTGAGACTTCCTCTAAGCTTATTTAGTTTTCGAGGTGTCCTTTGAGAGGGAGCGAATGCACTCAGTGGCAGAACCGAAGGGAAGGTGACAAAGATGGAGGGGCTCTTCACACTTGTGCTCTCACATTCATCATGACAGGAAAAGGAGAGGATGATGGACTCGCTGGTACATACTTGTTCACCTTCCACTAACAGACTTTAGTCATTGTACAGTAATGAAGAGAGAGTTAGCCCACTCAGTATTTGAGAGTGTGTCTTGGGATCACACTAAATGAGTCTGCAGATTTGGGGCTGTTAGTTGGCTGCTGCCCACAGTAAATGCACATTTTGATGGTCAGTAATAGCACTTCACATGCCATACAAATTCAAGATTCTTCCTCAGCATATCCCACTGAGGAAATGGCATACATGTACACATACAAATTTAATTTTCTTGAAGGACAGAGAGGTCTACAGAGTCTTTGTAGCTACATCACAAATCTGGTCGCCATGGCTGACACCATGATGGAAGTCTGTTAAAGGGAGCAGAAAAGGGATAAATGCATAACAAACAACCAGAAAATCCATTCAGAAAATAAAAGTAAATGTGTAAGTATATGTGACGAGGTAGACCGATTTCCCGATGTGGACTCCAGTGACACAGAAAACTGTCTTGTTTCTTTGCTTGTCTCATCCTGATTGAAAACATTCTGGCCCAGATTCAGGAAACAGTGCACATCACATTCTACACCACCCAAAAGACCAGAGAAACAAGGCATGACTAAAAGTTTTTGTTGACTGAGAAAAAAAAATAAAAGGCTCTTTGTTGTTATGCATTTGCAAATGTTGTGTTATCCTTATAATTTTGTTTTGGTGAGTCCATGAAAATTAATGTTGTGACCAATTTGCTTCTGCTCCACAATATTAACTACAAGAAACAGTAAGATGATCTGCAAATTTATGAAGGAACGCTAAACAACAAGTAATGGTACTGTGGGCCCTCGACCAGGATCAGCCAATTGGAGAATAAATGTCAGTAACCATTTGTAGAACCAGATAAGCTGATATAAACCCAGATACTGGATGAAACATTTTTGTGAATAATTTAGTCAGTAGACCTTATGAGGACTAAGTTAAAGTCCTGGATGTTGGTGTGCTTGGGAGTACTCAACTATAAATAAACAAATCTGGCAAGTCCTAAAATGTTGATCCTGAACATTTAAGTAAAATGGTTCTGAAACCTTTGCATTTCATTTCTTGAAGCCACTGAAACAGACAGATAATTATTAATATAATGCTTCATTCATTATGTTTGTTGCCACAATGAGAGAACAGTTTAGTCATGTGTAAATGTACTTTTTAGAAGACAGGGTTTACCAGAGAAAACACTTTATGACTTGAAGACTCATACACACTTAAAGACAATGATAAAATGAATATCAAGTATGGTATATATATGTATAAGGCCTAGATGTCTAACTCTAACCAAATAAATCACACCATAGCCACTGGTTAAGGTGTGATTTATCAGAAAGCGTTTCTGTCATGATATGAGTATTTCGTAAAATATTGTTGGATAATTTTGTTTGTTTAAAGCAGCTTCCCCACTGAATCACAGACCCATCTCATGCGATTGCAGTAGAAAACACTTGGAACCAGTAATGGAATGAATGGAACCACACATAACGCTGCTGCCCGGTGTGCAATAGATTGATCAATAAGTCGTGGATGGCAATACCAAGAAATACCGTTTTGTGTGAGTGCTTTCCAAGTATCTTGAGGTCTGGAAGAGCCAAGAGAAGCTCTCAGATGCTGCTATTATCACAGTGAAAAGGTCGAAACACCAGTGAGAGATCAGGGCCAGATGATGCTGTCAGAGTCCGGTGGGACAGGGAGTCCGAAGAGTGAGCCGAAAAGAGAAAGAACAGTGTTAAATAATGCGTGTGATGGGAATTGCTGATGTTTCTTTCTTACACTTAAAATGAAATGCACATATTCCACTCAGCATTGCAAATGCAGTAGAGTCATGTTTAGATAAAGACAGGATGTCAGTGGTGTGTTTCAGCTTGTAGAGCAGCAGTGACTGTTGTTCTGACCAGAAACAGAAGCAGGTAGCAACAGCAGTAAGACAGCAAGAGTTAATATGGCTAAAGGGCTTTTTGGCAAAGAAAGATCATGACTTTAAAAACAGACGTTTGACAAAGGTCAAAGCAAGAAAATGGAGCTAGTTAAGATTTTAAATTTTGTCAAAAGACATATTCATGTTGATCCAAGTAGTATAAAAACAAGAAGTATAAAAACAACATAGGTTTTACAGGTGCTGGATCATTTCCTGGCTTTGTGCAGTAACTCAGTTACTCACTATTAAGACTCCAGAACTTTTACACCTCTGTTTTTGTACGATTTAAACTGAGCTTTAGAGGTGCTGGTAGGTGGATTTGTCAACCTGTCTTTAAGTGTGGTCATTTGGAACAGCTGAACTTTTATCTTCAGACGTGGTTAGATGTCATGTTAAACAAAGTAGTTTATTTTTAGCATACTCCACCCTTAAGTCACCTTGCTGTGTTTTTCCTTGGCGTCCCCTCCGCTCAACAAACCTGGACCTTCAACACCTCTAACTGTTGTTTGGGAGTGTAATGCACAGTCATTGTCTGTGATTTTACTGCTTCTATTGTGTTGCTGAGTTTATGCACAGTGTTTGGTTGCCATATCTCTTCTAGTGTATTCTGTAGAGTCTGTGGGGTATTTGTTGTATAAGGACACCCATCTCCAACAGGGATGGACATATTGACTGTTGGAGGGGGAATCCATTTATCACTGTAGCACTAATAACAGCCCATCATCTCTATTGCTGTGAGAGCCAGTAAACCACTGATAGGGACAGGTGGTGTGCTGTGCTGCAAAGGCAGTAAAATATCTGCTCTAACACTTTGCAGCAATTAGGAGGAAGTAAAACCAACACCATAAAGGTGTCAGGACTTAAAGTCAAATAAGTTGATGCACTGTGTGAAGATGTAAATGAATGGAATACGTATACAATATAAACCTTGCACCTAGCAGCTCATCCAGCATTATGACTCCCTATTATCCTGATACTAAATTGATCAAAACGTAATTAAATGTGTAATTAGGTAATTATCAGCTATCTCAATGGCTATATGTCACAATGAGTGCTCAGCTAAAATAAAGTATACACATTTGACCTATGAGCTCTCTGGTAAACTTATGTTTTGTCTAAGGTGGCAATTCCCAAGCACCTTCGATTACATGTAGGCAAAAAAAATAGCAACTATTTGACACCAGTCTGACCTAAGCTAGCAGTTCCTCTGACAAATCTCAGGGAAGATGTCTGTTCTCAGATGACTCAGTTTGGCTTATGTAAGAGTTTAAATGAGATTAAAAAAAAATTAAAAAAGAATGAGAAGAAGAAACAATCGCTGCTATTTTACTCATTCATTCTAACCGTACCCTGAGCAGAAGTCAGAGAACAAAACAGAACCTGACCTAAACAGATGCAAGTTCATTTAAACTAAAAAGAGTATAGGCTGAATTCTGCTTGAAGTATGAAACAGCTGGGATTGCTCCTTTGCTTCCTTGTTGAGGAGGAAATTACAGCTCAGCTCATGTTGTGCAGTGTGCTCTGTGAGAGAAGTAGCTCAATTTCTGTCTTACGGAGGTTTCTCAAATAGAATAGGAGAACTGAAGCATTCCTTAAGGACTGAGGTTGTTGTCTGATGTTGGAGAAATCCCAGAACTCTCACTAGACAGATTTGGTGCTCTTCAGTTTAGGGCAGCTTAGAATAAATACTCTGTAATGATACTTTAGTTGGAATAAACATTGTCTATCATTAGAACATTGTTGAACCAACAGCGATTCAAGCTTTTCTTTCATATATTTTAGCAGATATCTGATTTGCAACAATAAAAGTTTTCACTGACCATAGACTGAACACAGGTTTGGTGTTTTCAGATTTTTCCTTTTTTCAGCTCTCTCATTCACTTCATGTAAAACAAACCAAGCATGAACACAGTAAATACACACTGCTGACTGCTCGAGAAAAAGCAGCCAAGCTGCACTTCTCAGCTCTTGAAGAGACAGTTCATCAACAAAACCAGTTTGGTTTCGGGCGACATCTGCATCTCTGTGCCCACTTCACTCACACAGATAGACCGTAACAGAAAAAGACATTCTCCCTAAAATAAGCAACATTTCATTTTTCAGCGGCTAATTTTGGATTGTCCTTAAGTGTTATGACACAGGAATTATATATCCCTCAGTAGTATGATGAACGAGGGAGGATTTTCCAGTGGAAAGTTTCTTTAGGAAAAAGGGTAATTTGACAGACTTCTCTCCCCCCTTACTTTCTTTTGGTGAATCTGTTCTAAATTTACCACTCCGCCATCCATACTTTGTGCAGCTTGGTAAATATTTAACTGTGTAACCCCTCTCAGACATAAAAGGTTTCAGAGGTGCTCTTGGAGATGACTGACGACTGTTGCACTCCAGGGCCAGTTTCAGTTTTTCACCGCAGAAAATAGTTCACTTTACTCTGCCCTATACTGGTAGCCAAGCGGAAGTAATAGAATTCTCCATTAGCTTGGGCACGCTGTTTGTCTGTGGCTGGGTAATCCCTGAGGGCTGTTGATACGTCCCAAATCCTCCAGAGATATGACAAAACACCCTCTAAACTCCCTGTGTGTATCACTGTTTCTGCTGAGCACACGCTGTTTAATGGGAGGTGATTATGATCCTTAGCCACTGGTTTATAGCTCGATTATTTGCCTCCTCTGCGGTGTGAGGTATCACATATAGCTTTAAATATGTTATGCATTTAGTACAATAGGAAGCAATTGCATTGATTTATGCATTTGACCCAAATGAATTAAACATCACACATACTCAACTATATATATATATATATATATATATATATATATATATATATATATATATATATATAGAGAGAGAGAGAGAGAGAGAGAGAGAGAGAGAGAGTGAGAGAGAGAGAGAGAGAGAGAGAGAGAGAGAGTATAATCAATAATTTTACATCAACAATGGCTCAGATGACTGTGTGTAATGTGAGATGTGTCACCTGTAGTGATGAATCCACAGAAAATTGTCACCTGAGTCTGCAGTTCTCCTCAGCTCTGCAGAGCTTTGTTGTTCAGTTTATTGTTGTGGTTTTAGTGCCTTTAACTTTACTGTTTTAGCTGACTCTCACAGCTCTCATTAGTGTCGTTTTCAGCTGCAGCAGGCAGCTATTTTCAGCTAAAAAGCTGAACGACAGACAACGTTAGCAACTAGCTAGAGAACACAGCGGAACATTTAGCTGAAACAGTGAATAATGGACTTAAATCCACAGAAACATAACTCCAAATGAATGCTAATGTCGCTCTGTCAGCTGATTGTTAAGCGTCTGTTTGCAAGCTATTTTCTATCATATCAACTTTAAAGATAATAATATGTCAGTGTTGTGTTTACAACTTGTTTGTAATTAGCCAAAAAAAGTGATTGCAGTTTTAATAAATGTTTTATGTAGCAAGTTACATTTATCTTGCATTTATCTGGTATATTCACATACTGCATATTTTCATGTGTTCACTTAGTTGACTACAGTCCTGTGCTTTTTGGTTCTGTATGTCAAACCCCTAATTTTGTAGTGTTCATTATAAACCTTTCATTTTTACAGTATCCTGCTATTGCCTCACACTGGATCAGTAAAGTTTGTGTCAAAATATTAAGATAAAACCAACTGAGGTCCCACAGATGTTCATATAAGCTCATCCTGCTAAAATACACACAGGAAGGTGTGTAATGAAGTGTTAAAATGTGTGCTATCTTATCCAACCTGGTGGTTGTTTGTCTGTAAAAGGATGGTGAAAGGATTTTATATCCAATGATAGTGTATCTGAAAACTGCTCTGCTTTCTAAAGGGATGGAGATGAGTCATAGGTTGTGTAAAACTGTCCTCTACCCCCCACAGACACACAAATACCACCCCCCAAATAAACACCACAACAATCTTCCTCATTACTGAAGAATGCATTCAGAGAGGAGTGTTGCATTATTGCCTATCCCTTATTTATTCCTAAGAATTCCCACAGCATGGAGTGTACCCATCTCAGGGTCTGTCTTGTATCTATTTGACATTACTCGCCTGGATGTGTTCATCCCCCCCCTGTAAAGCTTAAGTACATATTAAGTGAGAGTTGTAAGCTAGGCAGCGTAGTGGT
The DNA here is from genome assembly GCF_017976425.1 of Toxotes jaculatrix. Classification (NCBI taxonomy): domain Eukaryota; kingdom Metazoa; phylum Chordata; class Actinopteri; family Toxotidae; genus Toxotes; species Toxotes jaculatrix. The sequence continues at coordinate 22,175,255 of NC_054400.1, forward strand.
TGAAGGGATTGTGGTTGAATAAACAGTAGTCATTATGTAATATTCACTGAGCACAACTAACCTGAACCAAGGGATTTTTAAGAAGGACATGATAATAGAGTGTGGCACCTGAGTTTATACCAGAACCACAAAGTTACTGTGTTGGCATATAGTATGAGATTTCTCAGGAATGGTATTTATGTTAATTTTGATTTCACTTCTACCCAATGCAAATGTTAACTTATAGCAATAGACAATAAAAAACTAGTTAAAGGTTTTATTTTTGATTGAATGAGGAATGTGTATTTGGCTTTTTGTTTTCCATTCTTGTGTCCCATGGTCCTCTATAGCACAACCCATGCTGCCATGGGCGACAAAATAATGACACCTGTCTCAGATAAATGATGGACGTGTCACTTGTTGTCATGGAAACACTGACAAATCCTCATACAAGCTGCATGTAGGCTACATGCCTCAGGTGTCGAATGTAAATGTTGACTATATAGGAGCTCAAAACGCTTTTTTAAACTGATTAAAAAAAGATCTGTGTCAGATGTGTGTGTGTGTGTTTGGGGCGTGGAGATGGGGATGGGGTGGGAGTAAGGGAGGCTATAATTGACTGCTTTCAGCTTCAGTGCCTTTATAGTCCTATTGTCCTTTCTAAGTGATTCTGATCTAGATCAATAACATGTGCACTGTTGTGCATTTGTCAGTTGTTAACAAGCTACAGTGAGCAGCAGAGATGCCAGACTACAGTACACTGTTTTCTTTTAAACCAGGAAGCTTCTGGCAAACTAAAAAATTTGGATCAGTACTATTCTGTATTTGCAAACAATTTTTGTTGCTGTACTGTGTGCCAGCAAAGTTTTACAAAGCACTGGAATGGATTTCAGAGTCATTTTAGCATTTAGCATGTTTGACAACCAAGTTATGTTTATGCCTTAATTTGAATATATCAGAATATTAAGTGCTGATTCTACATAGTGCCATGGCATTTGGTGCCTGCATGTAGATACATTAAAGCCAATGTGTTAACATAAAATAACATTTTAAAATGTTAAAATGTTAGGTGCTCAGCACCTAAAAAGCCGTGAATAATGTGAAGAATCCCGCCCAGGCTGGCTGAGCTGAATTTCATTTCCACACTGCTGATAGCATCACTGGTGGACAACGAGACAAATTGGCCAGTGCTCCCTAAAGCTTTTTATCTTGTGATTAGTAATAGAGTGGAAACCAGAAAAACAGCCTGGAGCATCAAATATACAGCTTTCATCAATGACGCATTTGATGCTGATGAAGGCTGTGGGCATACAGCCAAAACACGCTGAGATGTACACACAGATTTATTATTTTGTGAGAATAGTGGCTATTTTCCCAGTTTTGTACAAATTCAAAGCCTTTCACACCTCACTTTATCTTTATTTTTCTGACACTGCCAGTTGCTATTTGAAACCACTGAGCTGCCTGTTTGATTGATAGCTCCCTCTCTACCTGCTTAGCTCCTACAAAAGCCAAAAAAAAAAAAAAACCAAAGCAAGAAAACAGCCAATTGCCCATGACGCAATGACAGAGCTCATGACTTTTTCTTCTTGAAATGTTTGTCTTTGAAATTAGGACATGTATTTGATGCTACTACACTGCACGAAGACTATTGGAAAGCCAAAATAGCCATTATTTTCATGTGACTTACTTTAAAACGCTGTTTTTCCACTGTTTTACTTAAATACAGTTAAAAATGCAGCTATTTCGGCGCTCCAGCTGAAAAGCTATTTTTCACGTAATTTTATTTGTAAAAAAACATTGCTATTTTCAGCCGTCTGGTGGGGTACAATAAAACACCACTTGTTGCATTGTAAAAGGCCATAAAAATGCTGCTGTAGCTGTAGATGCAGCTGTAGTTGGGTTGAGGTGGACTACCAGTGAAGGCTTCATTGGAGGGAGATGGATCAGAGTGATGTTGAACATCAGCTGGAGGCGGAGCAGTGGGAGCTTGGTTTGCAGTTTCTCTGCAAGACCACTGGAACTGATGGAGGTGCTGCCACAAACAGAGTTTCAAATAAATTTGTGGTCAGCAGAATAAGAAGCTTTGTCAAAATCTAAAAAGAGGATGAAACTGTTGTCATCAGTTGGTTGGAGTAATCCAAAAATATCTAGTACCAATCTAATGTTATTTGATATGCGCCTGTTTATCATGAACCTGTTTTGCAATTCATCTTTGACAGTATCCAAAACTGACTTAAGCTGTTTTGCAAAGGCAATTGCTAACCTTGTAATTGTTGTTTAGAAGACAAATAGGATGCCAGTTATCAATTGGCAGTACATCTTTTTAGGTTTTGGAATAAATGTGATTAATCTTCTTGTTACTGTAGGAGGGAGAGATTCATTAGATATGCTTTCTGATTGAACCTTCAATAAAAATGGGGCCAGTCATTCTGAATATATCCAGGAGATTTGTTCTGCTTAAGGCTATTAATGGAAATAGTAATCTATTAATGGAAATAGTCAATGGAGCATCACAGGACTCTTGGCCTATACTATTAATGGGGTCAACCTCGACTGATTCTGAGAAAGAGGTTAATGTTTTGAGATGTAGACAATTTGCTTTGGAAACTAGAAAAATCTGTAGAAATTTGTTAAGGGTCAACAATTAGCTATCTAAGTGCCCACCTCTTGCAGTGACAGACAACCCAATGCAGGTATATTTACACCACTATGATTAACACAGGTTGTTTTAAAAGACAATCAAGGCAGACTACGTGATTATATTCTCAAGCAAACAGAAGGAAGAACTTGTTAACATATAGACAAATGTTGTAAAAAGACATATTTTTTGTGGGTTTCTGATGGCATTAAAAGCAGCATTTTAATGTATATCACTATCATGCTGTAAAAAGTGTTGTTAAAAGCATGCTTTTTACTGTACCTCACTACCTCACACTTTTGGCTGTCTGTAGAAGACAGGCAGCAGTTTTCTGTGCTTCAGCAGAGTGTCTGGGTGCACTATATATGATAAGTAAATAACCATCCTTGATTTTGAGTTGATGAAGCTATTGTACTGGACAAGGTATTAAAGTGTTTTAGAATAAAATATAAATGTAGCTTCATCTGCTTTTTTGTCACATGCTGAAAAGATGTCTGGGGGTTAGTACTGATACTTCTTTTGTCTCCTTTTCTCTCAGGTATCTGGGGATCACACGGCCTCTCACCTACCCAGCCCGGCAGAACGGGCAGCTGATGGCAAAGATGATCCTGGGAGTGTGGCTGGTGTCAGCATCCATCACCCTGCCACCTTTCTGCGGCTGGGCCAAAAACATCCACAAAGCCGGTGTGTGCCTCATTAGCCAAGACTTTGGCTACACCATCTACTCCACAGCCGTAGCCTTTTACATCCCTATGCTGGTCATGCTGGTCATGTACTACAAGATCTTCAGGGCTGCTCGCAAGAGCGGTGCCAAGCACCGCTTCACTGACCTTTCGCGGCGCGAACGCCTTGAAACAGTGGCTAATGAGGCGCTGCGCATGCAGGGCCTCAAACCGCCCGGTGTGGCGGAGGAGTGTGCTGCCTTGTCCCGCCTGCTGAACCGTGAGCGCAGAAACATCTCCATCTTCAAGCGGGAGCAGAAAGCAGCCACAACACTGGGGGTGATTGTGGGGGTGTTTGCTGTGTGCTGGCTGCCATTCTTCATCCTGTCCACTGCCAGGCCCTTTATCTGTGGAGTGGAGTGTAGCTGTGTGCCCATCTGGCTGGAGCGCACGCTGCTCTGGCTAGGCTACGCCAACTCCCTAATGAACCCCTTCATCTACGCCTTCTTCAACCGAGACCTGCGCTCCACTTATCGTGACCTTCTCCGCTGTCGTTATCGCAACATCAACCGTCGGCTGTCTGCTGTGGGCGTGCATGAGGCTCTCAAGGTGTAAAGCAGGGTACTTCAGCAGCATATCTTGAGTCTCAAAAAGTGGGGTATGGTGGCCCCGTGCTTGTGCACTTGGAGCTTAAAGGGCGACATGTACACAGCAGGCCTGTAGATAAGACACAGAATGACAGAGCGGGAGTTAGTGTTGGTGGCTCTCTGGCCCCTCTGCAAAGTCCGAGAGACAGCATGATCACTTCAGTGCGTGTGTGACTTACTCATTCTATTTTAAGGAAGAAAATCATAGAGCATACTTGATGAGCTATTCAAGTCGACAATGCTTTTGTGCATATGCCACAATTCTGTCCTGGCTCTGGATTTATGGTGGAATAATGTGGTGACAAAGGAAATGACACAATCAATCACCCCAGGGCTTTCAAAGAGAACAGAGAGCAAACAGATTTCTGTATGATAACAAAATTGGTGTTTGATAAGTAAAAACATGTTTTGTGCACAATATTTTCTGAGCATCTTCATCAAACATGCATTTAAGGACATCCCAGATTCATTCATTCGAACAGGAGGTGAACAATCTGAGGTGTATTGTACTTCGTGCCAGGATTAAATATTATTTATATCACGTTATCTCCAGTCATAGCTTTCCATTTGGTCTTCTCACCAAATTTAACAGGAGCACCGTAAATGTTGCACAAATGTTTAAAATGTGGTGTTGCCAAATGAACGGAGGTGGGTGGAAAATGGTGTTAAAATGCAACATGGAGGGAACATTTTCCATTCATGAGATGTCAGTGTTTGTTGCTATAAAAGGAAAGTGAAAGTAGTTTGTTTAGTGTCTGCATGAGACATATTTGTGTTACATGCCACTGTATACATAAATCATAAGGGATTTTGAACAACAGTTTGGCAGAAATATTTTCATGTTTCACCCAAATACTTTATCGCACACTTGAATTCAATATGAGCTCAATAGTGTATGTGTCAGAAACCATGATACTGTGGATTTTGTTTTTATTTTTCACTCCTGTTATTTTGCCTTGATTGGTTTCAGTCCACTTTTGACTGCTGACCTTCTTGGTTGATACAGTGAACTTAACCTGCTGAACTCTGCAGTTTCACTTCAAGAATTTACATGTTCCCCAGACTATTTTTCTCCACTAGTTGTCAGCAGTGTTTCTGTTTCCCCTTTGAAGCAGGATGTGGTCACTTGACTACACTGGCTACACTCCCATTTGAAGTCTTTGGTGACCTGTAAGAATCTGTGTCAAACGTCATCAGTTGAGCAGTGTGTGCTTTTTCTACCTCGATTTTTTGAGAATACTGTACATTTCTTCCAAACAGATGTACTGCTGTCTTTCATTATTTTGTAATTAACTGTTATTTTATATTGTGTAAGATCGATCTGTCTGCAACTACTCTGTGTTTGCTCTGTTTGACTGCTTTGCCATTACCTTCAGAAACAGGCTGGAGAGGTGGCAAAGCATTTCACACTTTGTAAATAAAGAAACACTTGGTTAAAATACCATTGCAGCCTACATTGGTGACCTCAGATGAAATACATTCATGCAAACATAACCAGTTCAGTGATGCAATTCTTTAGATCGAGAATCAAAAGATCTTTTTTCACACATTTTCAAACAGGAGACGATCCACACAGGTCCCCTTTGCCTTAGCCGCACAGAGCATATCCTCATCAAAAGCCTGATGCACGCAGTTTGTCGTGCAAAATTCATCATCGTTGCTGACTAGATTGATAGGTCTATCATGAGGAATAAAGGTGCACCTTTAGGCCTGCTAGAAGCCTTTGAAACATTCATAGCATTAGAATTAGCACCAAGGCCGTCATGCTACTGCAAGGACTCTGGAGACGTGTTTGAGAATTGTGACCCAAAAAAGACGCTTTTATTCTCTGTCTGCTTGGAGCTAAATCTTTTATTCAGAGTCTGGGTGACAGCTGTCTGCTTGCTTTCATGACAGAAACTGTCCTGTAGAGATGCAAGGATAAGGTGGAGTCTGACATGTATGTGTTGTGTCTTGTGGTCAGAAGGTGTGTACTGTCCACAAACCAGTGAGGAATAACTTACACTTACTTAATAACATTGAAAGTAAGTACAATCTTCTTTCTTTTTTTCTAGCTGTATTGGTCTATTGGTCTCCATCAATTTGTGATGGAAATGTTGGACTCTTGCAGAGAGCCAAAGTGAAACTGGAACTTATGGGTGCTGTTCAAAATCCCATAGACATTTGTCTAAGCCTTGGAACAGAAACTTTCTCAACAGTATGTTGTGCAGTTTGCTTCATAGCTTTAGACAAGAGTGGTAGAAAACTGCAGCGTGGTAAAATAAACAATCTAATACATTTGTTTATTTGATATTAAGGTTTTTAGCAGCCTTTAACAAACATTTTCTAAATGTCACAGCTAGACAGGGGATGCCAGTCCTTGAGTGAGCCAATGGATCGCTGTTAGCTCACACGTTATAAGATGTACAGTAAGTTGTTTAATTAAGATTATTAAGTTTTAACTTTCTCATAGCAACTGCTGTAGTGGATGATAAGTTATCTTGGATGCTTCATTTTTCAGAAAGGCTGATGAAAGAAATGCTAAAGGAGAGAATTGATTGAATCACAGAAGCTACTGAAACAGAGGCTAGCCTGGATGTGGTGTCATGGGTCTGTATATGCTCCAGTATGTTCAGCAGCTAGCCTCTAACTTGTCTGTCTCAGCTCATAGACCTGAGAATAACTATGGAGTTGAGTGATAATTATTTGTGGGTTCATCACCACAAGGTGCCCTTTCACATTATACTCAGTCATTTGATCCAGTGTTATTTAAAATTATTTGATATAACTGCTATACGACTGTACTGACTGACCAACATTATCATCACACCAAAACCTCAAAGATTGCTGCAGGTGTTGTAGGGTTTCCCAAGCAATTCTCGAGCAATCCTGTAGAAACCTGTCAAGTATTTTGTTGGTGAATAAATGTGGATCTGATGGTTTTCATCATTAAAAATCTGTGTATATCATGCCAAAAAAAAAGTGAGATTTATGAACCTGTTTTGTCCATTTTGTACCTTAGCTTCTTCCTTCATTAGGTTGTTAAAACAGGGCCAGTTCAAATTTCCAAAGCTGTTTCAATATTTGTACTATCTCATAACATGAGATTCAAAAAATCATCTGTTTGTTTGGGCTGGCAATACACTTGGCCAATTCCTGCATGTTGCCGTCTGTCAAATGATTTGGTGGGACAGTTCCCAAATAGAGCATAAGGACTTTTCTAATTATACTTTTCATTCTCATCATGAGAATCTCTCCATGTCCACTAAAAGCTGTTACATAATTCAGTTCTAATGCAACAATAACAAAAACTCATATCAGAGTCCCAGTGACAGAGTAAACAGGGCTTTGTGGCCTAATGTGTGTCTATTTGAGGCACAGTGGCATAAAAATGTTTGAAACTCTCTGAAGTAAAGAGCAGGAACATGGCCTCAGCCAGCATGTTGACATTTGTTTTAGCACATGAAATAGCAGGCAGCCCAAGTGGACTTCGAGCGTCTCCCCCAAGACGTCCAGTCTCCCAGCAGCTGTGTCAACAGGCGTTACTGTCGGGGAATGAGCAGCATTGTGCCTGAGAGGAGTGCCCGCTCTCACAGTCAGTGTGGCTCGTCTCCTGCGCTGGCTCCCGATGTGTGTCATCACTCTCTGTGAACGGGAGAAGAGGGTGAAATGTTTACGTGTAGAATATTCTTCAAAGGGAAAAAGGATAGTAGCAGATGAGTCTTTCTCATATGCTGCCCACAGGCTCAGCTGCCAGCTCGGACAGGCTGTGGGGGCTGAAGGGGGAACATACACTCTCGCTTTGCTATTTTTAATCTGCCCCAGTAATTAAGTGGAGAAGCTTTGATTAAGCATGGGGAAAGAGATCTGAAGCGCTATGATTTTGCTATCTTAAAATGTGTCCCTTACACCCCCATGTGTAAACACTCAGTGATTTGGAGAGAATCTTTGTTTGATGGTGCCCGCAGCAGTCAGACTATGGTGACCGACGAGTGATGAAAGTAATAATTTTCAACATTTTTAAACAAACAAGTGCTATCGTCTTTACGAATCTCTACTGCTGATTTTTTTATAGAGCAGTACAGGGGTGAAACAATCCACTCTACTGTAACATTACATTTATTTAGTTGGCATGTGAACACACAACACCGGTCTATCTTGTCATGCATAATAAATATTTAATTCAAGTTAACACTTGTCTGCTAAGTGGTCGTTTAATATCCTGTATGTTCTGCATCAGATGCAAACAACACACATGGACTATTTTACATTTAATGGCATGTCGTATGTCTGATACAGAAAACAAAAAACACAAGATATTTAGTTTACATAGTCTACTCTTGTATGAAATCTGTATGAAAGCTAACATGGTTCCAACCTGTTTGTCCTGACATGAATCCATAAGAAAAAAAAAACAAAACAAAAAAAACCCCCATCAGTTCTGCAGCTTAAGTACTCAAAACATACAGATGCTGCTTCTTATTAACACATCACATCTGGGAACCACTGGCATAATTTATACAAATTCAAGATGCTGTGCAGAGTTTTCTAGTAAATTAACAGTTATTCAGTGAATCTCAATAAAATGTGCTGATCCTTAAGTTCTAATAAATGTGTTGAATACATTTCATGCCTTCATTTGCTAAACAGATCTTTAAAAAATGGTTTAGATTGTACATTGTTTACATCTGTATTTACTAGCCAGCACCACAGCCACCAACTGTCAATGAGTGGAATAGAGTGAGACAGGAATGCACATTGCTTCACCTGCATGATAGTGTGTGCTTGCTGTGAAAAACATGAAGAACCTTCAAGAGATTTCCCAGTAGTGAGAAGCTTTTCCATTTGCTGTGCACCTTAGAACTGTCTGGAAAAAGTAGAAGAAGAGCTGTGTGATCAACACAAGCAGTGACAGACAAAGACAACAGTTCCACACACAACAAGACAAACTTTATAAGGCGCAGGCAAAGTGCCAAAATTCAGACAACTGAGAGACTGGAGGAGTGTATGTCTGTGTTGAGCCCCGCAGTCGATTTAGTCTCTGATAGGTTGGCAGTGGTAGATGAGAGGCCAGCACTACATCTTTCTTATCGTTCTTGGAAGCGAGTTACACATTTGACGAGCGAGGCTATTAATTCGACAAGACTAGTAACTCACATTCCTACCTGTGCAACCCACCGTATATGGAAATGACTCTGCTGGTTGTTAGTAATGCTAGGTTAGCTGCTAACATACCCATACCTTTAAACACAGACCGAAAATCCAAAACACAGCACAGCAAAGACTTCATCAAAACCATGACATCTGTTGGCCTCTGCTCTTGGTCACATACACACAGTAATGTCAGTGAAGTGCACACAGAATGCTCATTTTCACTCATTTTATTTTTTTAATGTTTCACCATTTTTACATTTAACATTTACATTTGCTCATTCATTTATCTGCAGCTGCACGAAATATTTCAATTACCTACACCTTATCAAGGTCACCCTCAATTAATTTCAAGCACCGAGCAATGTAAATCAGATTTGTAAGGTAGTGTGGGCACACGTATACCCAGCAGTTATATCCTCTAATGTAATTGGACCATGAATGTGGCCTTGTTCCCTACTTTCCAATCAAATGGAAGCTATAAATACCCCAGTAAACATGTCAATTATGTGTTAATCCAATTTATGTGGTGTGTCCTGAAATATCAACTTCCTCCCACGGCCACCACCAGCGGCCAATCGCAGCAAGGGAGCCTCATTTTAGTCTCTGCCACTTCCTGTGGTGATGGGCCTGTAGCAAATTAACATGCAGAGAAGTTATCTGCAAAGTGTCAAAGTGACAGCCAAAATACTTTCTTTCCCCTCATTTTATTTTCTGGAGGCAGTTTTTTGTAATTAGGTTCTGTCATACTGCTAGGAGGTAAATGCACGCTTTTTAAGGGTGCCAGCATCAAAGGAACTGTACATGAGGGCACCCGCCCCTGTACACTTCAAAGTGAACACGGTAGATATCTCTCGACTCACACTGTATTGATTTTACTGCCATGTATGTTGTGTTTTACTCTAGCTGTGGAGTATCTGAGTGTTGACTCATTGCCTTGTATTTTCACACATGTTCATACTGCAGACTGCCAAGAATCAGAGTCCTCCTACACAACGAGTATGGGATGAGTCTGTCCATTGTGTTCATCTGTGATACAGAGCTGTAAGCGCGTGTGCGTATGTGCTAGAAAGCCACCCATATGTTCCAATACTGCCGTCTCCATATTCTCTTAATATGTTTAAAATATCAGGGTAATTGCACCTCCTAAATCATCCCTTTTGTGAACCAAATTTTTCAGACAGACCTATAATAAGCTCCTGCTGGTACATTTTCCAGAAATTAAAGCTCCCACTTGATGGGGGGCGGGGGGCTTTAAATATTATTTACCACATATTACAGGGTATGCTTAAAAATATAGTCAGTTGCGTAATCGACTGAAATACCTCAGCCTAAAACTAAAAATCATTTTAAGATGCTGAATAGTGTCATTAAATATTCCTAATCTAAATCAACAGATTTGATGGATTTTTGAGTGATCCAGCAAATCATTTTGACTTAAACCCTGTGTCCAGTCGACATTAGTTGCCCATCATTGTGCCCAGTCCACCTCACACACAGTCACCAGGGAGAGATCAGCTACTTTGTCTCTTTTCTGTCTTCTGAGAACAGTGAAAGAAAACAGCAGTTTGGTGAGACTGCGGATAATGGGCTGCCTTTTGCATCCAGCAGCCTGCTTATGAAATGACAGTTAATGCCTCGACCTGTAAAGAACATGATTTGGTGTGACTTAATTCTTTGTCAGTAATTATCTTTTAGGCTCAGATTTAAAATGCAATACCATTTATCATGCTGAGGGACATTAAGTAGCAGGCTTTTTATGCAAGAGATAACAATGTACAAAACATTAGCTGAATAAAGCCACTATGTGTAGAATTATTATGTGATTACTTCAAACTCATTTGTAATTCAAAATTGTACACGCAGTGGCTTTGACATTCACTTAATTTGGTGGTGAGAGTACTAAACTTAGAGCATAATATAGTCAGTTTAAAGCTGCAGTCGACAACATCCCAATGAGGACAATGGGAATTATTCAAACCTCAGTATCCACTGCAGTGCTCCCTGCAGTGGTGGAGACATCATTTTAATGTGCAGTTTCCATTTTTGTTTTTTTTATTATGATCTATGCCTTTTCCAGCTTTACCCTTATTTACATTAAGACTATCGGGTGGCTAAACTCTGATCTCCCCTTGCATATTTTTACTCCTGAAATGCTAAAAATTCTCACAGACTGTAGGGCTTCCCACGTTCCTTTATGTAAACAGACCACAGTATTCTGTGCACTGATCCACATGAACCCTTTTATCATAAATAACAAGAACACTCAGCATGTTTTTACATGGCTCAGCAGAAACACAACTACAGTTTTGTGCATCCATCCTGCTGCCATTGTCTCAAAAGTTGCACTGCATGTGGTTTTGTGGATGGTTTGAAACCATCCCTGTGAGGACATTTTGGCCAGAACAAATTTAAAGGGCTGTTTGTGGGTTGAGATACAGTTATAGGGGTTGGGGTTAGAATTGGGTTTAGGTTAGGAATGTTTTACTTTATTTGTGGGGAGCCCACTGCACTTGTTAGGTCAGATCGCTTTGTGGGGACTGAAACGCTGGACTCCACAAGTTTAAATGGCTGTTCAAAGGTTAGGCAAAGATAGTTAGGATAAGGGGCTTGGGAATGTATTATGTCGATGATGGATCCCCACAAATATAGTTAAACAAGGATGTGTGTGTATTTTTGTGTGTGTGTGTAAAGTAGCCTGAGATGTGAGGGAAGTCGGGAGGTGTGGGTGAGGTGGGAACTAAATTGCACAGCTTTCTTATGTCAGTTTGTTAAGGCTCTGGTGGTGCAGCAGGGTGCCAAGTGAAGACTGACAGCAGCTGGTCGGTGAGCACAGACTCCTGTGTTCCTGTGCTGTCTAAGTCAGTTACAGCAGCAGTCAATCTGCACCTGCTTGTTGTCACAGGACATTGCTGCTGATCTGTGGGTCCGAGCCGGTGTAAGAATTTCTCATCCCGATACTTTGTCTGCCTGCTCTCAAGTCTCAGCTCTGTTTGCTACCTCATAAATCAGTCATGATCCCAGTGTTGTGTATTAGGTTATCAGTGTTCCTATGTATTTGCAGTTCTTAACACTCAGGTCTTCAATGTGAAAAATCATCAAATACGTAGGAAATTATGTATTTTATACATATGTTTATGTTTCTCGTTTGCTGCAATTACAAGACATACTCGGGGCTCTGGAAGGCTGAGCAATACACAGCAAAAGCAGCAAAAGCAGCACCTTTGCAGAACAGCAGCGGTGGATTCAGTCCTCTACAATTGTCTACACAGGATGTGTTCTGGCTAAATGTTGGGTGTAGGTCACCTATGTTTTGGCAGCACTCAGAGCACATATACAAACACTCGAGTTACACATAAAAAAACAAAAGAAAACAGACCTGAAGTATAAAAACACCCATTAGGTAGACATTCATGGCACAAGATGTTTTTTCAGCCTGTGTAGACGGTTGTGTTTATAAAAACAGAATCATATCTGTTCTGTGTGTGAGATGGACGACTAAAAAGCTGGCTGGAACGAGCCCTGTGTAGACAAGCTGTTGTACAGCAGTGCTGGGCAGCCAGGAACTCAAGGAAGACGGAACCCAAATGCAGAAACCCCAGAACAGATGGATGAGTGAGCTAAAAGTCTTATTATTAAACTCAAAATCACTGGAAGAGCCCAAGGCCAGAGAACAAAACTGAGACAAGAGAGAAAAAGGCTCAGGAACAAAACTAAACGAAAATACAAATGTCCTTATTGAAGCAAGCTTGGTGCAGACAGACAAACGCTGGGATACACTAACAATATCAAAAGCAATACAGAAGCAGACTCTTACAGACACAGCCGAACACCAAGACTTATATACAAGGTAACAGGCAACAGGTGAAACCAATTAGGGCGGGGCAGACAATCACAAAAGGAGGGAAACTAGACAAAGACATGAAGTAGACTACGACAAGATACACAAGGGCTATGACTTCAAAATAAAACAGGAAATTCAAAACCAAAACTCAAACGCTCAAAACAAGAGTGACTTGACTAAAGAAACACATCCAGAACTAATAACAGAACTAAACAAACTAAACAAGAGTCCAGAAACTCCAAATGTCCACAAAGAGTTCAAATAAACAAACCAGAGGATTCAGAAAGCAGATTAATTCAGCATGTTTCAAGGCAATACATCATTTACTTAGTGGACCGTATGGCCGAATGACATTTCCAGCCCTGGAGCTACTCCACCACCATGACAAAAAGAAATGGGTTCTTAACTAGGGCAATGCCAACCACCACCGCTGAAGAGAAGGACAAATGAAAGTCCATTGCAATTCATATCTAGCACCTGAAAATTAAATGAAATAATTCAAATAATTTGTGTATTAGGACTTTCAAATTGTCTCTCCCTGATCACATGTAGCTATATCTTTTTCTATATCGATTTCCTTGACACTATGTGGTCGCACTCTATGTTTAGATACCAGCGATGACACACTGGCTTTGTGATATTCATATATTATATATGACCTTTTGCGTGGGCAGCTGTGCTCTGCAGAGGCTGAACTCATGCAACAACTCAACTCATGCAGCCCAAATGACCTTCAAGACACAAGCTTCAAAGGACAGCATTGGTTACTGCTTCCGTCTAAAGATTTCAATGCTCACTGACACAAGCCGCTGGTCCTCCTGGCTTCAGCCCTCATGTGGCTTCTCACACAAGTCAGCCAGTCTATGATTATTGATTTGAAAGCACAGAGGAGCAGATCCAATCATGGTAATGAACACGATTCATGGTTTTAGACTAGACTGCTTTGTTAGGTAGAAAATTAAAAGCCCATATAACTCTGTCTACATCACACGGAGTGAGTGCCACAAGTTTTTCTTTTCTATTTTTTTTTTTTTTGTTCCTTTGGTAAAATGACCTAGACACATACAGATTCATAGCCATGACTGAAAGTAACTGACTGCCTCCTCATTTAAGTGCATCACACAACCTGCAAGGTGACAGCAGTTTTTACACAGAAGGCCTAGTCTTTCTCAGAATCAATAGAACTGTAGGCTATTATCAGCAATACAGACCGAGTAGTTTCTTTTTCACTGTGAAGCCTTTGTCTCTGTGGTTTTATTAATCATAGTCCAGTGCAGTGAGTCAGACATAGATATAATATATTCAGAATAAATAAAAACATATAAATATCTGGATTTTTATCATGAAGAATATTTGGATTTTGTTAATGGGACAACATTACTTTCTGAAGCTGTAGTTTGGTTGGAGGGCTTTAGATAAAACCATATTTAATGATACTGGTTTGTACATGTGCATTGAACTCTTCCAGTTCTGCCTCTGCCCTGTGTTGGACTATAATGTGGGTATGTGCACAAGGATTTAAAGCTTACAAGATGTGCAAACAGGTTCAAAATAAAGCCACTACTACTGACACTGCTGCCCCTGGAGCCTGTTAAGAGAAAAAAAAGAGGTTTGTCACACAAACGCAAACACACGTAACACGCTCCTTGATTTTCACTTTGCATTATGCCAGATAATAAAGTTAACCTCATTACAGAGATGCAAAGGACACAGACCTATTGTATATTTTCTTGAAATCATACACAAACATCTTGACAGTACAACACTCCTGCGAGAATGATGGTAAGTGTTCCTTTATTCCATTCTTTCAAAGGCACCAAACAAAACAAACCCTCTTCACTAATGAATCATGTTCTCCATCTGGACTGATGACTTGCAGACTCTTCATTCAGCATTGTTCCACTGCCTTCCTATTTCTCCAAACCTGGTAAGTGTGAGGTAGAATTGTCTACATCCATTACCCATGATAACATCAGAGGTAAGGTAGACGTGGCGACTCTTATTTTTGTCAAGGTTATTGAACGAACTGGGAAGTCAGAGAGCCCAGATGAGTCGTGCACTGGGTGTTTCACAATCAGGATTTATTTTGGTTGGAGTCGTCTCTATTTGTGACCCCGTCTGCATGCAAGAGGCGAGAGTGGGAGAGCAGATTTAGCTGTTGAGATTTTCTCTGCTGATAGCTCAGCTTGTATTACTCACCCTCCAAAGGACAGCACGGAGCTGCTTGAATGGACCAGCTGACTTGTGCATAATGAATATATGATAGACATTAGCGCTCTAAAAATCAACTGATGTACATGTTGATATGTGGGAGGAATTAAACAGATACCATGGATACCACTATCCATCACTTTTATTTGATGTAATACTCTTTTCTCACACCTTTTTCCTCCTCCTACAAAAATGTTCTGTTGCGATCAGTCTGTACTAAAAACGATAGAACTGACCCCAAAGTTCTGTCTCCATGGTTTGGGGAAAAACATACATCTATGTGAGTTATATACTCACATAGACAAAATATAAAATGGAAAAAAGCATGAAACACAACTAAACTATTGTGCATGAATCTGAAACACAGCACAGACTAAAACAAGTTATCAATTTATAGGCAAAAAATAAGTTGTAGTAAGTACATTTTTACTCCTACACACTCAAGGATTCTGGATTCTAACATTTTCTCTAACTTTATCCACTCCATCTTAGAGGCTTCTTCCTTTTCTAAAGGGAAATTTTTCTCTCCACCGTTGGGTCTCTGTAAATAATATTATAAAGAGTGCGGTCTTGAACTGCTCTACATGAAAAGTGCCCTGATATAACTTAAGTTATCATTTGGCATCACTTGGCGCTGCATAAATAAAACTTACGTTACTTGACTTGACTGAGTGCTTGTCTGCACTGTTACTATGACAACAAGTCCCTAATGTCTACAGTGTCTAAAGCATCAATTTTCTTCTCAGCTCCTCTATGTCAGTTATCAGTGCAGTGAAAAAGGGTGAAAAGGGGTGAGACTGGCTCAGATGACATTTCAATCTATAAGTGATAAACTGATGATAGCATGGTTGGTTGCTCCTGGCCCTCCTCTATCTCTCTGCCTCTCTATATCTCTGACCTACTGTGAGGTCCTCCTCCTACAACAGTCCAGCACTACTTGTATAATACATACAAACATGCCAAGTAAAACCTCACAGTCTCAGACCATAAGGGGTCACGAAAGCCTCTTCTGGGCTTGTAGATGACTTCGAAACATCTTCCTAATTTCTGTGAGCGTACCCAATTTGCCCATCCAAGTGAAATCAAGAATTAAGAAAGGACTCCAGGCCCTGAAATAAAGTAATCATGATTGTTCCGGTTAGAGCAACAGCTGATGCTGCACATCCAGCTGTGTGCAACAGGACTATACTGCGTCTGGAATTGTCTGATTACTTTGTTTTATACAAACAGTGCAGTCCAAAGTAAGAGGATGTATGTGCCATGACACAAGCCCAGCATAATTTTCTACCAACATATCCTCTAGAACATTAGATGATGGAAAGAACACAGCGGGCTGACTAATTTCAGTATTGATGATCTAATTTTTTTCTGCTGCCAACATACTAGGCTAGGAAATTCATTTTTAGCATGATTAAGCAAATATTTCAGTCTGTGAAGCAGAGAATGGTAAGAGGCCAAGGAGTTCCTGGTTAGTTTGGAAATCAGTCAGTCGCTGCTTGTTGTCACAGCAGACGTCAGTCAGGGAACTCCCATGCTGCCTGCTTGGGGTTAAAGGTCACACACTGAAAAACACACTCCAGATACAGTATCGAAGTGTGACATAAATTTGTGTCACTTTTTATCTGAAAGCAGCTCGCTTGTTATCTTGAAGTGAGAGAGAACACGGATACTCTGACTTTTCTCCACAGAGCTCTGCTCACTCTGCCACATGATAAGATTTACGTAAACTGACAATGGGATTATTTATTTATTTATTTATTTATTTTAGTTCTGTCATGGCTTTGTGTTTCAAACATTGTACCATGATATTCCGTAGCCCGTTGTGTATGTCCCCAAATGAAGTCGGACTTGATTAAAAAGACAAAAGCTAAGCAACAGAAGTCTGTAACATGATCTCAGTCCAGCTCAAGTGTTTCACCGAATGAAAACCAGAGCGAAGGCAAAAAGACCTTGAAAGAAAAGCGGAGGATGTTCATCGACTGAAAATGATGTAAAAACAAATAATGACTCTTTTTAATTCAAATATTTCATTGACTATATGATTAAAACTGAGATCCTGGGCATCAGTGCATTCATGAGATTCATTTTTGCTTTCGACTCTCCACAGAGACACTTGACTACAGGGCAGCAATAAAACACCAACAGCAGCTTGGTGAAGAGCTCCTCATCTCCTGATGGAATGACACAACAGAGCTCGGATGCTTGGATGTGTTTGAGTTACATCATGAAGAGACGGATGGAGTCAAGTTGAACCGTGTTTAGCAAAGACAGATGCATTTTATATTCTGCATGATTTAAGAATGGACTTCCTCTGTAAATAAATCACTGTGATAACTGGAGATTTGTTATACTTTATGACTTTTTAAGGCGTCAGATTTAGCTTATTTAGTGTAACTGACTCACATGTCCTATGCTAAGCAGCATGGCGAGCCACCCATGCTAGTGAAATTCAAGTGAGGTAAAGCTACAGTACTTGTGCAACTGTGTTACATGGAGTGGCACTAAGAAAGAAGCTTTCCGCTTTCTGTATTGTCATTGCTGACAATAGCCACAACATATTTGAGACCCACTTCATTTAACAGTGGCTGATATAAACTGTGCCTGTTTGTAACAAACACAGCAAAAGGTCCTCTAAGTGAACTTAACAATTTGTACATGTACAGCAGCGTGTTGCTGTGGCACCAGAAAAAGAAAAACAGATCAGTATCACGAACATGAAAAGCTTATTGTTGTGACAGGATGATTTTCACATTGTAACAAGACATTTTCATGTTATTGTCAATTATCACACACCTCTAAAGCAATTTAATGAAAAAAAAAAACAACAACTAAAAAAAAAACATTTTCTCCCTCTTTCTGCCAATTTGAAAAGCCTGTTGCCCAGTACCACAGTCCTTGTCACTGTTGGACCTGGGAGGGTGTAGACAGCCAGGTTTGTCATCTGATACACAAGAAAGCATCAGCAAAGAGCTTCACTGAGAGAACAGAAACCTCCCACTCTCTGTGCAGGTGCACGAACAACCTGTAGAAGTCAGACACGATCCCTCACCAGCTTCCCACCATTGACAACATTGAAATGACTGACCTTCAGCTTTGCACCAATATGAAATTGGAGGCGAAAAACTGATTGTTTTTTGTTATGGTTATTTGTCATTTTAGGCAGAGCTCTATCACATATAACAGGTGGACTATATATCCATATATTTATTTCGCATACTGTTGTAAATGACTTCGTGAATGTAAAATCCATCATTTCCTGTGCAACAGAGGGTTTTTACTTGGACAAAGTGATTCCTCTAAAAAGTCACACATTGAATGACTACTGAATAATATCAATAGGTGGCACAGAGTAACAAAACCAACATTTATTTATAAGAAAAAACTTAGATATTATCACTTTAAAGAAAGGTGCTACAAACCTTGATCTCTCACTACCAACCGACTGATCTTGCTTCCACTGATACGAAGCAGAGTGTTGAAATGCTAAAGAGGATGAATCACACAATTGCATGAAAAAAATAACACCTCTCTGTTTGACACCCTCAGTTTTCACACTTTGCTGTTGCAAGATTTGAAAGTATCACCAAATCCTCACAGTTTGCGTTTTGGTATGTGCATGGAAATGTTGCTCCCTTTCAGGTCCCACTGTTCTGGACAGTGAAATTAGATGAAGAATCTTGAGACAGATGAGAAAGCCATCAGCAGGGAAAGCAATTGCACCTATAGCAGAGACTGAATGGCAGCAAATGGCTTCTCCTGCGTATTAGAAAATAGAAATGGTCTACTAAATGAAGAGGGAAGAATATGGGAAACAAGACTGTTAGCACTAAACATGACTTATGATAAATTAAAGAAAGAAAGACATCACTGGGTATAGATTTAATACTACCAGATGAAAACATTAGAATAGTTTTATACAGGGTCTGAAATGACTAAGTGAATGTGTTGCTCTGGATTTTTTTTAATGCATTACTGGGACCTATAAAAACCTCTTCTTTACATCCTGAAAGGAACAAAAATAATGGAAGGTTGGCTATTAAGGCTTATGGGTTACTGATGGTGAATAAATGTTGTTTTTTTTTTTCATTCTGACCTGATGTTTTACAGAAAGCCTCTCCTGCATAACAAAGAAAGAAAACAGATATTATGCACTGACATCACTTTTAAAGCCTCTGCAAAGCCACCGCTGGGTCAAAAAAACAACTTTTCACACGGTTCCTGTGTAGTGCTGTTGCTTCCTCAAAGCTCCCAAGCTCTGCTGGACATTGTGTACTTGGCCATTTACTGTACTGGCAGGAATACTGCAGCTGCTGGAATATACCCAAAAGACAGATCAGTGCTGAAGAAGTGGATTATGTGGTCAGAATGGTGTAAGAAGTCCTCCAAACACAATGGCAAAATATGTTTAGTTGTCCTCCAGAAGGACACATTAGCCTCGTCTGATCCAACACTTCTATCAGCAGAGCAACATCATTTGACTGTGTTTTCACAAACTGCAACAAATCACAGTTAAAACAACTGTGAGTTGAATTAAAGTAACTACTTTGTTAAGGACCTTTGTTGTCATGGTTAAAATGGTCACCACCTGGGAGAGGTTAGGGAAGAGTTAGCAACAAGTTACACTGACTGTCATTAAGGGCTTAGTTCTTTTTTTTTCATCTTCTGTTGGACAACCAACATGCACAGTTGTGTGTGTGCACTCATGTTACTCACATGCGCTTATATGTATTTACTTGTGATTAAAAGAAAGAGAAAGGCCGACTGTGGCTTCTTTTATAAATCACAGCCCAACACTGAAGTGACTGTTCAAATGGTCCAGAAGTCCCAGTTAGGACAAACTTTATTGGCAGTCAAATAGTTTGACAGAGTGTAAAGGCAAACACCTTTGTTATAAGTTGGAATTCATATTTGGGAATGAGTATGTGTGTGTGTTAGTGTGTGTGTGTGGTTTGTGACAAAGGGGGCAAACCAGAGTAAGAACAAAATAACAGTTAGATCTGGCAACCATAAGGGTCAAGTGAGACACAAGCAAGTTGCCTGGATACCAGAAAACAACCACTCATTAATAAAAAAAGACAGAAATAAAGGATCAAAAATACACCTCTGTAATGATCAAAGCTACAAATGTACAAATGAAACATAATGGAAAAGGACATGTCAGATGTAGTGATATTAAAGCACAGGCTCTGCACCGGCAGTAGCTAACACCACTGACATTTAGTTGCTCTTAATTGGGCTTAATTAGCATGACCAGCAGTAGCAGTCACGAAAAAGAGCAAGACTTATCTTAAGTGGAATGAATGTTCCTGAAACTATGCTAATATGTGACTTAAAAAGCTCACAGTTCAATCACTGCACACAACAGTCAAAACAAAGGCAGTACACCCGTAATAGAACATAATTATCTTCTACTAGGACACAGAAAAAACTCTCCTGAACAACGTCTTCATGCACTAAACTGGGAACATACCACTCTCAGAGGTGAGGTGCAGAATAGTCCAAGAAGTACTGGACTTTTTAACTGTGATATTTTACCTTGTATTTTGTTAATGTACGTTGGAGACTTAAATGAGCAAGAAATAAGAATTTCGTTCTATCTCGTCATGATCTTTCATCGAGGCCAAAAATTCAGCCAATGCAGCTCAGAGGTGAGGCAGCAACAGTCCATTTGTAATATCTCTATCTGATCATCTTGAACTTAAGTACAGTTAAATTAGCCCCCATTCTACACAAAGCCCATAATAATGAGACAACCATTAGATAGGGCAATACCCTTTTTCTGTATTGTGTATTTTGCAGTACTGTCACAGGGATGGAAGCTCTTTAAATTAAAATTATATTTGTTTAATGAACACACTTTTGCTGAAATGTGTTTTGCTGCTGTTGTGTTTGACTGCCATAATTGATTTCCTCTGCCTAAGGATAGCAAGTGTTCAGGGTCAGGAGAGGGCGTGAGTGGGAAACCCACTGCTGCAGCTTGGCTCTGGTGTGTCCTCAGGGATGGAGGCAATTAGGACATCAGGGGGGTGGAATGCCAACACCTCATCCATGAGGACAAGTGCAGTAGTGGATGACAAGGAAGAGGAGGAGGAAAGCCAGCAAGTGGCACGAGAAAGAAAGAAAGAAAGGAAGAGAGAGAGAGGATGAGCTTCTACAGTTTATCAAAAATGACAGAGGAGAGCACAGCACAGCAAAATTCATGGGATCACCAAAAACTTCATAACCTGGGAACCATTAATGTACATAGCAAATGAATGGTTATGTAGCCATAATCATTAAGACACCTAATATCTGGTTCAACAGCAAACACTGCTGTCCTAGTTCTTAAATTTACACAAAGGAAAAGTTTGTGTGCTAACCAACCCTCTCCAGGTATATTAAGCTTAGAAAAGCCATTATTTGTGTTGTTGACACAGCGTTGACAAGAATTCTGGGATTCAGACACTTGTTGTGGGCTGATGCTGTGAGTGTGAGAGGTGAGCTCGATCCACTTCATACACTTAACTGTATGAAAAATTTTGTACACAGCACCGAGCAAGTGAAGAGTTTTGTTCTAAAACGAGGCATCCTCTACTGTGCATGAAAAAGTGACACCCACGCCCACAGAATTCAGAGGGGAAGATCACAAGAAATTACTGTGCTTTTTAAAAACTGAAGACTTTATGTGGGGTATTTCCTGCTTCTTAGAGAACATCGAAGTTCAGGTGCCAAAGTGGATGTGCAGTAAAATGTTTCGGAAATGAATGTGTCAGTTCAGTTCCAAGAGAAAAGCACCCTCGGTAGCTCTGGCCCTCTTGTCGGTATCCTTAGCGCTGATGTTAATTCACATTTACATCTTAGTCAAAGTAAGGCTCTTACGCAAAGCGACTTATAATCAGTGCTACTCAACTGGGAGAGCAGCTGTAATCACAATCACTGTAAGCCTTCATTAAAAGATGGTGCCAGAAAAATAATAAAATAACTGCACGGTTAGCGGTTGTGACACTCCAACAGCAGAAACAGCTGATAGAGCACACATGTCAAAATGTAAAGCAGGATCACGTATTAAACAGAGGTTTCTCTTTTTGGCCCCTGTGTCTTTTCTTGAAATAATTCAGGTTATTTCCTGACTTTATGAGAGTTAACCTCTGAGCAGCTAGATATGCAAATCCTTCTCCCAATTGTCCTATTCATTTCCAAAGCATGATTATATTCAACTTACACATGAATATTCTGCTGTAGTCTCAAAGCCTCACAAGAAAACATGATTGAGGTGCCCAGGCGAGGTGGCCTGAATGACTGGAGGAATAGATTTTCTGTCACCGACTTCATCCTCTAATCACTGCTGGATTTTGCATTTCAATACTTCCGGTGTCAGCAGCTGTAGATGGAGAGTGTTGGAGAAAGGGTGTGTGTCCAATCATGCATTAGGTTTCATTTCATGAAAGGCAAATTTAATGCACTACATCTCGTTTCAGAAACCCAGCTGATTTGCATTCAGTCAGCAAGCTCATATCAGAATAGCTGTTGGAGAATTGGAACTTTTTTTCTTCGTTAAAATTCCAAAAACAGGAAAATTAAAGTAAAATTTATAAAAATCAGCTTTTCACAGATGTATGGGAGAAAGGATGTAAACCCCTGACGTGTGATGTGAGGCTCACATGCTACTAAACTGTGTGGCTCATGCTTACTGATTTTTGTTTTTTCAGACTTAGACATCGCAGATCAGGGTTTACATTCTGTAGTCTGCATGTGTCTATGTTTAACATGTTTGAAGCTGCTCCAAGCTGCCACATGTGCTGTGAAGCTGGCAGTAATCAAGAGAGGGTTGATTACTGTTTAAATATGGGGATAATGGGACACACTTTAAAACCCTCTCCCCTAGAGGGTCTTCATAGTGATTCACTTCTTCTGTTTCCAACGCTGTCCGACCAAACACTGCTGTTGGGGTGTAAATAACCTGATCAAGATCAGGATAAGGTAAGGATTAAACCATCGTGCTTAATGCCACCTCCAACAATCTTAACTGCCACCGCCAACAATAATGCCACCGCCAACAATCTTAAGACAATCTTAAGATCTTCAGACAAGGGGTTGCACTTACGAAATGAAATGAACCACAGCATTGTTTTGTAATTCTATCCATTCATTTGTTTTCTAATGCGCAGGAAAGGTCAGACGTCACTCTCCTGTGCCAAATCTTCAGCTCTTCTTCTGGGATCCCGAAGGCCATGTAGGATATGCTATCCCTGCATCGTTCTCCGAGTATGCCCAAGGGTTTCCCTCCACTCGGACGTGTCCAGAATACCTCCACAGGAAAGGCAGACATCCTGATCTAATGTGGAACCATCACTCAATACGGCTCAATGTGAAGAATGTCAGTCTTCACGATCTGCCTGTCAGTCTCCTGCTCCATCTTGGGTTCACTTGTAAACCTGACTCTGGGATTCTTGAATTTGAACAGTTCTTTCAGCCTAAATGGGGCAACCTACCGTTTTTCTGCTCAGTACCTCGGCCTCAAACATGGAGCTGCTGATTCAGATTTTTTAATTACTGTCACAAATTGGCTACTTTTGCTGCTTCCCTTTAGAAATCCTGTAGTAAAATTGCAGACACTGGTAACCTCAGCCTCAGGCTAGATGCTGTGGGGTGGTTAGCTTGTCAAGATGAGTGACAAGTATTGAGACACTGGGGGCATATTGGTGCTTTAAAATGGAAAGAAATATTCCTCTGGGCTGTAAAGACAACACAGCAGCATCCACAGCAATGTTTTCAGTGATTTGTGCGGTACAAAAAAGTGTACAACGTTTAATAGCCAGGGGTTTACCTGTGCTGTCGAGTGAAAGAAGCAGAGGCGGTGATACAAAAAATAACTGTTTAGCTTTGGTGTTTCCTCTTAAAAAAGGAAATTAACAAAACAAGTTAAAAAGGGAAAGCAGACTGCTGCACTGTTTGTTTGGCAGATCAGCTGAGGCATAGAGGATATATGCAATTAACATCCGGGTATTCCCTTAAGGTGAAGCTTAAATACACTCCATAAGTGAATGGAATCACAGCGCACGCTGCACATTAATTATCTAAAGTGTACGAGTAAACACAGGCGCAGACAGCATGGAGGATCCTCCGAATGCAGCTGTAAGTTGTAGTAGTAAGCAGAGCTGTGAGAACAGATTTAAAATCCTCCTTGCTGAAGTATCGTCCCACCCCAGAGACCACGCGTGAACAAATGTCTCGGAGGCGTGTGATAGTTTGACTTGTATACTGCTGCCCCCTCCCTCCTCCCCAACATCCTCGCCATCCTCAAGGAGAAGTGAGTGGTGGGGGTGGGGGGGTGTTGCATGAGAGTAGAGAGAGTCAGGACTCAAGGAGGATTTATGGCTGCATGCAGATCACTTTCTCTGTCTGACCATGAGAAAAAATAAAATCACATGCAAAAACAACGATAGCACTGGGAATACAAAACCAAGCTTTTACGTTAGAGTTGGTCAATAAATGACATCTTGAATTAAGCAGAAATGCTTCTTGGATTTTACTACGGCTTTACTGCCATGTATTCTATTAATCATGCGCTATATTGCATGTCAGTTGCTGCTTTTCTTTGTTTAGGTTGAGCGTTCCCCCATCTGCTGTATCGTCTACTACTACTGGTGGCCACTGAACAGCTGCACTACAGAGCTTGGCTGTGAACGGCTTTGTGTTAGGAGCTGCTGAAGGAGGGAAGCGTGTTACTCGTGTCCTTTTCCCACGCAGATTTTCTCAGCTGCTCTGAGAATTGAAACTTGGACTTTGGCAGCTCCACTAAAAAGTAACAGAGACATAATATCTCTCAGAGAAGTCCAAGAACCTATCATCCTTTAGCTAAAATGGATGATAGGAGATTAATGCAATTAGTGTAACTGAAATGACTTTCACCCAAAGAAATTGTTCAATATTATGGAAAACATGCCTGTTCCCTTTTAAGTTAGATGAGATGACTGATGCCAATCTGAAGTCTGTACATTAAATATGAAGCTACAGTCATGACATGGTCAGCTTAGTGCAAAGACTGTTTCTGTTTCTTCTGTACAAAAGCCAGAGAGTAAGCTCCGTTGCGTTCTAAGCTAAGCTGTCTCATGGCTGTAGCCTCATGTTAGACAGACAGTTATAAGAGTGCGATTGATAAGTGTGTTTCACAAAACCTTTGCTTCACTTGATTTTTCAAACTGTATATGTCTCAGTAAAGAACAGACATGATCTATTTTAAATGTCTCTCTGTACAGCATGCAAATGATTGATTATTCTGCCAACTGTTTTCAAATTTTTTGTTTGCCTGTAAAATGACAGATTTGCGAATCAGTTTTCTCAAGGTGATGTTATGTTGCTCTGTTTTTACAATCAACAGTCCAAAACTGTATTCAAAGTTTATTCCATTTTCAAAAAACTAAAACAGAGAAGCTGAAAAATGATCTGCTCAAACCATTTGCTCCATTATCAAAAGTGTTGCAAACTAATTTTCCAAATGATTAATTAGTTCAGCTAATGATGAGAGTTTTTCTTCTTCTTTTATTTTGGTGAATTCAGAGCTTCAACAACATACCACTGTACTGTAAACATGGAAAGATGAAGCATGACTGCACATGAACCACAAAAAAAGAAACAAGCATCATCATCCTGCATCCAGTCCCATGGTGCACCTGCACTCACACCTCAGCACACATATAAAGGCTCTGCATCTGTTGTCAAGCTGAACATATGGTAGGTTACCAGTTGTGTGTCCTCTGTGCAGTCTCTGACTATCACTCTTGAACCAAGAGGTTGGCTGAACTGTACTTGAACTTAATTTGCATAAATTCACACAATTAGACAAGGCAGTGCCACTACTGAGGAAACCAAATGGATAAGCACTTATCATAGTTTGCATACAAGCCCATGATTGAACAAGCATTAACTGTCCACCCAGCAGCTATGAGCGAGCAGGAGACAGTAATTTACAAGTGAAAGCCCAGGGCAGCAGGCTGCAGAACCGTGGGAAAAATGGTAATAAAAAGTATGTCCAAACATATTTCAGCATCAGTTTGAATTCTGTGGTAAATAAATGGAGAAGGTAAGCTTGTTCACACGACAGAGATAACACTTGTTGGCACAGAGTCCATAGATGACAACTTATTGCATCATTTAATAGTTTGGCAACCAACAAGGAGAAACTTATTCTCATGTGCTATTTTCTGCTTGGGAAAATAGCACATGGGCAAAAGTAAAAAAAAAATTAAAAAAAATATTTAAAGCACATCTTCATGCGGTCTGTCTACATTAAAATGAGAGCAATACATTTGCATATTGAGTTTCTTTTTATGAAAATGTAATTGTGTGCTCACCTGGACTCCTCACAGGGAAGTAGCTTTTATTCAAAAGGTCATCTCTGTGGTGGCACGACCCTCCACCCACACTTCTCCCCAAGGGGCCTCGCCTCAGGCTTTATCTGAGCTTCCAGCCCCACTCTCCGCACACTTACTGTACAAACAAGCATGAGAGCATACACAGTCACTCACAGATGTAATTACTGTCAGGGCAGGCTGTGCAGAGAAAACGGGCTGCAGCCAAGTTGCTCTTAAGTCCCTCCAGCTGGCTTGATGTCCATTTAGATTCACTTTATTCTGACTATTTTGAGAACAACAGTCTGATAAAAGAGAGTCTCAGGGACTTGGTGGTAATTGTAGAGCAACCTGTTATGACGCTAATGCCCCCTTTTATTTGTGCCATTTTGTATTCTATCATTAACAGCTGTTGTTTTGTGACAGCCATATTATCATCACATCTCGAACCTCTGCAGTAATCAGACTTCCATTTATTTTCACTGTATGCTGAACGGCTGCACGCAATGATTGATGTGAATGGACTGAAACTGCTGCTAAAAGCTACTAGATGATGTCTACGAAAAGTAACTCAAAAATTCACTTTCAACTCCACATGGTCTGCTGAGATGGAAGTAAATGAGATTGCACTTTGTGTGTGTGTGCGTGTGCCTGTGCGCACATGCATGTGTGTGCATGTGTCTATGCAGAGGTGATATTTCATCACACAATAGCAGATTTAATATGCACTATGTGACCTGATCTGCTGCGTTTCTTTCTCTTACAGTAATTCCTAGATTATTTAAGAGTCACTTCAGAATGAGGGAGCTGGACGTGAGTGATTCCCAGGTCCATTTGTGAGTCAGCTTCACCTGCAGAACACTGACAGTGTGTCCTGCTTTTCAGTGGCTGCCACAACTTCTTTTATCTTCAAATTTCAGATGGTGGTCACTAAACCACTACTGAGCACAGGAACTCTATCTCTGTCAGTCTGTTTGTGTGAGTGATTATTTAATTCACTCTGCAACTTCATCAACCAGTCACCAAAAACCTGAAAATTTGGCCAACATTGTCAATGAGAGGACAGTCAACAGTTACTGTGCAGAAGAGTTATGTCTGTTGCTTGACGAGCTTGCATTCAGAAAGATCAATGAGGCCTAGGAGCTTTCTACTTGTCTAAAATAGGGTGGCAGAAGGGTAGGCCAAGCGCCACATTTATTTTATTTTTTTTTTTCTTTTCTTTTTTTTAACATTGTATTGCATATACTGGCCCATTTTGGCCCATTCTTCCATGCAAATCTCCTCTAGAGCAGTCATGTTTTGGGGCTGTCGCTGGGCAACACAGGCTTTCAACTCCCTCCACAGATTTTCTATTGGGTTGAGGTCTGGAGACAGGCTAGGCCACTCCAGGACCTTGAAATGCTCCTTACGGAGCCATTCCTTTGTTGCCCGCGCGGTGTGTTTGGGATCATTGTCATGCTGGAAGACCCAGCCACGTCTCGTCTTCAATGCTCTCGCTGATGGAAGGAGGTTTTTGCTCAAAATCTCACGATACCTGGCCCCGTTCATTCTTTCCTTAACACGGATCAGTTGTCCTTTTGCAGAAAAACAGCCCTAAAGCATGATGTTTCCACCCCCATGCTTCACAGTGGGTATGGTGTTCTTGGGATGCAACTCAGCATTCTTCTTCCTCCAAACACGACGAGTTGAGTTTTTACCAAAAATTTCTATTTTGGTCTCATCTGACCACATGACATTCTCCCAGTCCTCCTCTGGATCATCCACATGGTCACGGGCAAACTTTAGACGGGCCTGGACATGTGCTGGCTTAAGCAGGGGGACACGTCTGGCACTGCAGGATTTGATTCCCTGTCAGCGTAGTGTGTTACTGATGGTAACCTTTGTTGCTTTGGTCCCAGCTCTCTGCAGGTCATTCACCAGGTCCCCCCGTGTAGTTCTGGGATTCTTGCTCACCGTTCTCATGATCAGTTAGACCCCACGGGATGAGATCTTGCGTGGAGCCCCAGATCGAGGGAGATTATCAATGACCTTGTATGTCTTCCATTTTCTAATAATTGCTCCCACAGTTGATTTATTCACTCCAAGCTGCTTGCCTATTGTAGATTCACTCTTCCCAGCTGTGTGCAGGTCTACTATTTTGTTCCTGGTGTCCTTCAACAGCTCTTTGGTCTTGGCCATGGTGGAGTTTGGAGTCTGACTGTTTGAGACTGTGGTCAGGTGCCCTTTATACAGATAACGAGTTCAAACAGGTGCCATTAATACAGGTAACGAGTGGAGGACAGAAGAGCTTCTTAAAGAAGAAGTTATGATTTCCTGGATTTTTTTCCCACATTCTGTCTCTCACAGTTGAAGTGTACCTATGATGAAAATTACAGACCTCTGTCATCATTTTAAGCGGGAGAACTTGCACAATCGGTGGCTGACTAAATACCACTGCATGGGTGCATGTGTAACACTGCCACTGAGCTGACAGTTGTAGGACTGTGCATGAGCTGGTTGAAATCATTTTATGGTCATGTTTTGCCCCTTTTGTCACTATAACAGAGTGAGCTCCAGTAAAACATTGTTTACCTATCTTCACAGCACTGGTTGAAGACAGCCTCTTATCTCTGACCTGGCCTGAGGCACTCATCAATCAATTTTACTATGAAAAAAACTTGCATAACAGCTTACAAACAACGGGTTTTAACTTCATGCATGTGTATCAAATAGTGTAAGTGTCCTCCTCTGCACTGTACAGTAGGTTATACCTGCAACTAAGCTAAACAACCTTCCCTTGACAGCTATGTGGAGCTGCAGGGTAGCAGACTAAACCAATCAAAGTAATAACGAGAAAGAAAGGAAGGATACAAGAGGGAGGGAGGAAAAGACATGGACATAAACAGCTTTTGCTGATGAGAGCGAGACAGTGGGCCGCTGGCTGTTTGTTCCACATCTGAATGTCAAGCAGGGCAGCAGCAGCCTGCGCTGAGTCACAGAGGTGAAAATAATGTCAGGCGTTGGAGAAGACGAGTCACCAGACTCCCAGGACCCAAAAGTCATCCACAACTCAAAAGCAGTGCCGACACAGCAGAGCAGCACCCACACTAAACAGTCACAGGCTTGAATTTCCTCCTACAGGAGACGTGTGTGTACTTAGCTGAAATATACCCCAAGTGAACGTGACTTCTTTTTCCCTGACACATGCAGTTCTTTCTTTGTGGTGAGTGTAGAATTTAGGACTGTAAACAAGAGGCTGTGATGGGGCCTCGATGTCTTCACACCACAAACCACACGAGGAACCAGCTGCCAAATGTCATTTCAATCAGCAGAGACACATTTGCTGATGTGTGATGCTCACCTTGATTCTCCGATCGGCAGCGTGGGAAAGTTGTAAGCGTGAAGGTTCAGCTGAGCAGCTGTAAACGATATATCTGTGTTTACTGCATGTCCTGTTGCTGCACCACCACGGCGCTTCAACTGGCTAAAATCAGCCATCCAACAGCATGCAGCGGTGTTGATGTGGGTGGGGGTGAGGGGCATGTTGTCACTCTGCAGTGAGTCCAGAGACGTGGAGATTTTTTTTCTGTGACCTCCACTTGGTCATGACAATCGAGTGTGCAATCAATGGCAAGAGTGCCTCATCACTCAGTCTCAACTTGTATTGATTGCACTTTTGTACCGTAGCTCACAAAAATTGCGGAGCGGAGATTCGAACAACAACATGCGAGAGTCTGAATTTGTTGACTGTACTGTTGAGAACTGAGTGCAGTGTCAATATCCTGCTTCTGGCTCCCACAGGATCAGATCAATGACTAAATCGGTATCTCTCCCCTGACGCTGGGCCACAAGAAAGAATATGGCTTCTGGGAAATTATTGTCATGTTTTAACAATGGCAAAAAATATCAAAATTATTACAGTTCTTTCTAAAAAACAACAATATCAGGACAAGGAAGGAAACAGACTCATGTGCTCATGCCAAAAAACAGGGCAGTCATTTCTGTGGTTGATCAGCCATAACTATGCATTTACTTTACCCTTAAAATGTATTACTGCTTAGCTTCTTTAATCCTCATACAGAGGGTTTGAAAGGATGAGTGTGATTATTTCACAGACAGGAAATTAATTGTGAGAGTCTTACTCTCTCT
Organism: Toxotes jaculatrix; assembly: GCF_017976425.1. Classification (NCBI taxonomy): domain Eukaryota; kingdom Metazoa; phylum Chordata; class Actinopteri; family Toxotidae; genus Toxotes; species Toxotes jaculatrix. The sequence goes on from NC_054400.1 coordinate 22,205,827, forward strand.
GCTCCTCACATACATAGCATCTAACATGTGAGTGCTTGGCCCAAATCTTCTCCAGGAAAGCTTTTGGTTTTCATTTGCTTTTTCCAACCCTAAGCTTAGCATTTGACAAAGTGCCACCTCAGCAAAGGGCTTGATTAATTCTAACATGACTTGAAGAAAAATGTTCCCTGCAGTGTGATTAAGTTACTTCAAAGGACAGGCTGCCATTAGTAAGGCAAAGAGTGGACCCTTTCAAATCAAAATGTAGACAACAGTGCGTGTTTTACCTTTTATGTATCTTTATTACTTATATGTGTTGTGCAACCTAAAAATATTTTTTAAAAATATAACTGTTGGTGGGCAGCTCAGACAGGGACTCAAATGCACAACTCCAGTACACAGGAATAGGAGGCAAAAGCTGGTCTGTAATCCAAACAAGGTCGCTACACAGAGAGGCTGCCCAAAATCAGGCAGAGGTATCAAAATCGCTAGGCATAAGGCAAAAACCACAAAGAGAACAAATCAGGTCAGAACACACAAGGAGCAACACAAGGAACAAAATGTTAGAACGCTTGACTCTACAGACAAAGATGATCTGGCACAGAACAAAGGGGAGGCCAAAACTTAAATACACTAGGAGGCGGGAAGACAATTAGACACAGGTGCAACACATTAGGGGCGGGACAGGTAATCACAAAGGCGGGAAACAAAGGAGGACAGGAAGTGAACCCACAAAAGAGATAAGGGTGTTAGTGATTTCAAAGTAAAACAGGAAACTAACTAAACTGGTATCAAGGAAAACAGACAAACAGGACCTGACTCAAGAGCTGGATGTAACAATAACTGTGAATACACACTCGGGTTTTCATGATGTAAACTACTGAAAATGTGCTTGACGTTTTATGTGATAGTAAAAAATAGAGCAGCAGCATCAGGGCCACATTCTGAAGATGTGATGGAGAATTGTATGGGACTCCATAACTTACTTCACATTTGGGATTATTTTGATGGTTGTCAGCAGAACTGACAGTGCTGAGGAGCTCGTGCCAAAGCCGAGTCTTCACTGAACTGACTTAGACCGAACATTCTGCCTGGACAGAATACAAAGGAGGTGAACGTTTACGTTGTGTTCCTGTCAGTTTTGACCGATTTAAGAGTTTTATCTTTGAAAAATCTATTTAAGTTAAGGTACGGTACGAGTTAAGGCACATCCTCTTTTGTCATACAGACACATGCCTGCACACTCACACACACGCACACAGCTTGGGTTCCCTGGTAACCACTACGGGAACCTTTGCCTAGGAGAGTCTCTCTCATACGGGAACAACATCTGTTGGAAATTCTTACAGACAGCAACATAGCTTCAATAATCCTGAACCTTTCTCGTAGCTTTGGTATATAATGCTTTTTTGAGGCCTTGCTCACAGTTGTGTGGCAGCAGCATGGCAGCTCGATATACAGTCTTGATTATATATTTGATCATCACACTGGTGAGGAGGAGAGAGGCCAGGAAACTGACACTGAGGATGGATTAGAGCTTACTTTGACCCAAAGTAGTCTGTGATAAACAGTATACTATGTTTCATCTGATTATTTCTTATATTCACAATAATCTAGAAGTGCAGTGCACTGGTTGGCACTGTCTCCTCGAGGCAAGAGGGTTCTGGGTGTGAGCCCCGGTCCAGGTGCTCCTGTGTGGAGTTTCATGTTCTCCCTCTGTAGAGGGTTGTGTCAGGAACGGCATCCGGCAAAACAACGTGCCAAATTTGAAAACTGCGAATCGTCAGTTTCGGATGATTCTCTGTGGCGACCCCCTGATGGGGAACAGCTGAAAATGGAACAACAATTATTCAAATGATCTGGAAATTATGTTTTTTAGAACTCAGCTAAGCTCAGATCAATGAGGAATACAGGCCATAAATAACAAATAGAAGTTCAACATTTGTAATGTTCACAAGAACTTAAGTTGATAAAAAAAATCTAACACATAAAGTAGTGATAATAGATGTATATTTTTTTTACAGTTTATGATGAATCTTAATGGAACAATCATTTTTGAGCGGGAGTACAAACTTACACTAACAAGAAATGAAAACAACATGAAGGCTAGAGACTAGATGTCCAGTAAAATCTTTCCTACAGCTCAGGATGTAGTTCATGTTTCTTTTATGTCTGGGATTAATAATAGAAGACCCGGGCTGTGTTTGAGTGACCACTGCAGAACAGACAGAAATAAGACACAAGTAGAGACAAACATCATACCAGAAAATCAGGTGCCGCAGAAAATCAGATGCCGCGATAACTGAGTCTTCCCTGATATATGCAGTTTGTTTCCAATGATCACAGACCCTCTTCTTCAACAACACATTTGAAAATACTGTCCATTTAATTTAATTTTTTGGCCTCTCTAGCTGCACAGATTGTTACTGACCTGGCAGTTTAGGCAAATCTTGAAGAAATGGGGCAGAAAAAAGTGAAAGGTACAAGCCAAGTTGATGCTGAATGTTGAATATAATTCCTCCTCTTTACCTCTGAGGCAGCAGACCTCTGTACTACTTACATTCATAAATTGAAACTAATGAAGCACATTACCAGATGTTGTGTTTTTATGTGTGCAAACCCAAACAAAAGCTTTTACCATACTAATCCACAAAACACAGACTTTTGAATATGCCTTTTAAAATACTGCTCATCTACAAATACAATTGTAAGCCAGACTGTCTCCCCACAAATCCAAAGACCCATTAAAGGCTGTCTTTAAAACCGTGAACATCTTTCAATATTTACATCACAGCCGTATAACGGCAAACATTTGCTAATGATGGAGAATACATATTCAGCAACCACTGTCATAAACAACTGGAGCTGCGTTTACAGCCCCATCCTCTAAAATCCCTTTCAAGTACCTATCTGAATATTCATTAGTGAACCTCTCTACTTGAAGTTGTTGCAGAAATCCCCTCTTATTGAGCACAGTCGTACTCATCCGGTTAAACAACTGCATGAAAATGCAATCAACTGCACCTCTGAATGTTCGTGTTAATGATGGGAGACATTGCAAAACAGCTTTGAAATGCACGATGGGATACACTGCTCCTCCTGACGGCTCATTCTCATGCTTCGGACACAAGGCCTTGTTCATTAAAAGCTGCTGGGGATCCAGACTCAGCTTGTTGTCATTACATAAAGCTTTTGCCATAATTTATCTTTCAGTGCAGTGCTATGAAGTCAAAACGTTGTGATATGCATGGCCAACCAGTCCTGTCAAGTCTCTTTCTATCCTACTATTGTCTGTTTCTGTCCTGCTGTTTTACTGGTGAAGGTGTAGACCAGCCAGCCAACCACAGAGTCTGTCAAGCTGTCAGTGATTATGAAAGCAATTCACAGCAATCAAATGTCAAGCTACCAGTTGGATAGCAGAGAGGGAGATGAAAACAAAAAAAGAAAAGAAAAGGTAATTACAGTGCTGAGGAATATATATAAAAAGTTTTATGTTATGTCAAAAGCAAAACTTTTTTAAGCTTTGTTGTTTTGTGCATATTTTGCATAATAACATCTAAGCTCATATTGACAACGCAGTATACAACTCTGTTTACCTTTCTCATGTTATAGCCAGGCCTGCACGTCAGGCAACATTCAGGAAGCAGCCTACAAACTAACGACTTGTCATGTTTAGTCTTTTACTGGATTTGAAGTTTGCATAAAATGGAAATAGCGTACTCTACTACAGAGAAAGTAACTTAGGAGAAACTTACACTTAATTTAAAGTTGTTCTTTCCCCTCTTCAAAAAATAAATAAATAAAAAACCAAACAAACAAAAAAAAAAGAAAAAAAAAACAAATTCTGATCATTCCAACATGAGATGGAATTACTGTACCTACATACCAGTACCAGTGGGTATTCAATTGGTCTCTGATTCATACAACAAAATTACACTGTAAACAACAGGGTATATCATGAGGTGTCACCCTGATAATTACATAGAAATATCCATACCAAGTACTTATAATAAAACTATTATATTCAGATCCTTAACTTATGTAAAAGCATAAATACAACAGTGTAAAAATACTGCTCTACAAGTAAGCAATAAGACAAAAAAATGTGGATTCATTTACCCAAAATGCAGAATGACTCTTCTAATACTGTTATTATTTACATGTTAATGTGTAAGCAGCATTTGAATGCTGAAGCTGGTTGAGGCGGAGTCGATCTAAATTACTTTAATGGAGTGGAATTACGAAGTATCATAAAGTGGAAATACCAAGTACAAATACCAAATACACAGTTACATTCCACCACTGACTGACTCCAACATTTTCCCAATGAGAGGAAATTCTTTGCTGTGTGAAAATCAGGGAATGTATGTTTAAGTAAATAAACCAAGTTAGTGTAGTGAATATGTTAAAAAGCATGAATCTCCCAGTAACAACAGTAATTTGTTATTTCCACTCCTCTGCTCATCTGACTACACGGCTTTCTGCATTATGTAATTTAATACTCTGCTAAGTGTGAACCTCTGTGAGAGATAAACACGTAATGCAAGAGTAGACACTGTGTTAAATATACATGTGTGTTAATAAATGATTGGACATGCATAAATAACCCCTCTTTCCCCAGCTCACACATTTGCATCACTGGCTGCGACTAATAAAAGGTGTCTTGCTGAGATACCCATGTCTGACTTCATTCAGCTGCCTCCTATGTGGAGCCTTCAGCGGGAAGTGAGTCATTCCCTCATGCTCCTGTGTCAGTGGTGAAGAGATGAGCTGCATGACCCGAGTGCATGATTAATTAGTGATCATTATCCCATCTCCGCTCTCCTCAGTGGGAGCTGTGCTTTTGTCCTCGCCTTTATTAGCATAGCTAGCTGCACTACTAACCGCCTTTTGACGTGACTCTGGAACATGGGAATGTGTGCGCGGCAGAGGTCTGGCAGAGGCTGTCCGATTTTCTGATCGGATGCTTTGCTGTTATGTTAACGTTTCTGTCTTTCCATGAGATGAAGACGATGAAGGGAAGCAAGGAAGGAAGGAAGGAAGGAAGGAAATGTTCAGTGGGTGATAGCAAGGGTGTCATTAGACCTCTTTCAGAGGGGCGTGAGCAGCAGAGCTATTGTGCCCAAGTTAAAAAGTAGCTTATTCATGAAAAAACACCAGTAAACAATGTTTTAAATGAATACTCATTCATCAAAAAACATGCGCTATGCCAGTTTTCATGGATTGTTGGTGTGTTTGTGACTGGCTTGGACGTTTATAGGAAATATTGCCTTCATTAGACACAGGGGCACGGTAATAGAGAAAGTTTGCAGCAGCAGATTTCTGACCTGGGCCATGTTCTTATAACTATAATCCAGGCTGATGCTGTTTTGGTCAGTTCAAATGATGTTGTTAATATCAGGTTATCAGGTTATTTCATCTTATTTGAATACAAGGACTTATGCTGGATGCCATCGCCTTGAATAACTCTTGTTTTAAAATTAAGTGAACAAAAAGTTGAAACCACGATGTATAACACTCATTATGTAGCATACAGTATGATGCTTCTCCGTAATGGTCTGAATTTAAAAATATATTTTATGTGTTGACAAGATTTAAATGTTTCAGTTGTATGGCACATTTCCAGAAGATTTCTAGTTCCTTAAGAAGCTCTGGATTATCTAGTGTGATTCAAATTTGTTCCCTTTACAGTTAATTGCTTTTGGTGTTTACTGTGAGATCACTGATGGAGTCACTTCAAAACAAGGGATCCAGCTTGGACTTTGGCATGTTTTTGATCTAGAAGATTCCTTTCATTTCCTCACATCCAGAAACCATAAGTGAATTTACAAATGTTGACGAGTGGCAGCAATTTATAATATTAATATCAATTCAAACAAGCAATTTAGTCTGCAGACTCTTTAGTCCCACACCCTTTATGGCAGGGGGTCGACAGTCACCAGACATACATACACTCTGCAGATGGTTTTTGATATATTTTACATGTTACATGCTGCTTACTTTTCTTTTGCGACCAATTGTGACAGTAAACTTGTATTTATAAAAACTATATGTTCATTCAGTGTGACATAATGTTCATTTTAGCTGATTTCTGCTGGACAGAGATGTTGTTTAGTTTTGCTCCATCAGTAGCTTGTCACAGTTGCTGTTTCCATTTTTAGCTTATGCTGTTTTTCACAAATGTATGTAGGTAGCTAGCTATGATGGCTTCCCTGCTCTTAATCCCACCTACAAACACGACCGGACTGGGATAACAATTTGAGCCAGGCATCTAACGTTAGCCCACACATTCACCACAATAAACTGTAACCCATTTTTATAGCCAAAGGACAACGGATATGCTAAATACTGATCTTATAATCCATCTGCATTTGCAATGGGCTCCTCTGACAACTCACCTGGCATTTCTTTCTCATATGCTTGCTGGGAGAGTAGTTTTTAGTTGTTCTGCTTCTCCTGCAGACATCCACTGTCCCACTCAACAACATTACCTCCTGCTCTCTTCACTCCATCCAGGTCCCTCGCACGCTTCTTCAGGTTCACTTCAGCTCCTAACACCAAGCACAAGTAGTTTGTTATAAGCGGCTAATATGTTTGGCATTCATTTGACTCACTTGGGATCAGAATGTAAGATCTCCTAAATAGCAAACTTCTGTTTTACTAACCTAATGCAAAACACCAGTCAGAGTTATTATAGAAGGTACATGTGCCTGACAGAATAACATGTTGGCATAACGCAACATAAGCAGAAAATCATTATATAATATATGCATTATTGCATGTATACGCAATAAATACATCAGAGGCCATAACTGCAGTGTCACGACTCATCCTTGAGTGACACTCGCACACACACATCTTCCTTGACAATTTTGTTGTTCGCACTCATGGAAAAGATGAGCTGTACCTCTGATTTTGGAGTGCTCTCAGTCCAAGGAGGGATGCTCAATAACAGCAGCAGTAAGCCCTAAGAGCTGGCCCTTCTCTTAACACCTACTCTGACAGCTACACACCTTCTGATTACCTTTCATTTCGTGTGCTGTGGCCATCAGACACTCCAATTACATCTGCTAATGTAGCAGCCTCTTCTCCAACCTGACCTTTCATCTAGTTAGGTGTGAGGCAGCAGAGGTGAGAGAAAAGCTGGATAAAAAAAAAAAAAGTTGGGCTGTGAGGACTCTTTACAACTTCTGGAAATGAAAAGAAAGAAGGAAAGAAAAATAATGGAGCAGTAAATATTCAAACAATTATTAGTGGCTTTACTCATGCAGAGACACAGCTCAGTTCCCTGAAGCCAATGGTTTCATTAAAAGGTAAATCAAGTCTGAAATCACACTGGGCAGAAATCTGATGAAAATTATGAATGGTATAATGTAATTTGAGCTGACATTTCCATTAATTTCCTCAGAAACTGTACAGTAAAATTACAAAACAAAAAGTCCCAATTTGAAGACATTATGAATGATATAATGCAGTTTGAGCTTTTCCCTTTAATTTTCACTTATAGAAATTATTTTGTCAAATTAGGATGTGTATTATAACACGAGAAACTTATGCTGTGAGGAGATTTTTAAATTACAGAAGCATCTTGTATTTCAGTTTTGATTTTGTATTTTAAAACAAAAACAAGGTTATGTCTTAACACACTTTACCCTTTAATATTGCTTCATAGCTTTTCTCTCTCTCTTTCTTCGCTTTATATTTTTCTGAACAGTTCTGCAGTCTACAACACCTGCCACAGTAACCAAATTCAGAGTGTTAACCTTTGGATTGTGGCTTATGACTCAGTCTAAGCTGCCTTGGTTGTCTTTCCTGATCACAGACAGCGGATAACTCAACTCAACATCTCTGCAGGTAGACAGACAACAGACAGCTAACTGTGAAGCGGGGCAGGCCAGCTGTGTATCAGCTGTGTCTCATCATGCATCATTATGCTTGGGAGCCTATCATACTGCCTGCAGCTGGAGAAAACATTATGTTAGAGCCATTATAACACTATCAATTATAAACTCCATAGCTGTAATAACATGAAGCATGATGGAGCATAAAGCTGATTCTGTTGAATTTTACAGGGCCCATAATGATAACGGAACTGACACAAAAACATATTTCAAATGTAGATATTCTCAAGTATTTTCCTTCACATACACTGTGGATCTCATATATGTCCAAAATTTAATTTATGGCTTCTTGTTTCCACATTCGTCCTTCAAGGATAAAAGGATGAACGTTTTATTTGACTTTTAACGATCATCACGTCAAGCGTTTACTGCATGACTGTCTCTTGAATGAACACAGGATGTGTAGCCATCCTTGAGGCTTTTTCTTGAAACAGTAATAAAAAAAAACCGTGGGCCATAAAGTCTACAATGATTACACAAAGCTTAGTTGATTTGTAAAGACATTTTAACGTGGTGTCAACACATGAATTACATCACTTTCCTTTGCCCCTACTTTACAGCATCCTGGTAAAGGGTAAATGAGACTCCTATGGATTATGTCAGTGGCTTTTAGGGAAATACTGTTGCAGCACTCACACAAATAATGAAGCACAAACACCATCAAAGTGTTCCCTTCAGGGGAAGTTCATGCAAAGATCGGTCTGGGAGGTTAATGTAGGCAAGACCTCTCCTCTCCATCCAGCAGAGACAGACAACATGCAACCAAAGAGTCCCAGACGTACTGAGGCTGCTCTGAAGACCCTGTGGGTGCAGGATCTCCACATGGGGGTGGGAAACATATTAAACCATTACCCCCCCCCCCCCCCACACAATATAGCCTGCAAGACAGTCACTACACATATCACTATTGGCATAAAAACAAACTACAGTCTCTTCATTGAAGATTCATTGACCTCATAAAAACTCGAAGAAACCATTTTTTTTGGATAACTTCCAAATCACATAGTTGCCAAAAATGAAGCTGCTTAGTCCCTGAATAGCTGCCATTTTTTGGAGAGTCAAATTTTCATGTGACTAATGATTTGTCTCTAAAGCTGAACCATACTCAGGCCATGCTATTAAATAACAAAATATGAGTAAATGTGAGTGAAATTGAGTTTCTTCTTAAAGAAGGCATCAACAATTATAGGAATAGTTTGACATTTTGAGAAATGCATTTATTCACTTTCGTGCCAAGAGTTAGGTGAGAAGACTGATACTATGTTAAATATGAAGCTAGTCAGCATCTTGTTAGCTTAGCTTAGCATAAAACTGTAAAAACGAGGGCCAGCTAGCCTGGCTCTGTCCGAAGGTAAACTAATTTACTGAATCGCACCTCTAAAACAAAAACAAACAAAACACAAAAACAAACGAACAAACAAATAATGCAAAACATAAAAACTAGAGGAAGTCACTGTGCCTGGCCAAGAAATGGTCCACTCTATAATGTCCTGTAAAGACACAAACTGATGTTCTTGCACTTTGGTTTTGGTACAGACTAAATAGACGAGATATGATGGTAATAAATGGGCTTCAGATTTTATTACCTTTGAAAAATCACTTTATGGTTTTTGTGCTAAGCTAAGCTAACTAGCTGCTGGCTGTAGCTTCATAATTAGCATACAGACATGAATGTGGAACCAGAAAGAGTATTTCCCACAATGTCAAATTATTTCTTCAAAAGGTACACATACATTAACACACCATATCAAAACAAACAAAAAACAGTACGTTATGAGTCTATATGTAGGGAATATGAATACATAGTTTGCTCTACATACCATTCATTTCTACAGTATTTACAATATGTATGTGCAACATTTCAGGCCTGTAGCACCTGAATGATTAATAGGGAAGATGCATGATAAACCGCAGTCAGAGTAAAATGTGCACTTCAGAGCCGAGGCAGTTGCCTGTTTAAAGCCTCAGCACTGACAAAGTCCTAGATGTTACTTGTTGACCCAGCACCATTTCGCACATTCTTCTCTTTGATTACAAAACAGGACAAATAAACTCTGTCCTCTCACCTCTCAACAGCCTCTTTCCAGGACCCCTTGAACCCTATTTGCAGCCCTTCATATTCTTATGCAATATGGCTTTGTGAATTATCTGCTCCAGCTATAAAACCCTGAGTATCAGCAGGCAACAGGATATCCTGCTGAGAATTGTGGCAGGGATAACAGCTGCCGTGGATTTCTCTGGGCTCGCTCGATCATGTCCGATGGCATTGAGGCTTTCAGAGGACTGTCACAGAGCAGAGTGGGGCCATTTTACACTCTCCACTGCTCCTATCTGATGGAAAAAAGGTTGAGACCATCAGACCAGCGCTGAGAGCTGCTGTACTCACAAACCGTGGCCAGAGAAAAGTGAATCTATCCGCATCTGAGCTCTCCTCTCCATGGGAAGTCTTTGACATCTCCAGCCAGCTGTGCTGCGGGGGAGAGCTCCTTCCATCATGTTTATCGACTGGGAGCTGCTCTCTAATTGAAAAGAGCTCGAATGGAGACTTTCACTTTGACTCCCTCTTCATGAATAACTCATCAATAGCTTTATGAATAACTAATCAATGGTTCTGAGTCAAAGATCAGACATTCATTTTTGCAGAACTTGGTGGAAATCGCTACAGACTTTGCTTCATTAAAGCCAGAATTGTAAACATAACCTCAGCATCTGTTCAAGCTACAGGCAACGACATCTGCACTTAATGGCATCACTTTCTTAAAATACACTAGTTAACTTAGTTGGTAACTGCCAGACCACAGTCATGCCTTAGATCTTAGAGGAGATGAATCGGCTTAGAGTGACCGTGTGCTAAATGCTGCTTTGTCATCGTAAGTGCTGGTGGGGGAGTCTGCTATTTGCATGTGCAGAGCAGAGAAAGGTCAACATAATGCTCAGTCATGCCTCATGTTTAGGAGGGTGGGCTGTTTCTTGGGTGGAAATGGCTTCTTCGCCCATCAAATCTCCTTCAACACACATACCTACTCCACACAGGTTGAATAGATTAGTACTGCACTAATAGTTACACAGAGTATTTCCCTGGTGTAAGTGCATGTCACGAATGTTAAGCAGAGGCACTGCCACAATTCCTTAGACTCTTGCAATAAATTTGGGCATAAAGTTTTCAAGGATGTATTTCATTTTCCAAAGATTTCTGATCTTTTAGATGTTTATGTCCATCTTCATATCTACACTACGGGTCAAAAGAACACCTCCATTTTTCTAGTCGTTACTGAAATTTACATAGTGTAATGTCTCAGTTTACTCTGAAATTAAATCATAGAACAAATGAATACTAAATGTTTTAAAAATAAATGTGTTCTGCCGCTGAACACACTTGTGGTGTTCAATGAAAATAAAAGATTGTTGGCAAAGTTAGTGTTGCACAAGTTTCCACACATGTGCTGCACCGTCTGCCCAGTTCATCCCAAACCATCTAGTTTAAATTCGGAGACTGTGCTGGTTTTAATCATGTGACGGCACAGTTCTTTCATTCTATTGTTCTGGGTCATTAACTTGCTGTAAGATGAAGCCCTGACCAACCAGCCTGTTTTCCTTTGTTACTTGTCCTTCTCTCATTCTCATTTTCACAGTATTGCTTCCCATTAAACAGTTAACCAGTTTCTTTATCCCTGAAAAAGGCCTATTTTCTACAAAATTTACATGATTTTTTTTTTTGGTGACCTAACCAACCAACACTGCTAGCAAGGCTGAAAATGATAAAGCCCTTAGTCTTTAGTTACAGTCCGCTCATAAAGCATGCATTATAACTTTGATCTGAATGCGATGTTGAATGGAGTTACTGCAGTCAGACCTTTATGTGGGCAAGAGTGGAAATAGCTAATTCAGCAGAGGTTAGGTGCTGGTACATAGTGTAGTCTGAGCTTGGACAGTGGCCAAGACAAGCTTAAACCAGACGCTGAGTCATTATCATTATCAAGTAGCTGCTGTCATATGAACATCTGTCATTTTTCTTTTAAATCATTTAACATTATTTTGCATAGCCCTTGAGACTGGGTAATTCAGATTCCATGACCTTACAGCACTTGGCCAGACATCCATTAAATACTCAGACCACAATTTTAAAATTGTTCGGCCATCAGCGAGTCCTGAAAAGTGGACTTATGGGGGGTTTTGCTAGATACCAGCAGTAAAGATGGAGCAAACAGCAGCAGAGGGGAAAGAGTAAGAGCTTGATTGTGGCCAGTAATGGCTTATAAGGTGTACGAGATCTCCAACAGAAGCAAACAATTTATGATGTTCCAGATTTCCAGTAAAATAGCTGACTCCCACAGCTATGTGGTTCCAAAAACAAAAAACAACAACAAAAAAACCCCCACAATCAACATTTTCCTTGGTAAAATTACCATTCATACATGTATACGCTAATATACAAAATTAGTCTAAGTATTTAGTAGGTGTGGGATACTACATATTGTTTGGAATCTTCACAGGTTGGACTCTATCTTTTGGGAATGAAGAGATTTATTACATTTAACACACCAAAGACAGGACAGACAAATAGTGGAATCCTTGCTGAAATAATAGAGGTAACATTTTGCTGGTTGAAAGATAAATATCTTCTTCAGTGTAATTTAATAAATACACTTTACAGCTCATGATTAACATTTCATATTCAACACGTACACATAGCTGACAGTATAATTTACAGTAGCTGCATATTGAGACAGTATTCATAGAATTCAGTCTCTGCCACATAACTGATGAACGACCTGGTAAGTGATATTGCGTTGAGGGAAAGCATGTACACAAGTGTTACCGTTCTCCAAGGAAGGTAACTAAGACCTGCAAGCTGCAGCGACACAGTAACTGGCTTACATGGCAACATTTTGACCTTTAACTGTCACCTGAGGTTCTCTAATGAAGAGCAACAGACGTCTAAATATCACTGAATGAACCAATAGAGGAGAAACAATCCCGTATGCAGGTTCCTCTGTTTCATTGTCTCCCCATAACGATATAAAACCGCTCTATATAAAAGCAGTCCATATCTCAGCCTGTAACGCTTGCTCAGTAACAGGATAGTGAAGTTACAGTGCCACCATGTGGTCACGGCTGAATGACAAATATGGCCTGGCTTGCTCTGGCTGTGTGGGAGAAAGGTCTGCTGGAGACCCATGAACAGCTCCATGAACACATGCTGTGACCATATGGAAAATAATGAGGCCTTTTAGACAGAGGGGAGGCAGAAAGCCATGTCACAACAACAACTTCAGACCTACAGCTGATTGAAAGAATTTTGAATTTCAAAGCCATGCTCTCCATAAAGTAAAAATAAAAATTAACCCTGATGTGGGTTGCAGTGACAGCCACTGCTGTCAGTTGTTGATTGATGTCTGAAACATGACAAGAAAAGTTCATTATTAAAAACATTCAAAGTAAAACAATGGGGGCTCACTGATAATGATAATGCCACAATAAATGTGACTCAAAAATAAACCTTGTTTGTGAAAAACACTGGTGAGATGACATGAAGAAGTGTCAGCTATTGTTTTTCTTTTTTTTGGATGGAAAAAAAATGATGAAGCTCAGAAGACTTTGTGTTACAAAGCAGCACTAAATGCACTAAAAGAAAATTCATCAGACTTGGTAACTTCAGTTGCATTCAAAGTCTTGGCCTAAACTCTAACCCAAGATTTAGCTTCTACTTTTACACACATGCATACGGCACGACACGCACGATACACCTGCTAACAGCTGAGAGGGCTGAGCAGTGACACAACAGCATATTTTTACAGCCATTTAGTAGGACGATAATGATTATTGAGATAATAGGATGTAACAGTGTGTTTTATTGCTGCCCCCGGCTCAGATCATTACAGCTGTGATTCTATTAAAGGGTTTAATTGGTGACCTTGTTTCCACTTGACATGTGAATGTTTATTTTGTTATCTGCTTTTGTCTACAGGTATTAAAGGACTGCTCTGGGAAATATATTGGCCCTTCAGACCCGATGCACTGTGAGGTGATTGATTTTATGCCTAAAACTGAAACAGTCCTGCCACAATGTACAATGACTATTGTCTCACCAATTCACAGTGGAATGACGTAGCGGTTGTTTATCTGAGCCAACATGTTATATTTCCCCTGTGGCTAATTTTGCTCTGCTCTTCCTCTTCTTTGTCATATAGATACTGTGGCCTGATAGCATCCACAGCAGTGTTGACCTTAGGAATACAGAAATAAATTTAACTATTAAATGTTACTGTGATTTCAAAATAAACATTTTGAATGTTGAACGAGTTACTGCTCCTTGGGAGAAGTAACTCGTAACTCATGATGAGTATCACACTGCTGCAGATACACGCTGGCTAAATGCATCCTCTCTTACTTTTAAAAGCAGAGACACAATTAAAGAAAAAGAAAAGATTTGAATGATCATGGACATCAAATAGTGACTGCATTCAATTTTTCTGTGAGCGTTTAAAAAGGTCAGAATCAGCACATCCAGCAGGAGAAAGCAATCGTCACTTCAGTTTTAACCTAAGAAGGTTTGGGTTAAGAAGACAACAGCTAAGAAACAGAGGTGGAGTTGTTTTTCAATATTCTAACTTACATCTGACATTTAAAAAGAGTACTACATTCATGATGACTAATACTCTGAGTGGATATCAATATTCCCAAAAATGAAAGCAAGTTTTTTTTGTTTTTTTTTTGCTAAACAACTTGATATTTGGGAAAAATGATATCACTGAAATGCATTACTGCATAATTTGCTTTCATACAACATTTGCAGAGAATATAGTGTAATGAGACTTCTGACTACCTGGTTCAGCTGAATCCTTTCTTGCTAGGATAATAGCACTTTAAAGTGATAAAGTCTTTGTCATTCAAACATGTTTTTCCCCTAAAAAGAATGATAGGAGTGATAGTTGATTTATAAATAAAGCAGCAAACATCAGAGGATCACACTGATCTGACTCTGAACGCCTCATCATGTTTAATCCCTTTTGGTCATGATTGTGTATAAGCTGTATGGTGGTGTAGTAGAGTAGTTTGCAGTATTACTAGCAGCAACTTCAGACCGATTCATAAACTTTATGAAAAGTGCGTTCTGCTCTTTCGAACATACTGTCATGCCGCCCTTAAGCAAGGCAGTGACTGTAAATCACTCCAGTGGAGCTGTCAGTGTCAGCAGGAGGAGACTGTAGATTTCTGACTGTATTGTAACTGTACACATGTGGTGGAGCTGTGCTGAAAATGAACATGCTCAGAACTACCCCTGCCTGAATAAATAAAGGTTAATAAACATATGGCTGTCTTGCTGTCTGTTAGTTTGGCCAACTGCACCTCAGACATGGAGGAGGAGTCCGTCTCCTTGGTGAGCTGGAACACACTGTGGACAAAAGTGAGAAGAAAACGTTTCCCATCAGCGTTGCTGTTTAGTCCAGGGGAACCTCTGACACAGTGGATAACATGGAGGCTGTGGCCCGCTTAGATTCTTTCATCTTGTCCAGGCCGAAGAGGAGGTCCAGCTGGGTGACCGGCCGCAACCGCTCCTCATCCACAGGCCTGGAGCAAAGGACACAAGAGGTCAGAGATCAGGAAGTGAGGCATACAAAAACATCAGCTGTTTCCCAACTCCATACAGCTAAAATTTCCTTTATTTCCTGCATTGCATTGTGGGAGAATAATGTCCATCAACAGCCCATATTCAAGGGTTTTTAAGTATGCATACTGACAGTTTTGAGTATACTTACACTACAGCCATTTTGTCACTTTTCAAGTGTGAGCACACACACACACACACACACACACACACACACACACACACACACACACACACACGCACACACTTACAGCTTACAATTTGTTGTAATGTTGTCTGGAAATATCCCCATAATCTCTCTCATTTGAATATGCTTTGTTACCTTTAAAGAGGTTTGACTTATTACATATTTCATATCACTTTTTCAGTCATAGTCTGCATTTTGATTCAGTTTTTTTTAAATCTCAATAAGTTTTACTGTTCTTCTTCTGCACAACCTCAGTGATGATGTTATACTGCTTTATATTCCCTCCTGATCCTGACATGATGACTAAGTTGGTCACATTATATCTGATACACATTCCTATTTGTACATGTAGCTAATTCTCATCTGTTTATTTTAATAATTCTGCGGTGGGTCAAACTAACTTACCAATGGGCCTTTTTGAAAAGACCACAGGATCAAATCTGCACTGATTACTGAGAAAATACAATGAGGCTGCATGCATGTAGAGAGCCTTTAGCATTTGCTTCTGCATGCTACTATTCACTTGAAAGCACATGCTGACACCCAGTATCATATCAGCAGAGAGCTCAGCCAGTTTAGTGTTCAGTGTTTAGATTATTGAAATCTAAAAGTTAGAAATATTTCTTTCTTTTAACAATAATGCATTGCTCCGAAGAGGGGTTTCAGTAGTCGCTTAGCAACAGCTGAAGGATTGGTTACACAGATCAGATCAGATATTTAGCCTTTCATAAAATACCAGGTGTTTTTAAAGTCAACAAGGTTCACCTCTAATATCATTCATTTTAATTACACAGAGTGTTTTATGATCCATATTCCAGTAGCTGTGTGTGTGAGGTGTGTGTGTGTTCAACCCGAACTCACTCTAAAGCATTCAACACAGTAATATCCATCAGTGTGCATTTATGTGTTATTCTAATCACTATTACATTTAATATCCCACAGTATAAGTACTGCTTCAAAAGCCTGAATGTTTTGCAAAGAAAAGTACAGTAAAATAATGCTTCATGTGAGGGAATATCATGGCATTAAACCGTCAGATTTAAAGTTTGAGAGTGTCAGTAAATACATCACTCCACATGATATTGACAGCAACTTTCAAAAAACCCACACTGGTCTAACCTCTGTCTGTTTAGGGCAAGTACTGCAGTTAAACAAAGAAATGTCAGAGGACACCAGGGCTATGAAATCTTGTGGGTGTCTGAAAATGAGTCATACTTTTCCTCCTCCTGGTCGTCCTGTAGCTGCTGAGCGATCTGCCTCATCTGCTCCTTGCGGACGTAGTCCCGCACTCGGTACATGGCGGCATCGCGGCACAGCTCCCGCAGGTCACTGCCAGAGTAGCCTTCTGTCTTCTCAGCAATCTCTCTAAGATTAATGGCGTTGCTCAACTGAACAGAAAAGCAGGACAGCAATATGAGACAGTTATATTCAATTAATCTGTTAGCTGTCACTATACTTTGCACATGCTTGTTACTGACAATTAAGCGCCAACTGTTCATGGGTAATCAGATCTACTGTAGTGTGATTTGACAGTGAATAAGCAGGTGTGAAATGGTCTCTGAGAGAGAAAAAAAAGAGCTGTGAATAGAATCATTTGTCACAGCTGACTGTGATGAAAAGGTGAACATCTTACGTTTTCTCCTGCTAAAATCAGCCTCAGGATCTCCTGTCTCTGTCTTGTGTTCTGCAAAGACAGTGGTTCTTAGTGGGAAAAAGGTGGATTAATGTGCAGCCTATGAAGCAAAAAAGGATGGACCTATCAATAAGCAACTGTGAATATGTGAAAATACATTTCCTGCAAAAACATATTCTTTGAATAGGGTAGAGTTTAGGGACACCTCAGTGGTCTTTAAGTGTTCAGTTCTCATTTACGTTCATTTACTGTGTATCTGACATGATAAGGGAGTGTTTCTATCACTAAATAAGGCAGAGTTGTGGTGCAGTGAGGTGGGTAAAACTGCTGTGGACATTTGAAAAATGTATCTAAGTATCTAAATTTTAGATATAAAACAACGTGGAAGAGTAAACATATCACATACTGTAGGTGTTTGTGTGTGTCAGTTTAGTTTACACACGTAAACACTGTCTTGGTGTATGTATATGTGTCTTACTGGGAGGCCAACATGAAAAGTGGCAGGCATCCTGCGCAGAATGGCTGGATCCACATCCTGCGGCCTGTTTGTAGCTCCCATCACCATCACCTACAATGAAGAGAATCACAATGTGAATACATTATGCTAAAATAAACACCTGCTGCATTAACTCCTCAAGCACAGCACAGGCTAGTGTCTGTGGCTCCTCATGGTTGTAGAAGACAGGTCTTAAGAGACAAGAAGGATCCCAGTATTTACCAGTGTGACTCAATTTTGTGGGCATAAAACGAAATAGGAAAGAGCTTTGGCTGTGTCACCTGGGTGGTTAAGGAAGTGTCCAGACCGTCCCACAGGCTCATGAACTGGGCTTTCATCATGGCTGTGGCCTCGTGGTCTAGACTGGAGCGATTCCTTAGAAATGACTCTAAGACACAAGAGACAAGGAGCAAAATCAAAGCATGAAAACAGGATTTACAATAAATTCACCATAACCAACTGAGACCAACAGGCTGAAATCAGTTTGGGCTGTTTCATGGGGATGAAAAAGGATTAGACCGATTTGCTGGTCTATCAGCCTGACATTGTCCCGATGGATTTCAGCGTGTTGTGTTATCCTACTCCAGAGGTTTTTCAAACTGCAGGGGGGCAAAGAAGAAGCGGTGTGGGGCAAAAATACTGCATGAGGTAACAGGGACAGGTGTATGCCGATGTTCCCAAATCAACAGGAACAGAACAGAAAACAACTGCTCACAGCAGTGGCTGTGAAACACAGCTTATGGAGCCAGTGAATGTAACTTAACATCTGATTATCACAATTTGTGCCAAAAACCACACTCCCTCTAGGAGCTGTAACTCTGTCAAATGCAAACACACACACACGAGATGCAAATGTTTTTAGATTCAGTATGACTTAAACTGAAATCATAGAAATGATGATACTCCTTACATTGTAGAACGTGACTAAGAATCATCATATTTTCAAGTTTTCTTTAGTAACTAAATAATCCAGTGATAGTCGTCTGTACATCAATAGCTACACTGAAAACAGCTACTGTTAGCACAATGCTAATAGTTGATTCAAAATTCCTTTAATTTTGTCTGTGGGGGGTGCTCACAGTGTCCAAATTCCTGTCCAACACTGACATAATACTGAGGACATTATGAATGAACCTAACAGTTTCAGGGGTGGCAGTCTGTAAAAATGTCTTTGTCCTGGTTTTACATGCTTCTTAACAGGAATGAAATTCTGAAGGAAACCCTTTAATCTTTTTTGGCATGAAACATCAAAACCATACAGGAATCAAATTTTTTAAATCACCTCTGTTTGAAAGAGTAAAGATGAAATCAAATCTGACAGTGTAATAAAGTAACACTTTCAGTGTAATCACTCCTGACAGGTGCCCTGTTAAAACACACTCACCAATCTCATCAATAAAGATGATACAGGGATGGATTTTGACAGCCAATGAGAAGACAGCAGCAGTCAGCTTCTGTGATTCGCCATACCACATGTCTGTCAGTGTGGAGGCCTGCAGGTTGATAAACTTGCACCCTGAGGCTTTGGCTGTTGCCTTGGCGATCATGGTCTTCCCACATCCTGGAGGACCAAATAATAAAACACCTGCAAGGACAAAATATAAACAGATATTTGGAGTCATTGTTCTTTTTTCAAGCTCCTGTTGTGTTTTTGTTCAAAATTCTTTTAAAATTCCTTCATATATCATTCAGAGTGCACTGTACTTGAATATCTGTAAAATAAACCCTGTCTGAGGAAAACAATAAAATTCTGATGTTTACTCAGGACTTTTCAGTTTATGGATTTAATTATTTAAGGACAACATCACTCATATCAACCACTGTTGGAAACTGAGGAGATTTTTTTTTTCCTCACTTGGTGTTCTCTTACATGTACAAAGGGAAAGTTTGGCCCAGCTAAACCAACCTGTTCCCACAGGCATACATTTTAAAAGTTACATGATACAAACAAAGCTTGAAGTCTAGGAATGGAACTGGATTCCCAAAGCAGCTAATTCTGGAGGTTGACTCATCCCGTAGCTCTGTATAATGCTTTGTGCCAAACAGTAAAAACTCTCTACAGCAGAAAGTAAAGTATTCCTCCAAGTGATCATCTGCTGTCACGCTGCCAAGTGCATAAATCCTGTCAGATGCTTTTTGGCTCATAGCTCCAGATGGGAGCGTAATGTAGTGGATGGCTTTCTAACAATAATGAGCAAGAGAATGGCAAACTGAGAGGAATTATAACAAGTTCTGATATCTTCACTTCAGCTCAAATAATTTGTATTCATGATAGAAAGTCCAGTCAGAAACAGGGACTCTGTTATTACTGTTTTGGCTCTATACTCTAGCTGACTTTCTTCAGCACTTTGAGGGTCACCACATCTATACTTAGTGAACAGTGTCTCTCTTTCTAAGCACAGTCCCACAGTTTTAGGTCAAGGAAGCAGGAAAATGATCCTGCAAGGCAACCAATGAGTTTTTATGGTTAAACAATCGTCGTCACTGGTCAAGATAACTTTCTGATCTCAATCCAACTTAAGACAGATCACTAAAAAAACAGGCTGAAGGCACAAAATCCCTAAAATAAACAACCAATGAAGCTGGCTACAGCCCACAATTTCAATCAATCAATGTGTTTTATTCTGTTATAGCTCACATCTTATATTGTGTGTAAAATAGTGTTTCTAAGTGTACGCTTCAGTGAAACAATAAATAAATCAAAGTGAAACTCGCTGTTCCCTAAAACTGAGGGTACATGTGTTTCCAATCCATTAGTACATCATTCACAATTACTACAAGAAGTTTATCTTATTTTGTCCTATAATGTTAGCTTAAAAACGATAAAATGTAAGATTTGACCATCTGTTCTTCCTAGCTGACATGCTGTGGTACCTTTTGGCGGCTGAAAGAGTTTGGATCCAGTTAAAAGGTGCCTTTTCTGAAATGGAAGGATGACGGTGTCTTGCAGTTCATTGATAACCTCATCCAGACCCGCTATATCTTTCCAGGACACCTGCAGGAAGGTAGAGGATTGTGAAACATTCTGCCTGAGTTCTACTCTGGGAAAGTGGATTTACACAAAAAAGACAAAATTGTATTTGTTTATTGATAATCTTGGTGTCATGGACTGAGGATTACAACTGTTACCTTCATAGTTTGTGGATCGACTAGGTGAGATGCAATGTTCATCTCATACTCTGTTAGTTTGACGCCTTCCACGCCGATCCTCTTCATCAGCTGTTCTGCCTGGAGAGATGAGCCACACAATTCAGTTGAAGACACAAGGGGATAACACATAGACTACGAAACACTGCTCCAATCATTTCTTTCACTTCTTAAACACATCTGTTTCACTGACAGCAGAGAGCATGAACAAACAGCAGTCTCCACCTTGAACTCGTAGAATTTATCAATTACCAGTTTAACAGTTATGTGCTAAAGTTCTACATACCCTTTTCTTGGCCTGGTTTTTCTGTTTTAAAGTAGGATCCATAGCTTCAACAACCCATTTGATGCTGTAGTATGTGGCTGCGCCAAAGATGGTCAACCTCACCAACATGCCCACAACTTCATTCCTGGACAACGGCCGCATCAGGGCCTCTCTGGGAAGGTCTTTAAGCAGCATCTCTGCTGGCTTATATCAGACCATTGGCTGGACGTAGAGGTGGGAAGCAGAGGAATGAGACAGACAGAAACAGAAAGCAAATAATGCAGTCACAGAAAAGCAGGATTTACATGCAGGTCAGCAGAACCACATATAGCTTTTAAGTTTGCAATTCAAATCTGTCTGGTCCCGGCACAGCTGTTCTCCACTCTGTGGTGTGATCTTTAATCTTTGTAGTACACTCCTGTATTCAAATGGCAATATTTTAAACACAGCTTGCCCCGGGTAGCCATCAAAATACACCGTGAATGTCACTGAGGAGTGTGAACCAATTGAAAAACTTGATTGATTAGGTTAGGCGTAAAATGCCAGTTCTTCTTTTCAAAGCTAGCCCGTCTGTCACTCGTTTATAATATTTGAGTAGGTTTTCCAGATACCGACACGAAGTCGCAATTTAACGATAACAGACACATCCATGGTTTAATACCAAGGACGAAATCCTTTTAATTCGCAAGTTAGCATCCTCAGGCAAGCTAAAGCTAACACAGCTGCTGCTAGCAAATACCACAATGTCACTTCAGGATTGTGACATTTTACTATAAACCTGAGAGCGAACTAAACATACTACCTCTGCTCTGTATGCTGGCACACACAAATGCAACGTCCCTCATAAAGTACAAGACAAAATAGTGCCTCTTACCAAATTAAAAATACTCGCATTGACGGTGCACCGCGTTTTGTAACTCGGGTAGGAACACACACAGACCCTAGTTCCGGAATTTGTTTCTAGTCAACTGAACCGGGACGTTTCATACATCCAGACACTGGATGGCAGAACGTGCACACAGATATTACACATATCAGCACCATGGACAGCATCTGCATGACTACAGCAGGTGGACAGAACACGAAGAGAAGGTCAAATAAAATAGTGGACATATGTGGGACTAGACATTAATTAGCTGATCCAATGCTCATGCGGTATTTTGAAGGAAAGTTCGAAGTGGACTTGGAGGTTTGTTGAAAATATCCAATATCCAAACAGTGTTTTAAAAGGATAGGTGGTTTCCATAAGTAAATCTCGACAAATTGTAAAGGTCTGAAATTAAGTGTGGAGTTTTGGAGGAATATATTTATTTTTACCACAAAAAAATAATAATTGTGTGCAGCTTAAAATGTTGCACAGAGTAATCTGAGAAAAATCATTAACTTATTTTCCATAAAATACTTACTTTTTTTGTATGCATCCAAATATACCAAAAGCTATTTTAAATTTATGTAAATTACATTCAACAAAGTGTAAGACACAACATTATGTTTTGAAGCAGAGTATTTCCCTGGGGATGTCTGTGGATCCTTTGATTAGACTGTGATTGGACACCAAACACCCAAGCATGTCCTGGGGTAGGCTACATGCAAATGTATCCCAAACAGAGATAGCTGAAATCTGAAACTTTAATCTGTGTTTGGTTTCCACTCATTTCCAGTGCTGTCTGATAATGGATAATTCAGTCTTCCTAACAGCAGCCTCTAAGATAAGGCTATAACAAACGGGCTTCTCATACAAGCAATTTATCACACATGGGCCAAAGGGATTGTTAATTGTCACAGATTGTGAGCTAAATTTAAAAATGCTGTTACAGCTTGTATCCAGACTGGTCTCTACGTCAGGATTTCGTCAGTGAGGCATAGAGTAACATGGCTGAGACAAAGCTGAAATATAGGGGGATACAAAAAATATACTGCAAATCCATAATTTACAACATTTTACATCAAATGATTTAATGAATACAAAGGTTCCATTTGGATTCCCCCTCCCCCCCAAGACTCACAGTTCGTGCATCAGCTTAAATGCTGCCGCCCCTCAGGCAAAAATAAACAATAACAATTCATTGTAACGTACACCTCGCAGTCCACAGGAGATGGAGTACAATCTGGCCCAGTTTACCACACTTACTGTGAGTATAATGAACTGGATTTTGAACAATGTGCTAGAAAAGGGGGGATTGTCTTTGTTTTTTTTTTCTTTCTTGCTCTGCACTTGTGTGAGCCTCTCCCCTCTTTGTAGCCTAATTAGTTCCCCAAATTGGATGCAAAATTCCTTCCTGCACAGTTCCAGCTTGAAGAGTCCAGAGAAGTTAAGTCCACCCTTGTTGTGGAAAATGGCACACAAGCTGCTGTTGCGCACACCTTTGGCTGTGAAAATGCCTCATAAAAAGCTTTAATCCCCTTGTACTGCAGCAGCAAGTCCCAGGAGAGAGCAGCCTGACAGGGCCATTTTGATGGGTGTGGGCATGAAAGCGCAGGCTTGTGTATCTGCAAAGTGCAGCCGGGGCTCCGCATTCCCACAACGCCTTGCACCTTGCCCAAACAACCACTCTTGTGCGCGTGAGACCAAAAAAACAAAAACACATTCAGCTCCCATGGCTGCCAATCTCCATCATGCCAAGAAAAGAGCTGAAATAAAAGCTCTTTTGAGAAAAGACCCTGGAGACTGATTGTTTTGCAGGAAGAGATACAAATTCATGATGAAAGGTAAAGCTCATGACATTGGGGTTTATTGTATTTTTTTCATCAGCGTGAACACTGGTCAGATATGTACTACATGAGTTAAACTGCACAACTCTTCAGTAAATGTTGGTCACACACAGCAGTTAATTACCCTTTCAGTCTCCCAGGAAGAGATATTACTTCTAGCAGGATCAGGAATCATTTGGGAGTTGATTATTTATTTTCCTTGTTACCCAGAGGAACCAAAAGGATTTATTTTTGAAAACACTTAAGTGCTGGAACTGGACCACTCAATATATTACTCTATATTTACTTTTGAACATATGTGGGTTGTCTGTTTGGTTCATTCTGTTGTGGTTGTTTTCTCTTATGCAAGGACGACAGAGACTTAAGGCTTGAAATGTGGTCAGTATGGAAATTTAGAAAGAGTATGTAAGTCTCAAGTTGGCTAATGGCTATATTAATGGTTAATAAATCATTTTTATCATCTTTTTTATGTCAGTTGTAAGCCATTAATTTCGTGCCATAACATGTAAATGTAAACATGTAAATGTACTGGTATTGTCATACCAGTACATGTAAATGTACTGGTATGACAATAAAAAGTTCCTTGATCCTTGATTAATAAGAACAACTTTTTATGTTGCCAGGTTGTGACTGGTAACACTTCTGGTCCCTTTAATAGGGACCTCTTACCCTCCGGGTAAAAATATAGAGAATCTGGATCAACTTGAGATGTTGAGATGTTTAAGTGCTGACTTGATGGCTTATTAGAAAGAGTGAAACCCTTAAGTATTTATCAATGGATTAACAGCATTTAGAGAGCCCTTTCACAACCTGGCAACTCCAGGGCTGTTCTTATTAATTGTCACTGATCCAAGATGTTAGGTACATCTTCTAACCCTTTATAAAGGGTGATTTATCAGAAAGCAGTAACAAAAATATCAGTCATGAAGTTACTGTATATTCTTAATGACACAATAGTAGCAGCAGGCATAAAAACACATTGTACTGCATTCAACCATTGCAGTTTCTCAGAAACTCGGCTGCTACTCTGGCTCCTGGTTACCCTTTTTGGCACCTATCTGCTGCCAGCTGTTCAGGGATGTAATATAAATGATTCATGTCTATTATATGTCAAATAATCATTGTCTTTCGACATAGATGAAAAGACAGAGGGATGAGCAGACGAGGGATGAATGAAAGAACCGATGTCTGGGTGAGACTCGATACCGCACAACACAGGGATTTCACATGGTGCTGAGACTTCCTCGGGCATCCCGCACTCTTTGTTCATTCTGCCAAAGTAACTCACGCAAGCCGACAATCCGCCGACATCACCAGAGAAGGAAGATTACAGCTGTAGCTCCGCACTGACAGCTTTCTCCAGTTCCCTTAACTCCACGGGCCTCACCATGGTGACAGAGCCACTGATAACGCAAGAAAAAAACTGCTTAAAAAAGTGTGATAATTTGTTTTCTTCTTCTCCTCTATCACCTGAGACATGTGAGAAGACTATGCATTCCCAATGGCACATCCATCCATGAATATAGATTAGGCTGATTTCAGACCTGTTGGCCTGAGGAAATCTTTTTTTTTTTTAGTGATTCAGCAGGGTAGAAATTTGTGGTAAATAAAAATATTCTGTAATATTTCATACTGTAACAGAAAGCATAAAAAAAAAACAGTTTTAAAAAGTGACACTTTTTTTTATTTTACTTTTTTGGTTATTGAGTGCTGTCAAGTAGAGTTAGACAGCAGGCTGATAATGATGGCAGCTGTAGGTAGCATTTTGTATCAGTAGTCAACATCTGTGAGGCCGACAATGGCAACCCAATTATCCACTGAAACCAAGGATTATATTGTTAAACATAATAACAGTGACAAGAGGAGGAAGGCAAATTAGGATAGTGTAACATGATAATTATAATTACATTAATAGATGTCTGAAATCCAAACACAATGTCACATTAGAAGCACTACAGGTTCCCCAGAGACAACAAGTGCTACTGTCATGGTGTAAAAGTTTCACATTAGTAAATATGATCTCAGAAGAAAAGTGTTCATTTCTACAACCTGCACACACTGAGAGCAGATATGAAGATTGTCACATTGGATGGCTTGTAAACACCTCTTTCTTCCCTGCATGTAAAATGAAAACGTGTTATCGCCTATCATCCGTGACAGGCTGCTGGCCGTCCTCATCTACTTTTCAAATGACATGCTCAGTGTTTGTGCTCCAGCTCCTTTCCACATGCTCAGAGCTGCTGTGCAAATCACCGACTGAATGTCATAATCATTCAGAAATTTAAAGGATAACACTCATGCAACATGCCTTTTGACATTTAACTGACTCAGACACAGTCACGTTTTCCGAACAGCTTTATTGAATGTTCATTGTCTTTAGTGTTCTCTGTGGCAATTATCAGTCTGCTTCATGGATGTACTAAAGAAGGTGAAAGGTCATTTGGTCCATTTGCAGTTCATTTCTGTGGATTAATTATGTACATTACTGTGGCAGAGCAAGTGAGTGTTGTAACTAGCATCATTAAACACAGCAGCAGTACTGATTTGACAGGTTGGGATGATCTAAATCCATCCTGAAATAAAATCTGACATTCATGAACTTTACTTCTATTTTAATTCAGTCCCAGTTTCACCTCTGACAATTGTAATATATTCATCTGAATGGCTCCGGGTCTTTTACATAGTCTGACTTTAAATGCTGTTAAAGAAATGTATAATAACCACCTATCTATTATCTAATACTGGTCTGTCTACTTAAACAGGACACCAATTAACTTATGTATGTCATTTAATATTTTGTTGTTGTCAACATCAAGCTCAAAAGTAGGGGAAACAGCTACTTTGGCTTTATTCAAGGGTAAAAAACTGTGCCCACCAACTTCTCTAAAGTCCACAAATTAACATGTTAGATGTTGTTTGTTTGATCTGTGCAAAAACTGAAATGTAAAAACAACAGGTTGTGGTTTTTTGGGAGTGTGTGGTGTTATTTCTTTATGCTAAACTAAGCTAATCAACTCCCATACTTAACCTGGCAGACATGAGAATGGTAACAGTATTTTCATCAAAATCTCAGCAAGAAAGTGAACAAGCATAAATCTAGAGGTGCTGAGTCAATTAGCCTCTTCCAAAATATCGAGCTTGAATTTCATTAATGTAGCACAAGCACACAACATGCCAGAGAGAAGCATTAGGATTTCTTACAGTATCTCATCAATCATAAAAAGTAGGAACTTTCATTCAGTGCGATATCTTACGTACCAAAATGTTTCTGACTTTGACCAAATGAGCTTCACAGATTCAAACCAGCTTCAGATGGCTAACTGGCTCAGCTGTCAGCTGTCAAAAGGCCAACCAAGACAGCAGCAACCGCTCCAAGGCCTCATCACACCGCCTCCACACATCCACCATGGTTACGTCCTCACCACTCACCTGAAAAGCTGGAGCTGACTCCCTAATCTCCACCTGGCTCCACCATGAAGCATTCTGAGCTGTGGAGATGAAATTAAGGCGAACAGCCCCAATTCCTCAGGTAGATCTTAATAAGAAAAGCCCCAGGGAATTCAGGTGTCTGCGTACGAGTGAGAAGGATGGCAGGGTCTACGTGGGCTTCTAAAAATCATGAGAATGGCAGAGCCCCTCTGACAAGGATGACGTTTAAGTTCAGAGCGTGTGAGACTTGTCCTGTTGAGTGAAAACAATTGGCCAGTTCCAGCTCCCATTCATCACAGTGACAGCACTTGGCCACATGGAAATGAATGAATAAATAAAGGAGAACACATCCAGTGTGCAGATGAAGTGGAGCCTGCTGGGTAGATGCTGTCAGAGAGGACTGTCAGTATGTATACTGTTCAGCCCTTGTTGGCAAATGACATCCCCCATGACTGAAACGCTCCTTGCATATGGTTCTCTCTTCTCCTCTCCACCACACTACACATCACATACAAATGATTTCTGACAGTGAAAGTAAAATTTCATCTTTACAATTCCCCTTCCAACCTCCCACCTACTGATACCGTTGCCCCTGCTGGGCTGCTGTCATGGCTGACCTGTTGTCTACACGCTGAAACAAAAACCCGGGAACAGTTAACCTCGGAGAACTCAAGCATAAAAACATTCAACTTTTCTTGGCTTTGACTGTGAAAAGAAGAGTATTTGTATGCACCCCATGTGGATACAGAAAACTACACAACCCCCCCACTACCCTGCTCTTGAGCTATGACCTGCCACATATTCATTATTGATCATTGCTTTCTGTTGCTGCTGAGTTGTCTTGGTTACCTATAGGCATCCATGATGGCTCATAAGCCTCCTTCCATAATGCAATTCAAAAGAAATAAGAGTTTCTTTGATAAAGACGCAGTCTGATCTGCTGATGTTGTACTGTAGACACATTGGGGTCATCTCACTGGAGTCTTTGTCTCTTTTATCTTTTGAATGAAGAAAGTTTCAGAAATCTGTGGGAATGCTTCCTGGAATCTGTTCATGCTATCTGAGCAATATAATTTTCAGGTAATGGAAGTAAATGTCAAACTATTCCTTTAAATAAATTCTGCAAACTGAAATGAAAACTATTCTGCAGCTAAGGCCTGAGAGCATTTCATCTGTATCGTTTGTCATTCACAGCCACTTTAAATGCATCACTCAGTTCTAACTTTTTATGGGATACCAAGAATCAATCCATCATCGCATGAACGAAACAGAATTGAACAGTGCAAGCAACTTCTTTTTTCCTTTACGAGGACAAAAAGCTCTTATTTTCGTTATGAGCTGGGCTCTCTCAGCCGTGGCGAATCATTCTGAGAGTGACACCTTCATCATAAATTACGTACAGGCAGTAGGATGGCACCCAACTTTTGCCTGGGGTAAGCAGTGGGTGGTTGCAGGGAGGCTTCTGTTGCTTGGCTGCACAGGGAACCATATTGATTACCGCTCATGTTTCTTTTGAATCAGTCTCCATCACCCATTGGCCATTTTCTCCATTATATTTCATCTGGGAAGACAGATGATGGAGATGGCTGGCTGCATGTGCGGAGCCTATCTGTGGCACCGCAGAGATTCCATCAGGAGATTTAGCATTGTCTCCATCACACCACGATTGGCTAATGGAAGGAGGCACATCACTGTCACAGCCTGCACCCTCCATCCTCCCCCATCCTCCTTCACTACACCCCCTGGGGGATCCAGAGACAACATTTACCTTGGCTGATTAAAACCCCTGCCAAAGAACACCTTGGTTTCAGGCTAGACACCATCAGTGACAGGTGATATGTGCTTTTGTCTTTATATATAACCATACATATTTGACGCGTTGCACTGTATATGTATATTTGTAGTGAAAGAATGATTTCTTGTTTGTAACCCATAAATGAAATCCTTGGTATTGACACTTCACTGTGAATTTTTTATTCAGTGCATCAAGTCTGTCCTGAAGCAGGTCTGAAATGATAAAATATTTTTCCATGTCAATCAAAGTCCAAAAATAATGAATATCTTTCCATATTTCTTTATTTATGCTGTGACAGGAAATTAAATTAGAAGCCATATTTTGCCAGCCCCCCCCCCCCCCCCCCCCGAATTGGAGACATTCCTCACATTGACAGCGACCACACACGGCATATTTATCCTCAAACACAATCTAACTTTTGATTGTTCCTTGATAAGCCAGAATTGCTGGATGGCGGCTCTGTGTGGAGCGGATCTCACTCGGCTGGTGTCAGCCAGATTTATTCTTCTTCCCAGCACTGGAGCTGGGTCAGCGCTCTGCTCAGCCCAAACCTCCTGGCGTCTCACCAATCTATCAAGTTCATCAGTGTTTCATGTAGCCTGGGGGACACTGGCTGGCAGCCCAAATGAGCTCGCTCTTCCTCCTCCTCTTCCTCCCGCTGCCATTGCTTCCTCTCCCTGTGCAACATGTCTAAGCCACAGAGGCCTGCTGATGTTTGCTGGCTGTCTGGATTTCTCTCTTCAGGTAGACTCCAGGATGTTTTTTTCACTGAACTGTTCGATGCCAATACTCAGATCTCCTCTGTGAAAGCACCAAGTAAACTAAGTAAACACTACACTACCTGCATCACAGCCTTTTAATAATCAAAAATGGAACTGAAATGGTAAAGAAGGGGTGTCCTGGTGGTCTACTGGTTATGGTTTGTACCATATAACCACAATGTTCCCCACAATGTCTAGAATCTAGGTTGTATATTACACCCATCTCCTTTTTGCTCCCCATGTTTCCTGTCTGTATTGAAACCGTCAGCTGTCAGACTAAAAAGGCAAAAGCACCATTAAAGCAAGAAATGAAATAAATGAAAAAAATACCTGCTTACACTATTGCATTTATCAGTTTAATTTGTGAAACAATCAGTAAAGCTACGACTAACCACTGCTCATTGTTGGCTGGAAAAGGCAGTTAAAGGTAATTGAGTGAAAACGTATAATTTAATTAAACCTGCAGTCATTGATTTCTGTCCACTTGGGGGACAGCACGAACAAGCTGCAAACACAGCACCAGTGTATCATCACCATTCAAGCTGATATAGATAATGCGTTAGCAAAGAGTTGCCTACATTTACACATCCAGCAGACACAGAGTACTGTGTAATAAAGTCATGTTTCTGGTCACATGGCCAATGTGAGTCCAATATGAATAATACTATCATGTTCCATTACATTCATCAGGTAGTTGCTAACATTATTTGTCTTCCAGCAGTGCAGTGCCTGAGCTGGAGCGTGACCGTTGAGGATGTCATCAGTGACATCCTCAACGGGCTGTGTCTCAATCACTCAATAAACATGGTTACCATGGTAACGACAAGTGCAGTTTAGAATAACTGGAGGAATCTCTGTCAATTTCCTCAAGAACCGCTCATCCCAAAAACTTCATAGTCGGCACTGCACTTCCTTGGGTCCTCAGCAATACGCCCTCCAAGTCTGAAGTCGATCAGATGAGCGGTTGTTGAGAAAATCACAGACAGACAGAGACTCCTCCATTCACAGTTAGATATGGTGGTGTCCAATGTGTTGCTTTTAGCACTTTTGTTGAAATCAGTTGCCTGCTGCAGCTGAAAATAACACTGATGAGGGCAGTTAGAATGAACCAGAACAGTACAGTAACAGGCTATAAAACCAAAACAATTGGCTGAAAGTAGCTAAAAAGTTCCACAGAACTCTATAGAGGCAGTATGATTGACCCCCTTCATATTCAAGTAGTCATGTGATCCACTGTTACCATAAAAGTATTGATTATAGCTGCTTTAAAAATAAATCAGAGCAAGTAAGTTATAATAAATGCTGATGGCAGTCCAGTAAAGTTCAGGATTAAGTTAGAGCCAAAATATGACCTTTTCAGAGTTTCAACTGACTGTGAGGTGTTAACTGAGGTTTTGCAAAGATGGTAACATCTAATATCATCCCTCCTTACAACCAAGCATAACCAAGAGTAGATGTGCTACAGTTTATAGGGCTGTAAAGGGCACTGCAGAGAGCTGCAACATACTAAGACTGCAGCTTCTCTTTGCTAAAGATTGCTAATGCTAAAAATATACAAACATTCATTTTAACATAACATGCAGATTAACACGTTTGTAAAAAGATCATTATTGAGACCAGCAGCATTACAATGTGTGGTACAATAACATGAGACTATACATTAATGGTGTCTCTGTCCTAGAAAGATAGAAATCTTTAATGTTAGTACTGTCAATGCCATGTGGTACCCCTACAGAGAAAGGAAAAAAACATAGAGACCTCTCACTCCGCTCCAGTTTCTTTCTGTGTGCTGTAAACTTCCAGGTGCTGCACATTCAGTTAGTTAAATCTTTGAAGATATGGTTGTAGATATCTCCTGTTACAACATCTCGAACCAGATTTTTGTGGTTAGTGATTTTTTTTCATGTGCCGAGGTTGATGCCCTTTTTTGCAGAATGGAAGGTGGGGACCCTTTTTTAACAGTGATTTATGACATCCATGATCTTTGGCCAGCTGCTGAGCTCCAAAGGAACGCATTTACACCGACTGTGATTATGCTCTCAAAAGGTCACCACACTGAAAAGTGCTCGTAATCATGTATCTAGTCTAAAATCAGCTAGGAGTGGATTAGAACTATTTTATGAGGTCCTGCCTCTCGCTCTCATTTTCTTGTTGCTTAGTGACGGGGTTCTTGTGGAGTTTTTGAAGGAATGTGGACCTTTCACATTGTCATGCCAAACGTGCATTTATTTTTTTTTTCTGACCCTCTCAAGAAAGAGCTGGCTGAGAGTAGAGGTTTGAGGATTAAACTGCTTTGTGTTTGTGCCTTAGATCTGAGAGCATGTTCGATATGTCCTCAGTTTAAGTGAAGATTATTTAGTTTGTTGCTTCAATAAAAACAAAATTAATGCAGTTTGTTCATTTCCACAAACCCAGAAGCCTCTTAGTCCCTGAAGGTGCATAAAGTTTAGATAAATGACTAATGAGTTTGAAGTAGTTTAGTTGAATTTCGCAGAAAAAAAACCAAACAAACGAATGAATTGAACAGGAGGCCAGCTGAATAATTCCACTCACAAACAGATGCCACGTGGGATCAGCATAAGAATTACAACGATGCCCAAGGCTACTTCACTACTCAGCCGTCTGGAGCACATCTTCAAACCAAAAAGCACCAAGAGCCTTCTTTAACAATGTTTCATTCTGAGTAAAAGGTAAGAGAGGTGCTGAGATGCTTACCCAGAATCCACTTCATAAAACAACACAACAGCTAAACTACCAACATTTGTTCTGGAAAACTACTGTATGAATCAGCTGTGCTGTATAGCATAGGTTGTTTATGATTACTATTGGTTGTTTATGATCACTGAACATATGTAATGGACAATCTTCCTTTAATCATTTGGTTTCTACCCATTTAACTTTTTCTTTCTCTCATGCTTTTTGTCTGTTACCACCTGTGTTCTGCTCTGTGTTAGCAAACCTCCTGTAAAGCAAACACAGTATGAAGACCAGTTAAAACTTTGAGTGAAAACATAGGAACTTTGAGTTAGGAGGGCAGTCCATGTGGGCGTACCGCCCTAAGCAACAGGTCCACAGGTTGGCTCTCTTCACTGCAACTATCAAATAAATGTGTGAAAAATGCCAATAAATAACTTAAAAATAATTTTAAAAAACTTTATGTGAAAACATGTTTTAAACCAAAAACATTTTCTGCAAATACAGTAACTATTGCACTGTTTTAAAGAAATGGTTCAAGATTTTGTGAAACATGTTTATTTGCTGAAAATACTGACACAACTCTCATGTCTGAAAGTGGTATGAACTTTCTTGTCTAACTCTCATCAAGAAAGTGACTATGTTTAACTATTCCTTCAAAGGTTCATGCGTTTATTGATACAATAACACCAAGGTGATTGAGTCAAACACTCAATTTAGTCATTGCAAAAACCACTGATGGAAAAGTTCATCATTAATTTCACACCATCGTGAAAGATATTAAAACTCCATAAGTAAGGAACTGGAAATGGTTCTCCCTTGGGTTATTTTTCATAATACCCAGCCCTCCCCTGGGCTGAAATTAAACAGAAACATAAGCTGCATGCTGTGCCTTGATAGCTGAGAGAAAGTTTTCACTCAACTGAAGCGGGCTGTCCTGAAAAGTACAGAATATAAAGGAGTACTCAAGAGGAACAGGAGAAAGAAGTCAGTTACTTTGCATTATAGTTTATTTACCAGCAGTAAGGTCAGTGGACTTGAAGACTGTGGAATGTGTTTTTGGCTGAAAGTCATATAAAATAATTATTATGAGTGTCAAATACTGTATATTCTTGTGTAAAGAAT
The DNA here is from genome assembly GCF_017976425.1 of Toxotes jaculatrix. Lineage (NCBI taxonomy): Eukaryota > Metazoa > Chordata > Actinopteri > Toxotidae > Toxotes > Toxotes jaculatrix. The sequence goes on from NC_054400.1 coordinate 22,239,560, forward strand.
GAAACTGACATAATTTTTTGAAGGCAAATACCAGCAAGCAAATCTTGTCTAACCATGCGTGATACACAGAGTGCTTTGAAGGTGAACTAATTACAAGTTAAACCTGGATTAATGGATTTTTTGGGGGGCAGTGGAAAAAATGTATAAACACAAAAGTAACTCATGGGGTAACTTTTGTTAGTACCACATTGGTAGGGTGAACAGAGTAACATTAGCATTAATTTCTCACCACCTGATGAATGTATGGGTAATGTTCACATTCCTTTTAGCTCTGTTTTGATCTCCACCAACTCAATGTGTGTCTCTTTAGCTGCTAAAAGCTTCCTTATGTTCACCTTGCTAATGTAAACTGTCCCGTTTGTAGCCCATAGTGGGATCATTGTTGGTTTTTCATGGAGAACAGTTTCCTGCGGATATCTGAGGCTACTATACATGTCAGAAAAGCACTGCTGTGTATATGAAGTTTCACATTCATGCTCCTATTGTCAAAGACAGAAGATGATCTTGGTTTAATGGATCTGAGAGCTCAGAAGGGACGGTAGCTTAAAATGGTACAAGCATTCCTCTCCTCAGGCAGTTCTTTTCCAAGCAGCAGCATGTTACTCTCTCTCCTTTTAAGCACTGAGTGTTCACTCCATCATTCAAGATAATTTTTTTTTTAGACCCAAACATTTTCCAGCAAACACGGCTACACAGCCAGGCAGAAGTGGATTTAACATCCCTAAAGCTTAGTAGTGTCCATCATCAGGTGTTGTTCACTGTACAGGCCTGAGAGAGAAAGCTGCAGTGTAACAGCGACAGAGAACAGAAAACTGACTGAAAATGTTTTCTAACCTTGTTACTGTCTGGTTCAAGGTCTCCAAGCTCTATTTTGAACAAATTATTCAGATTTTACTTCCTCTCTCCACAGTATAAAAACACTGCTAAGTATACAGTCTGCTGTCTTTAATAAATGAAACTTCCCTCTCTTTCATTAACCCCAACTCACCTATGGCTCTGGGTATGTCTGTTAGGTATTTTGTTAAATAAGTATTCCTCAAATGAAACAAAATCAAAGTACATTAAAGAGTTTTTCGCCCATTACCACAGATTTTTCCAATCAGTTTTGTGTCCATGTTTTGTCTGCAACAGTAACACTTTAATTTCTCTTGAATAGATACTACACAACAAATTAAGCAAATCTTCAGTCAGCACTTGTTATCTCTGAATAATTGCTACTGAACAATCAGCACTGATAAACACACTGAGAAACAAGCAGAGTGTCGCACTGGAGAGGAAAAATGCTCATCTAACAGTACAACATTAAATAATCTATGTGCTTGCCATAAGCACAGATGACAGGAAACGAGCAGTTGAAAACAGTAGAATATGTATTCAACCAGAACATGCATCTGCAGAGTTTGATTTATCTGCTTCAGTTAAGTGCTTTCCAGTTTTCCACCTCCACAAAACAAACCTTATGAACTAGTTCTATATGTACTAATTAAACAGCAAGTGGAGTCTTTTCATCCTCTGGCACTGAAGATGCTTTTCTCATGCCAACTATATTTGACCTGTGACACCGAGTTAGAGAAGCAGGACAAACTGCACTGTGGGCTTTAATGACTGCTCCTCTTGCAAAGCTGGCCAAAGCCTCTCCTTACTCTTTTGGTTCCTCCACTCATCATCAGACCCGTCTGTCTGGATCTGGGATTGCAAACCACCTACTGCCCCTTTCTCTCTCTCGACTGGTCGAGGCAGACCATCACCCACCCACAGCTCGGTTCTGCTTGAGGTTTCTTCCTGTTCCAGGGGTGTTGTGTTTCTTTGCCACTGTTGCCAAGCGCTTGCTTATGGGATAATGTTGGGTCTCAACCGGTTCTATGTGCAAGTCTGCAAGTAACCAGCTTTAGGAAGGACTGCTTAAATCAACCATGAACAACATAATGAACAGGTTCAACAAGTGACTGGTGATTTTTGGGGGCCTTAAAAGTACAAGAGCTGATGAAAAGTGGAACAATGCTTCTACCATAGAGAACAGACTGGAACATCAGACGTGGCACTGCAGAAACTGAGCTGCAGCTGGTGAAGACTACTATGTGCAGAGCTGTGATGCAATGATTTTGATTTTAATTTCTGTCAAAGTTCAAGTTCATTAATTATTAGTGCACTGTAAATGCACCCATTAATAAGTAAAGAGTGCCATATGGGGGGCAGAGTTTTCACATCTGGGTACAACAAATGAACGGCCAAAACACTTCAACAATGTTTCTGAGATCTGGATTACAACATGACAGGTCAGCGCCGTGGCAGTAATTACTGATAAGAGCACAGGAGTAAAATTTTTAGGTGGCAAACATTGTAGAAAAGCTTAACTCCAGTCAAAAATGTGTCTGACACATCGTTATGTCACTTGGATGCTTGAGTATCATGGTGCAGAATGATGTATGTGCAGAGTATGACAGCAGAAGGCTGTTTTCGGATTTATCTGCTGAACAGTGAAAGTTTCTCGGGCCTGACCTTAAATCACATACTTAGACTTTAAGACTCAGGGGACAAGCACGATTTGCGACAACTATTGGAAGCCAAACATTGTTCAATATACAACTTACACAGGTAAGATGTAAAAAAAGCCAAAAAATATTTACATATTCACAGCTTCTGGGTTTTTCAAGGAGGGAGAAGGAATAAATGCAATTTTAAGAATTTTAACAAAGTAGCTGAACTGTTTTTGTGCAAAATCCTTTATAGGCATAAATTATTATTTCATGCAGAGTATTTTTATACAAAAATTCTAGATGCAGGCAAGTTTTACACTGACCTGTGGGTAATTCTGTTATAAGACGACAACTGGTTTACTGCCATGATAATGGCTCTTTGAGGCTGGACTTAGATGGCACTAGGTTTCATCCTGTGGGAACACCCATCTAATAGTTGCTGACATATCTCAGTCAGTCAGGAACATTGTGGAACATGGACTGACAGTGCTATCCCCAGAGCCACACTGCTCCCGTAGCTAAAAATAAAAGAAATCAATCCACTTGGTCAAACAAAAAAATCCTGTGCAAATTTCTACCAAAGGATAATTTAAAGTTGCTTTTTTTTCTTAAACTGGACCTGAATTTACTCAGCAAGGGTGGAATTTTCCTTTGAATTACCCCTGATAATATTTCTGTGCTCTGACATTTTGAACAGCCAAATAATAACCTTTTTGTGTATGCATCAATACAATGTTTCACGCTCGCAGGATGTAGTTTTATGGAAATTATCATCCCAAGCAAACACTGACAAACAAGACACCAAGTAATGAAATCAAACTCCAAAGCAAATCTCCATTTCCACTGAAACAACTGCAGAAGGAGCAACACATCGGAGCCTGAGCGCCTTGGCCTTGTCTTGAACAGTTAGAATGAATCGGGGCCACACGGGAAGCGCAGTGAAATGCTCTTGTTCCTCCATGACAGCGCGTGCAGTTGTGTGCATTGTGTTTGTCGGTGTGCCGAGGTCTGGGAAATGTTTGGCCGATGTTGGAAGGAGAAAATGCTCGGCTCACATCTGAGAGCGGTGGCTGATGCTCGGTCCCTTGGGCTCTGCAGCATCGTCGCTGTCAAACCCTCGGGCCTGTGCTTCTTCTCTCGGAGCCCACGGATCAAACACTCGGCACAGGACTGTCAAAACCCATCTCGTCACGGGGAGCAGAGCAGACTGAGAGGTTGTGCTACAGTTTACTGGTGAGAAAGGGGGACTGACATGCACTTTGCTTTGACTTTAAGGACCAGTGTGTTCATTCAGCAGCTTCTTGTGTGTTGCATCGCAGCATGTTTATGAATGTGTCCTACTTATTGACCATACATGAAGAACACTGAGCGCATCAGGGGGCTTGTTACAGAACAACATATTTCATGTCCCTACGTGCCTACAGCGGTTTGGAAAGTGTGTCCTGTTTGTCCATGTTTTCTTCAAATCAAAGAACAAAAACATGAAAATGTGGAGACAAAGCATGAAAACAACCTATAGCAACGCAGGAAAGAATAAACAGAAACAACATGGCCTAGGGCACTGAGCAGTATCTCAGAAAGATTAATGAGTGTTCCAGAAGACCCCAAATTAAAATAGCATCGCTTTACATATCATCTTGACAGGAGATAATTAATTACCAGCCCGCATACAATTGTTTTCAGAAACACTGTGATTACTGTACATGCACAAAAAGTCATAGCTTCCATTAATGAAATTCACTACTTTTCTTATAGATGTCTTCACTGGTGGGGCGCCAGCACGTCAAGAGAGCATAACTTGGCATTCTCTGAATTGCTGGCTCAGTTACTTGCTCTTCAAACTGGAACGTGGAAAATAGGACTTGTGATCCCATTTTTAAGAGGAAGAACAGCACCTAGAGGGAGAAAATACACTCAAGAATGCAGCAAGGACAGTACTGCAGCTATTTGAGTCTTGGGGACTTATGGAACAGCACAGTATCTTTGGAGCAACCTGAATAAATTATGGAGTGTCTCACATAAGAGATAGAGCTTGCTAAGAAAGTGGATAGAGTGTGCTTGTTTCACCTCCTCATCAATCAAGCATGGAAAGCAATCTAAAGGCTGTCAATACAGGATGGTGGATAACATTGAGAGGTCTTTGGTGAATGGGAAGGGAAGGTGTACATAGGCACATAGCCAAAATGCAGGCTGAGATCAAGGCAGAGTTAGATTTTAGCTACTTGATGTCATACTAAATCTTGTTTTACTTCTTGCCAGAATTTCTTGTAAAAATACAGCAACATTTATCCAAGAGGAGAAAGTAGGACTGCCAGCTGAAAAGACTGTCCCATCTCTGTGTTTCAGCCTTGGGTTTGCCCTATTTGCTGAAATAAAATTATAGTTTGGACAACTCTCAGCTCGCAACTTTAGAGCAAAATATAAACTTTAGAGCAAAAGGCACTCAGAAGAGTGCATACTCCTGCCAAGGCTAAACCATCCTATGTTGTCTGTCTAGCTCTTATAACAGAAAAATAAAAGGTAAGAGGAAGTATTCTGATAACATACATGATTTATTTTTCATCAAACATAGTAAGTACAACTCTGTGTGTAATGTGGATTCAGCATTTACTAGATCTGGATTATTATCAGGATCTGCACCATTTTGTACAAACTCAAACATCTCAACATCATAAATTTTTTTAAATTTACATTAAGATCCTGACATTATTTCCTGAGAAACTGATGAAAATATCAACAAAAAGCCCTAAGTCGTGACATTAAGGAAAATGATTTTAAAAAATATTCCTGGATCCACCCCTTTGACTGGATCTGCACCAAAGGTTAATGGGATCTTCCTCGGCCCATGCCCCATCCCAGCTGGCTCAAATCAATTCAGTATTTTTTGCATAATCTTGCTGACAAACAAACAAAGACACAAACACAGGTGAAAACATGACCTCCTTGGCGGAGGTAACTAAACAGCTGAACATCTTCAGAAAAACAACATGAGTCATCTTGGCAAACAATTAAAAAAAAAAGTCCTTAAAAAGACCTAACAAACTCACAGTGACAATATTATACCTGCTGTTGTTTAGCACGTATAATACTCATCATGTTCCCAGTATTAGCATACTGACAAAAAAAAACTTGCTAAAAAAAAGTCAATACAATCCATCTTGAGGGGGACATTAACGGCTGTGCCACATTTGACAACAGTTCATTAAGTAATCTCTGTTTGCTTTTAGGACCTTTTGGTATAACGTAGCACAGGCCAGCTGTGGTTGTAAACACAAATACACTGCATGTGGTTTATCACTGTCACGTTGCATGATGTCTTCATATTAAATTTATTTTTTTTTAACAGTCATCCATTGAAGCCACTTGCAAGCACCAGTGTATGAAGTTGCCTTGTCGTGCATTGTCACAGTGTCATATTTTACCGTGGATGAGAGTAGTCAGTACTGACAGGGCTGCAGAGAGACGTGCTGAGAATCTGTTGCCGTCTTATTTCAGTAGAGTATCTGGAATTTGAAAGCCTCAGTCACGTCTCTCTTTATTTGCCCATATATGGCGTCATATGAAATCACTTGGTGCAATTACACAGTTGCTTAAAATTCAACGGATTACAGACAAATGTATATTTACCATATCATACGCTTACATAGCACATACATACCATTTGCCCCCAGAGAGCTTTAATGTGCAACATCTGCTAAAAACAGCTTGCTGCAATGATGTAGAATCGTACTCTGAGGTGTGTCAGTACATCACAACATCACTGCAACAGTGAAAAGTGCTGATGATGCCCAAATACACCCAGCAGTTCTTTAAAAGAGCTCAAAGAGGAAACACTTCAACATTCGACCTCCGAGTGACGTTTGGATCCGGACACTCAGGAGGCCGTGGAACCATTTTGACTCTATCCTGGTTTCATGAGCTCACTCCTGACATTATACAACAGCGTGTCTCTTGGTGTGTATCATCAAGAAAAAGGGCAATAGCATGAGTGATCACTTTGTGCCCTCCGACATGCTCCTCATGGCTGCCATTATCAATCCATTTCCATGTTTGATAATTGTCCAAAACCACTGTATGCTGACAGCGTCCTCTGGTTGTTTCCAAAAATAAATGTTCTGGACAATCAGACCATATTACTTCATTTCTCACCCTTGTCTTTTGTGCTATATCGTGTTATGTGACTTTGAGCATTCACCCTGGACACAAGCCATTTCCAAATGTCAGTGCTGCCACATGAGACAAGGTTTTTATTCGGAAATGGTTTCACTAAAGACTTTAGTTCTGTGACGATGTTTTAAATCAGCAAGAAGCCTGTTAGAGGTGCATCTCACCCTGCCAGTGATCCATGACTTGTGACATGTGTTTCACCTTTGCTGAAACAAATGTGTCCATGTTTGGTAAATGTTGAAATGATTGTTCCCGTTTCTGCATTTAGTAGCAACACAGTTTTTGGGAACAATGCATCTCGGAGTCAGGCACTGAAGCTGCACTGATGCCTTGGTGCCATCTGTGTGTTAGTGCGTATGCATGGGTGAATGTGAGCTATTTTAAAGCACTTTGCACTGTTCTTAGGTTAAATGCACTATATGCAGAAAGTGCTGGGCATTTCTGGATGAAAGTTTTGATGAAATAAACTTGATTCTTTTCTCTACAGTCAAAATTTGTGACTTCAGTCATGACCTGACTAAAGGTCATCGCTTTAGTCAGTCTGCTATTAAACTCCCCAGCATATTGTATTCACACAGTGGCTATTTTTCACTAGTTTATTTGAACTACAAGTTAAGAATTGTTCTTTTTTTTCTGTATTGCCATCTTCAAATCTCCATGTCTTGTTGTAGTGTTTCCATCCTAAAAGTTACCCATGCCTTAAACAGTGTTGCAAAAATAAGAAAAATACTAATACACTGGAAATATGATTCAGTACACAATCTGTTGTTGCTGTAATTGTTTTTTTTATCCAGATACTATTTTCTTTCCATTCCTGTCCAAAGACCATACGACTGAAAAGCAATTGATCTTTGAGGTTGAGCAAGTGCATTTTCCAACGCAGATACAGAGGAGAATCAATTTGAAGCAAGAGCACCCGGCGCCACAATTGTTTGTGGGTATCAAAGACTACCCTTTTCTGCTGTCTCATGAAACAAACAAACCATAAATCACTACTGATTGGACAGTGTGGCCAACACTGGCTTCACCACAGCCAGTACAAGGAAACCAAGGTTCCCATTAGTGAGGTAAATATGAAAGTAAATAAAGCTTTGGAATGTAAATTCTGAGAGTGTGGCTTTTTATTATATTCAATCATGGAGTGATTATCTGGCAGTTTAAAAAAAAAAAAAGAAAGAAACTCTACTAGCACAGCACAGATAACATTTAATGAGTGAACGGCCTTTCTAGATCAAAATGAATCAAAATTTTGCAGTTTGTAGGTTGTGTTTTAAAAAAAAAAAAAAAAACAACAACTTGCACATCCACTGTCTGTCAGAGTTTAGCCTAATGTTGCTGGTTCTGCTGTTGGATTCAGGGAAGTTTACAATCCAGCAACCTTAGCCTCTGTTACCCAAGACAGCATTTCACCTGCCACACTAATGAGGTAGTCCTCATCCTTTTGTGAACTGTCTAAAATTAGTAAACTACGAGGCTTCACATTTTTGTCAAAATGAAGGAAAAGTCTGATCTTTAGTGCATTTTATTCCCCTATGTTCAATTATGACATAATAAAACAATAAAAGAAACATCCTAACTGATCTGTGTGTGCAAACCCGATTTGTACTTTTTGTTAATTTTGATTGTTGTTGATGTTTGCACACATCCCAGCTCTCTTGTTTTGTCTTTGAGTGCAGTGTGTTTTTCTTCTACTTGCATTTTTCCTTATCATACCTATAATACTAGAAGTAGCTCTACACTGCAAAACAAGACAAATGCTATTTCTGCTAATGTCCTCATTGATTATCAACAGGTAAGGATGCTGACTTTTAGTCTGGGACATGCAGCTTTAACCCCTAGTGTTTTGAAGCAATATCATACAGCATTATGTTTAATGAACATAGAGGACGATTTAGATGGCCAACTGAAAGTAACATATTACCTACACAGCACCTGAAGGTTACTTTGGCTTACAATTTCATAAATGTCACTGTGCTGTCTAAAAACCATTTGTTGATTACATATACTATTAATGCTAAATAAGGAGGCTGAAATGAAGTGATACCAATTTTTTTTTCTTTGCCTACATGCTGCTAAAGTCTCTGTAAACAGCCTCAATAAACCCTTTTATTGTTTTTTATTACTAGAACAACAAACTTTCCATAAACAGGGCAAGAAGTCTCTGAAATCATTCGCTTTGACAGTTGTTAATTTTCCATAATCCAGCAGACTGCCCATTGTGGAACTGTGTGATTTTCCTGGTACAGTGTGTCCTTGGCATATTTTCCCCAGAGAACACGGGAAATAAATTGGTATGTTAGCCCTCGGCTCTGTTTAGATGGCGATACACTTCCCATTGATGATAATCATCTGTAGCAGAGCACAGCAACGGTGATTAATTGTTGATTTTCCATCAAAGAGGTAGCAAGTGATGTATTTTACCCCACTGTTCCCGATTACAACTATTCACAGACTGATTGCAAAGGTTATCGAAGAGTAAGATAAAAGCTCTACTCTCTTCTGAGAACAACCTTGGACAGATTGCCCCTCAATTTGCAAGGCTACTCTTTGAAATTTCTCTGGAAAGTCCGAAGTCGTTTTCATACGGACTGCAGATTGAATGTCCTTCTCAACAGAAGTAAGGGCTAGAGTTGTGACGTATGTTTGTTGTGCAAATGTCCCCTTTAAGAACCACAGCAAGGGCATCAGCAGCTGCCCACATTTGAACAGGCACGACTGATTATTCAGATAGATAAAAGGAGGCTCATTTGTATTCAGAGATGAGTAAAGAGGGAGAAGTGAGTACATCACGCCCGGGCAGGACCGATACTTGCAAATGAAAGCAACCCACAGGTCAAATCAATACCTTGTCTACAATAATACTGTAAAGTGGCATACCAAGGCCATTTCTATCTTTAATAACACTTGCCACCTCAACAATGCAATGAATGACCACAGTGCACAAGCTGCAGAACACACAGAAACAAACACATAAGCACATGCAAACCATCCCGCCACTCTAGGAAAAACAATTCAAAGGGGAACCTGTAAGAATGAATATTTGAATAAATATTCTAAATTCACTTCTGAGATGAGCCACATCTGTTGAGAATTGTTCTCTAAGTTTTCATTTCCATTTTCTCCTCAGCCCCTCTCTGATTGGCATTTAAACAAAGCTTCAAGTATCCTGGAGAGGATTGACATTTGCGTTGCTATTTTCTTCCTGGCCCCTCTGCACATTTGAAATGATAAACCGTTCCTAGATACTAGAAACTCGACATCTCCCCTTCTTGCCTTTTTTCATATAATGAAAAACGAGACCTGTAGTAAAAGGGAACAGGTTTCAATTTCCTGTGCAGAATTCGAAAGAGTGTGTGTCATGCATCTGCGTTATTTGTTCTGTGCTATTGATGGTTTTAATATCAGGATCCAGTACATGCTCATATTGACATGCGCTTGGCCTGCTAGTTCAACTGGGAGTCTCAGCTGGTGGAATATTTAGTATATTCTCTGCTATGTATTATTAACCGCCGTTGTGACTTACAAATGTTTCCTTCTTGTGTTTTTGCTGCAGAAAGTGCCAACAAAGACTGTGACTGCAACATACAGCTCCCTTATATAAGAACTACTACTACTACCAGTACTAATACTACACAACAACTACTACTACTTGTGCTACTTCCTGTGGTAGTGATAATTGTATTTATGTTACATTTAACAAGATGGAATGCTTAGCATATAAAGAAGCAAGATAAATAACTTGTATACGAACTAAAGGTGAGACTGAGGCGACTGAGCAAGGATTGAACCCAAATGCACGACTCAACAATGGAGTTCAAAATAACAGTCTTTATTTCAAAAACAAAAATCACTCGTGGCGAGGCAAAAAGGTCAACAAAAAATAAAAGACTACAAAATCACGAAATCACTCTTAGCAAGGAAAAACACTAGCTTATAAAATAAACCAAACAAAGAACCAACAAAACAAGACAATGGATTGAATGAAAAACAAACTGTGGACAAGACCTGACAGGATGAGGGAAACACTGGTTCTACTATCGAGAGACAGGACAAACTGGGCAGAACAAAGGGAGACGCAGACAATATATAGACACTAGGTAATGGGGAACAGGTGGAAACAATCAGGGTGGGGAAGACAATCAGACTGGCAGGAACACAAGAGGAAGGGCAAGCTACCTGAAACACAAAGGGAGAGCAGATTACAAAATAAAAGCCAAATTCACAAGACAACATAAGCACAGGACAAAACATAACAAGACATAATTTCTTCGCTGTGGCATTTTTGTCTAACTAATCTGCAAAAACAGCAACCAAAATCAGATTTCAGACAACAGCAACAACAGAATAGAGACCAAAATGTAAATATATATATCTACATAAAAAACAAACAAACAAACAAACAAAAAGCAATGCTGAAAGAAGACCCTGTGTAGTAAAAAAATTCAGACCTACACTAGCAAAGCTTTACATCAAACTCTGCCTCTTTGTTCTCACTGGTGCATCCCACAATAGGAGAGTCATCAGAGAGCATCTGGAGGTGGTATGACCCTGAGCTGAATCAGGTAGAGAGCATTGCTTTGAGCCTTCCAGAGAGATGAGGCTTTTTTTTTTTTTTTTTTTTTTTTTTTTAACTCGCAGGAGGAGTAAAAAAAAAAAAAAAAAACAACCCTGATTTTCACCACTGGTGCCAGAAAGATTTTATAGTAATAAAATGGTAACATCTAAGACATGTACACACTCAATAATAAATAACAACTAATATCACAAATATGGCTGTTGTTGATGATCTGGCAGCAGCAGGGGATGCGGCACGTGTCTTTAGTGAGGTGGACAAGCAACTGCAGTGTGCCAATCTCCAATTTCACAGCTGAGCTGCGTTTCTCAAGTCTCTGTTGTTTGAAGACCTGTATCCGATCTACAAAGACAGAGGAACGACTTCACAACCTGCTTTTCCTGCACATCCACAAAGACCTGACTGATGAACTGGACATGAACTAACTAACATTAAACAGCTTTTGCTTTGGGAGTGATTGGCTCACTCAGTACTGTGGAAAATAAGCCTTTGGAACTAGACCTTGCTTTTCTGTTTGGAATCTATCTATAATAGGCCATGAATTTTGATTCAGTTTTGAAAAAAAAAATGACTGATTGGTTGGTTGATTGGTTAAAGTGCAACAGTTTCTCAGAGTGAAAAAACATAAGGGTTTGTATCAACAGGAGCCAGGACTCTCCGTTTGAGTTGGCACCCACTTCTCTTTCTACACATGAAGTGTTTCTCAGAAGAGCGCCGCCACTGTAGAACGCCTTGTGAGCTCTGTGCTTGTTGGCAGACCAATGTGCTAAAAAAAAAAAAAAGAAGAAGAACGAAAGAGAAAAGAAAAAACCTTCTACCATTTTGATCTGGTGGGTTGGGAATGTATTTCTTACCATGTTTTGGTTGTACAAAAACAATACTCAAGCACAGTACAGTATATAATGGCCTCATCGCTGTCTGTGTGGGCTGAAATGCTTCACCCAGGATCTACAGAAAAACCCAAACAAGCTCAGGGAGAGAGAGGGCAGAGTTTAGAAAATAAAAAACTAAGGTAGTACATGATCACACCAATCAGCTGCATCCACTTCACTGGCTGACTCTCAGCCTCGTGGACACCCAGATGCATGGATGTCTGAATGTCCCATTACCACCACACTGTATGGTGAGATTGATTCTATTCATCCGTGTTATTAGAAGCCTGGAGGGCGGCCAATGAAGAGGCAGTACAGTATGGCACAGCAGAGCTACGGTGACAATTCAATTAGCTGCCTCCATCTTTGCACCACCTCCGCACGACCCGCATCAGTAGGTTTTGCTGACGATCAACCTATGTAAAGTGATGGCATCCTTGGCGTGTGCGGCAAATGCAAGCAGCGCGCTGATTGGCTGAAAGGACGTCAGGTTAATGGGATGGGTGGAGGGGGCTCCTCCTGCTATTTTCAGCTCAGAGATTGGTTTCAGTGTAATAGCTACAGAAAATCAGCGATAGTTCCATTTCAGAATACACAAAAGCCCATTCAAATTATAGCTCTCGTCTTTATTCTCTCCAGCAATGACTACTGTGCCATCAGTGAATATAATGATTTATCTTGCAGCTGCAGTCCTTCACTCATGACCTGTAATTTTTATTTCTGGATTTGTGTGTTACAGGATCAGCGAGAAGCTCATTTCTACTGTAAACCAGCTTATGGTGTGCTGTGTTCAGGTTGGCTGACTGACCTTCACTCATCAATGCACATACAGTATAGACACCCATATTTGCTCTGTCGCTCCCCGTATTTATGTGAAATCAGTTTAAGCTAAAACGTGTTTAATTCTCTCTGATTGGTGAGTATGTAGCGGTGATTATTTGCCAATTGCTTCCATTTCCACAAGGATAAAGAAACCTTTACTTCATTACTAATCCATTTAGCTATTAATATTGACCTCCCAGTAGAAAAAAAAAATAGAAATCAATAAAACAACAGCAACAAAAAAAAAGACAGAAAGAAAGAAAGAAACCCTGATGTTTTCTATGGTTATAAGGTTTCTGTACCACACTATACAGCACTTTGATTTGCGGATCACTGGGTTAGTAGATGTTTCAGTGGTATGAACTGAGCACAGCAATAGTTACTTGACAACAGTACTTGCTGCAGTTCATCTCAATAACATGAACACGTATCTCATAGAAGAGAAGGATATCTCTATCACACTTACCTTACAGTAGAGCTCCTTAACAATACAAAGCTCACAGTCAAGTTCCATAAGTCCACTTCATGGTCTATTCTGTATTGGTGAGAGAACTTCACAGTTGCAAAGTGAAACTGTAAACACTGTGAAAATGCCAACTTATATTCTTTGGCATGGAGTAAATTAGTGCTGATGAAGTTGTACTTACAAAGGGAAAACCTCTTGTTAACCCTTTCAGAACATATACAATGGACGATGTGTCTAAATGTTCAGGTGATTGTGATTAAAGTACATTTTAGAAAGCCTTCCTTTTACTAATTTTAGGAAAGTTATGACAGCAGTTTATGTGTCTCAGGAGAGTCACATGGTCTTCACCCCGATCAAAATTAAAAGAGAGAATGAATACATTTGGACCAAATGCAGAGCAATCAAATCACTCCAAGTAATAGAAATCTCTACAAATTCTGCTACAGAGAGAAAAGTCCGGAGTGGATCTGACAGAAAAGCCTGAACCAAAAGAAAGTGTATGTCCTTAAAGTGTAGAAATAACTAAGTTAATATGGCAGGATAAAATTAGCTTGGGAGGAGATGTTCTAGCTCAGTGTAGTCACAGCTTTAGGAAAGAGCCAAACAAGTGAATGGCAAAGACAGTTTTCCTGGTGACTGCCTGGATAATCACTATCATGGTTCTGTTTTGGATGACAAACACTCACACATACAGTGTAATCACATGTATGTATACTGTAGTTAGACTGACATGGCTTTCACTATTTTCTGCTTGAGAGAATTATATCAAAGTCAGACTAGACAACATCCACAGCAGCATTTGCTAAGCTTTGGGATCTGTTCATGTGCACATCACTAAGATAAACCACAGAAGTGACAGAGAACACCACTCACACCTCACTGCGTCACAACATGTGCCTTTGACAAGGTTTTAGGAAAGTGACACAAACACCAATCCCAATAATCCTCCACACTGAAATAGGACTGTGTTTCTTGATCATTAATGACTCGTGCTGTGCTTCTCCTCCCATATCAGTGTGGAGTTCACAGCAAAAATCCTGCGCTTGACAAGGGTTTATCACACAGTGTGCAACTTAAAACTGTCCTGAGCTTGTCTTGACCACAAGCAGTGTTTCAACTTTCATCGCTCTTCAGCTGAGGGAACCCACGGCTTGGAAAAGCTTTAACTCACTTTCTGGTTGCAGAATTTAGAGCAGGTCCAGAGTAGTTTTAATTCATGAGCTGTTTCTTTTGGGTGTAACAACATGGAACCTCAGTATTTGATTGATGTTTATAGATTTTTTGCGATGCCAGCATGTGAATATGCAGAAGATGCAGTGTCAGAAACCAGAGCAGGAAGCACACTGTGAGAGATCTCTGGTGCGATGAAGCTGCAGAGAGAGTTCAGGGAAACCTTGGTGTGGCAAATAACCTCAAATGCTGCTGTGGGTAATACATTCCCCCTTAAGTCACTGGGCTGTTTTGGGAAATGGCACCATTAAAGTCATCACTGTCTGCGATGTGGAAAGAACGCAGGGATGTGCGAGCAGTGAAAAGACTGGCTGACCTTGATGGAGCTTATTAGCATAAAGCAGCCCTTTGGGCCCCACATACTGGGTGGTTGTGTGTGTGTGTGTGTGTGTAGATTTAGTCAGCTCTACAAGCTGTTTCCCATAACCTTGTATTATACAAAACCTAAAGAATAAAAAGAGGATTATGTTGCTGTCATGTTCACTGCCGACAGTATATGTTAGTAGTAGTAGCTATAGCTCTGAAATGGAGAGTAACAGATCATGTATATTAGGATCAGTGTAATCTATTGACAAAACAACAGTTAAAACAAATGAGTGTAAATGTAAATTAAATTTTTTTATTCTTTTATTATAAATTACATAGAAATGATTCAAGTAATGAATCTTGAAACATACTTTTAAAAAGTCTGTTGTGCATATACTGATAATTGAAGGAAAAGTAATTGTTGATTTTGGTATTTAAAGCTGCATTAACTGATTTATTTCTGGTCACCTCTAAACAGCAGAAACAGTGGAAATATTTAAGTCCTGTATTCACTCGTTTTAGGTTTAATTTCAGTCTGTTCAAGGCTCCACTGTGTTCACCAGCTTGTTTTTCAGTTTGTTTGCCTGCTCTTTGGTGTTTTGCAGAAAAAAAGCTGCATGTTGCAGCTGGAAAACAAAGCTAATGGAAGTGGAGGTGCGGGCCAGAAAACCAAAACAATGACCTGAAAGATGCTAAAATGTCTGTGGGGCTGAGGGGAACTGCAAAATCTGGTGATAATTCTTTGTGGGTTTGTCTCTATGAGCGACTAAAAATATCGACTAGTGCATCTTTAAGTAGACCATCCATGTCCAAAAAAGGATATGTGGGGTCTGTTGCCAGTGAATGTAACTTATGTTCTCTTTATGATCCTATTAAAGGTCATTCTACAAGCTACAGATTCCTCCACTTTGCTCAGTAATTGTCCCTGCAGACAATTTTTCATTCCCTATCATAATAAATGGAAGCCCACTGAACAGGTCAAACTTGTTTCTCTATTCATTTGCCAAACTAAGGCCTGAGGGCATGTTCAGAACTTATTGGTTTACAGCAGTAATTCTGAACCCTGGAGCAGTTTCTTCCTCAATTGGCCTAATTTGAGCATCAGGGACGGCTACAGTCCAAACCAATGGACCAGAGACCTTATGTTGAGAGACTAGGTCCTCTTTAGGTTTCCATAACAACCTGGAGCATTTTCAGGAGAGAAAATGTGATCAGACTAGCTACAGAAAGTACAGCCATCAAAATATAAATTCAAAATTAAACCAAAATTAAACACCAAAGCAAATTTGAAAAGAATTTGAAGAAACACTCACATGGTCCTTTTAGAGGAAACAGGTCATTGTGCGTGGATGCTACAGTTAGTCCTGGAAAAATGGTCTGCTATTTATCACACTGCTTAAATCTCAAACATACCAGTATGTGCACACACACACGTACACACACACACACACACACACACACACACACACACATGCACACAAACCACCTCTGTGCTGCCTATACACTTCTATCTTAGAGGCAGAGCAACGATGGGCCTAATTGTGTCTTGGAGCTACTGTGCTGCTCATCTCTGGAGATCTCATTATAAGATCCACAAGCTGTTCAGGCACGTACCCGCTCTCTTCACTCTCTCATCCCATCAGCTTGTACAGCATAACTGTCTGAAATCTCCATCGCCCCTTTGCAGTATTGACAGAATAAAGCAATTATTGTTGATTAGGAAATTGCACCGTGCACCTAAAGAGAGACGCATAGACACAAAGAGATAAACTGCTCAAGGCATTTGATCTTGCCGTTAGCTGTCAATAGCGGGCGTCTAGTTAGTATCTCTGATCCAAGCCATGAGAGCGCAGCAGGTTTCAGAGTCTTCAGAAAGTTTTGTCCATTAGACAGCAGACATGGCCTTTGGAGTGACCACACCATCACTTTTTTCATGATCTTGCTCAGGTGCCTTCACACCTCTCTCTAGTTTCTTTTCCACAGGTTTGGCATTTTCAATGGTGTTGTCATTGTTGTCATCATTTGTGGATATGTATGCACAACATTTCATGACATTATAGTTTTGCAGGTTAAAAAAAAAAGGATTGCTACAGCTGGAAACTACTGCTGTGAACTGAACCTGCTCAAGTCCTGATTCTACAAGAAAATGCACTTTTGGGAAATACACGTGTTTGCTCTCTTTCCGTGAGTGAGATGAAAAGGTAACACTCTTAAATACGGACCTGGAGCTGGGAGGCAAGTGCACAGTTTAGCATAAAAACTGAAAGCAGGGGAGAAACAGCTAGCTTGGCTCTCTCCATGGTTCAAAAACACATTTACGCGCACCTCTAAAGCTATCACATATCACGTATCTTGGTTGTTTAACTCATATCCAAACACTAATGTAAAAAAAGACAAGTTGTGAGTTTAGGGTTAAAATTTTTTTTATAGCACAGATGTCAGCAGAGGCATCGGTGGAGATGAGGAAACAGATTCAGCATCTTTCTCGAGAGTGCTTCTGCAGTGACAGTTGGATCAAACCTGAGACCACTGTTTCACAGGACACTGGCGCCAAACAATTCCCGCTTTTAAGTTGGTATCCTGCCCAGGCGAAGCCACTGTGGAGGGAGCTTTTATACTTCGCTACTTTATATAGTTTATTTGAGTGTTCTTTTATATTCCCATTTTGTGTCTTTGTAAATGGCACACTGAAACGTGTTTCCTGTTATGTGAGCTCAGAATGAGAACGAACATTGGCCGTCTCAGATGGGGACTATTAAAGAGGTGAAATATTGTATAGAGGAAATGATCATTTTATCTGAAGAAGGGCTCATAAACTGTGTGACATTAATCTGTGCAGGAAAGACCCACTCACAGTTCCCATAAAGCCTGGCTGTTATCCAGACCACAGGAATGTGTGAGGTTTTTTTTTTTTTTTTTACAATCCCTATTGATGGGTCCTTTTGATCCTATTGTGTAAAAAAAACTGGAGGAGGTGTTCCTTCCTTTTTATGAAGAACTGTAAGAACACCTATGCATTCAGTTCTCTATATGATGAATCTACGAGATGATTATGTGTGTGTTTGCCTCTCAAAGTTTGCTCATTAAAACTTTTGCACTTTTTCACTTATTGAGCTGGCTATCTGTCCAGATCTCTGTGCTTTCCAAACACGGCAGTAATTGCTGTCAGTTTCTCTGCAGATAAATAAACCTCCGATTGCTCTCCTGTCTCCCTCATAGCTATGAATATGTGTGCAAACAGTATCTATTTGTGGCAGTCCAGGGAATTAGCATCGGTTTGGTCTCAGTATGGAAATGCTGCCTTTTGCAACATTTCTATCAGATGCTGTTGAAAGCAAACCTACCAACCCCTGCACCCCCTGCAAACCCCTACACGCCCCCCCCCCCCCCCCCCCCCCCCCCCCACACACCTTGCCTGCACACAGCTGTCTGAATAATGAAGTCACCTCTCCCTCTTGGCTGTGGTCCAGGCGTAAAAAGAGTATTGTCAGCATCACAATGAGAAAGAACGAGGGTCCCTGCTCGGGAGACGGATGTTGTGTCCTCGTCCATGCAACACCCGGGGTGCCACTCCTCGCCTCCTGTCCCCCCTGTGACACACACCTTACCCGCACCCTCCCCCAGCCCATCACTCACTGTCACTCTGTCATCCACTCTGAGGGAAAATGAAACCTTTAATGCAGGCTAACCTTCCCGTTCACCTCCTGCGACGAGCTCAGCCTCTATTGTCTGATGAGACATGCAGCGCACACATGCACATGCTCACATTCTGTGCACATGCAAGTGTAACACTATACATGTGACAACACTTCTGTTGGTTCTACACACCAACTTTGCTTCCTAACGTTAAGTCAAAGCCCCACTTTCAAATGAGAATGCAAACAACATGTCTTTGGTTAATACACTGTCACGCACATTTTGCTTCTTCACACAGAACGAAGGCTTGGAAGAGATTTTTTGATTCGTAAGAAACAGATTTTGGGTGAAGCACCACTACTGTAATTCTAAGAGCAATTTTAATCCTAAATCCATATAACCATAGTTTTTCTTTTTGTCTGAGGGTATTCATTGCTTTAACCGTGCACATGCATGCATAGAAACCATTTAATAGAAACAGAGTTAAGCCACATTCAGCACTTCGTCTTAGTCTCTGCTCTCTGCACCACAGCTCCTCGGAGCCAGCTGTAAATCGACTCGGCAGGCGAGCCTCTGTGGCACAGAGCTGTAACCCACTGAATCCATTCATTCTATCTGGTGGGGTAACAATATTCTGGAGGTGTTAAGTCCAGGAAAAATCCACATTGCTAGAATAATAATTTCCCAGTTCAGGCTATTTCCTGACACGGGGGCCATGAGACATTGCACTGGCACTGTGTTTGTAAACCTTGTTGGAGACCAGAATAAGATATTCCCTTGGGAGGGCTGGAGCGGTCTTCTTTTAGAGGACACACAGATGATGCATTGCTTATATGAAATGATTAGAGGCAAAGAAGCATGACGCGGTGGCAAGTGCAGGCAATCTCTCAGGATAAACCAGCTGGAAACCAAATTAAAATGGGCCTTTGGTACATGCAGGTTGGATAGCATGGCTAACCCCAGTAAAAAGGACTTTTCACTTTCCCTTGCATCCTAAAATGCACAGTATA
Organism: Toxotes jaculatrix; assembly: GCF_017976425.1. Lineage (NCBI taxonomy): Eukaryota > Metazoa > Chordata > Actinopteri > Toxotidae > Toxotes > Toxotes jaculatrix. The sequence goes on from NC_054400.1 coordinate 22,259,119, forward strand.
TCTGGGTTTGAGGATAGTGGAAAAATAGATTGGACACACCGGGAAACCTCTTGTGAACACAACAAATGGGTTCAGTGCTTTCAGGAGAGGCAGCCCTTTTTAGCTTACACCCTGTTACAGCGTGATGTCTGTGTTAATAGGAAGAGAAGTCCGATTTTCACGTTTTGTTCTCACTACAAATAAGAAAATCAGTCAAAAGTCATCATTATTATTATTATTATTACTGCTTTAGCTCGCTGGAAAAGGGAACTTTATTTCCAGGAGCCAGTGCCCCACTTTTGCCCCACCTGACATTTTGGCTTGTCACAGCAGGAAAAGCACAAGTGTAATTGACAGCATTAAAGACGACTGCATTCCATTTACAGGAGGAAAGCTGGTTCCAGGATCCTGGTGTCGGGCACAGAGCTCTAACCCCCAATTTTCTGGTTCATTGTCATGGCTCAGTGGGACACGATGTAACTGTATAGCAAGCCGTTTTAACATTTAATCAGTAGCAGTAATAGCCACTGTAGATATAAATTACATCATGTAAATTAAAGATACTTGTAAATTGACTGGTTGAAATGTAATTTCTACATGTGAAAATATAAATAATGACATGTTAAAATAGTTTCACAGATATCCTAAATTAACAGACATGCCGACATGTTATTTCCAACAGTGAAAACCAAACTGCTTTCAGTCAGCCCCACTTATTAAATGTTAACACAGCTTGAGACAGTAAGTGAGCGATCATTAACATGTTGTTGCTATGCTTCTCAAGCTTTCCATTCTCGCAAGACACATACGCAGTTTACAGTGATAAGGGTGGAGGATTTAACACTTGAAATTCTTGGTAATTTTTGAAACAATGGGTCCCTGATTTCAGACAATGTTAGAAAATTACAGGCTGTCAGTTTTGCCAGCTGAACTGACAGCTGTCACTGGCAGATTTTAGCTCGCTAATTAAGCATTAACATTAGCTCCATGAATTGTTTGCAAACTCCCTCTCGGGCTGACTTTTGAATGTTTACATCCAACTAATTTTAAAATGAGAATCCTGTAAAAAGGGACCTGAATATGTACTTGAGGGTAACATACGTAATATTGTGCAAACACTGAGGCTAAGACTGTGTGTCAGTCAGCATCCTCACCAGCTGAGGATCATTGTAGACGACACTGAAACAAAGAAACAGCATTGTTCCGGTACTGCTGTGTGAGGTTAGTTAGTGTCTATCAGTATGAGGAAAATGTATCATTAGATTTTTGTTGTTGTTTTTGTTTTTTGCTGTAACATAACCCTATTGGGCTGTTTAGCTGACATACATAGCTAAAAAAGATTGTGTCTCTTGAACATGTTCAAGTTAAAAGCATGTCAAAACACACTTTTTTTTCCAAATCTGTTCCATTTTTGGCTGGACATGAGAAAAACTAAGCAAGTGAGAAAAGTTTCTTTCTGAATTTAATAATTGGAGAGCTTTCAGTGCTTTCTGAAGCCACGACATCCAGTGGGTGTTTACAATTACAGTGCACAGGGCCAGAAACCTGACGGAGGATTGAGGTGGTTGTAGGTGAAGACACAACAAAAGACAGGCAATTGTACCGGTGTTGTTAGCAAGTGGCTTTGCAATAGTGCAAAAGAAAAGAAATAGTTTTTATGTAACACGCAGCCAAGTACATACAGGGAGAAACATCCGACACTGAACTCTTTGACATCTGAAGTGATATGAACTCTTGGAAAAAGAAAGGAGTGGCAAGTCATCATAAAAATGATTTTATTAACCTAATTGTTATCAGAGGACGGATATCAATTTGTCACTTTTTACAATATATTACTATCAGTAGACGGTTTTATACATTGTTTTATATATTAATAACTTTCAAATAATTTTGTACATGCTTGTGGGATTGACATTCCCTGGTCAAATGGAGCAGAAAAATGAGAAAAAAAGGCACATGATTGCTCCTGTCCACAGTGAGCAATACAGTCCAAAGAAACAAAGAACTGTAGTGGTTTGTGTGAGTGCAGGTGTAGTGCCTCCCGATCATGATGGGCAGCCCCCTTTGAAGCCTATTACATGACTTGCCAAGGCAGCACAATATGTCCAAAGCAATTTTCCAAATCACAGCCCAAAATAATCACTTTGATGTGGCAATTGATGGCAATTATATCTTTTGATTTGCTCAGATGCACTCAGAGAAAAAAAACAAAAAAAACCCAAACAAAACAACAAAAGACGCACACGCACGCTCTCTTTCTCGTCTATAGTTCTACAGTAAAAACAAAAGAATTAGTGGGATTTTGAACCACCTTCAGGGGCGGCACTCGGGTGTCTTGTCACTCTGTTCTATACATGGAGCTGAATGTGGCCATTTCAACAGCGCAGCTCGCCGTAAGGTCTCTGTGAACACACAGCTCAGTGGAACGCATGAATTGATCATATTCTTCTTTAACACTCAGTGTTGGAAGCACTGTGGCCTGAGGGAACCTCAGTGTGCAGTGCAGTCTGTAGTGTGAAATGCCACACACTCGCACACACCAGTCCCTGCTCCTCTCTGAACTGTCCACAGTTTGAGATCCAAATTCGACTGGAAACCGTGCCCAAACTGTCTCAGAGGTTGTTCTTCTGGCCTCAGTGCCTGGGATGCTTAATCCAGTTTCGTATCATCCACTTCTGACCAGAGCATCTCTGGACCACCAGGCGAAGGCCAAAGTTGGCATCTTTGGACATTTCTACCTCCAAGCATCGCCCGGTGTCCCTGCTGATGATTGGACCATTCTGCAACAACAACACATGGAAATATGACCAAATTTGCACAATCACCTTGAGCTGAAACAGATGGTCAGCACTTAGAGTCATTCACAGAGTCACTACCGTGTTCTAATGCCCGTTGTTAGGGCATCCATAACAGTTACTAGGCATTCAGCCACACATCACTGTCTTATTTTAGCTTTCATTTAATTTGCTGTGTTTGTTACCGTGTTGAAGATCATTGTGAAAAGGGGCAGAGCATGTGTTTTCTTTTTTACCTGTGTAAAGTCCCAGAGCCTCTGGGAAATCCTTGAAACTGCATCACATTTTTTCAGACTTGGAGTGCGTCCTCTGCCGTCATCAACGAGGCATTTTGTGTCAGGCAGGAAGGTGGTCGACCCCAGGGGTCCTAGCTGGAGAAGCCCCTCTGTAGAGTAGCGGGCAAGCTGCAACACAAAAATAAATAATGTGTTACACTGCTGGACTCAAGTACCGTAGCAGCAATCATTAAAAAAAACAAAAAAAGCAAAAACAAAACAAATACTTGACTTTTTAGAGAGCACCTCAACATCTGTGGAAAGCACAAGCTGTGAATGTGCTTCAGTGTGACAACTGAATGTGTTGTGCAGTGATGCTGTTTAGCTGTTCTGCCCTAAAACACAAAAAGCAGCAACTAGAGAGGCAGAGAGCAAGAAAAGTTTTCAGGTCGGAGGGCAAACTGTATAACAGACAGAAAGGCTGTATGATGGATCTTTTCATTCTATATCTTTTTAAGTTCTTTATTTTACACACAGAAAAGTAATGCATGTAAGATCAATAGGATAAGATGCAGAGAATGCAGATACTGCACTCTGCCTTTAGATAATGTTCACAGAACACAAGTGGAAAATGCTGTATCTACCTATATCAACAAAATGAGTTATTTCAGTTTTATTGACCATTTAAATTAGTTTGCTCCTGAAAATGAACTTTATTTTCATTATTTACAGCCCATTTCTTCATGTTTAATCCATCACTGTTTTACTAGGTACCTACCACTACTGCTTATACTGAAATCAATGCGAAAAATAATTAAGAATATAAAACATATAAATGTGCGATTTAAAGAAAAAGATTCCACAAGAGTCAGAAGCTAAGATGGCTGCCACTGAGCTGCTAAGATTAACTAGCTAAGCTTGTTACCCTTGGCAGGTTTAGCTGAGTGTTTTTCCCAATTGTGATTGGATTAAGCTACTGCCTCATTTAATTATCCACAGGATGTCAGTCCATCAAAACAAATATTTTTTTTTTTTTAATTTACAAGTAAGGAAAATAAAACCCAAAACAATAAGTTGATTTAGTTTTTACCCAAGTCAAGCTGTACCTATGTCATCTTCTTTCACTTCACAGCTCTTTAGCTTTCCAGTTTGCTGTCTCTCTGATTGGAGCCTTCTAGAGCCCACAGGTTACTAAACAAGGGTGCAGTAACAGTTTTACAGAAACTATACATTACTATGGCATAATAATCTATTTTTTCATGGTGAAACAGAAACAGATTTAGCAAAACTTTCTAAATTTAAAAATACAAGTGCTTCCTTATTTCATGTTGCTCTATAGAATATTTCAGTGTAGAGCACAGAAACCACAGTGCACAGCTTATTAATGCCACAACGTTTCCCCAAACCAAAACCTGATCCCTCACTGTTTAATCCGGCACATGAAAGGCTCTGTGACGATACGTATCTATTACGTAAGGATACAGTAGAGATAGCATTGATTATTTATGGGAGTGATCCTCTTTGGAAAATGAGATACCAAAGATAGGGAGGTCTTCAATATGACAGCATCCCTGCTTTGAGGGTGGAGCACACATACATGACATGACTGCCCTGAATCTCACATGCGCATGCGCACACGCACACGCACACGCACACACACATACACACACACACACACTGTCCTCTATTAAAGCACAGGGTAAGCAGCTATGTTGTGTTATTCACAGTCCTGGAGGAATCAATAAAACAGAATGCCTCTGTTATGAACAATGTGTCTTCCAATGCTTTATTGATGTAAAACTATGCTGTAATTATATAATCGTTTTCTGTCCCAATCTGACTGTTTGTCGATGTTTAGGAACAATTTTTCTGAGGGTTTGACTAAGAAAATGACATGGAATATGAGGAAATTGTCAACCCCACTGCAAGAGCAGGCCCTTGTGATTATCATCTCTACAAACTTGTAAATAAATCTCTTCAAATGTAATAGTATGAAAACCGATTATTGTGGTATACTAACAGTCCTTGATCGAGTACCTTTGTAAATCAATTTCAGCATGTAAAAATTCTCCCAAACTGATATAATTTTGTCTGAGTGGGGGGATTTTGGAATATGGATGGAGAAACTAAAACTGCAGTAAGTGGCCTGTGTGGGTGTTGCTCCTTGTGAGAGGAGAGAATATGGTGTGTGTGTGTGTGTGTGTGGGTGGGGGATGGGGGGGGGGGGGGGGGGGGGGGGGTTGTAATCCAATGTTCTACCCTAAAGAGCCACTCGGAACAAACAGGAAAACAATGAAGTGCCACTTTGTGAGCTGGTTGGGCTGCTCATGAGGATGCTGGTAAGGATAATTCTTTGCACTGAAGAATAGCAGATATTTAGATAAACATATTTCAAAACTCTCAGACTAATGGGAGACGTATAACCCTGTGAACTTGTGCCATTCTTCTCAAGGTGGCAACCTAAAGGTCATCATAGTTTGATTCAGAAACCTTCACAGAATTTTGTATTGCTGTCTTGGGTCTTTTGGGGTTACATCTCTCTAAGCAGATTTATCCATGGTGTAAACTATGACTGGGCACAAGGAAAACCCCACATAATCCCTCCTAATACCTGTTTACAGTTCAGTCTGGCAGGCTTTTATACGCTAATACATTTAAAATGGGACCATAACAAATAATTAAGGCAAGGAAATGATTCTGCCAAGCCAATTAACCTGTGCCTCATGAAGCAACATTAGACGCTCCATTGCCTTCCTGCCATCACAAAAGTTTTGCAGCCACTTTGGAGGTCAAGCTAATCACAAGTTTTTTAATTAGCTCATTAATGGTGCAATGCTGTGACAATGTAAATATAAGAAGTGTTTGTACATTGTATTGGGTTGTAATCTCCACATTTCTACCTCTCCAGTACCTTGCTCCACCAGGAAGCTAAGAGTGCCACAGATTATAGCAAATGACTTAAGAAGGGCTTGGCTTGGAGCCTCAACTCTGGAGCTAGCTCATGTGACCACAGTATGGTGTTGATTCACAATCTTATATAGGGGAGACTTAGGAGGCCCCTTAGCATGAGTGGTGCAGAGGGTTTACATCACCATGCATACCCAAGAGCACCATACATAGCTGGGATTCCTTGTGAGAGAGAACTCAAGAAAGAGAATACTGTAGCGTCTGAGCGTCAGGGCTTATTTACGTGGTGGCGCACAACTTGAATACTTGAGCAGCAATAATAGTGCTTAAAAGCTGAATGAACAATTTTTATTATTACTTAGGAGGAATATCACTCCACCATTTTATACTGATCTATCTATGAATGGCCATTCTCACTTGATCTGTTTTCCGCTGCTGCTTTCAGCTCTATGAAAACTTTCTCCAACAGTTCATTGAAGCTCTGCAGCCGTCTGAAGGCAGCAGGATACATATGTTGGCAAACCTGCAGCCTCTGATTAAAGCTGAGAGCCATGACACACAGGCCTCTGAATTTACCTTAAACCACATGCAAATAACATTGATCTGCCATGAAATAACCAAACACACCTCTACACACATCAGAGTGGACAGTTAAACTCGGTATTATGCCTGTTTATGTAATAATTTCAAACTTGTTTTCTTCTTCAAACTAAACTAATATTCCTTTATATAATTTGTTTCTATTGTTGCTGTATTAAAACAACCAACAACAGTATATTTTCCTAAGGAAGGCTACTTATTTTATACTTCACTGTGATTGGTCCAGTTGTTTGAGAGATCTGAGTCCAGTGATGTGATTGGCTGCCAGTGTATTTAATCACTCCACTCTCTGATCTCTATTCACCTTCACACAGCCCTTTTGCACTTTGTGCTGCTGCACATACATGAACCAATGAAAAGATGCATCATTGACTTTAACAGACTACTGATTAGTGTGCGTCTGTGTGTGTGAGTAAAGCAGTGATGCAGGCTTTGTAGCTCCTCCACCATGCCTTAACTGCATTATACTGTTACAAAGGTGAGACATTGTCCATGATCTAGATTTCCACTGGGAGAACCAGCAGAAAGAGACTCATTCCTCAGAAGCACAATAAAGATTTATTCTGGCCAATTACATTTTTTTCATAAGTAAAAGGAGCAATGGTTAAAAGGAATGCAAAATCACAGTGTGCCATGAAATTGAATTCGGCCCACTCACAGTAATGCTAGTCATCACTGTAATCTAATGACACAAAGACACAAAATTCATCTCCATTTGTTTATTTCCCCAGGGGATCAGGATTAAAGGAGTCAGTGGAGCTTTACATTACTGGACCCCACTAAGCTTTCACTGGGGGAGTCCGGTGAGCCATTGGCATCCTTATAATACTCCCTCATGTGACAGATAATGAAGATGTCACTCATCAGCAAGAGGCAGTTAGGAAAGGTAGCTGAAGTAAGAAAAAAAAATATGGTGCATAAATAGCATTTGCATGATTTGTCTTCAGGACTGGCTTCTGTTTCACTGCACAAAAGGAAAATAAGCACAAAAATAGGACAACAGACTCCCACCCATAGTGTCATTTGTCCTGGAATCTATTCAAGTAAAGGTTACGCTGAGTGCACGTTCTTTTTTTTCTTTTTTTCCAGCAGCATCCGGCTGCATTTTCATATAATTACATGCACTCTCATCTGGGAGTGCCCCAGTTTTCCAGTGTTTCCTACTGAGCAGCTCAAAAGAGCCATTGGAAATCACCTGGCTCATCTGTGTCAGATGCTGTGGTACAACAGCATCTGAGTGTTGTTAAGCCAGGGAAAACATTTGAATTTGAATGAATTTGAAACTAAACATGAATCATGATGAAGGTATGGTTTATTGTAATACCAAAACTGGTATATATTGGTGTTCAATAAGATCTATTCAACAAAATATGCTGTGTTTTTGAGTTTTACATTCTTTGTATTTTATTTATATATTTGTATATGTCCACTAGGTCCACTCATTTATATGAATTCTGTAAAAAAGTCTTTGTTTTGCAGTCTTCAGATATGTCTGAAATTATATGAGGTGTTAGCTTGAGCTTATTTATGCAGGTGAAAAGAAAAGAAAAAAGAAAATGAATTGAAAAATACATATAAATATATATAACAAGTTAAAATGGACCTCTGCTTGAGAGATTCAGATTATATGACTGTACAGATGAACTGAATCTGTGAATTAGTTGTGAAATCATCTGGAAGAGTTCCCTCATTTAATTTCATCTTGTATATAAAAGTACATAATTGCAAAACATAAATATCATAATTTGTAATAAGTTGTGGCAAGTGAGGGCACATTGAACAATAATGGGTGTCAACAAAAAATTAATTACTTTCCCAATTATACCATTACCATATTTAGTTATGGTTTTGAACTGACAGAATCACTGTAAGTTCCCATGATTCTGCAGAATTTAGTGGCTAAGGCTGATTTGAGGCGCCATTAAATAATTACTGAAATAATGTGGTTAGATTTCTTAGTATTTTGTGACTATTGCTCAATCCATCTGCAATATAACCAGCGCACATTAACAGCTGTCAAACTTAATAGGTGGCATCGCAATAATTTTAACCAAATCAAGCTGTGTGTCTTTGGGGAATAAAAAGGAATAAAACACTCAAACCTGCTTATATGATCCACTGAGCATATCACTGTCTATTTACAGACATTATATAATACATGGTTTATTTCATTTTACTTTAAATGTTAGGGCTGTAACTGAGCATGTTGATTGTACTGAGGTATTATCGCTGCACATTTACATCTCATTTCATATTCTCTATCCCTAATACTATGAATCTGTTTCCAATCTTTATTGACCACAGGAAGTTCAACTGCTAATCAAATAAGACAGTAATGTTTTTTTTTTTAAAAACCTTGACCCCAAAATCATCTGTAAGTGCACCTCATGTTCTACACTATTGTATGTTCAGGGTCTCTGAATTAAATTACATTGAGATCTACTACTAATCTACTAGAGGTCTTAAACTCAGGCTACACCCACACAGGTTTAGAGGACACAGGTGTAGACGAAGTGTGTTTAATTCTTATCTGCTGAAGCCTCCTGTTTTGTGTTTGCTTTAGCGTTTCTGTTTGTTTTAGGCACAAAGTTGTTAGCTGAGGATCACTCCTTAGTTGTTAGTTGGTGGACTGAGCAGTTTGCTGGGACTAGTCCACTGGTCAATTGGGTTATTGTACTGTGTCTTGGGTGTGTCTCAGCTTCAGCCGAGACCTGTGTGGGAGTCTACAGCTCTGTTAAAATGCAAACAAGTGTTTACATTTGCCAGGACGGCAATATAAGGAAACCAAATATAAGAAATAACACTTGCAATGTTGTTTTGGAAGAATTAGATCTACAATAACTGACTGACAGCCTAACTAATTTTATCATTAACTGATTGGCATGAACACAGCCGTGAACATGAAGACACAAACAGTCCATAAGTGTCTGACCTGGGAGGACATGCCATGGCAGGGGTAGAGGATAGCTTTGTCGTCGTCCTCAGAGCCCTGGTCCAGGCAGTAGCCACTGGCCTTGCTGTTCCTCACCTGAAAGACATCACAGAGATGCTGTTACTTAAAACTGAAGAAGAGATGAGACACTCACTTCCCCTCATCATTGTCAGTGATGTTGGTTCAATAAAAGAGTGCCTAGCCCACAAATTGATCAATTATGATCATGACTTTTAAAAGAAAAAACTGTCCTGGAGAAAACTCTGAAAATCTGTGCAACTAAAGTTTTCCTTCATGAAAGTTGAAACATCCTGTGCTTTAGTTCACAATATGGGCTAATGTTTTCTCACTCTGAAATACTCAGAAATATAAATATAATTATGGATTTTCAAAAGCTGTTATCAATCAAACCTTTGTGCATATTAACGTTATGTTGGAGCAGTTTTCTTTCAGTACTCAAAAAGTCCTGCTTTGTTACTGGCTGTTGTGGTTACACTTGCCACAGAATTGAAAATGAGAGCAAATCCATTGCCAGTTGTTTATTTAGCATTTCCTCAGTCCCTTCAATCTGTCCTCCCATTTTATTCATGTGTGCATGTGCATACACTGCCTCCTGTCAACCAGAGCCAGTCTTATATCATCCCAGAGTGATGGTGGGGCCATGATAGGATATCATTATGCAGTGACCAGTCCCAATTCTGTCTCTCCCTCTCCTCCAGGCCTCCAGATGGTGGTGCGCATTGAGCATGAGCTTCGACTCTGTGTGATTTGAATGCGTACAGCTTCATTTCCAGGTTGTGACATATCTATCATGTGCTGTTGTCAGGGAAGGTTCCACTCGGCTGGTCTGGTCAGCATGGCCAAGCGTGGCGCTGATGTTCAGTGACAGATGATACTCACTTCTGCTGCGGCAGCTGTGTGGCAACACAAGGTAAGTGTTTCCCAGCTTGTCGACAGATCTGAAATAGTGCCACTTAAGTGGCTGCCGCTCCAAGGAATCCATTAGCTGGGTGCAAGAGCCAAAACAGGCGGCGAGGGAAACAAAGGGAGGTGTAAATTCACATAGCTTTGATGAATCTAGAGGTTAATTTTGATGTATTCTGACACTGTACTTGCAGAGCATATTGATTTTCCTCTGTTTTCCATTGTTGGAATTGATATGAGGAAAAATGGTGCATTTCAGCAAACCTGAAAACAGTGTCTGACTCTGGAGTGTGTTCAATTCTTCAACCTGTCATAATCCTGTTTTCTTCCCCCACTGTGCTGAGTGTGCAGCCAAGCCCAAAACAATCAAGTTGGAAAGGAAAACTAATAAGTGTTTAATTAAAACTCATTATGAGAAAATTGCATCTAATCCTGTGTAGTGATGCTGCATTGCAATAGCAACGAGATAGCTTTACCTTAGACTGGTTACTGTGAATTCATATTTATTTTCTTTAAAGATGTGGAGGGTATGAGCCTATCACTGTGTTTATGCCTCACTGTGTGTTTATCATCTATGGAATTGAATTAGCTCTTTCTCTCTGTGCATCCTCTCTAAACCACAGCTCTGTAATGGAATTACAGATTCTGATATAGCAAAATTAACATACAGAGTATTTCCAATAATCCTGTTAGCAAGTATCTTTCTCACCTCGCCGTATGTGATGGTGTTGTTGTAGATCCGCATCTCCGGGTAGACGTGTTCGAGGTACCAGCGGAAACTCCGACACTGCAGCCTCTTCCTTAGGGCCAAGCGCTCCGAGACATCCCCGAAATCAACCCCCGGGTTCTGTCAGCAAGTAGTACAAAACAAAGACAAAAGAAAAAAAACAAAAAGAACTCCTTAGCCAACGGGTGCTTTACATAAGAACCAAGAGAGAGCACTAGCTTCTGGAGAAATGGAAGACGAGTGTTTAGGTGCAGAGAGGACGCAACGAGCATTTAGTTAAGAGATGGATAGATGCTCCTGTCATGTGGGACCTTCATTGTTCTTTCATTAGACATGATCTGTGCTGAGCAAATTCTAATCAGCTGCTTAATTATGAGCCCTCACGGCCCTGCCTGCATTATGGAGGTGGCTTCCCAGATTGATTGGGGGAATGCCTAATAGCTGCACTGCCTGGCACAGAGGCCTGATCCTGATGCACACACACCCACACACACAAACTTGGACTTCTACCTTTATGAGGACACTTGTTGACATAGTGCATTCTCTAGCCCCTTATCCTCACCCTAACCATCAAAACCACAACAAATCACACAAGCCTAACCCCAACCCTTGCATGAACCCCAACCTAAACCTAATTCTAACCTGAATCATAAAACCAAATATTAACCCTCAAACAGCCCTTTGAAGGTGTGTCAGAAATTGATGACTGGCCAAAGTGCCCTCACACTGAAAAAAATGTTTTGTTGAATTTACTCAATTTTAATGTTGAAAGTGGTTGCACACAATACATTCACCTAAATCTAGACATATTTTTTAAGTTGGCTGTACTTAATATTTTTGTGTAATTTCAAATAAATTATGTAAGTAGTTTCAGCAGAAAAATTCTGAGTATTTGTTACTCTGATTTCCTTGGTAATTCTAACTAAGCCCATGTTTCATTTACTTAAATTCATTATGTAATTCATATATTGTGGTTAGCTAATTTGTTATTGTGTTTTAAATTAAATTGTTTCATTCTACATATGTAAAATATTTTGATTCAATTCACAACTTTATTTAAAACAATCAAAATGCATATGTAGATGTGGGGGTGGCCAAGAAACCCGGTATACAACAATGAGTTGTGGCAGTCTGGAGCAATTCCCAATTCTATTTTATTTGAAAATAAAATGGAGTCTTGTTCAAAAACTCCACAGTAAAAAATGCACATTGGGCCAACCAGAAACATAAAAGTAAGTAAAAAGGGGGGAAAAAATTCTCAAGAGCACTTCTCAGGAAGAATCAAAATAATTAAATTGTTTTATGCTACTGTCACAGGGAGACCCCGTGCACTAAAGTAAGGCACATGTGCTACACATGTGCTCTTTCTCAGGTAGATTTTATCAGAATGTTGATCCTGGTGTGAAGTGCTGGTGGTGATGTGTGTGGTATGAACATTTTATTTGACAAAATAAAATGGAGTCTTGTTCAAAAACTCCACAGTAAAAAATGCACATTGGACCAAACAGAAACATAAAAGTAAGCAAAAAGGGGGGAAAAAATTCTCAAGAGCACTTCTCAAGAAGAATCAAAAGAATACAGAACAAAAGATTTTGCTCTAAACTGCCTTTCTGGTTATACCCTTAAAGTTTGGGCCCATGGCAGGAGCTATAATCTGGAGCTGTGTTCAGGAGCTGTGCTTCTTTCCTTTAGGCTCCGGCCACCACAGCCTCCTCACTTTTATACTGGTGGACTGCACCAAGAAATATCAATTATCTCTTCCAGCACACTTACAATAATCCCAATACTAAATAACATATTATCAAATAGAAGTTCAGTTAAACTTACTTTAAAAAAACACATTTCTTTTTAAACAAGATACTTATACAGGTCATTTCGCCACAAAAGACAAAACACCCCTCCCACTCTACCACACTTGGTTTCTTCCCCTATAAACCCCCCTATTTAACCAAATGGACCGCTCCAGCTCAGGTTTGGCTGTTCCTGGTCTGACAGAGGAAGAAGTGCAACAAAGGAGACAGGTCAACAAAATTTAAATTCAATAAATCAAACACACGATCACAGTGTGACTTCTCTCCTTCACCCCCTCCTCCAAATGTTCATACCACACACATCACCACCAGCACTTCACACCAGGATCAACATTCTGATAAAATCTACCTGAGAAAGAGCACATGTAAGGCACATGTGTAGCACATGTGCCTTACTTTAGTGCACGGGGTCTCCCTGTGACAGTAGCATAAAACAATTTAATTATTTTGATTCTTCTTGAGAAGAGCTCTTGAGAATTTTTTCCTCCTTTTTACTTACTTTTATCTTTCTGGTTGGCCCAATGTGCATTTTTTACTGTGAAGTTTTTGAACAAGACTCTAATTTTGTCAAATAAAATGGAGTTAGGAATTGCTCCAGACTACCACAACTCATTGTTGTATACCGGGTTGAATTGAATTAACATATTTAACATAATGTAGAATAAAACAATTTAATTTAAAGCACAATAACAAATTATGTAACCACAATATATGAATTACATAATGAATTTAAGTAAATTAAACATGGGTTTAGTTAGAATTACTAAGGAAATACAAAAAAGTAACAAATACTCAGAATTTTCGTGCCGAAAGTGCTTATATAATTTTATAATGTCTAGATTTAGATGAGTGTATGGCGTGCAACCACTTTCAACATTAAAAGTGAGTAAATTCAATGAAACATTTTTTTCAGTGCACTTTCCCAAAATGTCCCCACACCAAAAGGTCTGTAACTCAAACTGGTCCTCACAAAGATACAATCACAAGCACACAAACACATATACACACACGTTTTGCTGAAATGTGCATGCATATGAAAATAAACACATGTTCTGTGTAGACAAAATTGGAAGGTCAAGGTTACGTCACTGCAGTTGCATGTGCACTACAGTCACAGCGGAAACAAATTGAGGGAAACAAGCAAGATCCTGGTCATTTAAGACATACACAGACGTTCATGGTTGCAAGACATTAAATGGACAGACTGGACTGATGATGACACACACACACAGCTGTCTTATCACCAGACATAGACAGTGTTCCCAGGCAAAGCTTTCTCATCAGTTTCCCCTCTCTGCTGGAATCTACAGGCAACTGCTGAACTTGCTCTGAACATCTGTTAATAATGAATTCTGCTTGGAAATATACTCTTTTTTTGGGAGGAGGTGGCATAAAGCGAAACTAACAAATGTATTCAATTTCAGTGAGATGTTGTGTAGTATTTGGACTTGGGGCTAGCCTCTGTGGTGCATCATAAAGCCTTCCACCACCAAAGTAATTGTGCTCTCAGCGGGCACCTTAGACAATAACAAGAATCTGTGATTGTGCGTATGGGCGGGTTGGGAGGGGAGGGAGGGGGGCAGATGGAATAATCGTAGCGTTAGGTCTTTGTACTGTACACAAAATAACTCTGCGCCACAGGACAGCTGGGGTAATAATGTGCCATGCCACTGTGTTTGTAATTACACCGGAGAAGGGATATGGCCCGATTGGCTACTTTGTCAAAGTTGCCCCCCACCCATGTCCTCCATACTGCAGACACACACAGTGGTTACAACCCTTCCCCAGCTGGCACTTCCTACCTGCACGTAGTGGGTTCTCATGTAATGATGTTTGTGCCAAATTTCTAGACGACATGCGGGCATCAGCGGCATATGAGAGCTGTGTGTGACTGCTATTCAGCCGCTTATTATTTTGTTATGAACAGCAGTGTGTTGTTTTGGACAGTGTTCTGAGGTCTTCACTAACGTCCTTCACTGACAATCATCTCATTCTGCATAGATGAGGAGGCTTTATTAATGAAAGTAGCTGTTTATTATTTTGCAGTCCATCTCTAAAGACCCTTGAAAGCAATTAAGCTAAACTGATGTGTATGAAAATAGACTGATTAGACACAAGGCTTCTCTCTTTCACTTGGTGCACCTCTCTCATCTGTTTGGAGTGAGACTCCACTGTTTCCTCACTCTGCCTTTGCTCTGCTGCCAGTGTGAAGGTCAAGTGGGTTGAATTCTGAATTTTGAATATCTATTGACTAGTGTCTCCAGAGACTTGGGCTGCATGTCTGAATGAGAAAGTGAGTAGGAAAGAGAGGGGGCAAAGGGAGATCAGGGACTGAGGGAGGGCGTGACCCAAGATGGAGAAATACTTACGTTCATGGGAATGTTCCAGGCCATGTAGACATGGGATTTGTATTCATCCATCCACACCTCAGCGGCCCGCAGGGCATTGCGCTTAGCGTAGTAATCTATGTCATTGTTGTAGGGCTTCTTGGTGCGCTCGATGTGGGCCACTCTGGCACACGGCAGAACTTCCATACTCCCTCCACACTGCCACACCTAGACAGCAGAAAGAAAGCAATTCAATCAAACATGGATTTGCACAGGGATTTCTTTACAGAGCTCTTTTTAAATACAGACAAACATGAGGGGAACGCTGGAAGATGCCAGATTTCCACTGTCTGGGGGCAGTGCAAATTAAACTCTTTCACAGCTATTGTTTACCAGAAGTGTGGGCTCCAGTCAGATTCTGATAACTTAACATCACAACATCACAACTGACTGAAAATCAACCCTCCCCAGGTTCAAAGATGAAAAATTATGCCATTGAAAAGTTGCCTTTTTACTGCTCTGTGCTTCTGAAATGAAGTCAAGTCTTACACTCAATTCACTTAAGGAGAAACATAACTGAATATCAGGGAACAACATAATTCTGGTTTATTACAACTCGGCTCTTACTCTCATAGTTTTTGCCAGTATTGCTGTCTAAAACCAAATAATGCAGAACTACGGGAGTTTAAGGAGGAAAATACACACATATTCATGTCTTTCCACTACTGGAAGCAAATTTAAATACTGCCATGGACATGTGTCTTCATAATGCATATTAACAGTTCCACCATAGTCATGGCTGGACTGCATGGACACACAGAAAGCTACTACTATATATTACTCCTCACAAAAGAGCCAGGCCAAATACACAAAACACAGTGCACCCAATAAACAGAAATTGCAGCAGGGTGCAGCATCCACATTGACCACTACACAGGTAAAGACCAAAGAAAATCATTTACTCTTACACAATTATATCTCACCAACTTCTCCTTTTAGCTAGACAGTTTTTCCCACGGTAGTTTTTCTACCATGGCACATATGTGCTTGATGCTGCAATTAGGTGTTACTGTCCATTGCAGGTCCATTTCTGCTGAAGCAAGTTAAAGAGTGTGTGATAAATTGCTCTGTGAGCCTGTGACCCATAAATACAAAGGTCCTTGGAGAGTCACCTGTGACAAACCATGTGCGCTGTGCATATGGAATGATGTATAAAGCCAGGCAGTGAATGTATGTTATCTTGAAAAGCATCAGTCACAGGAGAAAGTATTGATTGATTGTCGGCTGAGGGATGTTGTGAGACTGAACCGACATGTTCAAGGTAAGAAAAAAGTGGCAGACAGTCACATGGCAGCAGTCGTTTCTCCGATTGCAGCAAAAGACTTGAATTTTAAAACTCTTAGTGAATTACCATCCTCCATTGATATATAGTGTGGGAATCAGGAAATCTATGCCATGCTGTGGGAAAGTGGCCCAGCAGTTAGACACTTGTGCAACGCCATCAGAATGCCACAGCATATGGTAATGTCCTTCCAGACGTACAAACTGCAGAGCCTCCACCACCCACAGTCTCTTAATGATGATCGCCACAATGCGTAACAGATGTTCTGATCCATTAACTTCTCTCTGAACTCAAAATGGTACCCCCTGCATGGTGTTAAAAGAGAAGGCTGCTGCAAAACTATTTTCTCAATTAAGTCCAGAGCAAGGGTGAAGCCTGCTTGGAGCTCACCATGTTTATTTAATGCCATGGAAGTAAATACAACTTCTGGTTTAGGGCTCATTCACAGGAAGCATTTTTGGAATAGTTTTCCTCCAATGGTTTGTTCTCCTGGTCAAGCTAGAGCATTAAAGTTATTGTAGCAAATATTGACCTCAGTTGTGGGCCTTGTCATCTTCCTCCTGTGTACGAGTGTGATGAGTAAGTACGTTAAACCAGTGCTTCTCAATTATTTTCTGTTACGCCCCCCCCCAGGAAGAAGAAAACATTTCACGCCAAGCGCTACATGCGCTTCGTCATATTTCCTCGTCTTAGCTTTCGAGTGACTTTCGTTTGCCACATTATTTCTGTCTCCGGTGCGATGCCGTGGTCACACGCGCCCCACTATTTGAGAAGGACTGCGTTAAACCAACTACAGAACATGACGCCTTAATGCAAATGCTCAGAAGATGATTAAAAATTTAGTAGTTTGAGGAATCTGGTGCTCTCTGGTATTGTTAAGAAACTAATATGAATTCCTAGTAAAGACTTGCTTGAGGCACAAAAATCTTAAGTACTAGTAAGGTGGGCACAAAAGTAACAGCCAATATTTAAGTCTTTAGAAATTGATAAGTAATTGAGCCTCAGTGGGTTCATCAGGATCTTCTAATTAAAGCCTATGACTGACGTTACTCTATGTTTTGGTTACTGTCAACAAATCCCAAGAAAAGACCAAAACAAATACAGCCAAACGCAGTTCCTAAAACAACTGGGCGCTGAGGTTTTTAGCAAATGTTACTCAGACAGAAGTAAGCAGTGTCTATGTTGGGGACTATTTTCAGCTGTGGATTAATACACATTTGGTGCTCTGTTGAGTATTTCCAGCAGCAGGACGGTGTTTGGGACTGCCTAAAAATAAACTACAGTGCCCATGCTGATAGCAATGAGGGAACATCACCCAGGGAAACAGTTACTCACTGATGTGTTTTTAATTGTTTTTGGACAGTAATGCAGCTCAATAGCACAAAGGAAGAAGATCATAGACTTGGGTACACAAACAATACTTCTTAGTAAAATCAATTAATTTGGTGGTTTTGGGATTTGTTGACAGTAGGAAAAATATTGAATGCCATCTTCTTTTAAGAAAGTGGTGAATATGTCATTTCACAAATATCTAGGAAGAAATCATTACATAATGTTTCATTAATATAGTATCTGAAAGAGTCTTTTCAAGTAACTTTTCATGATTTACTATACAGTCTTTTGTTCAGAGGCATTTTTCAGGCACTACTCAATAAAGAGTGGTAATTTCAAGCTGTTCCTTACTTGCTTCTTGGTAGCTACTCAGTGTTTTGTGTACCTTATTATAAAGTGTCATATTATAACTAGGCCAAGATAGTTACACAGTAATATTAAAAACATCATTTGGCTTCAGTTTGGTTTTGTTGGATGCAGTGTTCAGGCAAGCTGAGCTTTTGTTAATATAGCAAAAAGCTAAATCCAAATCACCAGAGTAAGCTGTATCAACTTGTGCTCCTGTGGGCAGGCAAGATGTTTGAGTCAGTAAGCCTTGAGCCATATGGCCAAGTGTTCAGTGTTCATGGAAATGAGACACTATCAAACACATCACACAAGTCCCATTTATGATAATTTGCGTGTTTCTCTAATGCTCAAGGGTGTATGAAAGCTTTTGTTTAATAGTACGTTAATAAAGGCATTTGAGACATCCGTCCTCTGTTATTCTCTCTTAGCCTGAAACCCTTTAATGTCTCAGCTGTGTCAGTGGTGGAGTAAGTCGCTGGGGCTTGACACCTCCATTGACTGCCTGACCCTTCATCTTCACTGCTGATGATCCACAGTGACCCTGGCCTAAAAAAATCCATTAGTACTTTGGAGTAGGCTTTACTTGCTTTGCTGCTGCCCATGACAAGTGCTGCTTTTCCACAATAGCCTTCATGGCTGGTGCATTTATGTGGGTGTAAGTGCAATACCAATTTAATGGTGAGTCCTTAGTCCGTGCAGATTCCACCCATCACCTTTTATAACATAGTAAGCTCTGTGTAGTGCTGTCTTTCTTTCGTTTCTTTATCCAGGTTTCCTGTTTAAAATCAATAGTGTGTGTGTGCGTGTGAATATCTATGTGTGTTAAGTGCTTGTGGATATGTGCATGGAGCACTCATGGATAATTGAAAATGTGTATATGTGTAATTGCAGTTAGCAGTTTGCCTGGCACTAAAAGCAAATTGAAGATCAATATTTTCTCAACCACTATTTCCAGGAGGTCAGAAACCGAACAGCTAACTAAGCCTGGGAAACAGGCTGTCGTTTCTTTACCTCACATTAGGCTGCGTGTGGTGTTGCTGAACAGAAGCAGTACCACATGAAACCTAAGGGAAAGACTTATTATTTCTCATGTATATCCATGTATTGTTAAAAATACACAATGAGGTCATAAGGTAGTTTGATCAAGTGTTGATTTCTTTTTTTTTTTTTTCAAATGGCAGTAGCGACAGACTCTGCACATTGAAAGTGTACAGTGCTGCCACTATATCATCTACACAGCTGATAATAGTTGCTGTAATCATCTCAATAAGCATAATTTCATTTTAATTAAATATCACAACATGGCGTGCTATAAATTGCATGCTAAGTAAACTATTAAAAGGTGGTTTCCGATGAAGATACATTGAAGAAACATTGTTATATTATCTACCAGTTACTGTAGGTGTTTGCTGAGATCTAGATACCTTTGGGGCAGAAAAAGAAGAGGGAAGGACTATTCCACAAGTGTTTTAATCCTGAGAAAACATAGTATGGCTGATTGAACTGAGGTCCTGTAGCTGCTTACAGTGCATACATCCTAAGCTGTGTCCACCTCTGGGAGTAGGGCAGAATCCATAGGACTATAAAGCAGTTTACCTTGTTTGTCAGTATCACTCAGTATAATTAATGTGACTGATTATGTGTGTTGCTGCAATGTGCAAAGATGCGTGATGATGACAAAAATCTGAAATGCTAAGATCACATAACATCAGACATGGATGAACAGGAAACCATATTGCTGCTACAGCTTCAAGGACCTAACATGTATAGATTGCTTGAAACAAAGACATCACATCCAAGCAAGTACAAGGTCAAATGTAGCAGTGTCCCTGTGTGCTGACAGTATTTTACCTTCAATCTAGATAGTGTCTTTCAGAGGGGAATCATAAAGAACAACATCAGTGCACTGCATTGTTTGCCCTAGTTGAAATGTGGATGCAAGCATGGTGACAGCATGATCACCACGTAACTGAAAAGTAATTTCCAGCTTCCATCAACAGGCTCCATCACCAACCATTAACATATTTTTAGATCTGGTGGCTAGAACATTCACAACTACTTGATCCAACAGTTTTTCCATAAGGAGCAATGAATAAGAAAAAACTCAAAGGGCTGTACTGGTGTGGGGGTGAAGCTTGACTCATCAGTGAGACAGTAAATGCAATTCAGAAATCCAGTTTGTATAATATAAAGGGTCATCAGGAGCTAGAACACTGCACAGAAGTTTATGATAGTGTGACAAAGGACTAACAAAAATAGAAAAAACTAAATAAATAAAAAAAAGTAAACTTCTTTGCAGACAATGCATTTTTTTCCTTTCTAGAGCTGCTGAGTCAGGACCCCTGCTAAGCCAAGAAATAAATTGAAATGAATTATAAAGATTGAGTGATTTTGATTTTGAGCTTAAGATTCAACTTCATTACATCAGGCAGCATTCATCTCATCAGATTTTCATCTTACAGTCTGATTTTCAGCTGCCCTTCCTCTCTGGGTCCAGACCTTAAAGGCCTATGATTCATTTGCCATACAAATAGTGTATACCTGTACATAGGTGGCTGTTTTAGGCTTGGTGACCTTTCTGTACACACTTCAGTGGACTGAGCCACCCTTCCACAATGTGTTTTATAGTTTCCCTGCACATTTGTAATGTGTAATGAAGGAGAAAGACAGTTTCGATGCAACATCTGGTTACATAGTAACCTTCACTCTCAGAGGTAAGAGACTATCTGGTGATGTGAAAAGCTAATTACAAGCCACTAACTATACAACAGGGAGCAAGACTGGGGAAGCTGGGGATAATTTCATTCCGTAATTTAACCTGTTACAAGACATCTGCAGGGAGTCAACTCTGTCTCTGAGGATCATTGATGCTGATGTGACCTTTTTCAACACGTGAGAGAATCACTGATCTGATTATTTGGACGAGAAACAGGTGGTGCTCGGCAGACTGCTGGCTCAAATAGCTCTATCCTGCAGTCTGCATCTTCATAACCACAGCTTCAGTCAGACCATTAGCAAAACAAATCCGACCAAATGTCAGATTTTTTCCCCTTGACATAAACATAATAACAATGATTGTGCTCTTGTGCTCACACTGGAAAATGTATTGATACCAGGCTGAATGCATCTCTACTAATGACAAGGTCCCGCTTTAGTTTATTTGTGTTATTGCAAATCATAGAAGCACAGGTGAAATCAATTCCACAAACTAGACTGATCTTTTCCAGATTATGCCAAATGATTATTTGCTGCTATGTAGTTACTGATAAGATCACTTCATTATTTTGACAAATTAGCATTTAACTAAAGCTAAATAAAAAAAAATAGAAAGAAAAATAGAAAGAAAGAGAGACAGAAAGAAAGAAAGAAAAAGAAAAGAAAAATCAATAAAACACAATCGTAAACTAACCCCTAACCTTAAGCCTTTAAATATTATAATGGAAATATAATAAAAATTAAATGCCAAATAAGATTGTTTTATCTTGTACCTCTTATGACATCCCACACAGAGGTACTCAGGACTGCATTTTTGTAAAGTCCATTTGGCACTGACCCTTCATAAAATTGAAGCCTGCATCATTAAGAGGAAGCACTTAACACAGAGCACTTTGATGTAGTGGTAATGTAATTGCTAATTTAATTTAATTATCTCTGTACATGCAGTTAGTTAATTACAGCTGGACCATTTTCGTGATAAGCTCTATGGACCTACAGAAAACATCAGCCATAAAAAGCATAAAAGCTATTAACAGCCATAAACAGGTTTGCATCAACAACATTACACAATACAATCAATAAACTGGGAAAATGCAGCATCTAGAGGCTTATGACAGGCCTTTAGATGGGCTCTGGATTAAAGATTTTTCTCTAGTTTCATGGAGAAAAATGTTCACGTGTAGATGAAACCCTGGATAATATTTAAAAGAACAATAATAAGGCATCATCAGTGTGTCCTGTTTGTAATTACTTTTTAGGTGCCTGAAACATTATTTAACCAGCCAAAAATTGCTAACTAAACAGTGCTCCACAATACTGTTATAGCTCCCTGTTGCTGACTAACTTCAGTCTCAACTGACTCTCAGTAAAGAGAATCTGCATGGCTGGACATTCAGAGAAGAAAATGGAAGTGTGACTGGGCATATGTAGATGATAATGGTCAATTACTCTAAATGAAACTAGTGATGTCTTTTGAAAATGCTGCAAGGAATTCTGGGCCTTTGACCAGACATATCAATTGGTCTCTAGTGAATCAAAGCACATGCATAGTGTCAGAATTATGTGACTGCATAAAGGATGACAAAACAAAGACCTTGGAGGAGGTTTCAGATGCTATCTGACCTTCTAAAATGCGCTGCGGTTTTCAATTCCACCAGAGCAACCTCTACTAAAACTTCAAGGGTGATAGTGCCAATTAGATTTTTTCTCCATCATTGGTCAAAATAGGGCAGAGGAGAAGGAGCCAGTGAGCAACTGAGAACACAAATAGGTTGATGAAAGGGTGTGCTAAGGTCATGCAGACTTCATAACATGCATCATCTTGTTCGACGGCTGGTATATTTGCTAGATGGAGGAAAATTACCATGCAGCAACAAATAGAAGCCCCGGATTTGCCTAAATGAGTGTAGCAGTAGCCCGGGTTAAACCAGAGTTTATATCCACTTTTGTCAGCTTTTCTGTGTGCATGACTAAAACAGCTTGGCCACAAACAGATAGGTGTGAAGATATGTGGGAATCTAAATTTGAACATAAATGAAAGAAAGATTATCTGGAGCTATTTTACTGTGCAGTGAAGGACTAAATGATTCAGGAGGTGTATCGATCACAGTATTCTGCCACTGTCAGCTACACAAACATATATAAAAAAACTATGTCCCAATTTTTCTGTTTCTTCTTCTGCTGTGACATTTTTCTCCTGATTTCATATTTTAGTTTAGAGACAATCCCATGTTTTGTTGTGCTCTTACTATGTCATTATGAGCCTGTTCACTTTTTTTTTACCAGGATAGCATTATGTCCCGTACACGCTATGCACGTTTCGGCATATGTACACAAGCATATGCAGTATTTGACATCTGCCATACTACTTTAAAAATCAATGCTTTAACTAATGGTTTCTTCATATGGATAATTACACTTATCATTCAACATGGTACAGGAGACACATGAAACACCATGTCAAATTTCTACTTGTCCTACATCATCCTTTAAACATAAATAAATGTTTAAATATTTTTTTTTTAAATGAATTGAACTTTACTAATTCTGGTCAAAAACTTTGAGAGCTATTCACAATTTAACAAAAGAACAAGGCTCTTATTTTAGGTGTCATATCACAAAATGAAATGCTGTAGCCTCTCTAGTTCACTGGGAGGCATTAACTGACTGCCAATCAACCTGCTTGCTCAAAATTTCTTCACAAAGCATCATAAAAATGCATTAAATTTCTCCTGTCATTTGTTCCTCTCCATATGGAGCAGAAGATAATTACTACTGTGATTACTGCACTGTTGGAGGAACACTGGGAATTAACTTTATATAACTAACTCTTTACTTTCAAACAGCTACTTTTACTTAGTATTCCTTTAACTTTAACTCTATTTAGCCTGTTTCTCTCTATTAAAAAAACAGTATACATAATTTCAGTATAAGCACATAAACCTAAGTATCTATACTCAATAACAGACTTCAGTAACAGCAATAACAGACTTGGTTTACAGACAGGTAACATTTCAAGACCGGATTAGATCATTATCCTGCAGTGTGACTGCTGCGTTCAGAATTGATTATGGACATGCATTCATCTAATAATAAGCAGGTCTCAGTCTTGGTACTTGAGAACCACAGACAAGCAGGTTTTTGGTCCTACAAGCTGCTAATATTTAAATTAGTAAAGATTAGACATCAATCTATGACTGCATATTGATAAGCTCAATGTTTAGTGGAACTGAAAGGAAACAGATATTGCTAGCTAGCAAGTGTACCTCCATTACATTACCTTATATTAGGTGCCTTCTCTACCAATGAAAGATGATAAAACATTAAATCTACATTTATCACCTTTTCTGCCACTTGTGGGCAGTGTAACAAGACATAAACACAACACTGACATCATATCATCTCATAAAGTGAAAATGGTGAACGTGTCAGCAAACAGCTGGCACATTAGCATTCATTTGATATAATGACTCTGTTCCACCAGATGAACGAAGGTCCAAAATTCACTGTCCTTTCAGCTCTGATTCAACCAGCTCCTGGGTGAAATATCTGACTCTTTAGCTGTTACATGCTCAACTGTGTTCATTCACTAATTTTGCTGCTTGGTCTGGTTACTCTGGTTGGTTACTCTGCTAAATGTTTGCTGCTCAGTGGGTTTATCAGAGATTTTTGGCTAAAAACAGCTTCCAGTTGCATCTGAAAACAACACTGTGAGTGAGACCGAACCAAAACATTAAAGTTGAGCTGAAAGATGCTAAACTGCTTGGTAGAGCTGAGACATTTCTTTGTGGATTTGTCACCATGAGTAATCCCTTTCACTTAACATGCAGAATTTGATCCATTCTCAGTATAAAAATATTGATTATCGCAGCTTTAAATTTAGTTACAAAAACAGATTTACAAGTTCTTAATCCATCCAGTGTTAGCACCAGGCTCCATTGGCATTAGCCTCTAAACAAGAACACTATATGTATTCTGAGTAAAGTCGAGCTGATTCACATGCATACCTGTGTCACAGGACTTCACACTGAAATTTTCACAATTAACTTGGAAGAAAGCCATCTACAGACTCGCTGTATCCACTTGAGATAATGAGTTGTGTGAGCTCGGTTGTGTCTGGGGACTTGTGCATGTGCATATTTTTAATTGAAATGCTCTCCACTCTGCAATCTCCATACCCAAGGGATGTCTTTTTGCAGGATAATATCCCAAAAAGTCTAACCAGTTTCAAAGAAATGCCAGGAAATGCTGATTAAGGGTGCAGGCTAACCAGACTGCATATTTATATCTTCTCTGTTTTAAGGCTATAAAGAGAAAGACATTAAGACATTACAACAAACATCAAGTGATTTTACAGGGTACAGTGGACACAGTCTGAGTTCCCTGTGATGTGTTGCACCATCCTGTGCTGACAAAGCTGTAATTAAACACAAAGAAGGCAGCATATATTAAAACAAGCATGGCGCTACCCTTTTTCTTTATTTAGAATCAGCTCTGGTGTCACTATCTATGCAATGTTTATTCACACCAACACTAATTTCCAGATCTGAAAGCTGTGAATATCACATGGTAGCAAGTCATTTTTCAAAAGCTGTCGGGTAAGTGAGAAGACTATCAACAGAAAAAGACAGAGGCAACATCATGATGTGAAGGACAAACACTCACTCACTACTCTACACTACACGCTTTTACTGTTTTGACATTGATCATTTTTTCTCATGAATTATAACCTTAAAAAGATCTCAGGCACTCTCATGTGATAAAGAAAAGTGCTTCCATTAACACTGGTATTTGAAGAGTTAAATCTGCAGTAAGTAATTTATGACTTATCAACCTCCATCAGCAAAGGAAGAAATGCAGTATTGACAGGTTTCTGGCACAGCATTCAGCCCTGTCAAAGGCTGATATAATCCACTCCCCAACCCCTCTAAGTTCCACTAATGAACATGTTTTACATTGTTTGTCCAGGAAGTTACTTTGCTTATTTACTAAATGGTACAGAACACCCCTGAGTCGTATCACTCTTCTCATCTAGCTCTAAGCAAGAAAGTGAATAAGCATAATTCCCAAGATGTTGAAGTATTTCTTTACGATTTGTGGGTTTCCATCCACTTTTGCTCTTGATGACTTTCTGTGGACATCTGCATTTAAAAACATCTTTCCCAGTTGGTTGATATCTCACACTGGACAGAAACATCTCGATGTTTGCTTCCTCCCCTCCATTGCTCTCTTGTGTGATCTTGAGCGATGATTCAAAGAGTTGGGAACTGAAGGCCCCCTCCTCCATTGACAGGATTGATATGAGCCGCTCCCCATGGCCCATCACTTCATTTCATGCCTTCTTTTCCAGCCTCTCCTCCTCATGCATCCATAAAATGGAGGATGTTGATGGAGAGATAGATAGAGGCAGAGGCCCTTTTAAGTGTGCCTGTCAAAAGCTAATTCCATCCAGCCACTGCCCTTCGTCTTTGATATGCCTGCCGATTTGCTGGTGTGGCCAAATCAGTGCGTGCTAGTACTCTTCAAATACTTGAGGCCATGTCAGATCATTTCAAGTTTCTCAGAGTCTGAGACATCAGGCAGAGGAAATTACGTGAACAGATTTAACTAATGCTCAGATAATGGATGGGATGAGCCATCTATGCTTGTTAAGTGTAGCTGTATTTCCTGGTGATGATACTGTCCACAGAGAGAGCCTTTGATGCTTCTCCATAAAATTCAATCGTCTTGAATAGCAGAAGGATGTGAAATGCACAATTCATCTGAAATGCTCTTAATTACCTTGTCAAAATGTGCTCAAATTAAGGTGGGAGTATCTGCAGTCACTCTTGAAACAGGTTTTTAATGAAGTTTATGATTCACATGGATAATAGGCAAGCTGACAAGGTCTGTCTAATTACTTATCCCTCTGGCCCTGAACACCAAAGCGGCAACTCTCTGAGGTATACGGATGCTCTGGAAGTCATGTCATCTTTCAAAAGCCATTTCAGGCTGAGAAGCATGGCACACGTCATTGTTAAACGGTATATATAAAGTATGCTTTCAAAACACACAATCTGTTGAGGTGTAAATTATGGATATAGCCTGGATCAGCAGGACCTGAGGTAACAACAAGACAATATAAGTCTTGAATTATATATGCATAGAACGCGTCCATGCATAATTGCAAAGCATGAACATGTTTTATAATGTCAACTGATTGAATGCAAACCCTACGGTAAATTCCACAACAACACAAAGCATATGCAGAGCTGCTCCACTTCGCCATATGTCAGCACTAAGTCCATCAACAGCTGCAGTAATTCCTCTGAAACAATATCTGCTCTGAGTCTTGTACACAGTTACAGCTGCATCTATTCTCACTTGTCTGTCCTCTCTGAGATGGATGCAGGCTGGAATATACAGTAATAAACCATGGAGTAAGTAAACCTGAGTCCATTAAGCAGTAACGGATTGATTCAGCCACTAAATAATGCAGGCATTGAAAAAGACAAATGCCCAATCAATATCCAATGCTATTGTTACCTTTACGCAGCCTTTATTGATGGGGAACAGATGGTTCCTCCCATGTTGTAGCTCGACAGTGTTGTGAGAGGATGAATCAGTCGTGTACCAGGGACCGGTTGAGCAAACAGAGCAGGTATATATATGTAGTTAAGGCTGCCTAAGGAAAGCCTAATAACAAGCACAGTTTAGATAAAATTAAAACTGAGAGAGCCATGATTCTCAAAAAGTCAACTCCCAAAACTAGTCTAGAACAACACAATCTTAAGTTTAAGTTTCAACACAATCTTAAAGAATATCAAAATCACATGAGCCCAGATTCAAGCGCTGTCAGAGCCCTGTATGAGATGACATTTCCAGAGTGGTTATATATGCAGAAGTCAAGAAATGAGTGTATGTTGTGCTGTTGCTGTATATGGTGCCTGGTTCTTAGGCTGCTACAGCATTCCTCATGATGGCATTTATCCAATAATTATCCACATTAATCTGTTTCTGTTTTGTTAAAGTGTAATATCAGAGTTCCTCAGAGGCCTAAGATTTGTTCTCATCCTCGAAATGACTCAGTTTGTTGGAAAGGACTCACATATGGTGAGCGCCCACTGTCATTTGCTGCTTGATGGACATGAGCATGCTGGTGATTTTGAGGCTGCCAAATGGCTGGTGTCCACAGATGGCTGGGGCTTAATGCCGCCTCATAACGATGTTCCTGCCCTTTTCAAGGTGACTGCTTTCACTGTGGAGGGCTGCGGGGCAGGAGGAGGTGTCCAAAGCAAGCACTGCTGAGGTTCATTTGGGTGTCGTGATTGGTTGTATGTCCAAAAACTTCCTGAGGTATAAACTGAATGTTCCTGTATACTGAACACATTAGACAGCCCTTCCCCCAAAACAGATGCACAAACACACTTCCGCTCCCAACAGAGAGTTCTTGGTGTGATATGTTGTGAAGGGACAGAGAGAGGAACTGCTGTTCCCAAAGGAACTGGGCTTATCAGCAAGTAACTCGCTCTAGGCCCAAGATAACTCATTGTAGCCTACAGATGACATTAACATAAACTTAGTCCTGTTTAAGACACAGTGTCAGGCCCTGCATTACTGTCAAGTTACTGCATTTCTTCACAAAACTGACAGCTAACAAAAGCGCCTAGTGGAGCAACCTCATGATTCTAACAACCTTGTGCTCACCATTTGTGAATAGACAGACTGTATGAAGATGATTTTAAAGGTGCGGAAGGCACCAAAGTGTAACAAGACGAGGATTATTAATTCTTTTGTTAAGAGATATTTGTCTTTGAAAAGAAAAAACAATATTTATTCTAGGATGTGTTACTTTGCATTCCCCGCCTGTTTCATGTGAGTCACTGTCATAACCCACAGATCAGACCAAAATAACTAAACACAACCTAGAATCAAAGTTAATGTATCCAAAAACTACAGACTGCATTTTTCAAGAGTTCACTTTTTTTTTCAACTTTCATTAAACTTGAAAACACATTGCTGTTTCGGCACATCAGTCCTTTTCACAATCCTAAAATAACACATTTAATTCTATTCTAATAGCATTCCTGTCTAAGGAACTGAAATATTCAAAATAAATATTCAGGTTACAGTACAATGTCCTGTCTCATAAGTCAAATACACTGTATAGTATTGATATGATGATAGCACAATATACTGTAATTGTATATTTAACAAACCAACACATCTGCAGTGTGGTAGCTCCTGTTGAATACATTTGTATTTACAAACCCAGGTGGCTTGTGGGGTTAATCAACTGTGTTAAAGTGTCCGGGTTTCATATTTGTATCAGAGGGGCAGATGTTCCCAGAATAAACTAAAAGCAACATCTGACTTTCTCTACCAACTGCTTTGAAGCAGCATCTGTTATTATGCCACCTGAAATAATGCTTACTGACTCATCGTTCATAGGTTTATTTTTTATTTTTTCATGACGCATGAAGTTAGCATCTATATAAAATAGGTGGACTGTGATGTGAGAGTAGTGGGTGGCATAACATACAGCATACTGTAAGGCTCCTGGGTTTATTGTCTGCTTGACTGGTAACTGATGCTTCTCAGTTTATCTTTTAGGTAAAGGTTGTCATGCATAAATGTTCTTTGTTACCATTTTTCCAACGGATTTGGAGGGTTTGGGGCATGTAGTTAGCTGTGGGCTAAGACTTGAGTCCCTTTTATTTAGCCTTACATTTGGGCACACTGACACCATTAAAGTAACCAAAATGAGTTATGAGCAATTCCCGTTTGCAATGGATGATACTGAAGAAAAATTAAAAACATTATGATTTAGGGGAGGCATGTCTAACAGTTTGGAAACCTCGAACCTCGAACCTCAATAGACAAGCAAAGCAAAGGTTTGTCCAAAAAGTCGCTAGATTTGTTGCTTGGTGCTTTTTTGAAGAACAGTTGTTAAAGGGGTCTGAAAACTTAGTAAGACTAATGACAAAGGTGCTAAGGTGGCAACACTGCCTGTGAAGGCTCCCTGCTGATGTAAACTGTTCATTCATTTTGAAAGATAAACAGCCAATAGGTCTGTCAGTGACAGACATTGGCATACATAGAGCTGATCCCACAGTTGTGGTCCAGCCAAAAACTGATGAACATTCAAATCTAAACTCAACATGATGAATATACTGAAGTGTTGTACTGTAAACTGTCATCACACTGTAATAACTCTGCTTGGGATGCAAAGGGGACCAAGCAAAGTGTAATTATGTCCCACTCGTGTCTAGCTGCTGGTACTGCCAGAGTTTAATTAGCTCCATTCTCCTCACTACAGAGAGATTATGACCAGATGCCTCGAGGCCCAGCCCAGGTGGTTACTGAGACGGGACTTCAAAGACAAAAAAACATAGAATAATTTTTTGGTTCATTACTTCTAAAAGGAGTTCCCGGTGAGTTTAATAAATGTCACTGAGACAAGTCGGCCACCCCATGACATTACACTTGAGTTTCTCTGACTGACTGATTGGATTGTTATGACAACGAGACAGTTTTCATTAAGCAGCTTAGATGGTTTCCTGATGGCAAAGTGAGGCCATGTGCTCACTGCGTGGGTAAACCCATGTAGACTCAGATTAGCCTTTTTGTGGCATTGTGTTTTGGCAGGCAGAAAGTTTTATTTACCGAATCAGTGCACATCACAGAAAGTTGTGCCAAACTGAAGTACGTTAAATTTGGATTAAAGGGAAAAGACAGGAATGAATGTAATGATTTTATTGGGGGTTGTCAATTGGAAGTTATTGTCTTTTTTGGCTGTATTGTGTTAGACAAACACGTCGAGGCCCGTTTTAAAAATAAGCTGCTGCACTGTGGCAAACTCCGGCCCCAGAATGGAAACATTACAACCTGGAATAGTGTAACAAACTCACCCGAGCACTGCGTGACATACTTTAGGTTGCTGTAAGCAGTGTGGGTGGTGACTGGCTGATACATGTTCTCCCTCCAGCGCTTACTGCAGATGAGACCATTCAACACTACAAACCTACACTCCCTGCACAGTTTGGTTGATAGTTAGACGACTTACAGAGCGTGTCAGAATTAATAACTGTTTTGCTTTTTGATCTGAATACTTGTCCAATTAATCTTGTCCAATTAATTTCTTATTCCTGCTGCTGTCATGATGCAACATACAAATGAGTTGATAGATTTCTATGTACTGGAAAAATAATACACATGTAATATCAACACAATTATCATACTGAGTAAAGTGCAACACTCCGTTATTTAAGAAGATAACACATTTATGTTGCCCTCAAGTTAATAATGTGAAAGAATAATATTTTAATGTTTTAGTTTGAACATTCTGGCAATTTTTAAATTTGGACAGTTAGGGAAATCATTTACTTTGTTACTGATTTGGGACTCAGCTGACTGTCATCCCTTTACCTTAATCTACAGTTAATTTTAGTTAACTTTGCAAAACTTTTAAGAGTAATTAAAATATGTACAGTATATACAACAAGGCCTCACTGCATATCAAGTTTCAGTGGAACTAGCAGGAGCAGGAGCAGCAGGAATGACCCATGATAGATTTGATGTAGTATTATATTTGTGGACAGAGTCATCACACTATACTACCCATGCCCACAGGAATGAAAGGCAATGTACTAGTCCTCTGAGATGCTATATCAGCAAAGACTCAGCAAAGCAGGAGGGGTGGGAGACACATTACAAGATAAACTCATATTGACACTTCTGGCAGAATTCATCATTTCTGTCCCCAACCATTTTTCTCTGTTTGCGAAGGGAGCCTTGTGGTAAGCAGGATGTTCTTGTTCAGATATGCCATTTACAATGATTTACAAAGGTGAAGATGTCAAATTACTATGTGGCTCGTAGATGTGGCAAATGGAGATACAATAACTAAGACTACATCGAGTTGGTTATATTTTATTTTGCAATTATTTTGAAGTTTACACTCTATTCAGATGTCAAACTAAGAATCCATGTTCCACTATGCCTGTAGGTGATGTATCTACCCTGCACTACATCATGCCGGGAGCATCTTTTACATATCCATTGCCTTTGTTTATCCCCTCTCTGTTCATCTCTTTTCATTTACAGGTCCAACCCTGTAAATTATTTCACACCTGAACAAACAGAAAACTGCAGTGAGATCTATGATTTATTTTCCCTTCCCTTGGTTTTATTCTGTTCTCTTCCTCTCGGAAACAACACCACATGCAGTGCTATGTACCGTATAATCAGCCCTGCACATTCTAGTCTTCTTTCTGTGTATAAAAGAGGCCAGCTCTTTGGATTCTGGCAGCCTTTTTACTCAGTGAAAGCTATAGAAGCCACAACTCTCAGTAAATTATAAATACGCCATAACCTTTCTGTATGAACCGTGCCTTTCATCAGCCCCCTGTAGTCAGATGGTACAGGGCAGGCTCAGCTATTGTGAGCTGCCCTGGCTAATTGTTAAACATGTTCTTGTCAGTCAAGCCGATCCCAAATGGCAACTCCTCAGCCAGCGCTACAATGAGCCGCAGTAGCCTTAGAGGAGTAATTGCCGTCCACTCGCCAGAAGCCCATCTCCATTCCATTAGCGGCTGTGCAATATGAATGGTTGAAGCTGGTTGTTGACTGCAGACCTATTCAAGCTTGTACATGTGCTGAATGGCCCCTTTTCTGTGG
Source organism: Toxotes jaculatrix (assembly GCF_017976425.1). Lineage (NCBI taxonomy): Eukaryota > Metazoa > Chordata > Actinopteri > Toxotidae > Toxotes > Toxotes jaculatrix. The sequence goes on from NC_054400.1 coordinate 22,291,731, forward strand.
CATGTGTTTCATTTCCACACAGACAGGGCAAACAGGAGGAGAGGTAATTGCATTTGTGATGGCATTGTGTTCGCAGACATAGAGGCAGATTCTCTGCACTTCATGAATCAAAACGAAACAGTAAATATTCACAAGAGACAGAGTCAACGAGGAACATGTGTGAGTGAGAGCCAAAAGACGTTCACTGCTTCGCTATATCGCACAGTTCAATAGAGTTGTTCTAACTTTACTTAGCTGCTGTAGCTGAATTGATCTCCCCCACGAACCTCGTCTAACTCAGCTGCATGGTTTGTTAGGTACATATAAGCAGCTCTACTGAATGAGAAAACACTGTGTAACCTTGGTGGAGGCCCTTGGCAGCTGGCACATAATACATAATGCTGAGTTATCACTCTATGATAATAGCAAAACAACCATCAGATAAAGACACAAGGTGCTAGATGATTGTGTCATTATTGTCGATTGCAAAGAAAAAAAATACAAAAACATGATACTGGGAAAAAGCCACTCCATGTGGAATAATGAGAGGCATTGAAATGTACAATCAACAACACTATAAATGTCTCTGGCTTCAAGAGGCACCGCAGCAATGTGTAAACGAAGATCCGTTCTCCGGCCTTCATTCAAGTGCTTTTTCAAAGGCGGCCGACACTTCAGAAGTGTCGCTGACGCCATCTCAAGATTTCAAAATGGATGTGGGGACGACGTTAAATGAAGGAGTGGGATCTTTCAAGCATTTCTCATTCCAATAAGCTCAAGGAGTGCGTTTAGATTCAGAATGGTTCCACTCGGCTGGAGAGAAACATTTTCTGAATTTAAACGCTAACCAATTCTTCAGCAAGCCCCTTCGCTCACATGAAGCGTTAAATTCAACTCAAAGCAGCAGCAAAAGAGATTTACATTTTCCGTATACAGGCTTTAGAGCCTTTGGGTTGGCTGAAGATTTTGCATTAAGGGGATTTTTTTTTCTTCCCTACTCCCATCTAAGAAACTTTGCAAAGTTTAATCATGGCTTCTGTTGACGCCCCTGGGTTTTGTATCTTAAGCTGTGTCCCACCAGCTGGGAAACATAAGAAAATTTCATCATAAGCTGTTCCAAAGTCTGACTATAGGTTTCACAAATCATTCAGACCAGGACTGTTCATCTAAATAGTACCCCCTCAAATATGGAATTTGTAATTACGGCTTTTTGTGTGGCCACCCCGGCGTACAGCTGCACACAGAACCCTCCAGCTTTGAAGGATTGCCTCATTAAAAACCAACTTTTCTTACAGCACTTCTCTAAGCAATTTCATCTTCTGCTTAACACAGTGAGTTTTAATTCAGTTTAAGACAGACAAAAGTCTACATTTCAAGTTATCAAAGTCCCCTTCTAATTTGAATTCATTTTAACAGCTGAATTGGAACTACTCTGCAGTCCTTACCCGCATGCCCAGCTCGATGTTCTCGCCTCCGTAGACCTCCATGCCAGGATCCAGCAGACCAATCTCGCCAAAGTATTCCCGATCTACCACAAAGGAGCAGCCAATCATAGCCGGAGTTCTGGATGAGCAGAGACAGAAAGCAGCTTTTGAATATTATTATTCACCCACTAAACATTTACACACCCACAGAGAATTCCAAAACATTCAGTGCAATCAAGGCATCTCAGGTTTTGTAAAGTTTTCTGAATCAGCTTGGATCAAGCACTAGCTGCAGTGTTTTCATGGTACATTGTTACAGGACAGTCTTCCCACTAATCAGTTCAGTCAGCTTAATGCAAATACCCAGATAAGATACACTTTTGGTTTTGCTTTTTTGACTTAAAGCTTGTAAGGGTATATTAATGCACTGTGAAGTTAGATTTTAATAGAGTAAACTCAAGGATTTTTTAACCACTTATCAAGACTGAAAAGCTCATTTACTGGAGATAAAATGTAATTCTGAGTTTGCTGCAAGTGTGATTAATGCATATGTGCAACACAGAGAGACTTGTCTGTTTCAGTTGCTTTAGAATGGACTGCACACTCTTACACAAGGTTAACATGTAGTCGATATGTTGAAGAGACTGAGGAAAACACTGTGCTGCAGTTATCAACTTCTCAGTATCTTTTATGCTTGAGAGCTAAGTGAAATGTTTGAAAGTACACTGCAGACTGGAGCCTCTGCTGACAGAGAGGAGTTTGGTGACAGCTCTCACATGACTGAGTCCAACATGGATCAAACTCGTCACACGCAGCTCTGCTGTCTGAAAGTGGTACAGTCCATTACAGATATGGAGCAGCATTAATATTCATTTACAGTCAATATACTGTAAGACCAACATTCACTATCCCTTTAGCTCTGGTTTGGTCTCAACCAAGTTCTGAGAGAAAAATGACTCTTTAGCTGCTAAATGCTGCACTACGTTCATTAGATAATCACTAACTTTAAACGTCTGCTGTTTGGTTCTGAGCAGGTCATATGCATCAGTGTTTGAAAAGTGGTGAGAATGAAACATGAAACCAAAACAATTCGCTAAAAGATGTTAAAATGCTCTGTAACACTAAGGGGAACTGCAGGGGTGGAGTTCATCATTGTGAGCTACACCAGTTGTATAAGCTCAGTTTTGATATTCACAAGACATAAAAATATTATAAAGGATAAAAGAAAACTGCCATAACACAGAATGGTATTTTAACAGTAAATGTCAGATTTCCTTGTATTTAATGCAAATGTTTTGGCAGAGGAACCTAAAAATACTTTTAAAACTATCAACTTTAAAACTACCCAAGCCCAGCTGATAGAGCCAGAGCTAGAGAGTGTTTTTCACAAAAGCCAGTGCTTACTTTCCACCTTTACTAAAAGAAATGGTCCCACTTTAGCTGCTGTCCCCCCAGGGCTGCTTTCAGTACTATTATCTGTCAGGTCCTAAGTGCTCTGGGACAAAGCCCCACAAAAAGCATTGCATTCATACAGAGCTCTGAGCTCTGTTATTTTTTTTTTCTCTAAAGTGACCAATGAGTGGCTTTATTCTTCTTTCTAGAATGACACCTGGGGTAACTTCACCATATACTTTTACACACACACACACACAGGGAGAGAGAGAGAGAGAGAGAGAGAGAGAGAGAGAGAGAGAGAGAGAGAGAGAGAGAGAGAGGGAGCCAGAGAGAGAGAGAGAAGAGGCAAATGTGTATCTGCCACTTCAGTTTGAGAGACATGGCAGTAGGAAGTACTATTAAGTGGGTGCTGCATTATGATTCATTGACTTTGTATTAAAAGAGTGCACTGAGCCGTACAGGCTGTGAGCCAAAGAGAAAGGTGCTTTTAGGTTTAGAACCCATATAAAAAATTGTCTGGACTATCACCATGGAGTGTTATTTTGAAAATCCTGGATCAGTAGCAAAATAAAACTGATCCAGAAATGGATGTAAACCGGCCTGAACCATTATATTTCCAGGGAAAGCTTTCCCATCGCTTGTCATAAATCTTTATGTCTTGACATTTATAGTGTGCGCCATGTGAGTAATGTCAAAATGACGTAAGTCGCTCAGAACAGGGACATTTTACAGAAACAACAGTGTTAAAGTATGAGTGATTTTTTTGTAAGCGTGTGCCAGCTTTTTGCATCATGGTGATGAGTTCTAATTTAAAGTTATAGTTTAACACGAGTAGCACTCTCTCATCTGACATCCAGCAATTTGTAGTCTTTGCTATCACTAGCTAATTATTCTAAATACCTTTGTTCCACATTGAAAAGTAGCTTAAATTATCCACACCTGCTGACTTATATACTCATATTGCCTGATGTAGCCTCATACAGTCTTGTTTAAATAATAAACTGGTGTCAGGGAGACTTTCAAGTGCCATTATTTGCACTGGCTGTGCAGATAAAAAGACAGACACAGCACACACTCAGCCCCATTCACCTCATCCTTTCTCCTCTCTTGACAGGTGACCTACCTTGCTTGTCTGCAAACTTTGTGCAGCTCACTTTGAGTGTTTTAGAAAAAAAGGCTTCCTGGCAATGTAAACGTTGTTTCTGTGTATAAGTACAGACTCAGCAACTCAAGTCAGATGCATGTGATGATGAAGCCAAAACCTCTGACGGGCTACATTCAATATGTCTCAACACAAGATAAAGCATAATACTGTTAAAGTAACAGCCTCACATTTGTAATAGTAACAGTTAGAGGTTTAGTGGGTTATGTTTTGCTAATGTTTGCTGGGAAGAGTTGAGAAGAAAAGAGTAAATTACTGCAAAGTTTGGTGCCGCTCTTAGTTGTCTGGTGTGCGATGTGATCAAACGAGCAGTATTAAGGCATGAAAAAGTAATTCCCCTCCCAGAGCCAATTAACTGAAGCAAATTAAATGAATAATTAGAGCCAGCTGTTCCTCCAAAAATGCACAAAATAGTGAATCTGAATACTATACAGGTCCGCTTTTGGCTTCAAGAATCAATCAGCAATGGTTTTGCAATTTTGCAGTGATATTCAACAATTACACAGAGGGAAATCATAGTCATAGAGGAAACAGAGATACCAATACTTCCACTGACATGAACAAGAACTTTCAATAGAATCTGATGTAATGCAGCCACAGTTTCTACTCTATGTGAGCCTGCTACCAGTAGTGTGTGAAATACGACGCAGTCTCCAGCCGTTTTTTGTAAGATTTTGTAACTGGGAATGAAACACCGAGCAATTGCTCTCTCTCTCTCTCTCTCTCTCTCTCTCTCTCTCTCTCTCTCTCTCTCTCTCTCTGTCGCTATTTCTCACCTGCACTGTTGTTCTTGGCTTTTTGTACTTACATGCACACAGCACACAGACTCACTTCTCTGAGGTTTGCCAAACAGCAACTTCAGAGAAAATGTGCAAGCAAAACGCAACACAAACAACAAGAGGAAATTACAACAGTTTGTCACAAAATAACTGCAGGGCCGGATCAGATATCACAGATTGATGGTGGAAATCTTCCAGTGGATTTCTCATTTGATGTCAGCAGGTTTAGTTATTTTTAGTGTACAGATGGTCAGCCTGCAGGCTCATCCGCCCCTCGCACCCTTTAACTTTGTCCCCCAGATCATTTGCTTGCAGTATGCAGTATGAACATCTGATACATGTATGCAATTTGGCAAGATTAAGACTTTCATTTAAGATTGCTTATTTTTCTCCTAGATGAAGAGACTGCCGTTGAAACTGTTTTCTTTTTTTTTTTCAGCTGGACATCTGGTTTTCATTTAAAACTGTATGACAGTCCAGATGCTTCAAGTAAGGCATGAGAGGAAAATACAGACACATTGATGAAATTTTCAGTAATTTTATAAGTAGTTTCATGACTGATATACAGTGTAATGAAACTACTTCGCTGCACTTGAATAATGCATGTCTTCTATTTTTTTTTTTCATTTTGTCACATGTGGATATTATGCCTCAAAACATTAGTTCTTGATTCCAAAGTCTGTATGTGTATTTTAATCTTTTATGTATCATCCATTGTAATTTAAAGTGTAACAGAGCCTATAGTCCAGTTAGATGTCTCTTAGACAGTAATTTGCTGGTTTATACTGAACCTCAGTTAAAGGAAAGTCTGTCCTTATTTTTTTATCTCCCCGCTGCGTGTTCATGTACTGTACTCAAATGCATTCCCACCTGTGTGATCTTCTTCAAGTATCTACTCACGCAAGATGCTTAGATTGAAGTGTCTTCCTAAAGCACACCCCAACAATAACTGAACAGAGTACTACACCAAGAAGAATTTCGGTTATTCATGTCTGATGCTCAGACCTTCTTTGTCTAAAGGTGATTTAACCTGCCACAATCTGCCACAGCAGTCTCAAGAAATCATAGAGTTTTCGATGCAAGCTATTCATATCAACAATTTCCACATTAGAAATGTGATTTCAGCTTTCAAATTCACTTGGTGGCCATTTCCAATACCTTCCTATTCTGTCCTTTCAATCTCTAAAATCCTCTGTACTCTCAGAATGTGGGAGCTTTGTGCCTTCTTGTACCCTTTTACTCTCTTTGTTGTTGAATATGTCCAAACAGCCAGAAAAGGCTTTAACTCTGAGCTCTGAATGGCCACAGAGCTGCTGTTGTTGATGGGCAGAAACCTTGAGAAAATAAGGGGGAGAATGATTTCCAATAGAAATCCGCACAGCCGACACACTTCAGCCGGCCCTTGAGGCGATCTGTCCATTTGTAGCAGAGCGTCAACAGGGAAACACTAAACAGCTCTGCAGCGTCTGAGGCTGTTCTCTTATCTTTCTCCTATCTCAAGCCCAGCGGTTGATGCTCAGTAATGCGTGATTTTCATGGAGCTGTGATAAGACATCCAATATTCAGGCTCGATGTATAAACTGTCACCGCATTATTTGTTTGTATGTATCAAATGAACGTGTTATTGCCTTGTCTGTGCTGAAGCGAGAGAGGTAATGAAACTCTGGTTTGAAATTCAGTTTTTGTTGCCTAGGTCATAACACAACAGTATGTGTGAATGTTTAAACTTATAGTAGTTTGGGATATTAGACAACATTTTGGCAGTAAGCATCAGCATGCTTCATGTTTGCAGCTTTGGTAGAAACGCAGAAGCCGAGGCTTTAAGTGATACAAATCGACAAATCTACCTTATTCTGATTGCAGCAACTGTTCAATTTGCCAATGGGGTGAGAATCAACTGACAGAGTTACTATCTATTTCAAAGAATCAGCCCTGAAATCCTGCAGACCTTTGAACAGCCACCAGCCTCAGATCCTCAGGCAGACTCATGCCCTTCCAATGTCTAATCTTAATACTGAAGTTGATCAGGCTTTTGGCTCTAGAACAACCTGGCAGAGGAGCTACAGTAGCTGCTTTACTTATGTGACTGCTTTTACTTTTTATTTTTCCTATGACTGTTTGTGCTCTCTGTGCTCGTCCTTGATCTTGCGGTATGTGTTTTGCACTTGTCTTAATTAATCTCAATGTGATGCTGGTTTTTTGATTGTTAAAGAGTGTTTCAAAGTCTGATTAAGAGGGTTACTCAAGTGCAGTTCACACAAGGCTCTTATTGAGGCATGCATGCACTGAATAAACATATAAACATTTTAGGGACCTTTTTGCTGATACTGAGATGCAGCTCTTTCCTCATTTAACTGCTTCTCTTCATAAAGGCAGGGCAGATCAACTTTACTTTAAATGGATGAGTTGTGTTTAGGACACATTTCAGCAGTTTGTGCTCCACTGAAGTGTCCTTGAACAAAACAAACAAAGCAGATGAAGGCTGATGGTCCTTGCTTTTGCTGTCCCTGACCTCTGATTCCTTTGAGAAGGACTGACAATGTGTAGCAATATTTTTGTTATTATCTGTGCTTCCTGAAAACATGGCTTCAGGGTCCTGACAAACCAAGATGACTATGGGCTTCTGGTCACCTTCTGTAGCCAAGTAAATAATTTTAGGATGGAATATTATTTCTTTTTCTATTAAAAACACTGTGGTATGAAACCTTTCATATTCCAGGATGGTTTATCATCAGGTTTAAGTCAGAGATTTTTTTTTAAACATTTGAATTGCAGTGGCAATGCACCAAGCACACAGCAGCATTTGTAATCCAACCGTGCCATGAATATGGAGAAGATGAAACTCAATAGCTGAGCTACTTCATGCTGACTCTGGCTTGATCTCATACTCTTGGCTCCTGCGCTGGCTTGGGCTTTACAACATTAAAACAAACAACTACAGTTACAGTTCCTCCTCCTAAAGCAGCATATGAAATGTTCAACTGGTGTCCTTCAAGAGTCTTTCACTGCCTTTACCGTAAGATACTTCAGTCATGATGTTTCAGACATTTTCACAGAGCTGTTTGTTTCCTTGCATGTCCCACTGAGACCGACGCTTTTATGCATTTCATCAGAGGGATCAGAGCTCGGGAACAGCTACGAGAGTTAACCCTGCACCTGGCATGCAGCTACAATGTTTTGTTAAAGGACATTTTAATAGGCATGGCCACATTTGCTATGTACATACTCTAAGACCTGTTTTTGTCTGTTTGTTTTTTATACTAGACTGGAGCTGAATCAAAGATACTGAATGTTGAAGAATATCAATAAAAGACATCAGATGCATTTTTGCAGCTACACTTCTCTTGCTGGTTTTGAACATTTTCCAGTCACTGCTGTCTCCTTGCCTCTCTCTTGTTGTGTCTTCATGCTCATGCAGGCTCAGCCACGCTGCCGTGGCAACAAAATCATGGTAATCTTCTCTGTCAAATGATGTAAGATTTTCCCTGTTGTTATGGCAGTGCTGACCAATTCTGATTTGAGGATTCAAAAGGAAGATGGTGGTGGGATGCGTGCCTCAGGATCTGATACTGTATCACACACTGAAAATGTAATTCCTAATCTTTTACTATTTAGACTGATTAGAAAACACAGACAAACCAGAATTCTGAAACTTGCAGATATTGCAAGGAGCCATCCACTCACTGTTTCAGCAGCAAATAACTGACCCTCTGATCAAACGATATTCATCTTTACTTCATTCATTACTTGTATGGTGCTGCCCGGCGACCTAATCACATTTCCAACAGAATATGACTTTTGGGTTTCAGTCAGTCTCTTTAGAAGTGATCAGAAAGGCTTCAGCATTAAGCTCACGTCCACAGATTCACTTTAGCTATATGGATTCAACAGATGTTGATGGGAATATAAAACCATTTCCATGCAGCACAGCACTCCTGTGCTCAGCCTATTAAAATGACAGGCTTTTAGAGACAGGGTTTTATTCCTAATTATATGAAAGGACTAGCCAATCATATTTTAATAAGAAGCCTCCGTGTTTTCTTACTGTTACTGTTTTAATTTGCTGTTTAAGCTTTTTGCAGTTAATCTGTTGTTGTCTTAATAAATTCAGTATAAATTACATGCTGTCAGTTTTATTGTATAGTTGTATAGTTGTTAAACTACTGTGACAGAACTCAACATGTCCTGCACAAACGTTTCACATTAAAAGCTTTCCGGTGGCTCAAAGGGTATAATTCCTCTAAGCATTTTCTTGTAGACTTTCAATATGAAACATCCACAAGTGAGTTTCAAATAGAAAGTATCTTAAGAGCAATCAAAAAAGTAGCAGTGATGGTACGTCACTGTTGATTGAGAGAAAAATATTCATGCCACAAAAAACACTCATGGAAACTCACATTTCTGAAATTAGTGCTGTAGAAGCAGCCGTTATACAGATTTTTAGACTTTTTCAGTTTAGGTAACATGATATTCTTTGTATCTATCTGGTCACTGTTTTATAGCTAGATATTTTATGGCAGATACACTGTTACCATGAGGTCTAACCACATTTACAGTGTCAATTTGTTGGTCTCGATCACAGGAGTGTTAAACGTCTTTAATAGGAAGCTCACGTCCACAGAAAAATTCGTTAAATGTAATGATATGGATTCTGTAGTTAGTGTTACTGTAGCTTGCTCTGGCCAAACAGATTTGGAATATAAGACTATTTCCATGCAACACAATTACTCCTGTGCTCTTTTTCTATTAAAATCCGATATGATTTTACCAAGGACGCACATAACCAGTCGTAGGATTATACAGAAACATGATATGAGCCCATTCTTTCCTCCAAACTGCACTGGTATAATGGAATGCTCTGCTCATATTCAACGCGCAATTACACTAATGACATCGCATGGCCGTGGCCTCGTGATCCTGCATCAAAATGAAGATATTCATCATGGTAATTAGACAGCTTTCTACAGTGAGGCTTTATTTGTGTGTTTGGGTGGCACACTGGACTCCAGAGCAGCTTAGTTTGATGGTTCCACACATGAATAAGTCATATCCCAGGGCTATCCATATTTCATCAAACATCCTCATCCATAATGAACGCTGTTCACCAAGCGAGGCCCTCACCTGATAGGGGCCGTCTCATCGCCCTTGTCCAGCCACTCCTGTGGAGGGATGATGTACATACACCACAGACCCCAGTTGTAGCCGTGGGCAGCATTGGCATACTGCTGCACCTCAAACGTGTTGTACTTGATGTTGTCTATGGCTGGCAGGATGATGCGGGTGTGGTCCTCCTTCATCCGGGTCAGAATAGGTTCAGCCCTTTGGATTAGAAAAGAGACAGAAGTTAAGAGCAGACTCTGCGGCTTTAGTAAGAAGAAGCTCCACAGCACAGCTGCAGAAGCTGTCGACTACAGGGCCAATAATAAAGCTGTGCATATGTTCATTCCAGGCTGTTTGAGGGATTAATACTACAACAATGTTAGAAAAACTGTGGTCAAGAATGACCCTAAAGGATAAGGTAAATGTGACTGTGGTTTCACAGCAGCTATGTACAGGAAATAAAACCAAATATTTTAAAACATATTGAAGGCAAAGGTATTTACTGTAGATCCTGATTCCACAAAACGATGCCAGGAGCAGCTATGGCTGACTGCATACATCGTCTCAACTTTCACTCCAGTGCTATATTTACATGGGTTTTCAGCGATGATGCACTCTGTCGAATCAGCATTTATTCAGCCTTCAAAACGACTGCCAGGATCCGCTCCCCTCCACTGTCTACGATTCAAAGTTCTTGCAAAGTGAATTTTCCACTGAACAACAAACAATATCATATCATATTTTATATCTCCCTCTCATGAAAACGAAATGTCAGAATGTGACACTTATCCAGCTGAGAGACTTGATAAGAGGTAAAACCTGATAAAGCAAAACGCATCAGGTGAAAAGCGAGGCTTAGTCTGCTCCTGGGAAAGCAAGCTATCCACTCTCTGTGTTTTTTTTTTTTTTTTTGCCTTTGTGTGAAGGGTTGCGTGTTAGTTTCTGAAACAACCTTCCTGCTCAAAGTCTTTATCTCATGGCTTTTGCTCAGAGGCTGCTTAGCCGGCACATATTCTTTTAAAGCATATCAAATGGAGAGCAGGAGCCATATTCACAAAGCATCTTAGGCTACGAGTGACTCCTCAGAATTATGGGCTTGTCAGTCCAAACATTACGACTTTAATAAAAGTTTCTTGTCTTGGTACATGGAGGGTTGGAAGCAGGGGTCACATCACTGCTGGACTGAGGAGCACAGGAGCACATCCAGTGTCTTTTATTCCTTGTCCAGAGTTCATTCACTACTTGCATTTCAGTTGAGCTGGCTCCCTCTGTCCTTTGTCCTTTGTCCTTGCAGTTTATCGCACTTCATTTGATATTTTAAGTCATGTTTACTTCCTAATTAAGTTGTACATCTGAACTCTTTTGTTAATTCCAATATGATTATGATCTGTTAGAGAGGTGGTGTACTGGTACCTCGTTACTGGTTGTTCATTGATTTCTGCCTTCAAGATAATGTAATTTGATCTTTATATATTTCTTTTTGCTAATTGCTTCTCTTTCTGTGCTATTATCAATTACGTCAAGTCCTCTGCATTCCTGTAATACACAGAACATTTTAGCACCAACTCATAAGTCACTACGAACAAGCCACAGACAGTGGCAGACTGACAGTCCTGAAAGTGGCTGCTGCAGGCAGTTAATCTAGCAACTGGGTCAATAGTGTTGAAAGATTTAAAGACATTAACCTTTTGAAAATAAAAGCATAAAAGCTGTTTGAGTATGCTGATGAGAACAGAGATAGTTACAGTGGGCTGTGTTCTAGCCTTTAGGTAGAATTAGCTATAAACCAGCTATAAAGAAGCCGGCGCTGTGGCCATCACTGGACGATGGCTACGTTGACAGCACAGAGTGTGGTTTATTTCCAGTCTCCTTTCAACAGTTAACTCTGATTTCTTTTAAGAACATTTTGGGAAGATATGTGTATTTGCTTTCTTGTTGTATGATGTTGTATCTTGTTTATTTAATCAGCAAACAAATAGGGAAGTGAAGGCAAAGGGTTTTATGGAAAGTTACTCCCTGTCACTGTGCTTAGCTCCAAACTAACTCACAGACATGAACGTGGTAGGTTATTCATCTTCTCATTTAACTATCAGTAAAACACTAAAGTGCTGAACTATACTTTTAACTATAAATGTGATCTTCCCCTAAATTTAACAATTACCATAACCTTAGGACAGACTTGGGCTGCTAAAGTCTAATAAATCTTATTCCTTATTCATCTTTGCCATAAAACTATCTTGTTGTGTCCTCAAACTATTAAAAACACATCAGTGAGCCACATTGTTGCACTGGTGACGAACCTGGGAGCTGCAGTTCATGATAAGTCAATCCCACATACATTGAACTGCTATCATAAATACACACTATAGCAGAGAAACAAATGTGCTACTTTCTCTTCTTTGAATAATATATTTGAACTACAGGGTCCAGGGGTTTTAGGAAATTACTTAAAGAATTAAATCTTATACAGTATTTGTAATTTGTTTTTACAGATGCAAAGTACTGAGAGATGGAGCTACCCACTGTTGGTTTGGCTTTTTCCATTATATTTGTTGAAATTACAGATATTTTGAGTATCACCACCCTTATCCAATAACCAAGCAATTTAATATGCATAAACTGAAAAACATATTACCAGTGGGGCCAACATTACAGTGAGCAGTATGGGACAGTCTCTGTCCCAGCAGAGCTTCAGTCCTTCCTCTCTCCTTACAGAAACATGATTACACCTGTATTAACATGCAGGCTCATAAAATATTGCTTTTAGCAACGCACATTTTGGTAACTATTTTCTACAACTAACAACTGTTGTATTTATTAATGACTAATACACCAACAGAAACCAAGTCCCTTAATCTATCAAGATGTGACAACATCAAGTATCAACCTGCCGTCTTTCTCTTAGTTATTTCCATCCCTTACAGTAACAGCTGCTCTCAGCAGTTTTGTTAATGTGTCTTTAGAGGCAACACTTAGTTAAGCTACTTTAGGAGCTTTAGTGCCAATTAGGATGAGTTACTGGTAAGACAAAATACTCCTGGTTTTTGGTGCCTGTGTCTCTTGGTCACTGGAATGGTTTTTCAGTGATACCATATACACTAAGCTCCCTCTGCTATTTAAAGCCTTGGCAAAGGGAAACGTGGTGTTGAGATCCATATGGTGGAGAACGAAGCTTAAGTGCTGCTGGCACTGGCTACATTTGTATAATCTTCTTCATGCCGAGAGATGATCTCCACCATATCTTCAAAGCAACTCTTCACACGCTCAGTTCTTCACATGATATACTTCTAAATTTAAAAAAGACGCTGCAATTATAAAATGATAAATGTATCTCTCAAGAATACTCCCACACTCCAACTTTCTCTCTATCTCCCCACCCACTGACTTTCTTTCTGTCTTCGCCTTGATTCCTCCCCCTAACCCCTCCAACTTCTTTTCAAAAAGTGAAAGCCATTTATCTTCCAAAAGCAAAATTACGACTTATCACATGAAGGTAGGGACAGAAAGTACAGAAGGAATGGATCCAAATTGAACTGTATGTGATGATCTCAGTAAAATATGAGGCAGTACTTAGAAAAAGCCAGTATTCAATAATGCGAGATGGGTTGGTAAAAGTACCACAGCCACAGTTCTGAGAGGCAGACAGGTGACACTTTCTGTCTCATTCCAACATCATATTAACTGTTACTGAAACATGTCTGAGAGTTTTCTTCTTTAATCTGTGGCTTTGCTAATCACCAAAGCTGTGGAATAAAAAAAAGATAGGTGCGTAACTATGACCACTAGTAAGGATCATGTAAATGCTGGATACAAATAAAAATCCAAATCTGTGTTGCGGGCAGACGTGAAAGCACCACCACCATAGTTAGACATGTTTGGATATTTACAGTTTTGTACGGATTAAACAAACAGCATATAACGTGTCAATTAGTGAGCTTATGAGTTGCAGGAAGCTGGATTTTTTTTCATTATTGGACACAGTGAGGCTAGCTGTTTATGCTAAGAAATACTAACCGCCTGCTGGTTTCAGCTTTATATTTATCACACAAATCAATCAGACCATTTACTTTACATTGAGATGACGTACGATCTTATACTGGTGGTCTGTGGGGAAAATGGTTTTTGGCCTGTCAATGACACTGTTGTTACAGAGCACAAGACATAAATCAGCTGGCTGATGAAAAACAAATCAAAATATATGAAGAATGAGACACTAGGTGTATTTACCCTGCACTACATCCTCATATGGAGGATGCACAGATGTGTTGATGTCTGCTAAATATTCTCTTTGATGCAAAATGACTCCATCGTCAAAACTAAGATAAATAAGATGAAGAGAAGTGGCCTGACGTTCTTTTTTCTGTGTTTTTACTACTGCAGGTTGCAATATACTTAATTCTTTTTGAAACCTTTTGATGTCTGACAAACAGTTATTTAACTCAATGAACAATTCCATTATTTGAAATGGACATTGTGAGTATACCGAGCTGACTGAGGGTTGGAGTGAAGTATTATGTTAGTGTAGCAGCATTCCTGATGTGGTTAGTTTGACGTGGTTAGTTGAAGTTGTGCTGTCTCTGAATCTCCCTCTATACTCGCTCACCTTGAGGAGATTTCTCTGCCGTCCCACCCTCCCCCTGCACATATTCCATTCATTTCACTGCGTCCTTGAGAACTCAAAAACACCCCAGAGCCAGCCAGCAGCTCCTGTACCTCAGGGATCCATGAGGCTGATAAGATAGACACGCTCTGGAAACGAGGACACATCTGGGTTTGACAGACGAGCCTGTGTCATTCCTCTTTCCCATAGTAAGACTGGCCATCGGGACTACCGACACAAATCCCGGTGGGCTGCTGCATCGGTGGGCCGGTGGACCAGCAAGTGGGCTGCCGTATCGGCTCTGCTGGCGGACCGTCAAAAAAATCCATAAAGTTTTTACCGGCCCTGTCAGTCCCTTTAGCGGCCCTCTCTGTGTGCCTGTCATTCGAGGTGCGCATGAGAGCGTACCATTTCATCTGCATAACATCAAGAGGGTTATTCATTCACATCGTTCTGAATCATACCCAGTTCCATACAAACAATGGGGTTTTTCTCCCTTCCAGTGATGACTCATCCAATATTGTGAATGCATGTTGACAGCCTCCTTTGCTGTTCGCCGCACCATGCCATTTCTTGTAACGTTTCATACTGAAGCAGGAGCTCTTTTGATTTATTAACTCTTCGTGGCTCGCTGTTTGTCTTTCGTAATAGCCGGCCCTTTTGTGGCATTTCACATCTGCCTGCGTACACATTTCACAGAATTAAACAAACAGAATGGTGTGTCATAAGCCAGGATAAGCATCACTGTACAATCTCAATTTATATCTGCTTGACTCCACACAGCAACCTCAGAGGAGGTTTCACTATCTGTCCTACCTTTGTCCAGTGCTGAGATAAAAATCCTGCAGCTCTCCTTCCTTTGAGACCACATTTCTTATTTAAAATTTCCAGATTAATGCATCTCAAATTGGGAATGATTCTGAAGCAGGGAATTATCAGATAATGACATCTAACTAAGCTCAGAGTTTTTTTTTTTTTTTTTAATTCCTCGCCAAGACATGGTGCCTACATTACCCACAAAGGAACTCGACCGCCAACAGTTCACTCAGAGGTTTGGGTGTGTTATGCTTGTAGCTGCCAGTGTATCCTTGAGCTGCTAGCCTCGAGCAGAGACAAGGAGCAGGATGTACAGCTGGTAAGCTCACATCTATCTAATGCCACACCCCTAGATTTTTTTTTTCCATTTTCAAACTTGTAGTAGCAGTGTGTCAGACTTCACACAGATCCTTCTAGAGCCACAAAAGGCTTTATACAACTTTTTTCACACATGCAGCAGTATTCCCCAAGACCTGTAAACTGACTTTGATGTGTAAAATGGGTGGAGTTCCCATATACTTGTTAAACATTAAGTGAAAATGGTGTCTTTTAATAATGAGTTTCACTACCTACTTACTGCTTAGAGTCTTAGCTACCTGTACTCGTTCTTTAAATTCTAACTTTATTTTTCAGTGAAGTTGAAGGTATTTTGAACTCTAAATTTGGTAATATGACAGCACAACTGCATCACTTTAGCTTTTGAATCAGGATGAAAAACTAAGGCTCATTGAACTCTGTCGACTCTCTTAGGCTTCCTCAGAGCTTCAGTAGAAGCACAAAGGTTTTACTTTCTCCCTTGTAACTGTTGGTAAGTCATGTATTTTGAGAAAGATGTGATATTTGCTCATGTTGCAACTTCCACTTTATATTTCTTGTATTCATCTTACTATCACAGAGCTAACTACCTTCAAACCGTCTTTAAAGAATGCGTGGGATGGCAGTTTAGTTTGGAGAAAAGATTCAGAAAGATGCAGAAATTCCACAGAGCAAAGAATCCAACGGATTATTTACAGGATTTTTTTTTCCTTTCAAGCAAAACAGTCATGTCACAAAATTCATGAACATATACATAGAAAATTAATTATTCACGTGAGCTCAATGTCAGAGCCACATGATGTGAAATCATGAAGGCAATGGATGAAAACAGCGCCACTGTTTCCATACACGTTTTGATGTTTGTGTTCAAATAAACTGTGTTATATAAATTCTCATTCTCTATTTATCACATTAGATGTGATTTTTGAGATAATTATTTGTAACCATACTGACTTAACACCTGTATAGCTAATAGTGACACTGTAAGGGATCGTCTAACGATGCACACTAGTGTTGAAAACGGCTAACACTGGTTAGTGTTGAAGTGTTACGTTATGACCACACAAAAAGTCAAGTGTTAATTTATACCAACACTTTAAAAAGAGTTCAATTAACTCTGTGGTGTGGATCCATTTAGAGTCTTAAAGTGCTGAAATGAACTCTGTTAGTGTTAATTTGTGTTTGCTCTGTGTGTGTATATGATGCAGAATCACTCAGAATCGAAGCCTGCAGCGCTTCGAGCCATTTTTAAGCAGATTAAGTCTCTGAATGTGAGGCTGTCCACAGTCCTTCTGCCTGGATGTTTCACAGAGCAGCTCAGACAGTATATGTAGAACACATATTAATATTGGTCAGTCTCCGTCCTTCCATAAAAAATGCAGAGTCCAAAGAAAGTCAAGGTATCCACGCAGAATTTCAATTCATTATGGCATCAGGGCTTTTTTGAACTAGACATGTTAGATTCTGCTCCATTTCTAAAATGCATGACGTGATTGATACGATACCAATGTAAAGGCTGCATAAATATCTGTCTTTTCTGTGGTTTCAGATTTTCAGTTTTCTGCCTGGCCTGTGCTCTGTGAAAAACTCAGGATGGCTGCAGCCATAGCCACGGCCAGACACAGGGAGCGACATGACAAGACATGATTTACTTGTGCTTAAGAAAAATATTTCCTCAACCTTCAAGAATGCTGAAATTTATCCACTGAATTGAATATAATACCACTGCACCTGCATGGCATAATGAGCAGAGAGAGCTCTGTGATATTCACAAAGCAACTGATATCAAATATGAATGTGACAAATATTGTATATTTCATAATTACAGGAGGTGGAGGTTGGTTGGAATCTGTTTCTATTCCCAGTTCCACCAGTTTGTCTTATTCTTAGATAAACTCGCCAGGTCACACAGCAGCGGAGCATTCAACATTCATCCAGTGTTGCTTTCTGAAGCATGTATTTCATTACAGCCTCCCCGCAATGACAGCCTTATCTCCTGCACACACTCAGCAGGGAGCGCCTGCTACACTGCTAATCATTAATCGTTAATAACCTGAGATTGCAACTGTGTAGGGGCTTCAAAAACCAAATAAATATCAATTTCCCTGTGCCTCCCCTCTGCAGCCTTGTGGCTGAAGTGTGGCATACATAGGGGCCTAATTACAACACGCTCCCATTTCCTACCATTAATCCTGTTTATTTACAGAGCATGTAGAAGGAAACGGGTCGTGTCTGGAGCAGAATGGTCATCCTCTGTCTCAGGGATGGATGGATATAAAGCGTTAGAGGAGATGGATTGTGAACATTAAGCTGATGCAATACGGCATTAATGATAGGCAACGATTTCATATCCTCATATTAAAGCGGAGCAAAGCCGTGGAAATCAGATTCCATCACTCCTCTGGTGGAAACCGCTCGCTTCTTAACTCCTCATAAACCAACATGGTGTGAGGGAATGGGAAACAGCTGTCAAGTGCACTATACAGTATGATACAATTATGTTTGCTTTAACAGTAATGCGAACCAGCAATACATTTTAGCTGCAAATGTACAGCACCCCAGGGGGAACGCCATGCCAATGAATCACCACGCAGCAGCTGAGAGCTGGCAGCATTGTCTCTGGCTCAGTGTGAGCAAGCAGTGTGTGTACAAGGTCATTGAGGGAGACTCGCCATAACGTCTACAGGAGCCATCCATCTCACTTATCACTGTATGTGCCATGGTGAATAATCATATTATGATAAATAGGGAGCTTCTTCCACTCTAACAAACAGATAGCATAGATACCACAAGTGAATCTGTCTGAATAAAGGGGCAGCACTGAATGTTTGCAGACATACAGTAGATAATAAATGCAAGCACACTCACGCACATCTCTCCCATCACTATATCCCTTTACCCAGCATCTCCTCGTAGAAAAATTACAGGGATTCTGCTGTACTTTTCATTGACTCCTGTAAATAAAACCTCATGCAAACTCATATGTGAGGCATAGAAACAAAAAAACAAAAAAAAAAATGAAGGGAGCAGGTTATCAAAGGAAGATGGGAAGATGGAGGCAGGGATGGGGATGAGGATGTGTGTGTGTGTGTGTGTGTGGTTGGGGGAGGGGGTGACAGAAGAGAGAGGTGTGTGAAATTCACACGATGGCGGCAGGTGAGCTAACTCAAAGGCAATCTGACTACACAGCCTCGTCGTGTACAACGGGAGGGGTGGAGACGTGCTAGCACGAGAACTGACGAAGAGGTGAACGGGTTATGTGGGGGTGTGAAAGGCACGTCTATTTTTGAGCAAGAACAGATGGGAAAACAGATGAGGAAACCACCAGGGGAATCAGTTATCATCAGAAATGCACCTCGGCAATGATATAACTTTCTCTCTGAGCACTGCTTGCTGGGGGGACAGCCGTCCTTTCACAGCCCACAGGCCTCCAGTTCCCATTCACGCTATAAAACAATCTGCCAAGAGGCAGCAATCAAGGTACATCAAATCATCCCTCTGTAAGGGTCACAAGGTCATGGTGCTTGGTGGCTGACTAATCCACCGTAGTATGTTTATGGCTTTCTCATCCTAAGCAGGGTCACATTCATGCTGAATTTTAGTTCTTTTGTGTTGTTTTAATAAACCGAGGGACATACAGTGAGCTTCTTATATAGCAATCAATACATAAATATGAGACACACTTGCAAGTTGTGAAGCCTGATCTGCGATCATAGCAGTATTTAGCAAGGGTGTAATGCAAAGCTAAGCTGTCTGTGTGTATCTGTGTTTATTTCATAAAATATTTGAATTAATATTGTATTTGTATTTAGGCCAATATGGGAAATTGTTAGAAATCATTTAGACAGCTTCATTTTCATTTTCAGGTACATGTGCAAGTTAATCTGCTCACAAAACATGTCATAGTTTAACCACGTACCTAAATTTAATTGAAATGAAATGAACAGTGGAATTAGATTGGGGGGCGTCAACAGTGAGAAAATATAAGTCATAAATAAATAAATAAATAAACTGGCCATAAGAGCACATAGGAACATACTACAGAACTTAAAAAAGGAGCTAGTGTGTGCAGTCTATATGAAAGTAAAGTTGTTTTGAAATGTAGATGAATAAAATGAGAAAGAAATCTGAAAAGCTCTCTTGGCCATTTTGCATGCACTTCCTAACTTCAGCTCGTCAAGTGTACAAATTATTGAAAATTACTGAGCATGAACCCATAAATGCCTGACTACTGAATCAAGTTACCAATTTACACGTCCTGTTCTTAGTCTGCAGTCTGTTTGATGGCATTTTGGCAAATATGCGTCATGGAAAGTCATCCTGCTTTGGCTACAACACTTCCTGTTCACACTGTACAGACAACAACAAGCTGCAATATGTCTGAATGTGATGGTTATGAGTCAGGAGGACTGCCTTTTTCCGTCTCTTCTAAATGGATTTATGGATAAATGTCCATAAATCCATTTAGCCACTGGACATCTCTTGCCACCACAGTACAGAGTGAGTGCTGTTGATTGCAGCGGTGTGTGTATGATATGTACGATACATATGTGTCTGTGTGTTTCTTACGAGCATAAGAGGAAGAGGTGTGAGTGACAGTTGTGGCAAGTTGTGTCAATCAGGTGATAAATAATGTAACTTAACGTCCAAATCATGTAATGTCCAAATGATGCTTTCATATTTGTTTACATCCCTGGTATCTGGTTAGCCAGAAATGCTGAACTGCATCCAGGGACACTGTAAACAATTTAGAACTGAAACGATTCTCTCTGCCCTCCTCCTACAGCCCTCCTCTTTTTCCTTCATCTCTCCTTGTCCCCCCTCCTGCCTCCCAGGCAGTTTCCCAGGGAACAAAAGCTACACTTCATCTTCAAACACTGACAGCATGACAGGCTCAAATTAGGTGCCAATTACATCTATTTGAATGACTTGTTTGCTGGTAAATGTAAGCAGCAGGCAGACATTGGACTGAGACCCCCAAAAGTAATTTCATATCGCAAAATAAGCCCAGAGCTCGCTGGTAAAATAATGCTGAAATGCTCAGCATTTCAGTTCCCTCTTTAATTACACTAACTCTCGCCTTTCACAGTGTTTGACTCTCTCTCTCATCGTAAGCGTGTATGTGCTGGATAGGTAGTGCCATTTAAATTGGCATGGCTTTTTATTCAGCTCTAACCAAAGCCCATTATTCACAATTTAAAAGGAGATGCAAGAGAGAAAAAGCTTGTTAACAACAAACCCTTACTAATAATAAGGGTCATATTGCTGAAAAGTGCTGTCTCAGTTAGAATTGGCCTGGCTGTACATCAAAATGCTTAGGACAGACTATACTGTATATCTCAATGATAATAATCTTACATGACACCCCTCTGTTCTGAAAACATAAAGAGCAAACCACGAAGGCAAAGGTGAGAAAGGACAGCGAAGCAGCTTAGATCTTCTCATGTTAAACATGACCTTTTCTTACCAGCCAGTGTTGAACTCGACGTGGGCATCAAAGAAGCCGACTACAGGAGCCGTGGCCGCGTTCCAGCCGTGTATTCTTGCTCGGATCAGGCCCTCCCGCTTGCTGTTCCTCACGATCTTTACCAGGCCTGGGTAGCGTTTGTTCACATACTGGTCCAAGTTGAATTTCAGCTCCACTGAAAGAGGGCAGATATGAGAAAATCCCCTTTTAAGCGACATCTAAATGACTGTGTGAGGTCAGTGACCAGGCAGCTGGAGTAAATGATGAAGTGTTTCCAAGAGAAGCCAGAGCTAATGTTGAATGGCTTTGACCTTGCAGTCTTTGTGTCAGGACCGTAATGAAAACAAGTGCTCAATTTGAAGTTCTATGATTATTTTTACACTTTTAGCTTAAGAAGTGCACACTAAGTGTAATAAACTATTCGTATTACACGTTAGCAGCAAAACCAACTAGTTATGTTACCCATAACTTTCCTTTTGTTACCCAGCACAGATGACTTTAAACATCTCCAGAGCCAGCACACCCACATTCACACATTCTATATTTAACACTTGTAGAAATGGAAAACAATACATTATACTGGTATTTAACAAGCAGCCAGCTTATGGTTAGGAGGTATTTCATAGTTAGCTTAACATTAGCCCGGCTAGTCTCATCCTGTGAGTGGAGCTGTTGAGTTTACACTCCGTCCAATTCTGACCAACACCGACAGCTGAATGTATTCATCTACGTGGCTAACGTTAGCAAACCTGCTAAGTAGACACAACATGTAATTATTACATTTTCATAGTTATCAGAAGTTACATTTGTCCTCTTTTATAGCAGCTACGCACCTCTCCACATCTCAGTCCTCTGTGGCAAGCTAACATAGCTGCTCACACAAGGTAGTGTGCAGAATGAAGAGCAGCACAAAACAGTTAAGGATGCTACGGACAACGTCCGAACGTAAAAAACCAAAATATCAATTTTCTAACCTTGAGTTAAGATTCAGGGACAAAGGGAAGTTTTCCATGGTTCTTCATACAGTGAAATAATTGGCATCATAATGTCCACGTTCAGTTAAACAATCTGATTGAAAGCACGTTCTGAGGGTTAGCATATTTTGGGTCAAAGCTGGCAAAAAAAATCAATGCAGTGAGCCCAAATATCAGACCAGTCTGATGCCTGAACTCATAAAGACCCAACTGATATCAACCAACCATCAAATTCCCAGTATGACGCCGAACAAGCCGATGCTCAAATTGTGAAGTGAAGGCGTGTTACAGTATTCATTACTGATAAATTAACGCATTACTGCTACAACAGTCTAAGTAACACATTACTGCCCAACTCTAATGTTAACTGTCAACTTTATGTGCATGGCGGTGGCACCAAAGACTGAGAGGAATAATAATGAGAGGAAGCTGTTTGTTCAGGATACCATATTGATGTGAGAGGTAAGACTGCATTAAATCAAACTAGAAAATGGAGTCAGGTGACATTTGTTTGATCAGTCTAAATGTGACAATGTTCAAGGTTACAATACCGGTCGTTGTACGGTGTCACGATATGCATTTATGTATTCCTGAGCTGAAGTCTTTATTCCTGCCTGATTGTAACATCTCTCCTCCTCTGCTCTCACAGATGACACTGGCTGTCATTACTGGAAACAAAGTTTGCCGGATAAAAAGCCAGTTGCGCAAATTGCTGTCTGTGTTTCGTTGGAGGATAGATGGCTGTTTGAGCTTCTCCTCCAGGTTACTGCTGAGCGAGAGATTAATAAGGATGCTTGTGGCACACTGAACAGCATCCAGACCTAGCTTCTGACTTTGGCTTGCAACATAAATCAGCCACTGAAAGTAAAAAAAAAAGTCTAATTCCCAGTCTGTGTGACTGAGGAGATGCAGTGAGTGCATGGATTGTAAGGATTCTCAGGTTTTTCTTGCTGTATATCTCGGCATACAGTTGTAACTGCTGCAGAAAAAGACAGTGGATTTGGAAACAGTGACCCTTTATGCAAATGGGCATTTGCCTCTGACACCATTTAAAAGCAACAACTGAAACATGTGGACTTGGTTTCTGTCTTTGCCTGTCTGTGGATGTGTTATTTTCTATTTCAGAGCTACTTTCATGTTTAGCAAATGAACAGCATGGTGGCTCAGTGGTTTGCATGGTGACTGCAAGTAGGTAGTAGATTTGAATGTGTTGGCCAGCTGGCTGCAGCATTTGTGTGTGGACTTTGCATGTTCTTCTCTTGTCTGTGTGTTTTTTCCTCCCACTCCTCTGAGACACACTGCCTGCAGATGTAGCTGTCTGTTTAATTTCAGTGGTGGAAAGTATATTTACTCCAGTACTTACATAAGTTTTTAGGTGCTGAGTATTTCTGTGTATGCTACTGCAAACCACTGTGTTTCAGGGATTCTGTAGTTACCATTCATTTTACAGATTAGAATTTTACATAAAAAAAAAACCCATAAGCTTGCAAAATATAACATGCTGCTGCTTGCTTTTTACCTTTTTGGCTTGTGACTTCATAAAAAAGCAGTGTCTGGTTGGGATCCATCACATTTAAAATGTCTCTCAGCTGATCCACTAAAGAATGATATCTGCTCTAAACCTTTCAGATTTTTGCTGTTGTCCTCTCCTCCCCCACTGATCATTCACAGCCTTCAGTTTTATCTGGCTAAAATTAGTGAACTGCACATGAAGAAGTTAAAACTAGCCCTGACTGCCACAACAATAAAATACCACTTGCAAATGAATGCATCGTTATCTAGAATAATGAATATAGGTTAATAATGTTTGTTGTAATAATACATCAGTAAAATTCTCTACTTTTACCTTTGATGCTTTAGGTTTATTGTGCTGATAATTCTTCCGCACTTTTACCTCTGTTTGATTTTCAATGCAGGATTTCTCCTTGGAATGGAGTATTATTATGTTGTTTTATTGGCCCTTTTAGTGAAGTTTAGTTTAGTCTACTGTCTTATATGAAGTGATACTTTTAGAGGATTTCATCTTCAAATGCAAAGAACTCTTTGGTGTTGTGCGACCTCTTCCACCCACAAGAAGTTGCACATCAAATATTAATACAACTTAAACAAAAACTTTGAAACGCAGAAAGTAAATGGTTCACTCTCCATCCAGAGAGAGCTGGACTCATCAAAGTTAGACCTTTCCTCTTTCATCTCATTGGCATCCTTTAGTATAAAGTATCTCAGGGTAGTGGGTGCAGATGAGCACGCTCTTAGTATTTAGTACCAATGTCACGTAAAATTATTTATGAATAATGAGGTTAGTCTTTATTGAATTCCCCTGTGGATCTGTCACTGTTTGAGGGTCCAAAGACCTTTGCAGTGTGGTTCTGTTTGAAGGTTTCAATCCTGTGCAATGGGACTCCATCATCTGCGTACCCTGCAGCGACAATATGATAAAAGCTATTAGAATGTAATAATTACCGGGCTTTGCTAGGACGGAGAAAAGTTATGGGCCTCCCTCTGATCCTAGCAAATAAACCGTTGGACTGCATCCATGGGAGGAGAGTTATGGAGCAGGGAATACTTTTTAAAGGACTGGGAGTGCAACATAGCAGAGGATAAATAACTATCCATCATACTATGAATTAAAAATGAATACATTGTGGACTGCACAAGGAGCGCCATGAATTCCTCTGGCAACATGGAAGATTATGGGTTCTTTGTCAAGGATAGATAGTAGAGAGGTATCGAACATGCTTTTAATTATTTAAAATGTGGTAGAGCCTTGGAATTCACTTACATGGTGTCTCATGGTGCAAAACATGAATTATGTCCTCCCACATGCTGCTAGTGCTCATAAACTAGCAGTAAACCTGTATTCAAAATAAGCCGCATGATTTTTTTTTAAGATCAGCACCAAAATACTGATAAGCTGTGTTTTGTTGTGCCTTTACGAAGGTCTGGTACAGTAAAACGATCACCACAGAAAGAAGATTTACTTCTACTACACAAACCACAGGCCACATTTTTCTAGGGGTGGATTTATGGACTTGTCACAGACACAGATACGGGAACAGGTCTGAAATTGATTGCTTTGATCGATCACAAGGAGACTAGAGAAGTTGCCTAATGGATAAACTGGCTCACCACAAGCAATGTGATGTTCACTAAATAGTCCAAAAAAAGTCACCAAAAGTAAAATGATACCAACCCTAACCCTTCTCAGGAATAACATCCTGCCACAGTATAAGCCCTTCACTGTAAGTGGGAAACAGTTTGGCGGTAGACCTGTGCATTGCAGAAGTAATCTGTGCAGCAGCATGTCAGCAATATGGAGGTTATCCACCTCTCACACATTCATTGGAAACAGCACAATAGTAAATTGGTTCATGTTTTCTGACTCCTCCACCCTTAACCCACTCTTAACACTGTATCCACTTCATTCAAAATTCTGCTCTGGCAACACACACTTGATTTCCTCTGAATCACTGACAGATAAATTATGAAAACAACCACCAGGGAAACACTCTCTAACCTGAATGAAATTCCTTTTATCTACTCTCAGTCTATTCATGCCCCCCACCCCCCTTTATTGCTTTTAATTCAATTCTAATTCTGGGTGATTGTATACTATACTTTCTGGCTACAAGCAGGGACTGAATGTTGTATGTGCTCTTGTTGTAAGTTTTACAGGGTGATATGTAGTTGTCTCATCTGGAGTTAAACTGAGACAAACTCCTGCTTATTAATTGCTTGTTTCAACTGAAGAGTCAGTCCCTCATTTAGAGGTGAAACACATTTAATGGAACTTAACGTCAGAGAGCTCCAACAAAACTGAGCTAAACTGGACCAAGTGAAAAGTGTCTTTTTTTCTAATTGTTTTTTGCAAGTGTCACAGTGTGTCGGACAAATTTCCTGCACTGTTCTGCTAAGCACATCCTCTTTACAGAAGCTCTAATCAGATTTAATGTATGCAATGTTTAAAGTGAGCTCCGCTTGAAATTAATATTACAAGCCATACTCAGCTGGTCCTCAGTTTATATCCTGTTTTCATTATATGAATCATTAAGTTATCAATTTGGTGGTGGTATTTGCTGGAATTGAATCCTGTAGGGCTCATTAAGCCTTTCCTTGCTCCTAACATGGCGAACAACAATGAGTTGGAGTCGTCACACAGCTAAAGCTCGTCAGTGGGAACGTGAATTTAGTTCAAACTGCAGGAACCACTGCTGTGAATAAACCTCTCAGCCACCAATAAATGTCACAGAGAAGGAAATGTGTCGTGGCGACAAGGCAAATGTGCTTCCTGTGCGTGATTCATTATGCCAGGAGTGAGAGTGGCTGTACCTACACTCATCTCACTGAGCCTTGTTTAAATGAGAGGGGACAGACAGTGCCACCCAGAAAAGGTCAAGCAGTCCAGCCTGCATGTTAATTGTCTAATGTCAGAGCAAAGCGGCTCTCAAGAAATAGCTCAGACATCTGCACAAATTATCATCACTGTTGGTAAACACAGAGCAAGAGCTGCTGACGGATGTGTCGGTTCGCAGATCACGACCTGAAACGAACCTTTCATTAAAGATGCACGAGGCAAGTGGACACTGAAAACATCAACGCTTAGCCGTGGTGTACCATGATGTCAGTGAACTGCACACAGCACAGTAATGTTAACTGCCAGTCTGTGATGCTTTACAGCAAAAGCTGCTGAAGCAGTGAGGAGCAGGAGCTGTAACATGAGATCAACCCTCTGCTTCGCTCTCTGCTGTTGCGAGCACATCTCCTGCATCAGTTTCAATTTGTCACTTTTTCTGGGTGGAAACAACTTAATTCACATGAATTCACATTAACAATGTTGATGAGTTTCTGTGCCTGAAGTGTTATTGTGGCAAACTGGGTGAATCACCAGGGTTTAATTAGTGGGATTGGGTTGCCAAATTTCTGATTTAAATATCAGGATATTAGACAGTCAGGCTGTTTGTTGATGAAGGTGGTCACTTACTGTCAAACACCACATTTTTTGCACATTTGTTTATTTATTGATTGTTGAGTTGTGCTTTTTACTTTTCTTTTTTGTAAATACTTAAACCTGCTTTCATTGATTTCTTATTTTCTCATTTTTTGGCAACATAACTGAATTATTATCACCTTATACATTTGATATTATGATAATAACAGAGTTGCCTGTTTACAAATGTGGCAGACGCTGAGCAACATTAGCATTCTGATTTTCATTCTCTTTTTTAGCTCTGTTTCGGTCTCCACTCATTTCTGAGTAAAATATCTGGCTTTTGACTAATAAATGCTCCACTATTTTTTTTACCAGCTAGTTGCCAACCTTATCTGTGGAAACAACAGTGATGAGAATGATAGCAATGAGCTAAAATACTAAAGCTGCAGGCTGAAAAACCAAAACAGTGAGCTGAAAGACACTAAAATATTCCACAGAGCTAAGGGGAACTGCAAAGTCAGATGCTAATTCTGTATGAGCCTGTGACTATGAGTAACACCTCTGACTATACACAAAGTCATTTGTTCTTTCAGTAACATAAAATTATTGATTATAGCGGCTTTAAAGTATTAAGAGTTGCTCCAAGTACTGAAACAGTTTTATTATGGATTTCAGTAAAAGATTTTGTGCACCATCCGAGTATAAATGCTGTTTCAGGGTCTTTCACACCCTCACAACAACAGCATTTTATGGCACAGAGAAGGGGTAAAATACAGTAAAACTGAATACTGTCATAAAATATTGCAGCCTTTGTAGTGAGAACAGCGCTGTCCTTCAAAAATCTATTTTGGGACAACCCTAGTAAGAGACAAAATGTGTGGGGCAGACTGACATAATGACATAATGAGAAGAAGGGTCGCTTCCCATTTTTGTCTGTTCACTGGCTTTTAACAGCTCCCTGTTTAATGATAGGCAGTTAGAGCCTCAGCAGGGAGTGTGTGCCAGTGGCGACTCCTTCTCGATCTTCTTTCAGTATGTTATTTATGCACCCTTTTCCTCTGCCAGCCTGAGGGAGGCAGGCCCGCGACTCTGTGCCAAGTGAAGGAGGGCCAAGTGTCGTCTGGAATCTAGTTCACTGTCCCTCCCTCTCCAAACAGGAAAGCTTTTGGGATGCGGAGCCGAGCGTCGTCAGCTGCTGTGGGCGTTGTGGTGTGGAGGCAACTGAAGCATGTGCCCACATCGCCATGGAGACAGTAGTACGCAGCAGTTTAGAAAAGAATGAGACAAATCCCATACCTTTCCCTTTTCCCTCCTTTGTCAATCTATTTTAAAACCCAGTGTTCAAGAGTCCACTCTCAGGGGCTCACTATCCCTTCAACTGTTACTCACAAACCAAACACACACAGAAAATTGTGTCACGCACACACCAACACATGTTCATA
Source organism: Toxotes jaculatrix (assembly GCF_017976425.1). NCBI lineage: Eukaryota > Metazoa > Chordata > Actinopteri > Toxotidae > Toxotes > Toxotes jaculatrix. Next base: position 22,320,114 of record NC_054400.1, read on the forward strand.
TACCAAAATATGCACAGAAACTATAACTTAAAAAGACTCCTCTGGCATGAGGCCAAAAACATCCCACTAACTCATCTGTGTATGAAGCCTTAGTTCACGTTCCACCAGGGAAGACAAAACATGATAAATAGGGTGACTGTCTCAACTGAATAAGCAAACCTACAGCATTAGACAGTGATAAACTGCTGCTTCTACAGGTTTTGTGATTTAGTGATTTAGAGTCTGAGACGATACACCTGGAGAAGAGAAACAATTAAACATGATAGAGGAAGGAAATGATCCTCCACAGTGGAGCGCAAGATCTCAGAGACCACCATCGAGTAATGTCCAGCAGAGCACATACAGTAAGAGGCCAGGGCTTGCACATTTCAAGGAAGCGATTCTTAAAATGGGGAGCCTTATATGTTTTCATCTTATTAAAAAAAGCTGTTGAAGGTCTTACCACTGTCACTGTTGTCGTCCACCAGGATGATCTCCTTGAGCAGGTGTGCTGGTGTGTGGTTGACCACGCTGTGAACAGATCGCAGGATCACAGAGAGCGCTTCGTTCACAAAGATGAAGACGACAGAGATCTGAGGAAGGTCCTCTGGGTACGTCAACTGCTTACACCTGTGACGATACGTTTAAGATCATTAGCCAGTGCTAAAAGTACCTGGACCTTGTGGTTAGCATATCATTTAATGAGCAAAACACATTTTTGCAATAGCTTCCTCTGTACACAGTGCACTAGATATACATAATAGTTTGATATTTTTTGTTGTGACAAGATGACAAGACTGATACATCTCTCATGTCTGTCTGTTAAAAATAAGGCTACAGTCAGAGGGCAGTTAGCTTATCTTAGCATAAAGGCTAGAAATGTCAGGAAACAGCTAGCTTCACTATGTCCAAAGGCCACAAAATACCTGAAAATACACTCACCAGATTGTTTTTTCACCTGTTAGCTTCTTCCCCCTATTTCCAGTCTTTATGCTAGGTTAACCCTGCTGGCTGTATCTTCCTATTTATCTCACAGAAAGGAGAATATATTGATCTTCTCATCTAACTCTCAGCAAGAAGCGAATAATTCTATTTCCCATGACGTAGAGCCCAACAGACCCCCTACACAAAAAGGTTACTGGATATTGATTTCAGCTATATATGTAGCAGCAGAACAGATGTATGACCTGCAAATTTAAAGTGTCATGGAAAAATAAAACTATGCAATGTTTAATCATGACAAGATGAGAAAGACAGGTGAAATTAAAAGTTTTGCTGGGGTCCACTGGGGCTCACCAAAGGATTCCTGAAACCCTTTAATGAAAACCTCTTAACTCTGGAACCCCTTAATGAACCCAAGGATGCCTCTATTTAGATATTCTGACCTTCAAGGACCTCTGGGTGACTCTCATCCACTTTGACAGCAGCAGTGTAAGCCCTCACAGCAGACATTTTGACTTGTCATAGCAGGAAAAACACACAGGTGTAACTAATAACATTAACTGAGCCACTGAGCATGTGCAGTAGCAGGGCACCTGCAGTAAGCGGGATGCAGACATAATTAATATGATTAGTTACAGCTGTTTGAAAAGTCAAAATGTTCATCTAGAAAGGTTTATTAGAAGGACGTGTTGAGAAATCAGCCTTATAGTTTCCTTCCACTACCTTGAATTTAAGATGCTTTTTTCCTCAGTACAATAAGCCAGCAAGGCAAAACATAGCACTCTCTCTAAGATTTCATTTGAAGGTCCAGTAGCATTTCATGGCGAAGGTGCAGCTCCCAGACCTGGATCTTCTGTACTGTACTGTGACTACTGCTGCTGCTGTATAGCTGCAATACTGAAACCATATGTTGAGCAAAAAACACATTTCTCCAGTGGTGGGGGAAGAATATATGCATTTTTACTGAGCTTTGACAGGTTCAGGACCAAGTAACCTTTAGCAGGATCCACTTATTATGTTCCTATTAAAGGCAGTGGTGACTCTTTCAATATTTAACCAAAGCCAAGGTTATCAAATAACCTGAGCCTGGAGGAAATTAACCTTAAGTGCCTGTTATGTTTTATATGTCCTAAACCTTCTGTGAATTATAAGAACGTCACACTTATTGGACAGAAAACAAATACATTGCCAATGATCATCACCCTGGTAAAAATCCTCCAAAATATACTTTGCAAAGCAAATTCACTGCATATGAGTGATTTTTTAAAGTTATTTATTGATACCCTGCATCAGCACTCAAAAGACCATTTTACAGGTCTAACTTGAGCTACATGTGTCTTATGTCTCGTTCACACGTAAATATTTAGTTCTTGTCCTGGTTTTGAGAAACCTGAATATGCTAGCTGGAGTACCCTTACAAAAACCTGGATTCTGTGGCACATAAACACTTGATCCAGGTCTCTGATATCAGTCTGCTCTCTGCACAGCTGTGTCATCAGCTAGTGTTACATAGGAATCAATGTAAAAGCTGACACAAAAGTGAAAGTCTGAGTTTGGTAATACAGAAGATAAACTGTAGGCTATTGTTGTGCATGTCCTCCGTTAAATCTTCAATTTCGTTACAGATGTTCAGATGGAGGAGCCAAATACAGGCGGAGTGGGGAATGTAGGGGAGTCCTGGCAGCCAAAAGCCAAACTGGGTTCATCCTCAACTGCTCTGGGACCTCACTTACTGCAGAAATTACATGAGTGTGGCTGGATGCAGAGAAGTCAAACACATGCCTGCACTGACATAGAAACCTAGATAATGTCAGAGTCATGTATACAGGGATAGGAATAATCCGGTTTTTGAACATGAGCCCAAATATGAACAAAACCAGTATACACCGATGCCCCTCTCCTACTCAGCCTCCATCTCCTCCTTCATAACGCGTGCACTCTCTCACCGCCCATCTTAGTCTCAGCCTCCCTCCCCTGCTCTCACACATGGACTCCATGGTAACCTCTTTTGTACATGTGATTGGAATCCTACTTCATGTTGCCTCTTACACTGACCCAATTAATACAAAACACTACACACTATGCCATGCAAATGATTATTCACTTGGTCTGTCTGAGAGCATAGCTCACACACTCAGTCCCTCCACTGCTGATAATCTTTGCTTTCACGTCTGTCAAACGTCCCTGTCATTTCCAGTAAAATATGCTATTTGTCCACAGACATACAGTGGCTTTGAAGTCTGAAATAACTGTGTTAACTGGACAGGACCACTTAGCTGATCCCTATGGCAACTGTGAGGACACACACACACCCAACATCTTGTGAATCTTTCCACGCTGCTCCAATTAGGATCCGTACACAGCATCTGACAAACACGTTTCACTTGCTTCTGCCTTTGTTTCCCCATGTTTTCACATATCTTATTCAGCAGTGCTGAGTCATTATGTGCGGATAATGAGGTGGCTAGCGTAACTGTTGCGGCTGAATTATTTACAAGGGATTTTGGCTGTGATGAAACACTTGTTATATCGTTTCGTATTAGAATATCAAATCAACATAAATCTGCTGTAGTGTAAACAAATCTATGAGTTCCATTCAGCTTCAGTAAATCACGTTAAGCTCTCCAGTCTTTTGCTAAACACCAAGGCAGAGTGGAGTTAAAGACATTGAAGTGACATATTGCCTTTTCCAGGTGCAATACCATTCACGCTACAACTATTAATGAGACAATATATTGATTTGTCAGAATGCATCAGACTCACGTGCTACCACAGATTATTAGGTGTGACAGAGGCAACAAGTAAGGCTGAAATTCAGTCTTGGAAAATCTGCACTTAGCCAGGATGTTGTTCAAAAATGAACCGTCTCGTTATCCAGAATCACAAATTAGGGCAGCTACAGGAAAGAGCATCCTTAATCTCAACTAATAAGGCTCAGCAAACCTCTCCTAAAGGTCCAAATGAAATTGTGGCACTTCGTACAATCACTGCCCACAGGAAATAGAAACCAAATGTACAATCTGATGTTACACTGTATTTTTCCTGCAAACTGAAACACAGAAAATTAAAACTCAGCTTTACATAAATGTAACAGTGGTTACGATAATGCTGATTTTTTTCTTCATCACTATACAGTCATAATTTCAGATATAAAAATTAGTGGTGTTGGTATCAAAGTTAAAATTCTGATGAGGAAATGCCACCTTGTACATGCTCAAAGACAGCACGTTAGCTGCTCTTTCACCCTTGCTGTGAACCATCTGAACTCCACTGGTGCTCGGTGCTCGGATACCCCGGTGAACTGGGATATCAGCTTGAGTCAGCAGCATCCATGGGGTCAGGCTGCAGGGGGATGGCCACACAACAGATGGATCCCAGCATGGTGCTAAAGTTACATCCTCTTCTCTCCACCCATTGGAACACTCCTCATACTCCACAGTCACTGGTTTGTGACTCTCTGTGTGTGTGTGTGTGTGTGTGTGTGTGTGTGTGTGTGTGTGTGTGTGTGTGCATGGTGGGCATGTGTTAGCAGGTTCTCACCTTTCAACAATGAGAATTGGCAAGAGAGGGACAAGCAATTATGTAGGATGACACAACAGATGGCATCTTATTTACTTATAAAATATATAATAAATGCTTTGCATATCACAGAAACAATGTGAATAAAAGGGATTTCTAAAATTACGATTTCTTCTTTCATCTCTCGGCCGTACATTTTTTTCATTTGTCACATCAACTGCCACTGTAAATTAATCGCTTGCAATCTGAGCTGATTGCTTTTAAAACATACATGACCAATGTATCCTGCTGCACTGTACGTTAAGCTGTCAGTTAAATGTCTGACCTTTTAAAGCAAAGAGGGCGTGTGCTCTCACTGGGAAAGTAAATGCACAGGTGGAAGACAGATTTTGGACAAATAGCGTATTAGTCAGTGGCAGACCCATCAGGACGAGCGAGGCAAGCAGTTAGAACGATACAGGAGTGGACGTGATGTTTACGAATGTTTACATTCATCTTGTAATTTCCTGCCCTCTTGTGGCTGACGTAGTTGTGGAAGCTAGCATCTATCTTTTCTGTCATTTTCGTAGACGTAGCTGTGCAGGAGGGAGCAGTGGTTTTTGGTTGTGGAACATCCTGGGATCTTTGAGGAGTAACTAGCTATAATTAGCTACAGACAACCGTGCTTGTCAAGCTGCCCTTGACTCAACTTCCACTGTTCTGAGATGACTTATGATAGAACACATATTATTATACACATGTGCAGATGCATGTGGAAAGTGTACTTGCACATTAGAAAATGACTTTAACAGTCTGTTCTTCCCAAGTGTTAAGAGGCAGCAGCAGCAAGTAAAGGAGGAAATTACACTGATGTACTACCTCAAATCGGTGTAAGGTGTCTTGCTAAGGAGTTGCGGTGTATTGTGGAGCAGCTTTTAATAACTCCTTTTGCAAGGAAAGCTTTCACAGACAATTTATTCAATTTTCTTCTTGCCTATCTGTACAAGTCACTGCACGCCACTGTTATTAGTTTAGTTTGAGAAAGACGTTTACAATCTCATACAATTTTTTTTTTTTTAGTCCTGTAAAGATGAGAAGAATTTAAAGAAATACAAGGACTGTGGATGAAGCCTGACATGTTAAGCTTACATAGCCAGTTGCGGATGATTTGAGACTAAATAAACTAAAGTACAAGCCTGTATTTGATGTCTATATAGTTAGAAACAAAATGTGATTGTACCAAGCATTAAACCTGATGTTTTTTTTAATTTTCTAATTCTATCAGCAAGATAAATTTGTTTTTAACTGAACCTCTGTTTACTGGACACTACAGCAACATGCACAGCCTCAAGAAATGACACCAATAGATTTTAAGGTGGTAGGAATATAATACAGTACATACTGAGGAGCACTCACACAAATTTCATTTATGTAATTTCTTACATAGCACTGTAACTATACACTGGTAACTATTCATGCATAGGAGTGACATTGTGCAGCCTTTAGACTCACTGGTCGTGTAGGTAGTTCTTACTGTTCTGGGCTGGGAAAGCTTAATTTCATGCACTGTTATCAATCACTTCCATTACCACAGCCCACATGCATTTGACAGCACAGGAAACAAAAGGAAAATGAAACCACAGTGAGTGTTTATGATGGAGCACGCTGCGTACGTCTATCTATACTTTAAGCCCTGCTCTTGCACTCTATTCTTAAGAGTAAATGCACAAGTGTTTTGATTGATAACCCCTCTGTATCATTTCAGTCCTTCCTGGTGCATTTATGCGCTCCCTCAGCAACTCTCACAGCTCTCCCTCTCACAGCTTTCTCTATTGCCTCTCTCAATCAGCCTTGCCAGGCCTATAAATACAATGACAAATCTGGCAGTGAGTTTGAGGGGGGATTTTTTGCACCACTGCGCTCTTTTGCAGAGACACAGCCACAACATGGCCACTGTGCAAAACAAAGTAATGTATATTTCACTCTTGTTCATTTATATGACTTGTGGAGAAGCTGTGTCTGATGAACATTACCGGAGTAATCTCTCGAAAATGTCAGAGGGGGCAAGGCAGCCTCGTCTCTTCTAGTTGAGATGTGGTGCGAGGCTGGATTTCAATGTCCAGATCGTAAAGTGATATTGTAGTTCCATTGCCCTAGTTACTGGATCCAATTTAGGGCATCGCTCAACCTTAAATTTGTACCTGTCTGCAGTAGCGGGGAAGCCTTGTAAAACCGTAACAGGATGAGCGATCGACTCATCTGTTCGTAATGGGACTGAGCTCACTGGCCAGTGCTCATAATTTGACCCGGAACAAGCTTTGACAGAAACAGAGCACCAGATTAAGATGCATTTCTACCGCACCTCCCCCTTTCTCCTCCTCTTCCTCCACCAGTCTGCAGCTCCAGCCGCTCCCTCTGACTTTTTTTTTTTTTTTCCCCCTGCTGGCTGCTCTTATTCGCTGTGAAATTTCACATTAACCTCCTGTAACCCGCGCAGAGCAGGCAACACCAAAGCAACTTTCCAATCCACAAGCACTCCTCTCAGAAAGATAATCGTTTGCCTTGTCATTTCTCCGACCCCCCCCCCACTCCCATCCAGGAGATAAACTCTAGCACTGGAAAGAGCAACAATTTGCAGCAGGAGCTCCTGCACCGCGGAGACCTTACGATCCCATTCTGCAGTATCAGACGCTTAGGAGATGAGGTAAGCCTGTTTCTTCTGCCTCCCTTTCTGGTTATCACCCTCCCACAGGCAGACAAACACAAGATGAAGGGTCCTAAGGGAAGCAGAGCATTCAATACAGTTTTGGGTTTAACTACTATTTTGACAAAATATAAATCAAATCTTCTGCAGAGTGACAATAGAGATCGAGGTGAGATTAGGAGTAATTGAATAAGAATCCTCTTGCAGGAGGCCAACTGGAGGCTGAGAAGCAGGTTTGATACCTCGAATTGGATTTTTCTATTTATGAGTGACACGACTTACATGTAAAATCTTTTTTGTTTTGTGGACATCAGTAATCTTACCAGCTTGTCTGCCTTCATTGTTTTTCTCTCCACAGCCCAATGAACTGTTATCGGGCCTAAGCCTCCCACGAACAGCGATGGGGGGTTCAGAGTCACTATGAAGTAGAGCCTACTTAAGTCCCCTGGTATCTCAGTTAAGAATGTCACTTGCAGAAGTGAAGGACAGAAGAGAGAGACACAGACTAGCGGGCGGTGAATGAGGATTACAGATTTTTGTGCGGGAGACAATTGCGGCTTTAATTATTATGAATTGGTTTGGCTACAGACAGGCAGGTTTGAAAAGAAAGAACCTTGAGAATGTGCAGATCGCTCAGCCATGGCGATGGACTCTGCTTCCCTGTAGTCATCAAAGTCCTCTCTGCTCAATGACTCCTGTTCAATTAAAAGCCCATTGGACAGGAGGTGCTGGGTTTCTGCATTTAACCTCACTTGGGCAGTGCTGCAGTCACTTTTTATCCGCAGGACATAATTAAAGAATCAGAATTATAAATCAGAATTATAAATCAGAAATATGTAACCATCTTTCACGCTGCATGAGGCCGGGAACTACAGCTGACTACAGCAGGCAGACACTGAGCCTCGTGCAAAAACATTTTCGTATACTAAACCTCTTTAAAAAAAAAAATTTTCTCAGATGTGTTTCCAAATCATTTTCACCAAACTCTCTTAACTGGACAAGCTTGTTTTAAATTTCTTGTTTCACCCTAATGAATGGACAATCAGCACCCCTGACATTGTTATATAAGACTGTCTGTTCCATTCAGTTTGTAAGCAAATTTCATTCACAAAAGTATTTCAGAAGAATGAAAAAATAAATAACCAGAGATCATTATAGCCTGCAGAAGGTAATCGTACGCTATCACATACACATTTCTGTCACAAAATATGCCAATAAAAGTCATGGTGGCGGTGAAAATTATTTTGTATTAAATTTGTCTTAGTTATGTATTTCTTTCTTTTTAGTAGTTATTTTATTTCATTCTGTATAATTTGGACAGGTCTGTAAGGAAAAAGGGGTCACATGGACTGATGAGCTGAAAACAAGAGCTCAAAAAATAATTCACTTATCTTACATTACTTATTATCTAAGTGTTGTAATGAGGTGATAGTAGCTATCACTATTCTTTGCACCCTTTCATTTTCTTATCAATATGACAATATCCCTGCACTGCACAATGACTTGCACATTCGTTACCAAGTCTTTTTTTTTTCATAAATATATATATACATTGCTAGCACAGATGTGTGATCCCTTCCTTGACAATTGATGACCAGCACACAGATTTAATAGACATTAAGCTTTTGAATTTATGTTAAAGTCACAAATCTTTTATGATAAAATTGAGGTGTGGTTTGTTTTGATCTCACACCACAAAAGTACTACACCAGAGTTTGCTTGGAAGCAGACCCACCTTTTCAGGTGGACTTGGTCCAGCTGTTTAGTCAACACTAAAGTCTGATTGACAGCTTTCACACGAGCCAAACACAGCAGAGTTTGTGAAAACCGAACCAAACAGGTAAGCTGTATAAGTCCCGACTCGTGCCACACACGATGCTGGCAGTTACAGTTTTGTGCTGGCTGTAAACAAATCCATTTTCTTTCTCCTTCAGTTCTTTCACTTGTTAAGAGCCGTGCTTTGCTGTTTCTCCTGCTCTTAAAAATGATGCTTCAGTGGTGTAAAAAGAAAGAAAGCAATCCCTGTTTGCACTTTGCATTGTATTGATTACCACTGAGATTCACAACAAATGTACTGAGTCTTTATCATACGGTGTACCTATTGGATATCTGTCATGGATTCAAGCTTTACCTTGTCTGACACAACATGTTTTGTTTGCAGTTGGAGACTATGTGCCTGTTTATATGGGTACAAAAAATATTCTGTTTATCAGAAGTTGACATGTGATAGATTAATGCCCAGACACAGACGCATATAGCACAATCTGGTCACACTCTGTGACACTTGCACAAAATCCATACACACACATAGTCAGCACCATTTAAAACCAGAGACAGCCTCAACACACACTTCCCTTTTGTCTTCAATTCCACTTTTTTGTTGAATCTGTCAATTAAAAAAAGGAATTTCCTAAAACCCTTCCATTCCAGAGGCACTCTCAGCTGACTTTATTAATTAGCAGAATCCCTTTCAGTTAGCCACCTCCTCCCTGTTCCACTCTTGTCTAATATTTCAGGGCGCAAAAAAAAAAAAAAAGGCTCGGAACAAAGCAGATTGGATGAAATAAATTGTTATCCCAGCTAAAGCCCTCAGAAACCTCTCTTGGCTGTTGACAGAAGAGAGGAGGAAGGATTAAGTGGAGTTAGGCGATGAGACAGATGAAGAAGATGAAAAGTATGAAGCAGGAAGTAAAGACACGTTTGTGAAGAGGGAGACTCTTGAGGGACCATCACAACTTGCAAGGTGAGAATCATGTGACAGACGGAGACAGCTAAAGTATGCTACTCAGTATGCTACTCTTTGGTAGCCTCGGCGGCTCTTCAGCTTGTCCTTTAAGTTGTCAGTGGAGAAAAAGGAATTTGCCACATAGCTGTCCCTGAAAAATGAATAAAACTCTCCCTCTCAAAGGTAAAAATCCTGTAAAGCTTCTCAATCAACCTGCCATGTTTCTTTCCTCATTCACCTCTATTTGGTTTTAATGAAGCAGCAGCTTTCCACCGTGAATAAAATGTAATCAGTTCATCAACTAAATAGACTTATAGCAAGCCAGTCTATCTCATAACATGAGAGGCCTTAGTTATTATAAACATTACATTTCGCATTATTTTAATCACTGAAACTAAGTTCCTTATTAAACTGTATGCTATACTGTGGTAAGTTACATATTACTGTAAGAATAATAACACAGTTTCATTTCGGACTTTTGCAGGCTTAAGTTTTATTATTGTATAAAATAATTATTTCATTATTATTTATAGAACATATAGCACTGTTATAGTCATGTTATATTACTGTTATATTAATGTTATAATGTTTATTAATTAATTTACGGAGGACAGCTTTGTCTGAGTGTAAGTTGTAAAGTAACGGGTTCAGCAGTCTGCTGTGACCCCTGACACAGTGAAGCTCGGTGCCAGTTAAAGACGACTACTCAAAGAGAAACTGTACACTTCCTATTACCCACAGTCCAGAGTGACTGGAGAACAGGCATACACATGAAAAATTGTCATTAGTTACTTTACGACAACGGTCACAGAATTTTCCTTCAGATTCTTCTTCCATCAGCAAGAGTAGTAAAAAGACAACAACCATCAAATACAGTAAATTGTACTTGAAATATATCACCTGTACCGTTTATAACGTCTAACATTTCATACACACTAGCAGATTAGCTTGCTACCAGTGGTGCTAGCTAGCTATCCTGGTCAGTCACGTATCCCACAGCCTGCAGACTGCAGCGGTCTCTTGAGGGTCTCCAAAATGAGGAGACGTAGCAATATCTGAGAAGTGGAGCGAAAGTTGACTACTTTGCATATCTCACACACTGCATGTGCACATTTCACAGGAATGCTGGGGCACAAAAGCTGCTCTGCTGAACACCAGTGGGGTCACAAACAATTTCCAGTGAAAATGCTGATGTTAGCAACAGTATGCTGACCATTGTAAAATGAATCCCAAACATGAAATGGAAATGTACTTATTTAAATTGTGTTTTTAGCACAAAATAAATGTATTTGTATCTGCAGTGTGCTGCTCTCTGACTCAGGTCACTTGGGGTTTGAGTGAGTTTATAACGTGCCATGTGCCACTGGGAAACTGAGGTCAGCCAGTGCAAAATGAATGTCATAAAGCACCAGGTGTACGGGAATGTCCCCCGCTGGCAGCCATTAAATTTACAAGGGTGACATTTGCATTTTCGTGTTCAGTATGGAAATCAATGTCAGGGAAGTTTTGATCCATGTGAGATTCCATACGTCCCATCACCTTCCCTACAACAGGCACTGCCTTCAATGAATAGAAGAAAGAAATATGAAGACATTAGAAAAATATACAGCCCCTAAAATTAAAGTAGAAAGCACCTTTGGTTACTATGTTGTATCGGTCTAAAGAGATCCATCCACCAACCTGTCTCCAACCTCTGTAGGACAGGTCTCACTAAGTGCACACTGTCAATTCTTTTTGCATCACAACATATAAATATTTATTCTTAAGGGAATCAAACCCAAGAAGGGTTGGTGATTTGTGCAGACTTCACTGCTTAGCAAAAGCATGACTGGGCCATGCGCTTTTGACCTGATCTGAGCTTGCAAGAAGTGCAAGAAGTTCCAGCAATCCTTCAACACCACAATTTAACTGCACATCTTATCGTTTCTGACACTCCTTGTACTGCAAGCATGCTTCTAGTTTTTGCACAGAAAATGTTTAGATTCACCAAAATACCAACAAAAACTCAAAGAAGAAGAAGAAGAGGGAAAAAAAACATGATGAAAATGCCAGTTTCCTGGCAAAATGTCCTGCCGTACATTGTGTGCCTTCACAAAAATAGAGCCCATCAACTGCTGCAGGGATTAAACTGGCAAAGCTTCCACAAAACAAGCCTCTCTAACGTTATACAAACCTGCCAGGGGAAAAAAGGGGTGTAGAGCTGGAGCTGGAAGCAGAACGTACATGACAGAAAATAGCAGGAGGAGGAGGACATACTTTTTAGGCCTGTAGTCGGGGATGCTCCTGTCCAGGGAGATGCGGTCACTGAGCTGAGCGTTGTAGCCGTACTCCTCGTACTTCCCCTCGGCATCACGACTGTCCTCACCCAGAGTGGCAGCAGCTCCCCCCTGCCCGAGGCCTCCGGGTCCCTCCACCAGCCCCATGGGCTTCGCCAAACCTGCCAAGAGAATGACACAACAGAAAGACAATCATTGAGATGTGTAGAGGCAGACACGCTCACACAGAGAACAGGCAGAGACAGGTGAGAGGAGGGGTCATGCAGAGGAGCAGCTGATTGACATTCTGTAGCAGTGTGAGGAGACTGGTGTATGGCAGCTCAGAGACCCAACGGGGCTCATCCATAGGGCATCATTACACTGTCTGTCAATGAAAAAGCTGCAAAGCACCCACATGGACACAGACGTCACACAGATAAGCAGAGCATAGCAGAAGCTGGGAGACACACTGGTGCAAGGGCCAACAATAGAGACCAGAGTGAATTTATAGCGCGCAGCTGTAAGTCATATCCAGAACACCAGGCTGGAAACAGTCAGTGGGTAATCAGGGCTGAAAGAAAAGCTCTCTGAAGTCCACTGTGAGAGGGATTATGATTCTGATTATACCTGGTTTTTGATTGCATTTTGTTTGGGATGTTTACACTATGAGGATGACAAAGGTGAGCATTGAATTGTCATTTTAATAATGCATAACCCTGGGAAGTCATCCAATCAAATCAGAAATGAATGTGGAAAACGGGAGACTGTAATCACTTTAGGCAGTATGTTGGGAGTAACACTCAGACGATGAGTGCTTCACCGTCAATAAAAAAATCCACTTGATTTATTATGAGCACATTTTTCAGATGGATAAACAGAATATAAAAAAATCCACTTGCTAGGTTTCAACTGCGTTAAACTATAATGATCAAACTTGCAAATATGAGAGTCTGTCTAAGATTATGTTAGCTCATTGCAGCTAGCTGTAAAGTAGGGTAATAGTGCAGGATATACAGTAGGTGAGGTACTTTATATTATATTGTTTTAAGTTTCTTTTCATCTCTTTTTTCCCCAGTCTCTGTCACCTGCGATATCTGTTTTTGAAACTATTGTTAGCAGCATGAGCTTTCTACATGCTTTACTGTAATATTTTATATAGTATTTTGTATCACCAGTTCAAAACACTAATGTTCAAATACAGTTTTCAGCCAACAGTGGCACCTAAAAAGTGTGGTGCTGTCATGAACAGTGACTGCTGCCAGTGTTGTTATCTTGATGGGTGAAGCACACTGCCTGACCCTGCTGCTTTCTTACAGTCACAGTGTTTGGCTTGACATATTGTCATATGGTGCTGTCAAGTGATGATGCTCAGGCCAGTTGAGATGTGGTCCATAGTAAAGACTGTATACACCTGATCCCTAAAAATTCATTCCATGGGAATATTTCAACCCTCCTATCAGAAGATGGTGTAATAATACAGTAAATAGTACAGTAAAATAAGTTTTTATTTTCTAACCCACTTATGCATATAAGGGTAAATTTGGAACTGACTGCACTGACCAGAAACAGAATGATAAACACACATCTGTTTGGTTTGAAATGTGATTTCAGCGTAACCAGTTCTGACAACAATGCTTGTAAAGCATCACTGCTGTGTATTTTAAGTTAATTTGGTTTAAGACTCACTGATATTTACAGAGACCTTTAGTCCAACAAGGAGCCACCAGATGTTACACTGAGCCCCTAATGGCTCTGTATGTCTAATTATAGAAGCGGAGTGTAGCACCACCACAACCATGAAGAGGTTATTCAAACAGTGCCTGTACCATGCAGGTCGTTTTATCCCACAAAGAATCCATCTGTGTGCTTAGTGGTGAATGGGAGCTGGTTCTTGGCCAGCCCCTTCATGTTAGGCTTCTTTGTTCTAACATAACTAAATTCAGCACAGGATTTAATGTGTCGGACTTAAAATACCCCCCTGCTCCCATTAAAATGACTCACGATTGTGATTTAACAGACAGTCAGTTTAATACTGTGACAGCGACACTTTCAAATGGGGAAGGAGAAAAATGGGGTTCAGTGTCAAAAAATGAAAATGCTTGAAATAAAAAGGGACTAAGGGACTTTGCAAAAAACTTCAACACCATCCTCCCTAAATTCCTATATCAACCTCGATTTCAAGAGTTATGTGTTAATGGAACAAAATTTTTTTAAATAGCCCAAGTCACACATTAAGAGTGGAATTAGCAATTTCCAAAATGATGCTAAACATAAATGGTGTTTTCTTTACCAAGCATAGAAGCTCAGTTTATTTTTGGACCAAAAGCAACTGAATGAATAGTTAGTTTATAACTGCTGCTAATGCAGCACAGTCAGCACTGCAATATTTTCACCTCCCCAATAAGTAAAACAGGTAGGGTTGTGCTGAAAATGCATTATATTACAAGTATATTCTATATGAAACTGTATTTTAAAGTATTATAAAGATCCACATCAACTAGAAAACAAAGCTCTGACACACAGACATGCACTCATTGTTTCTGTTGTAGATGGTAAAAGGAACAAAAGAGCATGTTTTTGATTTTATTATGTGATATAACTCTTAAACAACTGAGTCTTTTTTGCAGTAAATCTTGCAAATAAAAGGAATAAATAAACTAAATCTGGGCCATAGAAAAATTAAAGACCCTCCCACCTCCGCCTCACTAACTTTTGTCCAGTCTCTAAATGTTAAGTTTTAATGTTGTCTGTCTCTCCCAGCCTCTGCTATTATTTGACTATTTAAACTTCCATGAAACTGCAGTATAATGTCAGATAATTGTTATTCGAGCCAAGCTTCCAGTGTGGCCTCCACAGAAAAATCGAGCTGCGTCTGTTCACCATATCAACAGATGGACACACAGACAGTAAATAAACAGTGCATACCAATGAAGAGCTCAGCTCTCAGCTTCACCCCTCCAGGAGCTGCGGCATAATCACCATATTTGGATGGCCTCAAATCCTTGGGTGCTACTGAAGATTTGTAATTGGAGCTGAATGGTTGCAAACTGGCTTCTCCCGCAAGAGGGATTTAGCATGCCCCACACCAGACAGTGTGGTGGCATTTTGACAAGTATGGGTGGGGTTCACGTCATGGACTAGCCATCTGGCATAGCGGCCCGTGTCACACAATAACACAGATACCCTCCAGAGCCGGAGACTCAAGTCTGGAGGGCCTCTCTGTCTCCGCGTGAGTCTTGGAAGCAGGACAATGCCTGCCAGCTTTGTTTTCTGGTCAGTGTGTTATTTTTCTTTCCCACCGCCCTCTACTTCCTCTGTCCGGCTGAAGGAAATTCCATTATGGGATGAGCGGCCATGGATACTCCCGGAATAAGGGCCTGAAAATCTCATTCACTGCTGTCTGTCAAGTTTAACAATTCTAGAAAAGCAATGTCATGATGATGAGTTTGTATAACCCGCATTAAAACACTGCTGCAGCAAACTGATGCTGTGTACAGGTTTTAACTGTAAAGTCTTATAGATCCTTTGCTGAGTTTTGTCATTATGTAGCTGCTGATAAAATCCTGTATCGATAATGTCTGGTTGGTAATTTGTGGTAGTTAAATCGCTCTGTCTGGCTCTGATTCATCTTTTATGTTTTCTCCATTCCGTCTTCACTTCTTGTGAAATTTGTTTGGAAGAAAGTCATACAAAAACACTGAATATGTTAACATTGCATACATTTATCAATAGCGAGACGCAAATGCATTTTTTACACAGCAATGTTTTGGGGGTTTTTTTTAATCCAAAAATGAAATGGACTGTGTACAAACAAAAAATAGAAGCTTTTAATACATTTCTTGAAGGGGAGAACTGGACCGTGTACATCTGTGGGTAGCGTACTGCACTTACACTGCGAGGATAAAAAGCTGTCTTCCTATGTCGGCGGCATGAGTTAAAAATGTATGTACACATGATCCAGTGAGTCACTTTGTATAAAAGCATCCAGCAAATGGGCTGTTATGTTCTGGTCAAAAAAAAAAAAAAAAAAAAAAAAGATGACAGTGACTAAATGCCCACACTGCTCACTGTAGTGATGTGACCGAGATGCTGACTTATAAACTAAAGCAAATATCATATCTCTCGTATTTGTCCACACAACTTTGAAAAATGTCCATGTGGTTCCTGTAAAGTATTCTCCCATTTACTATTCCCGATGTGAGTTCACACTCCAAGCAGCATTGTAACACTTTCACCATCTCACTTACAGAGCAATTATAGCCTAACATCTGCTTCCTCCACTCAGTCTTCGTTCCCACCCAAAGCCTGAGCTGGATGTGGATCTTTGCGACGTCAGGTGCCAATTCAAGCCTCATTGTGTCCGAGTATACATCTGTCTCTGTGCTTGTTCCTCACATTCGTCCAAATCCCTCTGACACGGCACATTAAAACCCACAACAGCTCTGAATAATACAGCAACCCACAGAATGTGTCTGATTTGGCTTTTAAAGGATAGAGTCTCAAATTCAAAGATGACCCCTTTTCTAATGAATGATTAAAGAGCAAGAGTGGATTTATGCGTGTCCAAAGTGATGCAGCAGAGCTCTAAATATTGATGGTGAGGGGAGGGCGGGGGATTCAGAGATCTCTTCAAGAAGAGGAAAATAACTCGTTCTAGAGAGGTTTAAAGCCTTCAAAGGCCAAACAAATCTATGAAATATTGAGAGCTGGGAGAAGAGCAGCATTAATTCTGGCTCTGCCACTCATAACAGCAGCAGGCATGTCAGGAGGATAACAACTGTGATTTGGAAATTGGTAGCACTAGACCCGCAAATTATCTCTAAACAAAGGAATGTTGTCTTTTTGAAAAATTTAAGTCATACAAGAGATTGGATGACAATGCAAAAACACCAAATACAGATGCATCATGTGCACAAATTGCACAAAGTGCAGAGGCAGCACATTCATCTTTTACCAGTTATCAAGTTTTATTCATTTTTTTAAGACTCTACATTAAAATGAACCCATTAAAAATCCTGTTAATAGTCTCAGTACGACTTCCTCTACCTGTTTGTGACACACACTCAACCATTCTGTTTGACTAAATACTGCCTCACTGGACTGCCTCACAAAACCACACCAGCATGTGTTTGACCTGTATTGTTGACAGTGAATAGAAAGAATCTTCCGTGTTATATTTGTAATTACTAATGTTGCGTTATCACGTTATCAGTTGTCTTCTGCTGTAAACTCCTCATGTAAGAACTCAACTGGAAGGTATGCAGCATTATCTGTGAGTACTTCCTGTTTGCACTGTAACAATGGATGCTCACACAACCACCTGGATTACTTTTCATATGAAAGACATGTGAATCTGCTGACTCTGTGGCAGGATCCAGTTAGAAGAAGAACTTTTTTGATTCCTTAGCTGAGTTCTATCAGTCTGGTGACAGATGAAAAAAACATCTGACTGCACAAATTCAAAAGTCATTTGCATCCGTTCAGGGTGCTTTCTCTATTCAGATTTGTATAAAGCATTTGTATCTGTTTACATCCTTAGTACTGGATGTAAATATTTCAAAATACTTTGGTTTGGTTTTGTCAGAATTCTCAAAACAATATGGTTAAACAATCAAAGTGCAGAGAGACAATGAAAATACATTTACATCAGTAATTGTCCAGCCCGACAAACCGGCGTCTCTGCCCTCCTTCATCAGATGTCACCATTAAATGATGGCAATGTAATCACTGCGAGACTCTCAGCCAGCAGTGTAAATAAGAGGAATGCTGGCTCCATCTGAAATTGTCATTATTGTCTGTGGCTGACTGCTGATTGTCAGGTGAGCCGCTGAATTCATTATCATCATTCCTAAAGGCTGAGCAGAATTGATTTTTATCTGTTTCTGAAACTGTTTTGTTGACCAGAGCCCAATCTACATCTCATTATTGGAATATATTTCATTTCATCAGGCTTCACCACGCTGTGATGTGGTGTCCCTGCAGCCGCCGCCATTTCACACACCGCACAACAACATATAGGCTTGATGTGTATCATTAATACAGTCAGAGCATCAAGTGTATGTGTGTATGTGTGTCAGTGTGGAATTTCTCATTCCTCATCAAGTCCTTGCCCCAGCAGGCTTAGCATATAAACAGCGTTGGTTTCTTTGCCATAATTGGGCATTACAGATAAGAAGCATATCTGGTGCTGCAGCTGGGCCTGAGAGGCTGCCATCCCATCAGCACCTACGCGCTGGGAGAAGGCCGGGAGTGACAGGCATGGCTGATGACAAGAGCCTCGGTGTGACCGTGAGCTGTGGGACAACAGCCGATCTCAAACAATGACACATCCAGCAGTGGTCAGAGTGGGTGAATTGAATAGTAGAACATTCACTCGCTAAAAGCAATATCTGTTTTCTAAGAAGCTCATTTTCAGAGAATTTCTGCTGATAAAAATCTGTTAGCGACAGTTGTCACTTCTGCTGGAAAAATTGAGGGTTGTCAGCCAGAAATAATAACCCTGTGCTTGTCTACCTGTCTGAAATCAAGGACCTACTGTTTCAATAAAGACTTTCAACGGTAAATCTGCTCTTATTACTACTGTACTGTGCATAAAGAGAAAGCCTGAAAGACGTAGCGAAGGTAACGGAGGGCGTCAGGCTTTTCCAAAGATTGGATTAACTCTTTAATCGTGTTTTCTCTGCACTAATTGAATATCAGTACATTATGTTGGATATTTGAAGCAGTAGTTCAAAATGAACATCTCAGCACTGACCCACAAAATCCTCATCAGTCAAACTCTGATGTTAAAAATATGCATTTCTGTCTCCTCCTACATAATGGCAGCTGTTCTTATTTGTGTATGCTGTTCATTCAGGCCAGTCAGACTCAAAAGGCTTCAGCAGGTAAGTACAGGCGAGGAGGTATTTGCCAGTTCTAATGCAGTACTTAAGGTCAAAACGCTGCTTCATAAGCTTGTCAACAAGATTAAAACCCTCCATCTGATTACCCAATGACGCTGGCACCCACAATGCAGCAGTGCCGCCGATAACCCTCATGTTGCTCATTTCTGCGCAGAATGGGCTGCTGATAAAGCCTGAATGTTGTTTTCTTGTTGGGAGTCCAGTGACCATCCATCAGAGGATCATAAAAGTGGAACTCTCCGACTTGTTTATGTCCTTCAGATCTAATTGGACCTTGCTTTAGCTCATGGCATGCCATTGGTAGGCAATAAACAACCGAAGGAATGGGCAATTACTGCATATCGCTGCCGGACATGGTAATAGTTATTGGCGCACCGAGTCCTCCTCCCACCATAGTTATTCCCAGCGGCCATAGAATACAATTTGTGGTCTGTGCACGATTTAGAAAAGGGGGCAGTGACCTGGGATATGAGGATATGATTAAGTATGCCATTAAAGAGCTCAAGACAAATCATGGAGGGATTGTGACAGCCAGCAAACGTTTCCAGCCTGTGCGCACTCCTGGGTGCTCATTGCCTCTGTCAAAGAAAAATTACATAACTGCAACTGATTCCTTTTTATGTCTCAAACTTCAATTGCACAGAAAGAGATTTGTGCCTGTAGTTAATGTTTGTGAATCGTAAATTCAAAGCCTCCGTCACAGCCTGACAGCGACTGTAGCATCTTCATCATAATATGTGATAATAACAGCTTCGCGAGCTTCTATTCTCTTGTGCCCATATGTTAACTGGAAGCCAAGAAACTGTGTCAGCTTTGCACTTAGTTTGTCGTTCTTCTCTCCAGCCCTCAACTGACTGTTACTCTCTGCAATTGGGGAAGACCTGCAAATTGCGTCAAAGCTACTTGGACTCGAAGGCGCTGCAGAGAGTAGTCAGTGTTGAGAATAATTCATGAAGCTGATATGATGTTCGCCAACAAACAACAACCGGCACAGTAGGCTCTGACTTTTAGGACTGTCTATGCCTAGTCTTAGAGGACATACACGCCTTACAGCCAATACTCAGGGAAAAACGTCAAATATGTTACACTTTAGGAAATACTGTTCTTCAAATTCACGTTTTAACGTCCATCCAATCAAAACTCGTATAAGACAAACACAAAATTCATACACATTTTCATCTGGGACAACCTCATTGTACAATCTCTCAAATAAACAGTAAGTAGATGAGTATTTCTTCTTCTTTCAGTCCTGCAAGACTTTCACAGACACAGTGTGTTTCTGTCCCATAGCAGTAATACCGTATGGGGTTGACAGACTCAGTTTCATTGTCTTTATATAAAGCTAAGAGACTGAAAGGATGTATTGTACTTTCTGAGATGCAATGCTCGCTGGCTGGATGCCAGATGCCAAGCATAACTCAAAGTGACAGAGTGACCCTCAAATAGCTGCTGAAGCTCAGGAATAATAACAAGATCATGCAGGGGGAAAAAAATCCACAGTCGCACTGTTTAGGGGCCATAAACCTGTGAAACGTCCTAAAACTACTGACTGACAACATTACAGTAATTGAAAAGGAGATACTGTATCTTTAACCGTGAAATATATTTTCTATTTTTGTTTTATGTGTTTTTAAATTCCCTGATTTCTGCAGCTAGCCAAAGGAGTATTAAGATATCTGTGACATCTACTGGTGACCTGCATAAAATACAACAACACAGGCAGAAATGACCTCCACCTGCACAGCCCACCATCCCTCACAGCCCTCCTTCATCCTGAGCTACAGCAGCCTGCAGTTTACACAGATGATAAAGTCACAATTTCCCAGGAGAGAACAGTGAGCTAGTAAATAGAAAGCGACTTAACTGATAGATTAGAAATCAATCAGCAACACTCTGCTAAGCAGTAACATTTCACTGTGATGTATAATGGAAGAACAATGCTGATTTCTCAGTATTTGGCTTGAGAACAAGATGTTTCAGCTTTCGTAGACGAGTGTTAGGAGTTCGGGTATTATCACTCCATTAGGATCTGTTTGCGCTGTGATGTAGTGAAGCATTTCTGTGGTGTTCTCCTACAGCACAGCTGACATTGCCTTGAAGCATGTCACCGAAGTAGTCATAACAGTATGTGAAAATGGCACTTGTGATTCCACTTAGCCTCAATAACCTGTGAACTCTGTGCAATCTGAAAAAAAAACAAAAAACAAACACAGCTAATTTAAGAAATATGTTTCTATGATTATGACAATGACCTGTGAAGGAGTCAGTGAGAACCTCTCCAACGTTCCTGTCAGCAATGGATTACTATCTTATATTGCACACGTTGATTATTACTCAAATATAATTTTAAGGATTTGAGTCATTTACAAGAAAGACACTGGTACTGGACCTTTAAAGCTACATGAGTAGACAGAAATGTAAAATATTTGCTGGTTCAAAAATGTGAGGATTTGCTGATTCGTATGCTGCTCCCCTCACTGACTTTGCTCGCTAATATAATGATTGTATATATTTATGTATAAAGAGAGAATATAATCTATATATAGTCATGGCAGCATGGTGCTTGATGAGATTTTAAACTGAATTCTGAGGATTTACATCACTGAAGTTATTACACTGATGGAAATAATGTCTTTATCTTCATGACTGTGAATCATAAACACTATGTTAGTTCATATTTCATGTGTGTGTATCCAGCTCAGTGTTTTCAAACATCTGTGTGAATAAATGCAAAAATAAATACCAGACTGTGTCTTTAACAGCAGTGGTGACTGCGTGGACTTTCCACAGGAGAATATGACCATGAGTAAGACAGAGTCATTCTGAATGTAACCTGATTTCAAAGATTGCTGCTCTGCTGAGGAGACCGCATTTCTGCCCCACAGACTAATGACCACGTGATGAAATACAAGTCTATCATTCCCTTATGGAGCCATTACATTAGACTCTCCTTCAAAACTCAGACAGCTTGTTAAATCTGATATGTTTCACCAGTGGTGAAATGATGAGCTGCTGCTGCTGAGACTCAGACCTTGTCTAAGTGGGTTTCTATGCAGAACTATCAGACATCAATACTTAAAGCATAAGTTTATGTGAAGTTTACAAGGAGTCAATTATGGGTTAAAGGTGTCACAGTCTGATAGGCTGTTAAAGTAACAGCCCAGTAAAGTCTATCAACACAAATGGTAGAAGCACATGCAGCAAGCATTGCACTGTAATACAACACCCTGCTTCATTAGACTCTTAACAAGCAGGGTTGGTAGTTTAGAGGCAGCAGACCGTTCACCAACACATCTGACACCACTTCATGTACACAGTCAAGCTGGGTTTTTTTTTTTTTTCAATAAATGAGGCTAAAAAAAAAAAAACACCTGGGTGAATCTTATGCACCATTTGGAATAATTCATAAAGCTTTATCAGTTTTGTTTTTTGGTTTTGTTGTTGTTGTTGTTGTTGTTGTTTTTTGTTTGTTTTTTTTTTGCTTTATGGTGATGATGATTTCATTTCCAGCAAGTCATACATTTTTCCAGTGTTTACATTACAAAGAGTATCGAGCCGTTTCCTACCGTTTAACTGATTGTAGACCACATCCTCCAGTCTCTCCAGCCTCTGGAGAATAGACTGCCTGTCCACCAAGTTGGAAACTTTGCCATTCCTGGCTCGAAGCCTCTGGTCAGATATACGCCCTATCTGGATGAGCTCCTCGGATCGGTCCTGGATCCTGCAGTACACCGAGAACAGGATAATCCCCACAAACACCAGAATGTTGACGGTCAGCAAAGTTTTGATTTTGCGTGCCACAGCCATGAAAGAGAATATCGTCTGGCTGACTCAGTCAAGCCCAGCAGCTGTCCATGTGTGGTGGCCTGCTTTGTCACCTTACTGTGTATTGCAGGGATGGCGGTGAGGGGGGAGACTGATTTTCAGCTCAGGGTGGGGGTCAAGACCCGAGGAGCTGCCGGATCCGTTCAGCACCACGGACAGCTCAGGAGGCTGCGCTCACTCCGTATCGGGGCATTTCATCCGTCACATGGAAGTTCAAGGTGGGAAAGGTTGCAGGCGGCCAATGCGCTCGGCTCCAGCTTTGAACCACTGCCTTTTTTTTCCCTTTTTCTTCTCTTTTTAAATTTTTTTTACGGGCTGATGCAGCTGCACACACGCTCTGCTGTCCTTTGAGCTACATATTACAGGCGAGAAATGACGCCACGGAGGGCATTCATCCTCCTGAACAGCCCACGGCAGTTGCAAAACATCTCTCCTCCGCAACGTGATAAGTCGCCAGTTCTTTAGCTCCAATATGTCTCGTCCATCTTACGGGAGATACGCTGCAATAAAACCTCGTATCCGAGCATCCTCCAGCTATCACTGCTTTGCTGTGGCATCTCTTTTCTCAAAGGCGGCTGTGGTCACTCGATCCGTCCCGCTCGGCGAATGTGAACCGGAGGAGCTTATGTCCAGAAAATATGTGCATGCTTCAAAAACAAGGCGGCGTTCTCTCTCTCTCTCTCTCTCTCTCTCTCTCTCTCTCTCTCTCTCTCTCTCTCTCTCTCTCTCTCTCTCTCTCTCTCTCTCTTTCTTTCTCTCCCTCCGTCTCTCGCTCTGTGTGTGTGTGTTCAGTCAGTCCATCGTTGTTTCCCTTATCGGCGGTGCGGAGCAGGACGAGTTGAGCGCAGATTTGCCCTCAGATGCTGCGAAACGATGCCGATGCTCGGTGTCGGTGGGAGAGATGTAGCCGGGCTCTGGCATGCTGTCTCTCCTCCCAGCCTCCCCGCTCTCTGTGGAGGGAGGAAGAGCCGCCGCTGCGTCCTGACGTTCACAGGCACAATCATGAATATTCAGGAGCTGTATTGGGCTCGCAGGATAAAATAAACAGCACGACTATGAAAGCAGCAAATACTTCCACTTGGCAGAGCAGCCTTCTCCCCGTATCAGTTAGTGGACTGTGAAAATGTGTGCAAAGACGTGTTAACAGATTTTTGTTATCTGATCCGTAAGGCGTAGGTTAACAGTTTCCATCTCACCTCTGATGCCACTGCCAGGGGAACTTAAAGCTTTAGAGCTTAATATCCACGTTGCATGGACATTATACATTTTTTTTTTTAAATTTGTGTGTTATGTAACTGCCCCTGGATACATGCATGGTCAACCTCAGGAGCAGAATCATCATTTCATGAATCACATGCTTGGCCAGAGTTTCAACTCTATCAAATCAGAGCTAACAAATATATCCTCCTCCGAATAAATAAGCCATTTTTAATCAAACCCACTGGGAAAAGAGGTAGAACTCATTTATATTTCTATTTCAACCACCTCCAGAACAGAGGATTAAAAAAAAAAACCCATCCACCTCACATTGCAGCCTACTGTGTTGACTGACTCTGTTTACTCTCTGTAAAGTGCAATGCAGAAACCCAACAGCTAAAAACAAAGATCTTTATGGACATGGATAGTATAGATCACAGCCTTGCAGTAAAGATTGTAACCATCAGCAGCCAATTCAAATCACTTCCTCTTCACAGCTCAAAATACTATTACCTCCCTCCTGCCCCTCATCTCCAATTCCGAGTGAATTATGACTCAAGTAAATCACGTACAAAGAGATTCAGTCTCACTGTGTACTTTTACTTGATTAAGCAAACCCAGACATGGCACAGGCTGCCCAAAGCACTTTGATCCCACTTCACACCCACCAGAGGATCTCAGATTTATACTCTTCAGTTTGTTTGCTTTTTTCACTATAATCAGATGGCAGCTGTAACTGTAAAAGCCAGACTGCACAGTTCCCTGTCAGAGGGCCTCTGGTATGAAAGCGTGGTCTTGTAAGTATTCTCACACCTCTTTAAATGTCTTGATGGTATACCCCTTCAAGATGAAAACAATTCTGGTTTTCTGAGAGCAGACTGAAGGGCTTTTATTTTTAATCCTCTCGGAGATCCCTTTCAGAGTTGGAGAAGAGTGGCGCACAGTGGTGCTGAGCGTGCTCCTCAAAGAGCACGCCCTCATCATTTCTATCAAGACACAAACTTGACATGCACAAGAGCACTGAGTCCATATATTGGTCCATATATTCCACAAAGTCCAATCCAAAACGTGTTTAAGTATGGTTTTATAAAGGAGTAATATATATATAATAAGTATTTTAGATTAAAACGTTCAAAAATGAACTAAGATTAGCAAAAATAGAATATATTAAGAAATAAGCTTTGACATTATGTCAAAAATATCTATGTATAATGTCGCAGGTATCTACTAAAGTTAGCATGCTAACCAGGCAGCCCCATCCTGCCCTGCCTCTTGATTACAATTTGTACCTCTTGAGGTGATAGTGAGGTACACAGTACTAACCTCGCCCTCCTTGACCTCTTGTGGTTTGTCCTCTACTCCTGCCACCACTTCATCTTCCCTGTCTCTCTGACTGGGCAGACTGGGTGTGAAATCGTTGTCGTCAGTCTAACAAAAACCAAAGAAAACAAATTACCAGTTACAAAATCAGACTGCTAGGTAAACCTGTGTGGAAAGCATTATTCACCAGTCCTTACAGGTTTGGTAACATGTCAACAACTGCCCTGTGCTGAGGTTAGATTTATTCAAGCTAGCTCACGCTAGCTCAACATGAGGGTTGAAACCTGGTTGTGATTTGCCAGTGAGTCCAGTACCAGAACATGCATGCAGTATGGTCTCATGCACACTCTGAATGACAGGTATACAGGAAGGGCTGGTAAAGAGACCGATGGGGCATAAAAACTTTATGGATTTTTTAATAGCCCACTGATGCGGCGGCCCACAGGGATTTGTCCTGGTGTGCCTGATAGCCAGTCCGACTAAGGCACAGGGAAATTTGAGGACAGAGGAAGGACCAAAGAGTCCATTTCCTTGTTTCTTATGATAGAGGTGGACCCCAACCAACTTTCTGGAATTACACTGCCTGTACTACTATTTGTTTGGAGTATGAATTCAACTCATTGCCCCTTTAAGGGTGTAAGAAGTTCCACGGCACCATTCACAGTGATCATACTGTTCCCTGTGTTATAATGATACTGCTTTTCCTATCATCACCTCTTTGTGTTTTAATGATGGTAGCCCATGTGCTTCCTCTCCAGCCCTGCAGCTCTTGTGTTCCTCAGCTCTGTATGACAAGTACACTTCCAATAATTGGCTTTGTATGCAGTTTTTAATTAGGATTCCTGCTGCACATGAGTCCCATTTTCAAAAGGTGCTGATTTGATTCAAGGTCTGCAGAAACAGACTGTGGGGAAATCACTGTTACAGCCACCTCAGCCACCATGCAGGCCTCAGCACAGCTGCTTATACAGCAGCTACAGTATCACTGCCCCCTGCACTCCTCTGTAAGACTCTCTGAAGACTCCTGTGCTGTTTTCTGCATTCAGCACCCTGTGCACCTCTGTGACTGCAGACACTGGCACTGGAGTGTTTTAACCATATTAACCTGGGTCACTGCCAGCTGCACCTGAGTCAACCCACTCAGTGTTTCTACATAAGCCACTTGAACATATCCAGTGGGAGGGTGCAGGCTGGTTAGAACTCTTTGCATCTAGTATTCATCAGATCTGTATTCACAGGAAACATGAGGTAGAAGCTTCCACAGTAATTACCCTGTAAAGTGTGGAGTACACTGCCTGCATGAATCAATCTGCTACGTGTTTATCACAAACATAAGTGTGGTGATGAAAATTAACCTGATCACATTAAAGTAATTTCTTTCCATTATAATAACATATAAAAGTCCCAACAAAATAAAGCAATTAATATTGAAGTTGTTTTTATTAAAAGAAAGAAAGACTTTTGAAAATAAATCCAAAACTCTACTTTAGCCCCCAAGGCACAAAGCACACAAACTTGCACAGGAAACTGTGGCTTGCAAGTTAAGGACAAATCTCTTAGCAGACGTAGTGAAGAAAGATCTATCTGACTAGCTTATTTGCTATATTGCCTGCAAAATTAAATTAGCTGTGAGCTTTTCCCATAGCTTTGTGCTATCACACAAGAAAGACACATTAGCCAGAAAGCTAATGTGTGTTGCAGTTTAATGTTGGGTCGTCTTTTTCTGTCATCATGTCTCAGGATCTTGAACCAAATAAGAGAAACCAAAGAGAAAATGACATTTTTTTCTAAAGCTGATAAATATTTTAGCAAAAAAGTTGTTTGTTTGCACATCCAGCAGATCTGGAGCAACATTTCATCTGGAGTCATGTTTCAGGAGACCTGAATATCAAAATGGGTTCAACATTCCCTCTTCTTGTAGTGTCCAACAAAAAAAAATCTGTAGCCCACAGTTTGTTGAACAGAGCTTTCGGTGACTGAAAACAGTTACTTAACACATCTATGAATCAGATTGCGGGCCACGAAGGACAGCAAACAGAAAGAAAGGAATTGCACAATCAGATGAAAATTCTCTGGGCGTTCATCACTATGAGCAACACCTTTCACGTTATACACATTTGATCTGTTGTGTCAATAAAAAATAATGAGTAGTGCAGCTTTAAAAAGTGATAACATGCAGTAAATACAGGTAGGTAAGAGCCTTGAGATGTCTTGGTTCCAAAGAGGATAGAAACCACTGTAAAACACAAGGTAGTAAGTGCTTTGTTGGGCATCATTTAGTTTGCTACACTCCGGTGATTTTAGTACACTGGGTATTCTCGTCATTTGAAGCTGCTCTTCACTGGCCTTTCGACATGACCGGACAGAGCGGATGTGTCCAGACAAGATGCTATTAAGCAAGGACAGCCAGAAGTCAACAGATCACACACATCTGCCGCTCAGCAGGACTAAATTTAACAGCAGAGTGAGAGATCAAAATAACTTTCTGTCAGCTTTTTTGTCTTTGGTAGTAGCGTGTTTGTTTAACATTTCACCCAGGTTTCAACACGCCACATGCCAACTCTCTGTCCTTGCCATTCTAATAGAATACAAAATGCACTCTTGGGTGTGTTGATAGAATTTAATGAGAGGAAGACCTTGTGTTTTTTTTTCCTTAAGTAGTTTGTATTCAGTTTAATCCAAACTAAGAGAATTAGTGAGCAATGAGCTCAAATTAAAAGATGTGTCATTTAAAAACCAAATCATTGAAGCACATCTAACCTTTGGATACTGCGACTTTCATCAAAAATACAAAAGCTTGTTTTTTTTTTCCTAAGAGGAAAAAATGGTGTCCTCCATTTGTATTCACTTGTGCTTAATATGCATAACTTTTTGCATAAGCACAAACTATCTAATTTGCCACAAGCTACATCAAGGTCACTGTGACCACTGTGAAAACAGGGAGGGGGGGCAGCAGGCAAATCTGATGCACCAGGAACAGTTGTACTGATGTAGCTGAGTAAATATTTTGTTTGTCTCTGATTAACTGACACACAGACTTGCTGTGTCGCTTTCAGAATAAAGCGCCCACTCAAAGACACTCGTTGGTCACTAATGTAGTGCTGTCTGCACGCCTGCCAGAGCTAAGTTCATACATTATCACTTTGACCCTGAGGCTAACAGCTAAGCCCCAGTTCTGTCTGCCTTAACTTAGCTCATTCACATTCTACCTCCAGCCACTTATCCCCACTGAGCTGCTGCAGGAGCTGTTGATTTGCCTAATGCCTTAACTAAATTAGAATAATAACCCTGCAGACTGGAATATGCTGTGTTCAGCTTCGGGCAAGTTTTTACATGTTTTTGGGTTTTTGTACAACATAGATGAGGCAACAGCTGAATGTTTATCAGAGCTGGGGCCTCATTAAGACTCAATGTGCTCCTTGACCTTGGCAGACAACTGTGGCTGTACCCGTATTGCATCACTCAGTGGCATCCCAATCACAAACACAAAATGCTTTTTTCTCAAGTGGGGACAAGGCGAATCTTGACCCTGTTAATGAGACAAAAGCAGCAGCGGATGTCGCCTCTGTACACATTGTTGTCAAACAAAACTGTGACAGGAATTATCTGTGCAAGAACTACCGAAACATTCAGCTGGAGACTGAGCACATCAAATATCAAAATGTCAAAATGAATGAGTGGATTTATCAATATAAACATACGCCTGTCTTCTCAATGTGTTTGTATTAATGGAGCAGGAACTCTCCAGACGCCCCAAATGTTTCTTGATTTATGGCAGAAGCAATTACATCTTGCCAGTGTACCGATGCTTGATGGGCGAATCGGTGCAGGTAATTAGAAAGAATAATGAAACAGGGAGCCGAGGGAATGAATCCCTGCATCAAAAAATCTAATCAAAGATAAATGGACTATCCATATTACCTAGTCATTATGCCGGAAAGATTATTGTTTTAAATCCCTGTGTGCACCAGCTATGGACTCTTTCTCAAACAAAAGCCATTACTCTGCTGACACCTCCAACTTGTTTGCAGACTGATTGATATTCTGTGGCTTGTGAGCGTTCCTCCAGTTTATGTTTTCAATTTCTGGGTGAGACAATGGATGAGGGTATTTCATACTGAGAAAAACAGCTATTGATGGATTTACAAAAGAATACAGAAATGTTATTAAAAATGCAGCCCAAAGCATACATTTGAGCTCAGACAGAGGCACACACACACACACACACAGTACACAAACACATGAAGCTCTGTGTGCTGGTTAATTCAATTGATGTATTAAAGTGCACTGATGGAACTTTTGTGAGGATTTCTATACTGTCAACACTAAACCCTTTAAACCAGATTCAGCTGTAATTACAAACAAATCCTCTGCTCAGTTCTTTAACTGGTTTAGTTACTGCTACAGAGACAAAAATAAACCTCAATCTCCCTGGAATTTTGAGACGTTTAAAATCCTGTATACAATTTAAAATTATCGCTTCTTACTAAGAAACTAATTCTGCTAAGAACAAAGAAGGTATGAAGACAGAAGTAATATACCAGATACTGTATATGATATAGTAATATAACTATTTTGATGCACAAGATACCCAAAAAAATGAAAAAGGAAAGAAAAATGTTTCCACTCACTAAGTATGAAGCTAATGGCTAGACACAGCTAGCTTAGCTTAGCACAAACACTGGAAAGTTGGAAACAGCCTGGCACTGCTTGTCTCCAGCATTTCACTTGTTTTTGTCCAATAACAGATTAATGTTCATACCACATTACTCTGCATGAAAATTAATGCCACAGAATGAGGCATTTGTTCAGCATCAGCCTAAAAGATAATACTGTGAAGAGTCATTTTCACAGTTTCTCCAAACTGTGGCATGGTCTGATATGTTTTGAAGTGATACCAGGAGGATATTAGAGTCCCATTTCACAAAATGACTCACATAATAGCTATAGTTGACAACAAACACTGCTTCAGCTTTCATTTTGATGTTTTATTTACACAACAAAGTGTCTGATGGGATGAGTTCAGGGTATGAGGGCCTGTCTTGCTCACTAGGAGGTGGCTCGGAGATGCTGATTTAGTCCAGTTTCTTGTCTATTTGAGGCAAAAAAGAACCAGCAGCCAACATCTCCAACGCCGACGCTCTAATCACAGACTCACAGCAGCAATCACAGACCTTAGTCGCTAATCAGTCAACACAAACACGCAAACACAAACAAGTCTACATGCATGTACATACAAACCAATGTCTGCGTAAATACTCGAGCATATACGCGTGCATGAAATGAATATGTATGTCAGCTCACCCTGTCTTCAGATAGTTTTTTTCAGTTGTCTAATTGCCATTTCATATGCTAACAAGAATATGTTCCAAAGGAAAAGCTGAATATTTGTGAGTATTTTGCATGAAAGTGCTCAGATTTAAAGATGCTAAATATCATTTTAGCTTTGATCTGAAATACTGTCTGTATCAGTTTTTAAAAACCAGTTATTTCACCATAATGAAACTTTGTACAAACAGTATGCCTGCATGAAGTAAAGAGACTCCTCAAAACCTACAGTACAAGAACACTGATGCCTACACTCCCCTCACACACACACTAATCTCTGCTGCCAGTGTTTCCTCCAAAAGAACAAAGTCGTCGTTGGCAGTGGGGATCAAAGCGCGCAGATGGCCAGACTGGAATTTACTTTCGGAGCAGAACAACACGCTGGCCATTGTTAAGCTAACGTTTCCGCCTGAAAACCAGCCCCAGATCCAAGCTCTCCCAATCTGCTTTTGGACAAAGATACCATGCTTTACATCCCATCACTGCCAGAGAGAATGTGACGCCGCGTTTGTCAGACTGGGGTTGACATGTAAGCATTCTGCCATTTGCCAGAAAAAAGAAAGAGAAAAGTGGAGGGCCAGCAGCAGACAACATCAAAGCAGCACGTCTGGTCCCTCCTGTTCAGACCCCCTTTTGCTCGATTGTAATTAAAGATAGAGGCGCAAGCAAGCAGTATGTCTCCCAGAGAAAATAATTATGTGGCTCTGCCAGTGAAGAGGGCATGTGGGTGGGTGTAGAGAGGAGGCAAGGGGGGGGGGGGGGTGAATGAATGTAAGGCTGTGCGGTGGCTGAGGTGTGTGTGGAAGGAGGGGAAGCCAAGCCACAGGGGACTGCAGTGGCTGAGGTCGAAGTGGGTGCAGAAGACTACAGGTCATTGCTCCTCTTTGCACTGTCCTCCATTCAAAATCCCTCAACACACATACACACACAGACACACACAACTCCCTGATGGCTGATTAAAGGGCAGAAAGAGAGAAAAAGATAGAGAGAAAGAGGGGTTGGGGGGTTGAATGTGTGTGTAGGGGCGTCTTTTAAACAACTCTCCTCCCAGAGGCCAGTCAGAGTGTAATGTTTGAGGGAGAGTTAGGATGAAATTATAGTCCACCAGCTGAAGCTGTCTTTACTATCAGACACTGCAGCTGTGTATCCAAATTCCATTTGTCTTACTGGTATTGCACCATGAGCAACCTCAATACTGTAGAATCACAACACTCACTAAAGCTCATTTTACGTGTTGGTGGCTTTGATTTGTCATTGATGTTTTTGCAGCATAACAAGATAGTGGTCCATGACAGTACCCCTAATGAGAACAGAGCCAGATAGTGATCCATGATGGTAACCAGTGAGCCAGTAGAGCAGGATGGTAATCCATCAAGCAGACATCATCCAGCCAGGATAATTGAAGATTAGAGGTTGTTCATGTTGCATACTAGAAAGAGAAATAAGAGATTGTAAACACAAACAAAAACCAGTAAAGCCGGGTCTTATCTACTGATTAGTTGTGCTTCTATTTGTGATTTGCAAAGACATTAAGGGATTGGATACTGGTAGGTGCAAAAGTGGTTCTGGGATATTAGATGTAATTTTTGTAAGTACATAGGTCAGATTGTTATACTTTCAGAAAGGTTTAGTGTGCACCTGTTATCGATGTATTATCTGCATATATGCATCACACTTAAAGACATTGTTTGAGAGAAACAATGTCATTTTAACAGGAGTTGGTACATAGGATACAAACATACAAACATATAACAGTTAGCAAGCCTTGAACTTTTTCTTTCTTCATTAAATCTCTTCAGCTTTTATTTCTTCACAGTATAGAGAAACTAGAAAGAAACTCAACATGCTATTGTGACAGTCTAGAGCTGTGTCCTTGTTGGCTACTGTATTAAGGGTGAGCTCACTATAGTAGTTCACCAACTAGCCCTGACAGTAGTCCCTACATCACTAAGACTCTACAACCACACATTCTGCAGATGCAGGGATAAATTTCACTTCAGGCCACAGTGTGACCAGAAGTGAAAGACAAAAAACACAGTGCTTCTGGGCTTTGGGGCTCGACTATTTCTTGCCCAGAAGCAGAGGCGTCTCCACTAGTTTCATCGCAACCTAACAGAAGAGACAAGGCACCTTCAGGAAGGTGCTCGTACGCATATTTGTTACTTTTGGACAGAGCCAGTTTCCAATCTTTATGCTAAGCTAAGCTAAGATAAGCGGATGCTGGTTGTAGTCATATATTTACTGGACAGGTAAGAGATGATTTTGTTATTTAACACTCATCAACAAAGCAAAACAGCTAATTTCCTGAAGCATCAAACTATTGCTTTAAAAGCCTCCGTGGGTATACAACAATAAGGATAAAATGGTCACTGAGGGCAATAAAACAGGAACAAAAGTGTTCCACATTTGCAGGTGTTTTAATAATCTGACAGAATCAATAGCAGAATCATCACACGAACATTAAGATTAAAATAAAAATTGTCTTTAGTCACAGAGAGCCCCATTTAAATGATTGTCATTGTCTGTTAAAGCATTTTTAAGTGGAAAGTCTTCCTTGGTTCTACCAAATACAAAAGAGGAGGGTTTTTTCTTTTCTTTTTTTTTTTTTTTTAAATACACGGTACCCAAAAAAGGGTTATTAAAAGAAGGCTTAAATAAAAGGAAAAGATAAAGGAGGATAATGGATCTTCAGAACATACAAAAATCACAAATTATCTTCTCGGGCATGGAATCATTTAATATGCCGTCCATTGTTATGGAGAATTCTCATGAAATGAAAGCACTACTGGGCCTTCAGATACTCTCTTATTACTTTGAAACCCAAATGGAAATTGAAGCTCCTCTGTTGTTGCTTTTTTTTTTCCGGCTGGCGTAACAAACCATGTTTGAACTACAGATTGCTTGCTCACTCCATTTTTCAGCAGTGGCATCTATTTTATGCGGAAAGGTAAGAAAGTCAATTGAAAGTTAATTCCAATGTGCTTGATTAATGGCCACTGGAGTATGCACTCTAATCTGTGCGCTGCTTAGCTGTACCATTTCAAGCCACACACAGGTAATTATTCCCTGCATTCTCCTGGAGTAAATGTTTTTGTTGCATCTTCACCTCCACTTGCAACAGTTGTCCTGTTTTCAGGCACCCAAAGGATGTAGGTGAAGGTAAAACCTGGTGGTCGAGTGTATTTCCACTCAATCATAATTAGAAAATTGGAGCTTGGAGCTTAGTACTGACAGGTTAAAATTCTTTTTAGCTGTCAACATATGGTGCAGGTCTTGGTGGAGTCCTGCTCAATCTGCAGATTGAAGCAACGTGTGATAAATTAAGGACAATATCAGTCCAATTCAATTAATCTGAAGGCTTTAGCACTGGGTGGGTTTGTATCCCACCCTATCTATTAGGCAGTAGACATGGGACATTGGAGGAAGGCTGCCAATGTAACCAAAAGTTAATAAAACACAACAGATACTTTTATTCCCTCTTATGATTAATTTGGAATGAATCACATAATCAAAGCAAACACAAGAAAACATATTAAAAACATAAAAACAGGACAGCTGGGAGGAAAGGTAATATTCAAGTTATGAACATGTGTCTCACGTAAAGTCTTGTCTTTGGGGTCTGATAAAGTCAGTCCAGCTTGACCATATATTGGTAAATCTATCTCAGTGAGGGAATATGTCAGTTTCTCCATTGTATATATCTGATGAACTGTGTCTATCCAGTCCTCACTCAAAGGAGCCTGGGGCTTCAGCCACTTATGAGTTATGGCTTTTTTACATGCAGCCAGCAGAACTGTCATAAGGGCTCTATCCTTGAAGATTATCTCTTGTGGGATATTGCACAGGGACAGAGCATCAAGTCTAAAAGGGGTAGTGGTTCTGAATATCTCTTTTAAAGACTGATGGATATTCATCCAGGAAACAGTCAGGACCAAAAATATGTTATAGTGTTGGCTTGGCGTTGCCTCCAACAATCTGAATTAATAGTTCTGTATCACTTCTGCTAAGGCATAATGAAGAATCAAACCAAACTCTTTCAACAAAAATCCCTCCAAATAACGGAACTTGTAGTTTTCCACTGTATTTGGCAGACCATATGCCACTCCTCCCCTGTAAGCAACCTAATACTTTCCATGTCCCATTTCTCTGTAATATACAGCACCTCCCCTGATTTTCTATTCAAAATGTGGTCATATATCCTGGAAATAATTTTAGTAATTATATTCAGTTATTGGCAGATCTAAAAATGTTCATTATTCCATCCTTTAGGTTCGGTTCACCAAATTCATGTCTTCTAAAATAGTGCTGCATTTGGAGGAACACCAGGGGATCTGCCTGTCTTCAGTCTTCTAATAGCCACATTCATTTCTTCCAAGTGTCACCTCAGCTCTGAGAATATTATTTCAGGTTCCTGTAAGTGCTGGTAGATGGAGTGAGTGTAAAAGTGTCTTTCTGTGAGTCACCGTCTAACTGATGAGTTGAGAATTTAGTTTTTGATAGAATGACCCCAGACACTGTTGAATCTTCTCCTGTTTAGGTTCATTCTCCTTCGTCTCAGTTTTTTTTTAAATTATCATTATTATTACATGAAAAACGCTGTCTGCTTGTTTTTTCTTTCTAAGTTTTTAACTTATTAACCAATAATGTAGATGCTTTGCCACCAACTTTACGATATTTGTATTGGAAAAAAACAAGTTTCAAGTGTCTTTATCCTCCCTTTGTACCTGCTTTTTTTTAAAACTGTAGATTATTTAATCTTTCCTGTCTTCATTTTTTAACAGCTGCACATGTGATAATATTCCTACTCATGACTTCCTTGAGTGTGTCACATAGCATTGCTAGCTCCACCTCCACCGTATCATTTAACTCCAAATAAGCCTGAATTTCCTCCTATAGTGTTTTTTTGATTTGTGGGCTATTAAGTGTACTTTAATTCAGATTCCATAATGGAAGTGTGGGTGCAGCAGATTAAGAGTATGTGTGGCTGTGAAATCGTGCAGCAATACCAAGTTAAGTTGTAAACTTGTTGTTAATTGTTTGCGCTAACCAAACGTACAGACAGATTGTCTGGACTATAGTTTTTAGAAATCTGCACTCTTGAAGGCGTTTGAAAAAAATATCTTTTTGAGTGACCCAAAACGCTGTTTGCGTGTGGACAAAACTCAGAGGAAAATGTTTGTTTTGCAAAGTCCATATTAGTGTGGACAAGGCCAAAAGGAAATATTTTTCTGCCTTGCATATTCTTCATTTTTCCCTTTTCAGTCCTGTACTCTCAGTCACACGAACCGAATCCTTTGACCATTTATCCCTTTTAACAAAGAACTGTGATGGACAAAGGAACAATAAACAAAGAATATTTCAGTATCAATTCTCAAGGCTTCTGAGAAATGACATCAACAGAGTCAGTTAAGTGGAGCTCTGAGGAAAAGCCTCAAGGGCGCTCCACCTCAACCTTGTTCCTCCACAAGATTTTTTGATCTACTCTTATCCCACGTATGAGTTGGCAACAATACACATTTCTGTTTAAAAAAATGAACTTAAATGACCACAGCTAATCAGATGGAGTCACCGGAGATAATTTAGGGGTGCCACATGCCAGATTCACTTACCCCCTCTCAGTCAACAGCTATGGTGTCCTTCTGTAGGGCCTTCACATCTTGGATGAGACTGCGAGTCACCATCCATCCTCTACGTGGGGCCGCTCGTGCTGACTATCTGCCAGCCTACTCCATTTAGTTCTTTATCCAGCCTTTTGACTTCAGAGATGGAGGTTTTAATTTCCAGTGGCAGTGAGCTCTCTGCTGTTTCCCATATGGAGTTGTATGTTTTGACAGAAGATGGACCTTCGGTTGAGCTGGATACGTTATTTGGAACCAGATATTCCTCTGCCTCAGTTGTTTCTTGATCTCAGCATGAACATATCTATTGTTCATGTATCTCTACATATCTATTCTTTTGTTGAGCCGGTGTGTGGTTGCGATCCACGTAGATCCTTTTCTCCTCGTGCTGCAGATCTGTTATGCCCCAGGCTTTGGCCAGCACCTGTTGCTTATGGTGGTGGTTGACAAATCTCACGAGTGACTTCGGGTTAGCATTCTCATCAGCCGGTCTGTGCTGGAGGAACCTGTGGGCTTGCTCCAGCTTAAGGGGGAAATCCTACTGTTTATCCAATAGCTCCCTCAAAAATGTCTCAGTCCACTGCACAATGTGATCCTCCACAGTAGAGCAGCAGTGATGTACCGTGCACCAGGCAAACCACAGAGGCAGCGTATGTCATTAAGGATCATCATATGCTTGTGGAAAAAGGTATGCCAGTGGAACTCTTACAAGTAACACAAAGCTGCAACATACCACAATCATCAAGCACATATGAAGTACATGGTGGTGGGAAGTGGTATAAGGGGACAAGACCTGAGGGTTTTGGTTTGTCTCATCTAACAGATGGGAAACAGCGGCTTCTAACATACAGATGAATTGAAAAAGCCAGGTTATGGTGTCTTCATATAACAAGAACTGTATGTTGTTGGAATGTGGAAGAAAGAAAATAATAAAGAAATGAATTTATAGACATATACTGCAAGACACATGCTGCAACTGAAGCTGAAACTGACAAAGCAAATCTGTGGATTTACAGCTGTGCTTAGCGTGCAAATGTGAATCTTATGTTGTCCAGGATGGAGTTCAGTTCAGTTTACATCCTTGAGGGTGTCCTGGCTCAGCTCTCCGACGGAGCCATGTCTTTTTCACCAGTTTCCTAATCCTGTCTGCATCGCTGCCCTTGATGTTTCCACCCCAGCACTCGAATGCAAAGAACAGAGTGCTGGCCAACACTGATTGGTAGAGTATGCTGAGCTGTGTCTTCACAAGCCTCCTGAAGAAGAGCTGATGTGGAGGAGAGCACCAGCTTGTTGGTCACAGGAGGGAGTGACCTGAATTCTATTTAATTCAATCCACAATTTCTCCAAATTTGGTTTGCAAATGTTATTTAAAACCATAATAAAACACATTAACTGATCTTTTACTTAAATCCATACTAAGTGACCTAATTGAAGTAGAGATAAATGAGTCCCTGATTTATTCCCTTTGAAGTTCGAACTGCCCCCTGGGGGGAGGATCAGGTCAGACTTTGGCTTTATTCACCAAACATTTCACAAAAAAAAAAAAATAAATAAATAAATCCCTGCCTGTGTGTGGTTCACACCACCAACCCTCCTGGCTCTTTCCATTAGGTTCACAGCCTTCAGAACCAGGTTTTAACAGAGAATGTGAGTATAAATGATTCAACAAACCAGATTAAATAAGGTTATCATTTCGCTATGGATATTCTGGGAAATCATTCAGCTACAATCATATAGTGCTATCAGCATAGTTACAAGATATTTATAGCTTCCCACTAACGCAATTTCCTTCAGTTGTTACCCTCTAAATGCTGTTGCACTGTGTGTTGATAACACTCTGTACAGAACAGGACACAAAAACATCAAAACCACATTTGTAATAAGCTTACTCTTCCATAATAAGGATCACTGTGATGCATACTTGAAACCTGACATCAAGTGGATTCACTGACAGTGTGGCCTATACTTTATGCAAATACAGCCTATTTCCAGTTTTTATTATATCATGCACTTGCTGAAAAGCTGTGGAAAACCTCAAATGACCTCCTAGCATGACGGACAGGTCACTGCAAAGGTGCTGCTACCTCTCTGTGGAAGAGTGCAGGAAGTTTAAAGGGTAATTGTTTTCTGCTACGCTGTGAGCAAACAGAATACTTTAAAAGCAGCAGCGGTAAATAATGTAGGCTTTCAAACACAAAAGAAATGCCTTTAATCTGCGATTTTTTTTCCCTTTTAGCAAATGAAGCATTTATCTCAGCATGAATAGTTTAGTTTGAATTAGATTACCTTAAAATGTTTCCCTAGAATGAAAGCTTGATTACTTTTGCTGCGTAGCACTCCGGATAAGAGTTTCATGTATCATAGGGACATAACCACCATTTGAAAATAATTAGATCTACTCTCAGAATGATTGCTCAAATGAAAAATGAACATTATGGATAAGCAGTGATGGAGCTGGAGAGGCATCATTATGATGCAAATCCAGAATAAGGCAACACAAAATGACCACAAAGACATGCAAAATGATGGCACCTAAGAGGCTGAAAAAAAACTGCAGTAACAGGTGTGTCAGTGATAATTAAGTATCATACTGTAGTGCAAATTTAAACTGTCAAGAATCACCAGGATTTGTGCTTTTGCCACTTCTTGCTCAGACCAGGTCAAATGTGTTTTACAGAACAATGTGCCATGTAGTTATCTTTAATTTATTTTCATTTAGGCATTTAAAATCTTCCATATTTTTTGGCCCTGCTAAGAGATGCAGCATGAATAATTTGACTTTCATATAAACAGAAAAAAAAATATTTGAGGCCAACTACATTTTTCATGCTAACTATACACAGCTAAATGTGAGTATGTGAATTGACAGGGATTGTCTAAAAATATCAAGCACGATGGGTTGTTCTAGCAAAACTGTGCCTGTGGTACGCAGCCAGCTGGCTCATCTCCTAATTTCATTAAACCATTTCTTTCATTGGACGGTGGATCTCCTCAAACCTTAAAAAAAAAAAAAGGTAACCAAATGTGTTATATCCTCCCAAGTTAATTTAAGGTGCTGTATACTGTATTTGCTTGGGGTGATGCTGCACCTCCCACACAAAGACATCAGTTTCTTTTTTGGAGAAGCTTTTGTGGCAGATCTGCTCTGCACTGTCTTCCCTATAAGGAAATTGTCAGAATTCTGTGGCGCAGGAAAATTTTGATAGGTATTGTATTTTCTGCTAATCCTGTGCACCCACACTGTGCACTGCTGACTGAGTTTTCCACCATGCATCAAAAGTGAGCATTCTAAATCTTGGTATTAACTGCATGGTATTTAAATGGAATGGGATTGTGACATTAGAAATTGCCACAAGACCCCAAATGAGCAGTTTCTTCTGTATCCGTAATAATTTAACATTTTTTTTTGCATATAAAACACGAAGAAGTATAATCCTAATGTTTAAAATGTATCTTTTCATGAATGTACTTAGCACTGCAAACTGCTTGAACACACTGGGGACAAAAATAGTAGTGGATGAAGAGCTAAAACGAATTACCCTGAAGCACTACTGTGTTGCAAAATCAGAACAGGCAATGGTGAACTGACTATTGCTGAACCAACTGCTCTTAAATCCTATGTAAATGCACATTTTTTTGTGGGTCGCCGACAAAAAGACAATGTTAACATTTATATTTCAGGATTTTGTTGCTAATATGTTTGACGGTGCAAAAGCAGATTATGCATAATTCTAGCATCACAAACCTTACAAGAGACTAAGAAACAGTACAAAGGTCAAAGTGGCCTTTCTGGCAGTAGCTGCTGCATATAATCCTGTGACCATAAAATGAACTGCACTCAAAAAAGAGAAAAGGCTTACCAAAGTATCCTTCAAAAGCAGTAGAATTGCTGGTTTTCTAAAATTGGACTTGAATATTTGCCATAAATAAAACTACTGTTTATACATTTTGTCACCTACATATATTTTATATTTATAGGACAGTTGAGAGATACAGTAAAATATTCCCTCAATCACATGGATATAATGTAATTTTAAAATGTTGGTCTATAAAAACTAGAATCAATATTGAAGCTGGGTGACATTTTGGATACCAGATACTATTACATGTAAATTTGAGAATTGATTTCTACTCTTAGTTTGCAACCTACCCATGCTGTTTCTGACTGACAGTTTCTAATGCTGCTCTCATGGGGAGTGTACAAATAAGCCAGTTAGGAAAGACTGTATCACTGCCAGCTCTCTCTCACACCTAAGTGCTGCTGTCTATAGCTTTCTCTTGTTGATTTAAAAGTGGTAATTTGGTATAAAGAAAGCTACTTCAGTCATGCATGTTAAAAATTGCTAAATAATTTGAATTTGTTTTTGCCTTATGGCTTATAACACTGTTAATGGTAAGGCAGTAAGCAAACAAGGGCAATTTATAAATCCAGCAAGACATGAAGGCATGAACATTAGCATTAATTTGGGGTTGTGTTTCTGTCCACCCAAAGATAGTAAATCCACATGAAATCTCAGCTTCTAACCTTTGTTTGGTCTCCACGAAGTTCTGTGATAATTATGTAGTCCGTTAAATGCTAGTCACGAACTGTGTTTGTCAGCTGTTTGGTGCTGGGAAGATATACAGTGGGTTTTTGAAGTGGTTTAGCTGAAAAACAACCTGCTGCTGGAGAAAAGAAGAGAGCGGTGAGAGTGAACCAAAACTGCAAAGTCATGGGCCTTAAAACCAAAACAATGAGCTGAAAGACACTAAAAAACTCCACAGGGCTCAGAAGTATCACAGAGGTGGGTGATAATTCTCCCTACGTTTGTCACTACATGCAATGCCTTTCACATCACACAAACTCATTTCATGCATTGTTAATATAAAAATATTGATCAGTGCAGCTTTAAAGTCTCACTCACTGACCTACAAAAGTCCCCCTAGAAAGTGTGAGCACATAAAAGTTACTCAATTACAGTATCAAAATGTCCCTGTGGGACGCTGAGCAGTGTGAGCTGTGCTTCCCGTGGAGAAAATATTCAGTGCACTGCGGCAGGTCTTTCTACAGACCACAGCTGGACCACAGTGCTCTGTCTGTCTGTCCCCAGCAGACACCCAAACACCACCAAGGTAGCAATTGAAACGGCAGTTGGATGCCCTCTCAAGCTGATTGAGTAAAGCTCATTATCTTCAGCTGTCACAATGAATCCATTTCATCAACGCAACAGCTCTCTGTATCAACTGTCGCAACTCATTTCATCCAATTGAATTTCACCCAGGCCCTTTTTATTGCTGACAACCTTGATGTCGCCACAGTCTCGTTTAAGCAGATTAACTTAACATTCTGATGAAACCTGTTATGTTGTCTCTGCTTTGGCCAGTGTTGATTAAGTGACTGTATAGAGTAAACAACACAAACAACCTAAGGAATATAACCTCTGAGGGAACAATTTACAATATTCAAGACATAAATTAAACTGAAGTCACAGTTGTCAGTTGATATATCTTGCACATATTATAAAGACAATCTTACATTGTCCTTTTGCCCTGAAACTTATATCCATCCATTTGTGTGTGTTTTTTTTTAATACAGATGTGGGTAAGAGGGAGCTAACTGAAAAAAAAAATGGTACTGACATTCATTTTC
This sequence comes from Toxotes jaculatrix, assembly GCF_017976425.1. Taxonomy (NCBI): domain Eukaryota; kingdom Metazoa; phylum Chordata; class Actinopteri; family Toxotidae; genus Toxotes; species Toxotes jaculatrix. Next base: position 22,362,036 of record NC_054400.1, read on the forward strand.
TGGGGGTTGCAGTGGCGTCTCCAAGCTACTAGAGATATATTAAATCCCTGGTGTGTTCTGGATCTTCCCCCGGGGTCTCATCCCAAATGGATGTGCCCAGAATATCTCCACACTCAGGCAATAAGGGGACATCTTAATCAGGTGTCCCATCTACCTGTACTGGTTCGTTTCAGTGCAAAAGAGCAGCAGCTCCCTGTTAGCTGAGCTCCTGCCACATACTTAACGACAGAACAATACATGCAGAAAAGGAACACATTTTAGCTGCTCATATCCTACATGTTATCATTGTGGTCACTACCCAAGTTTTATGGTTATATGGTAAGAATAGGAAAATACAGGAAGTCGACTGATTCACTTCAAATTCCAGTTTTCATTTACTATACCACCAAAAAACCGACACACCTTTATTGACTGTACCAATATACCTGCCTGCATCCATTACTCTGATTTCTGAACAGAACAAGACAGAGAATGAGATACTTAAACTGAAATCCCCAAACTAGGGAAGTAACTTGCTCTCAACACAATTCCTGGGGAGCAATGGCGCTATATTTAAAGTGCTGACCCTCTAACCAACTGCTTTACATTTGGTAGCAAACAACTCAATATATCACTACGTCATCTGAATACAGAAAAGGTGCATTTCTAAAGCCACTGAACTTGACACGACTGCAACATGTCAGTCAAAATTGCTCATGATCATTTCATTCAATAAGGCGTTATTGAACCCCCCCCCCCCCCCCCCCCCCCCCCTCAAAAAGCTCTCTACCTAGCTCTTTAGCTTCTGTGCCGTCAAAGTTCACCAAAGAGCAATTGGACTTGATGGCTGTGGCCATGAGCCAATCTGCTGATTGCACTGATTCCTTTTAAATTAACTGATTTTGTTTTAAAATGTTGCTGTTTTCACTGATGGTGTGACTGGGCCTTAAGCCTCATTTGAAAGGTGCCAGATACAACTGTACGTGCCACTGAGGACTGCTGAAATTTGGGACATTAGATCTGTGAGGACACTATGCATTAAACCTTTTCCATCAACATATAATAAACTAGGGCAACATGCAATTTGATTTGTATTAGTGAATATAACTCCTTAAAAGGATAAACTGCATCCTTGGCCACAGGAACCAACAAGTTGAAATGCTCTTTTCATAACCTCATAAACAGATAAATATTGATCTGTGGACAAGAGTGCCGCCAAAACCAAATGTGGACAGTGTTGCCCTTAATCGATCCCATGAGTAGTCCGCAAAGAGGTGGTTGTCTTTGCCTTTTCTCACTGTGACATTGTCCTCACAGGAATGTGGTGGGAACATGTGGGTGGTGCCTGCCAAGACATTTGTCAAACTGAATCCAAAACCCATTTACACTCTGATATAGACAGAGCACTGCAGCGCTCAGAGTGATGCAGAGAGGCAGCTCAGGTCTCCATATAATTCATGTATCATCATTATAAGCAGGAAGAAAAACAACAGCTCTTAGACTTTATTTTGTACATTGCTTATTTTAAATAGAAACCATCTACCTGGCTTGGAAGACTGTTGAGGTTATGACTATTTCTGTAATAGTCGATGATAAGTCATTGGTCTGTCATTGAATTCCTAAAGCACATAGCCAATATAATAACAAAAGGAAGCACAATAAACAAATTTCTGTGTAATAAAATCTCTCAAATGGTCCATTCTGTCATTATAGCTGAGCAATTGAAGATATTAAACATTAAAATAACCACAATGGCAACATACAATACTTTTGCTCAGACAAGTTTTGCAATTATATGACTCTCATATTTTTCAGTTTACAGCTCTGAATAAATTGCTCTAGTCCAGGAAACAAAGAGCATCTTTTTTTTTTTTTTTTTTTTGTTTTATTTTAAATGAACCAAACACTTAAAGCATGTTGCTTGAAGGAAGAGTCATTTCTTTTTCCCCATCTCTAGTAGTTAAATGCTCTTTATCCAACCAAATAGAGACTGGAAGCATACGGAGAGAATGCATAATGAAAAGCAGCCTAGGATTCCTTGATAGCTGTGGAACAAATGCCCCTGCTGGGCTTGCTAATGAGTTTAACTTGATGCTCAGCTATTTTCTTCCCCCATCCACATATTAATTTCATGCAAATGGGTATTCACCACTGAGGCCCCTGTGAATAAGAACACAACATGCTTCCTATGGTTCCAATTTTGTATTATCTCACCAGAGTGTGTGTACTGGCTGTCCATATGTCGTATGGCATGCAGCGCTGTATAACCAGGTTACATATGTTAGGAATGGACAGCCAGTTGGTCTTCATAGGTTTTCTGCGAGCTGACTAAATTCTGCTGAGGCCAAAGCCTGACCGTAACATACACATAAGAAGGTCTCAACCTGGCCAAATTCAGATTCCTTCAGACCTGGCAATCTGGATTCCTGGTCTTTAAACCACTGCATTACACTTCATGGGCCAATAATCACCAGGTAATTTATGCCTCTTAAAGAGGTAAGCAGCTCTATTCAAATCAATGTGATTTTTTACCAGCGTAGATGTGTCTCTATCTCTCTTGTAAAGCCTCTGAGCTATAGAAAGGCCTTGGCTCTGGAGGGTAAGATCAATAGCCCGGGAAAGCCAATGGATTTCCCTAAGCCTCAGTGTTGTGCTGGGGTTTTGATTGGTTTGTTTTATGGGTTTAGCTGGATGAGGGGTTGTAAACTAATAGCTCCAAGCTGCTAAATATTACAGGGAAAGGCAGCAATAAAGACTTTAAGCCCCAGACTGCAGATTCAGCTGTGGATGGCAGGTGTCCACTCAGCACACCCGAGAAGGGGATGGTTGACAGGACCACTCACGAGTGGGAGAAACGGACGCCATCAGCAACAATCCAGAGGAAATTATATCCGTGGACACTGGTGCTATTGATTGCTAAGATATGTTTTACAACACACGTGAGCCCTCACAATGTCGCCTTAGGCATAAAAGCACCGTCGCCCTTGTGGAGGTTGCTTCCTTCAGATGGTATGCAGGAGATAATGACTGCAGTCATTAGAAAATGAATCCATTTGCTGTAAAGATGTGAGGAGAAGAGTGCTGTTCATGGTTTTGATGCTTATATCCCTCTGTTTCTTTCTATGTCCTTGCTCACAGCTCTATTTTATGGTAAATTTATTTATAGTTACATTTACATATAACAGCCATTTATGAATTTGTTCCAAGTTACATCTTAGAACAAATAATAAAATGAATGCATTTAGAAAATATCTTGCAAATACAGATTCAACAATACTTTTCAGCTTTTTACATATATACTGCATTTGCACAGTGCAGTAGATAATACTTTCTTTGTATTTACAAATGAATGTAATTAGCTAATTATATATTATTCATTACAAAGCTATAAATTAGCTAACTTCATCATCAGCTGTGACCTCAGACCTTATATCTAAAAACACTGCCCTGTGAAAACCATTGTCAAAAACAGCCCTGTGACACTGCATTTCACACATAATCCAATTTTTTTAAAAAATGTCTCGTTTAGCTTTAAAAGTAGAAGAAATTTTTCGGGCCAAAAGAGAACACACATTTTTCTGAAAAATCTAAACCACTAAATTTGAATACCCATGGCATTCCCTGGACAAGAACGCAGAAATTCTCTGAAGTATGATATGTAATACATTAGCTACTATCAATGGGGGGATGCCAGGTATAATCCTCTCTGATATTATTATGTCTCTTTCACAAAGGCATGTCTTGACAAGTCCTCATAGACAGATACTTAGAAATATGTGACTGGGGGCTGGAGCTGCCGAGCAGGGTGTTTAGCTCCCACTACAAAGAGAAGAGCGCTGTAATTTATTCAACTTATCACAGGCTGCCATCGCAGCCAGTTCACAGCTGGCAGCAGTAGCTGAGTGGAGCTCTGCTCTGAAAGCCATGTCAAGAGTTTTCCTTGTCTCCCAGAGTTTAGTCTCTTTTGCATCCAGGGTTAGAGAGGGAGAAACCGAAGCAAGGCTACAGTGATACATTCAATTTGTCAACTGCAATCCACTGCTTTTACAGATTAGAGAAATCAGCAGTTGCTTGTTAGGTTTTATTTTGTTAGGTCAGGGTAAAACACCTTTTTCTGTATGTGGCTGGATGTTTTTGCTAAAATACCTGACAAACCTACTGAAAGGAGCAGTTTAACATTTTGGCAAACATGGTTTTTCACTTTTTTTTGGCCAAGGGTTAGAAGATAAAAGTTTCAACTCTCTCATGACTGTGCGCCTAACATGAAGCTGTAGAGTCAGCAGGTGATTGGCTTAGCTTACACTGTAAGCAAGGAAATAGCCAGCCCAACTCTGTCCAAAGCATAACAGTACAACTAATAGCATCTCAATTGTGTTTTCCAAATAACATGTTATAATGTCACCAGATCTGGTTGACACACTCCAGGAAGTCACTGCACCAGAGAAATAGTCCAGAAATGGGTAGAAATGTAACTACCTCTAAAAGCATCAACAAGAGTTCATATATTAATTGGCCATATTTAGAGGTGGTGGTAGGCAGATTTTTTTTTTCAGTTTCAAATCTTTATGCTAAACTAAGCTAAATTATGTATTAATTTGAAATCCATCTACACAACCTCTACACTTCTCCCTCACCCAGCACCTCTTTGTTTTCAGAATTTTATTTCTATTTTTGAATTTCTTGCACTTTCATCCTCCTCGCCAACTTACTATAACACTGCTTCTCTTATGCTTACACACCTCTGTGCACAAGTGCAAACACACACATACACACACAATCTCACTCATTCAGCCATGACCTTTAGGATATCTAGAGTAAACCTAATGATCCCCTTCTCCTTATGTTGATCTGTAGGGCCCTGATGCCTGCCACTGGTCAAGTCAACAAAATCCCAAGAAGCTATTTGCCTCTATGAGTTTCTCACAGTGAACCTGGTCCATTAACACACTGAGAGCTGACACGCGTACACACACACACACACACACACACATATCCTTGTTTTACAACATTTGTGGGGAGATGTCATTGACAGCCCCTTACTCTAACCTTAACAATGACAACTAATTGCCTAACCCCAACCCTAACTGAAACCTAGTCCTAACCTGCACTCTAAAACCAAGTCTTAACCCTCAAACTGCCATTTAAAGTTGTAAGGACCAGCCAAAACATCCTCACACTGATGCTTTTAAACCAGAATTTATCCACACAACCACAGAAACACACACACACACACACACTAGTACAAGAGTAACATGACCTCAAAAACAAATGAGGCAAATAAAGGAGTAAAATCAGTGAAGTAGGTGGGTCGAAAGATGAGAAAAATGCTGTCGGTTACTGATTCTAGTACATTCAAGTTCATCTTAGAGCCTCTCAAGTCTTTCTACAACTTGCACATTTTTTTTATAATGATGTATACCATGCACATACATCTTAAAGATTTATATGAACCTAAAAAATATGATTAAATTGAGTTCAGTTTTGCATTCCTCCACTACAGCCCTGCAGATGAGAGACAGCAGACTATCCATATCCCTCTACAAATATACTCTCAGGATAAATTGGCAGCCTTGGACCGGCTGGTGGACTTTGTTCAGTGGTGTGAGAATTCATTTTTGCAGCTTAGCATCAGGACATGTTGATCGATTTCAGATGCCGATGTTGTCAAGGGCCAAGCTGTGGAGCAACTTGACAAATACAAATACCAGGACATGTTTATTGATGACAAACTGAGTTTTGACCACAAGACAGAAGATTTGCAGGAGGGGACAACACGTATTGTTTGTATTACATAAGCTGAACTGATTTCTGGTCGATATCAGTTTTATGATGCATCTTTTGCACATCTTTTATTGAATCCAATTATGCAAGCTGTGAATTGTGAACAAAACCAGCAAAGTGCTTTATATTATCCTGTCTCTTTGTGCTTTTTTTTGAATCTCATTTTTATATGGGGGTGGGGAAAACCGCAATTGTACATGTAGACAAGGTGTAAATCACCCACATATATCACACTGAACAACATGTGACATTGGAACAGGTACTATGAACTGATAACGAGCAGTTAGCGACATACAGTGGGGCCCTGCTATTTACTTATTACATTATTCATTTAAAAAGTAGATTTTTAAAAAATTTATTAATTATTATGACTCATGGGGTGAGTTATGACTATGGAGGTGATAATGGTAACACCTGAAGTCATTTTTACGTTGTGCCATTTTTGGATTAAATTTTGAAAATCTATTAGATATCTTGTTGACAAACATACAAAGCACGAGTTCATCAGCCACCATTTAGTAGTTTGCTTTCTGCAGATGAACTGGTTTTTTTTTTTTTGCTGTTCAGAAAATAAACAACTTTCAGCTGAATAAAATAAGTCACTGTTAACAGTCACTTGTCATTTCTTTTACCCGTGATTTGTTAAGCATCACGTATGAGGTGAAGGTTCTTTTACTGGCCAGAAGTCACCATGGTGGTAGAGCTTGTCAACCTGAAAAGACATGTATTAAGACTTTACTAAAAATGGTTGGTACTCTGCTTTAACACACTATACTTGTACCCTTGTGAAATTCTGAATTTCACCTTCACTTTCACCTGGTCTTTCTCTTTCTGACAAATTTTTCATTCCTTTTGTATGGTGTTCCAGTCACTCCAGTAAAATATACCGACATGCTAAGACACAATAAATCACTGGGTTAATCATAGAAAGTGATGAAATGGGGAAATCCAGGCACATCTAATCGATACCAACTCCAGAGCATGATTTTCTTGCTTTTGCTTTTGGGGGGAAACATATCGTTCTGGTTCATGGAATCTATTATGTATGTGACATGAAAAATAGATATTATTTACCCCCTGTGGCCTCTGGGTGCGTATTATTAATGGCGGTGTACAATTCGGTGTGTGCATGATTGTGAATATACAGTATGTGTGAAAACATGCAAGGAACAATACTATGAAGTTGCCTGTATAGACAGTTTAGTCCATTATCAATTCTCAAAACCCCAATTTTTAACTCTGACAGAGCTGTGGGAGCATGAACCACACACACAGCAGCATACTTACACGAATGTAAACATTAAGCATGTATTTACATAGATACATGTATCCTATATTCATCCTATTGCATCCTCTTCTTCACTTTTCATAAAGCAGAACTAAATCGAAGTATTTAATTTTTCAGTCAGCTAGCAGCCAGATTTCACCTTGTATCTTCTGACAAATGAAATAAAAACGATGCTGTTATTTTTCCAAACAGCTCCTCTCCTGTGTGGAGAGAAAAACGCAGCATTCAGCCTCTTCAAATTGCTGTAATAGTACAACTTATACAATGGCACCTTTTTAATAAAATTTGAATATCAATGAGTACCTTCAGATCCTCTCTCTGCTATTTTTCATGCTCCTGCAGTGAATGTTTTCTTCTTTTGATCGAAATTCTCATCATGGAAAATGACAAGTATTTCACACATTATTCTCTGGGTGCCTCAGCAGTCAGGGAATGCTATCAGCAGCTACAGACTTAAAGAGTGGGGTGGGGTGTGAATGGCCGTCTTGCAGGCTGCTAAATCAGGGAGACGGAGGAGTCTAAAAGCAGGACACAATTCTCTCAGACAGCATCTGGGATTGACAGGTCACTGCTTCAGGGAACACACATGCGTGCATGTGCGAGCACACGTATATAGAAAATCAATAGCATACAGGTACGTGCACAGACACATATGCACACACGTGTACACTCTCATACCGACACACACAGGCCCACATGCATATACACACCTGATGCTGGGACCTCCAAATGAAAGACAACATGTCTGACAAGTGTAGACAGATGGTGACAAACACAATGGACCCTTCACAGCGGCCTAGCAGTGTGAGACAGGATGTTTGGCCAGTGGGCCACCGCTCTGCAATGAAAAAGGAACTGAAGTTGACATTTCAGCCACAGTAACTCTCACGACCTGCTTTTCTAAAAATTGCAAAAAATAATATGGCACTATATAACTTAGCCCTAGACTTATTTAAAGATCTCGGCTAAAAGTTATTTGAGAAATGCTAGTTGTGTTTAGATCTATTGAAGTTACATTATTAATTATCATTACTATTATAGTTTAACCAAGCAGTATATAAAATTCAGTCTTTATGTACACTGAAAAAAATGTTTCGTTGAATTTACTCAATTTTAATGTTGAAAGTGGTTGCACGCAATACATTCATCTAAATCCAGACATATTTTTTTAAGTTGGCTGTACTTAATATGTTTGAGTAATTTCAATTAAATTATGTAAGCAGTTTCTCAAAAATTCTGAGTATTTGTTACTCTGATTTCCTTAGGAATTCTAACTAAGCCCATGTTTAATTTACTTAAATTCATTATGTAATTCATATATTGTGGTTAGCTAATTTGTTATTGTGCTTCAAATTAAATTGTTTTATTCTACATATGTAAAATATTTTAATTCAATTCACAACTTTATTTAAAACAATCAAAATGCATATGTAGATGTGGGAGTGGCTGAGAAACCCGGTATACAACAATGAGTTGTGGCAGTCTGGAGCAATTCCCAATTCTATTTTATTTGACAAAATTAGAGTCTTGTTCAAAAACTCCACAGTAAAAAATGCACATTGGGCCAACCAGAAAGATAAAAGTAAGCAAAAAGGGGGGAAAAAATTCTCAAGAGCACTTCTCAGGAAGAATCAAAATAATTAAATTGTTTTATGCTACTGTCACAGGGAGACCCCGTGCACTAAAGTAAGGCACATGTGCTACACATGTGCTCTTTCTCAGGTAGATTTTATCAGAATGTTGATCCTGGTGTGAAGTGCTGGTGGTGATGTGTGTGGTAATTCCATTTTATTTGACAAAATAAAATGGAGTCTTGTTCAAAAACTCCACAGTAAAAAATGCACATTGGGCCAACCAGAAAGATAAAAGTAAGCAAAAAGGGGGGAAAAAAAGAGCTCTTCTCAAGAAGAATCAAAAAAATACAGAACAAAAGAATTCGCTCTAAACTGCCTTTCTGGTTATACCCTTAAAGTTTGGGCCATGGCAGGAGCTATAATCTGGAGCTGTGTTCAGGAGCTGTGCTTCTCTCCTTTAGGCTCCGGCCACCACAGCCTCCTCACTTTTATACTGGTGGAGTGCACCAAGAAATTAATATCAATTATCTCTTCCAGCACACTTACAATAATCCCAATACTAAATAACATATTATCAAATAGAAGTTCAGTTAAACTTACTTTAAAAACACATATTTCTTTTTAAACAAGATACTTATACAGGTCATTTCACCACAAAAGACAAAACACCCCTCCCACCACACTTGGTTTCTTCCCCTGTGAACCCCCCTATTTAACCAAATGGACCGCTCCAGCTCAGGTTTGGCTGTTTCTGGCCTGACAGAGGAAGAAGTGCAACAAAGGAGACAGGTCAACAAAATTTAAATTCAATAAATCAAATACACGATCACAGTGTGACTTCTCTCCTTCACCCCCTCCTCCAAATGTTCATACCACACACATCACCACCAGCACTTCACACCAGAATCAACATTCTGAGAAAGTCTACCTGAGAAAGAGCACATGTAAGGCACATGTGTAGCACATGTGCTTTACTTTAGTGCACGGGGTCTCCCTGTGACAGTAGCATAAAACAATTTATTTTGATTCTTCTTGAGAAGTGCTCTTGAGAATTTTTTCCCTCCTTTTTGCTTACTTTTATCTTTCTGGTTGGCCCAATGTGCATTTTTTACTGTGGAGTTTTTGAACAAGACTCTAATTTTGTCAAATAAAATGGAATTGGGAATTGCTCCAGACTACCACAACTCATTGTTGTATACCGGGCTTCTCAGCCACCCCCACATCTACATATGCATTTTGATTGTTTTAAATAAAATTGTGAATTGAATTAACATATTTTACATAATATAGAATAAAACAATTTAAAGCACAATAACAAATTGTGTAACCATAATATATATGAATTACATAATGAATTTAAGTAAATTAAACATGGGTTTAGTTAGAATTACTAAGGAAATACAAAAAAGAAACAAATACTCAGAATTTTCGTGCCGAAAGTGCTTATATAATTTATTTGAAATTACTAGTACAGCCAACTTAAAAAATATGTCTGGATTTAGATGAATGTATTGCGTGCAACCACTTTCAACATTAAAATTGAGTAAATTCAACGAAACATATTTTTCAGTGTATGTGTGACAACCTCACTGTACCTTTTCTTATGTAAGTCAATCTGTCTGGTACACCCACAGATGACATCCTCAGCTGTGGTAGAAATACTCACATCCTTAACTAAAATTAGTTCATTCAAAATTCTACCTAAGAGGCACTGCAGAAGAATGAAGCTGAGCTGAACTCAGGTATAAACTACAATCCTCTGCAGAAAGGATGCAGATCAGTATGCAACACTGCATTATTATTCCTGTCAAAATGTCATCGTACAAGCAGCATTTCCATGTAGCTGATTGATGTGGAGCTAATTTTAACTATATAATAAACTGCTGGGAAGTTTGAAAATCCTCCACATCAGTGATGCAGCTCCACAGGTGTTTCCATTTATTTGGCCTGATTAGAGCTCTGCTCAGGACCGTGTGGGCGTGCACAGACCAGACTCTTGATTGACCTCCTTCTCACGCTGTTTTCTTAGTTTTGTTACACCTGTTACCCTGGGACAAGGTACACTTGCCATCCTGATTAGCATATGGTTTTGTATGATTTCTAAATCTCAGTTTTGCCTAGCTTCAATCTGAGCAGGTCACCTGTGTGAGCCTTTGAGGTATATGCTGATCATGATTTGCGCGGGAAATCAAAACATACTATTTAAAGGAGCAGAAAAATATAAAATTTCTGTCTTACTTATGTAAAGTACTCAAGTTATTGAACTCTGTTGTCCTGGACATCTTTTCTGCCTGCAACATGAAGGATATTGAACTCACTCAGGTGTTTCTGGCTCTGTTGCTAAATGGCTAGTTTGCTAATTTTGCTAACACCTGCTCTAAGGGCCGTGGACACGTGTAGCTCCAGTCGCATTTCTTCAGTAACCTTGACGGCAGGTGGAGGAAATATTTACCTTTGTTTCGGCGCAAGGCTTGCACTTCAGGACTGAAGCTGGAGTTTCCTGTTCTGCTGTAGGAGCCTTGGACCTCGCTTTGTCTTAGCTGAGGGTTTGCCAGACTGTTTCCCTTCACAAGGTAAGATTATGCTATTTCTGCTAACATGCTAACTGATTTCACTGTCTCCTCACTGTTGGTGTTTTTATGCTTTGTGATAGCAGCAAACTAAGACTAGTGCCGGTAATGCTATGTTATTTACCTACTGCTATTAAACCTTAAAAAGTAGACAAACTAAGTGTTGCTATAGGAGACCGTGCTAACTATATTGTTGCTCTGTTATCTGTGGGACACCACTGCTTCTATGTCAATTTATGTTTAATTGTAAATTGATTTCTTGTACTGGCTAAGCAGGTTGTTTAGGTTGTGGTGAAATATGAGTCCTCATATTTGAGTATTTTGAGTATTTTCTGGTAAATTGGTTACTGATGTGTGTGTGTATTTGTTCCCTTTATATTGTCCAAAGATTCTTTTCTTTGCACAAAGGTGTTTTCTGTTGACTCAGACTCACTCAAACTTTGGATCTGTAGCTGTGCATTGGCATTATGGACATAAATATAGCTGTTGTGTTTACTCTGCAACTGGCCTCATGGAAAACTGGGCATGCTTCTCGCACACAGCATAGGCAGTCAGTTTTCAGTGAAGCATGAACAGAAATCCCTAAATGTAAAATTCAGGAAATTCATGTGCTGCATAATTTCCTCCCTTTCTCACAGTGGACTTGTCAAACACAGGTGGAGCTAATTAGGTGCAGTCCATTTAATGAACCTGTTGTGTTAGTACTAAATCCCAGGTCTGTACAGTGAGCCTGTTAAAATACTACAGCTGCATTGTTGCAATTGATTATTAGTAGTCCCTTTACTGGTCCAAATGGGTTGTGACTTTGTGTGGCAGATTTTATGAAACAAATAAGAGTTCACTGGAGGTTGTCTAATTTGAATTGGAAGGCAAGACCTGTAAAACAGAGTTGTCTTGTAATTTCATGTTCATTTGACGAAATATAGGCTCCTTGTGTTTCACCATACTGCTGCAAAACTTCCACTGTACACTTGTTTCAATAGGACAGGGACATAGTGGCAGATGAATATTTTTAAAAAATGAACATGTCTGTGTAAAAAGGTACATGCCCACAAGTGCTTTCAGGCATTTTTTGTTGGCTGGTGAAAGCATGTGCTGGTTGTCAGTGATTTCCCTGATAACATGAGCTCATTTACACATGACTCTGAGCTATTGGTCAAATTCTGGTAAAAAATAATTATAGTCATCATGGTGCTTTATGAGTAAATCTGGCTACCATTGCAGTCAGTGCTTCCCCAGCTGCTAACTGTGTTGTTACACCCTTGTCATATTAGTACTTTCGGTCTGTAACAAGAATAATTAACAAGGACAACTTTTTAACTTTTTTTTTGTCCAAATAACACATGGAAATTAACATAGATTAGGAAAAAAAAGGCAAATATCTTGTTATGTTGTGAAAACATCTGTACCATACTATATTCAGTATAACTCATCACTTGGTGTTAATCAGTAGTTGCCTACGTGTGGTGTACAAATATAAGCAGACTATGTGCAGCTTATTTTGCATTGGAAAAAGACTTGCTTTTCATGTTGGCCTTTTTTCCTGTTTCAGTTGAGACTAATAACTTAATTTGGACACAAAGAATGAACCATCAGTTCCAGTTCAACAGAATAGGCTTTGTTTGTCCCCTGTTTGTCCTTTTGTTGCTGCTTTTCTCCTTGGGAGTATTGGTCTTTAGTCATCTACAGAAAGTTGGGGGGAAAAATAAAGAATATTATTTTGTGAACGTCATTGGGTAAACACTTAAAATCCATTCTGAGAAAAAAATGAATCTAATTTACTGGACTATCATTGGGTGCACCCTGAAACAACGTTGCTTCAGGTGGTAAAAACAAATGTATTAGACCGCTGACCTTTACTGAGTAGTCTGCTTAGCCAAGTGAAATAGTGATTAAGTATGCCATTAAAAAGACACCCCCCCCAATCCCCAGCTGTCATCGTGTTATATGAACAGTCACTTTGTCACCTTTTCATGCAGAGTTTTCTATCCATTGTGTGCATTTAGATCTTGGAATGATTTTTTTGTTCCCATTTCTTCCACTGAGTACTCCATCTGCTTAAATCCTTAAATATAGATCAGGTTTCAGGATGGTTTTTTTTTTTTTTTTTTTTTTTTGGTGTCATGTCTTATGTAGTGGTGAACATTGTGTCTTAATTCTTCTGGTAATAAGGGACCAGGTAGTCAGGGAGTTGCAGGAGCTTTGAGATAATTTGAGGCAGGTGTTAATGCTGTCTGACATATTTTAAATTAGTAAAAGTATGTCTTTAAAGCAAGAAAGAAATGTTTTAATTATCAGTGACACATCAGTGTTTTATTGACATTACACAATAGTCTAAACCACAGCTAACAAGTTTCATTATTGCCTGATCTGTAGATAATTTTTTCAATTGATATTTTTGGATTTTTCTTTTTCTGTGAACAGTGAAATATGCCCAGTATAATTACCCAGAGCCCAAGGTAGCGTCCTCAAGTTTACAATGGTTTAAAGTGGAGGAAAGTTGAAAATACAATTTACTATCAAAGTAATTCCTAATAGTTGTTGATTGACTAATCAATTAATTTTCGGTTGTACGATAGGTTGGTCTAAAACATCTGAGATTGATTAAATTTATCAGCAGATGTATATATTTGAAGCAAGTGGGGAAAAAAAATCTACCAAAATAAGAACAGTGTTACTTTTCTGTGGCAGCAGCGATAATCTGTTGTCGCTCTTAATCCGCATGGTAGCATCCGTCTTCTTGTCTCTGTGCACCACACCATACCTTCCCACTAATAAAACTCTGTCATAGGCAGGGCAGGCAGCCAGTCCTCACGGACCACCATGCTGCAGAATAAACCCCCGCTTATTGATGTGGTGGGGAAATCGTGTTTTTCTAGGCCTGTTGGGGGGTTGACTGTGGATTAGAGGTGGCAGAGGGTTGTGTGAGTGAGAAATGAAATCCGATTTCCTGCACTGTTCGGGGGCTGACTATCAGGAATAATTCAAGCTAAGAAAAACAATCTATCTATCTGGTGTGTCTGGGGGAAGGAGCATCACGCCAGAAGATGAAAACGAGGTGTTCTCTCATGATTTCCTGCCTATGAATGGCATAATTCAAGGTTCAAGCTGTGCTAGCTGAGGTGTTAAGGAATCAATTTGTGTAAGGGTTAAGATGCTGTTTGATTTGTAATCTCAAGGGCATGCTACAGGGCTTGTTCCATCTCCTCTGAACATTACCCAGAGTGCATCAGTGTGTCATTATGCCTCCGAAGGATAGGAAAAAGAAAAAGAGAGAGGAAAACGAAAGAGACAAAGAAAGAGGGGGGAACTGAGATGGGAGAGGGATTGCAGGGTCTACAATAGGCTTCAGTAATGGTGCCGGGCTTGCAATTGTAAATCCATTCGCATTGGAATTCAATCACCACAAAACTCCGGGCTCATAGAGGAGCAGAGATGAGGACAGAGAGGAGAGAGTGCTTTTCCATCTCTATCTCACCATCACTATCACCATTAAAATAAAGCAGCTGGTTTTTCTCTCGCCAGCTCAGTCTCAGGTGTCCAGATGTGAGGGGCTGTCGGGGTCAGAGCAGAGTGGCAGCAAGGGAGATTGATGGGAGATTTGTGGGTGGTGGGGCGGGTAACCCGGGGCAAGGGTGAAGGCACGGGTTGAGAGAAGGTTGGGTAGGTTGCAGAGAAATCCTGTTACACCTGACTGCTTCACCCTCCGCCACCTCGACCCCACCCAACTCCCTGAGTCCTTCATAGCCTCACACATGGCTGAGCAGTGCACCATGGGAGGGCCAGTGCTGTGGCAGTTGGCAGGTTCAGGCATCCTGGTTTTCAAGGAGAAAGAGATCACCTCTGTTTCCCTGGTGTCAGCAAAAAAGGAAGGCAGTCCACAGTGAGACAGACGTGTGTATAGTAGATATACATATGTACATACTGGTACATGGCAGATATGCATTATACAATGCTAACTGTGGCAGATTTACTCAAAATTTGTGGTAGTTGTTTAAACAAAGTGTGTAAGATAGTATCAGAACATTCTTTAGCAAGGTGAAAAGAAGATTGCCTTTGTTTTTACTGCTACCTGGTTTCTTTATGTTCCAGGTAGCACTGAACCTGATTGCACGCACACTGAGTAGACTGACACGCCCACAACATGTCAGAGAAAGCAGTAAACAGAAGTAAATTGGAAACAAAGCGTTCTATAAGACTGTTAAGCATAAAACCACACAAAGTAAATTGTTCAACTGAGTAATTCTTAAAATGTGGTGATAGATTTTTATAAAATACTCTTATTTTAATGGCACTCAAGTGTACATGACATTAGTTCCCAGCTCCGCTTTCAGTCGACGGGATTGGACAGCGTATCGCAGGCAGTGTGCAGTTGGAAGAATGTCTCTCAGTTGCATCAGTACTCTTTGTAGTGAATGTGTGTCTCCCAAAGCTTGTGGAAACCATGAGATCAGCTAAGAATTTAGCACATCTAAGTGATGATGATGATAACGATGATGATGATGATGATAATAATAAAAAATAGTTTTCTCAAAACAGTTGCAATACAAGGTGCTTTGCAGCAGAGTGAAAAAAATCTGCAGTAAAACCAAGGTAAGGGATATAAAAACCAAGGCCAGAAACATAAAAGCAAAGCATCAAAGCAAGGCTGGAACAGATTGTTACATGAAAGGAAGTCTGCTAAAGGATGTGTAGGTCTGTAGCTGCAGGGATGTGGCAGACAATAAATCCACCCAACTCAGTTTACTCAATGTTTTTAATAATGTAACACCTTTTTCAGTCATAAATTGTAATTGCTTGAGCGTATAGTTGTTAAAACAAATCTGATTTTGTTTCATATTTTTAATTGTGTGGATTAAAAGTTTATCCTCCTTTGAAATTACCACCATGTCCCTGAGCATCAAACTGAATTCACACTAAAATACTGAGAATCAAATAGAACAACTTTAATTACATTATTTTCAAAAAGTTGTTCTGCCCTCAAATATTTTCACTATGTTATAGACACATTTTAAAATTATGTTGTGCAGGTACTTTTGATTTTTACAAGGTCGTTATGGCCAAATGTTTGTGCAGTATTAACATTTTTAATGTTTATTACAAATTGTCCTTGAATGTGTGTGTGTTGACCTGTGGCCTCTGGGGCCTTGCAGGACATACAGAGTAAAAACTAACTTGCATTCTGTTTTCACCAACTGTGTTGATTTGCAAAGCTTATGGTATGAACCAAGCAACACATCTATCCTGTTTTATTCCCAGTGAGTGTGGGATAAACATCATGTCATATTTCAAAACTGAACGAAACACTTCAAAAGGTTGAAACTCAGTGTTTGAATGCTTGAAATGTAATTTTTTTTTAAAAATGATTGAAAGCATGATTGAAGCTACGGTGAATCTTTATTTTGAAACTTTTGCAGATGTAGATTTGCACCGACTGCTCTTTCAGGGCTGAGTTTACATCACCCACTTTTCAGAGACCTGTCCACACAGTTGTGAGCTTTTGACTTTGGGCAGCGCTGTCTCTCAGCTCTGGCCTGAATCTCTGAAACAGACATTCTGGGATGGGGTACAATGGAAGTATCCTGGAGGCAGGGGCATTTGCTCTTAACCTGTTGTTTGCTCTCTGCTGAAGTACAGTCCAATCACATCGTACTTACCAGGTTAGGTGGGATTGACAGACTTCTCAGCCAGTGACTGACGTGCACTGGATAGGTGAAATGGATGCACAGTCCTCTGTGCTGTCTGTCCCCAAGCAGCGCCTATGGCACTGAATACAGCTGATAACCAGTTAATTCAGATAACTTGCTAATTTATCTCAGCAAAGGGACTTCAACTTCAGATACAACGTCCATGGCTGGGAAAGAGGTGAGCAACACTGTTAACATTGCAATTTTGTATGCATTACCATTTTTGTTCCACTTTGTATTCTTAACAGAAAATTATCTCAGTTTTGTAATGTTCCATTTTCCATCATCCAGATCCATTTTTCTTTTCTCGCAGGATGATTATAAAGACAAAAGCAACAACGTGGAGACAGTTGTCATGTAGGGAGGGAGCGGCCACCTTGAAGGCTGCAGTTCTCCAACACCAAAGCACATCAGTCGCAGTCAGCCCCTGACAATCAGTAATGAAATGCAGAAGTGGTGGCTGCCTCTCATGCTGTTCCTCATGTCTAAAATTACTCTTTTTGTGACTGATTAGTATGGTGACTCGGTCTTGCAGTGTGCAGCCTACAGTACACTTGTTTATTCTCACACAGGCTGCTCACTTACTGAAAAATATAACAGTTACGTAATTCTTAAGCTTTCTTTTTTCACTTGTTTTCAATAATTGTTTGTTTTTTTTTTCACATTAAGAATAATTGTTTCCAAGAAATGTCCTCCTGCTCTGACCAAAATATCTCCAGCCATAAAATATCTTGGGCTTCAGATTTTTTGTGATGTCTGCTCCAACTTATTGCACACCAAAGACATCTGAAGACATCAAGCTCCTTGAGGCAGGCTTTGGGAAAAGAACCGTGACAGAGGCTGATAACTCTTGCCATGAGGAGGTAATCTAGATTTGATGTGCAGTTGTTCATGGGTCAAGTGTTTAACTCTTTGGCTCAAACATTTGTAAATACAGATTTTTTAAAAATCTTATTTAATCACTATTTGAGTTAAATGCTTATTATTTAATTATAACCTCTCAATGTTCAAGTTGTGTTGGGGTCAGAGTTTAAATTTTTGACCTTGTGGTAGATGGGACTAAGGACGACCCTGTAGGTCTGTCTGTCCAACACTTTACTCCAAGACAGCAGATGTCAGCCGTCCTTCTGTCCTTTTTAACTCTAACATGCTTTGTTCTTAAGCCTGAAAGTGAATTGTAGCTTTGTTAATGTGCCACATTATGCCACGACGGACATTACTCTCCATACTCAAAAAAGATAAGAATGTATTCTAAATAACTTGATATAAGACATTTCCAAAGTTATTACTAATGTTGATCCAGCGTACATGAAAAGTTTATTTTAGATGATCTGTCTTGGAAAGATAGAACAAATTTTCAAGGCTTGCTCTGCCAGAGAGAACTATCTGAGGACCCGAAAGCTGCTGTCAACAGCCTAACCAACATGGGAACTGCCACAACTCACCAGTCTGAACAAATATCTTCATCATTGGCTGTTGCAGCATGTGGTAATGGGACAGTTTGCTGAAGTGGAAACTTTTTTCCACATAGGCTAATGCTTTTATATTAGTCTGCTGACCTTGAATCTTGTATTTTCTTCATTTTAATTTTTTTTTTTATCTCAAGGTGGAAAGAAACATTGGTTCTTACAATGCAGCATATTGTGATATGACTCATTTACATTATTCGGTTACTCAGCAGCCCAGAGTCTTAAGATGCATATCTCACAGGCTTGCAAGGACATTTTGTAATAATATTCATGTTGCCTTGAGGATAAAACTTGTAAATTTGATGATGCCATGACCTCCCTTTGAGCTCCACCAGCAGGCCAAAATGTCAGTGTTGCTATAGAAGATTTACCAAGATGCTGAAACCTCAGGCAAGAGGTTGTGTGTGATCACCTGTCTGGCCTATAAATACACACAATACAGTGTTACACAATGAAAGCATGAATCTTTTGTTCTCAACTCTCTGCAGGCAAAAGGAGAGAGCAGCTGATGTTTGGCCAGACTAGCACCAACTCAAGAAACTATCCAGGCTAGTGTTACGCATGGGCCTGAGTTTGAAGTAATGTAAAGTAACATTTGCACAATTTGTTAATAGTATTGGCATAGCAGTATATATTATATACAGTATATAGCAAAAAAAAAATCCGAACCTACATCACTAAAACGTTAAATGATGAAAAAAATTTAATCACAGTTCATAAATTTTATTTATTCTAATTTAAAGATTAGGATTTTTTTGTCATGTTAAAATTTGAGTGCAAAACAAGTGGCTATACCTAAGCCTAACAGCATGAGCTCTGTTACAACTATCCAGAAAATGATTACCTGGCTTTTGTCAGTTTTAGGCTTATCGGCTGTGGCTGGTTCAGCGGGTAGGAGATGGTACAACACATGCCCACAGTTGTAGCAGTCACAGTGACCATCCGGCAAAGATAACCCTATGCCCAGTTCACTATTTACTCAAACTTGTGCTGAAAAAAAGATGGGCTAGTTCTTCTATTTTGGTGCAAGTTTTTTCTTTGGAAGTTGGTGTTTCAGTGACTGACAGGGTGCTGGGTATTATATGAACTCAACCTCTATAGACAACATCAAAGAACAAATCAGCAAAAAATTGCAAAATCTAACTTTGTCAAAGAGCATGAAAAGAAGCCAGATGAATATTGGCAGTGCATTTTCTTGTCTGATGAAACAAAGGTAAATTTGTTTGAATCGGAAGCCTCAGCCTCAGCTTGGAACACAGACTGCAAAAAAGCTTTACAACACCTACATTTCTCCAGCTGTTATTCAGATTTATGTAATTCAGTGTGTCTGTTTCTGAAATAAAAGCATAGGAAATTTTAAAAACACAGAACCGTGGAATTTTTGTGTTGAACTAAATTTAATCAAAATCTTTGACTGTGGTGGACTTACAGGTTGTTCCATGGGGTTTAAGTCTGGAGAGTGTGCTGGTGTTCCACCATGCGAAACCACAGTCTGGATGTTTTCTTCTAATATTCTGGGTCATTATCTTTCCCCTGACTGGTTTGCTTTTATATCCTTATATTATGTCCTTATATTCACACAAATCTTGTGGCTCGCAAGCTCACAACTGTGTAGGCATATCTCTGAAAAGTGGTTGTAAGCTCAGCTATGGATGAATAGTCTTCAATATGAGTGCAAATCTGCACCCACAGAGGTCTCAAAATAAAGATTTGACCTTAGGTTTCAGTGTTTCAGAATATTTTTCCCAAACAGATGGGGGGAAAAAAAGTTTTCAGATCACCATTTAGAAACTTTCAAACTTGGAAAACAAACTAATGCACCAGGAGAACAGTGTCAAATTTGAAAACTCTGAAAACGTGTTTGAGAAACTGTAAAAAGAGTGCTGCATTCGTGGAGGAAGAAAACCCAGATATAATTTTTTAAAACTAATTTCAAGCTTTCAGACCTTTTGAAGCTTTTTTCAGTTTTGAAATATGACATGACATTCATCCTGTAGAAGAGAGGCCAGCGTTTTTTGTTGCTGCTAAGCATTTTCTCTCTCACCCGAAGAGCAAATGACAGCAGGGTTTTTCAATTTGCCATTCTACTTGTATTGTACTCCTCTTCTGTCAAAATAGTCTAGTGATGATTTTTCATGCTTGCTAAATGGAATATCAACTAGAGTGTGCTCAGACTTTTAACATTTAGCACACTCCACTTTTCATTCTCTATTTTGAAAAACTTTGACAGTTTTGTAATTGACAAAGCTGCTCATCACAGTGTTGAGAGGAGTCAGCTCGAGCTAAGTCTTCTTTTAATTAATACCAAGTGTGGCACTTGAGATAATATTCCTCCTAAAAACAGTGACATATTGCAGCTACTAACAGCTACTATCACTGGCCACTAACAGCCAGTGATAGTAGCTGTCACTACTATCACTGGCTGTTCACCTCATCTCCATCTGCATCATCCATAAGGTGGAATGGGTCCCTGGTCTCCAGTTCCTCCACTTAAGACTTGTCATCCTCTCCAGCTGAAAAAGCACAGCATAGACTTTACAGGAAGACTTTACTTCCTGAGGAGATTGAAGAGAGCACCGTTCCTGCGAAAGCTCATTGAGAACTTCACTGATGTGCTGCATAACAGTGTGACACTTCAGTCTGTACCACTGCAGATAGAAAAGCACAGCGTTATCAGAACCACCCAACAAATTACTGGATCACAACTTCCACTTCCAGCATTAGAGAATTCGCAGCAGTCACTGCTTCCACAAAGACAACGGTCACCCAGGCAGTTCACCTCCACTGCACCATACACCCCATCCATACACACTCACTGCATTGTCATAGATTACAGTAACAAACAGAATAAAAATGCTCCATATAAACACTTCATTCAGTCCAGATTGATTCAAATTTAAACGAGTTATAGAAGAGTCATTTAAAAAAATGGTACCTTATAGATTTAACCTGATTATTTTTGGGCTGTGCTCTCCACCCCTACGTATTCATTGCGTACTGAGGCGTTAATTGAATAAATATTATGTAATCATCAAGTAAACACCTGACCTGAAATCTTTAATCGGAATGATTTCAGTCAGAATGAAGAAAAGCGTGAGTGTAACTGCAGCTTGTGTTACTGACAGCACTGCTAAATTGCTGTTTGTCTCATCGTGGCTGTTATTGCTGCTGTGGACTGTCTCTGTACATTGCTGCCTTTATTTTTATGCTGCTGGCACAGAGTCATTGGAGTGTAGTGCTGCTGTTGACAGTACTGCTACAGTATAAGCTAAATGTCACCCTGACCCAGTCAATTGCACAATTAGATCCTTGGTTGCATCAACTTACATTTCTTTTCATATGCTGCTGCTGTGTGTTCACACACCAGTTCAGTGCAGTATGGTTAAATGGACTATTTAACCAACTATGACCAAAAAAATGAATGTGCCTCTTCTTTGTACCTCTGTGACAGTCCTGGCACATACATCATTTTGAAGTATTGTTGTGTTGTTTGTATCTATTTATACCTCTACTATATTTACTCTTGTTTCCGTTTTCTGTACATCTGACACAGATTGAGACAAATTTAATATATCTGATGATAAAGTAGGAATGTGTGTGTGCAGGCTGAGCTGCGTTGCCTCTCTCTTTAACTGACCTCTTAATGCTCCTTCGTTTCTTACCCTCCTTCTGATATGACTGGCAAGACCACAACAGTTTTTTCTTTCTCTTGTTGGCCACTGAAAATACGCTCAGAGAGGAGCCTCAGGGGGTGTACTGCAGAAAAAAGCCTGGGAAGACTTTTTGTGTGTGTGTGTGTGTGTGTGTGTGTGTGTGTGTGTGTGTGTGTGTGTGTGTGTGTGTGTGCGTGCGTGCGTGCGTGTGTGTGTGCGTGCGTGCGTGTGCGTGTTTGCGTGCATCACAATGGGAGCCACAGGCTCTCTGTGGTCAGATGTCACCATAGTCAACACACACCTTCTCTCTGGAGACAGAAAGATAAAGAGACAAGGAGGGAAAGTGAGAGATGTAGAAAGGAAAGTGTGATCTGGCATTTGCCTTCCGCAGATCAGAGAGTCTGTGATCGTCCTCCCACACACACACACACACCAAATAAATACAGAGAAACCTGTGGCTCATAGCTTGACACACATACAGAAATCACACAAAACCAGCAGCTACACAATCACCAGAGCTGGGGGAAACATGTTATAATAACACATGACAGTAGTCATTTTACTTACTCTTCATCTCTTTTCCTGAAGGTGCAGTTGGTCTGTTATCTGTAACTCCTCTGAGAAGAGGTTGGTCAAGCTATTTTGGCCTCCTGGAAGCTCTTTATTAATGTGTCGTTTATTTTCTCATCAAACTTTACCCTCTCCACCTTAGCCATTAACTAAACATACATTTCTTAGCTTTGTTTGTAGCCATGCTACTGACATGGCTCAATGGATGACAGTGTTGGTTGGTCTGTCACCACTTTGGTTCCAGACATCCAGACTGTAATATCTTGACAGCATTGGATGAATTGCCATGACATTTTGTACTTACATCCGTGATCCCCAGAGGATGTATCCTAATGACTTTGGTGATCCTCACCTCCAGCACTATCTTAGTATTGATGTTTGTCATCTTGAGTGAAATGTTTTGACACTATGAAATACACTGCCATGAAATATGATGCAGGCATGACTCTTTCCTGCTTTTCTCCACTTTTCCACCAGATGCCTCCTTGGACTTTCCCACTGGTCTTAATCCTCTGATTACCTGCCTACTCACCTGCTTCCTGTTCCCCCTTCAGCTTCCTTCTAATAATACAGATTGCATTTCTCTCACTTCTTGCCAGCTCATCAAATTTGCTTGTGTGCTCACCACCTGTTCCTGTACCTGATCCTCGTACCTTCTTCCTTCCTGTACATGATCACTTTCACTGTCACTAAAGTCTCTGCACTGCACCTAGTGTCGTCATTTGCATCCTCTAATTTGTGACAAAATTTGTCCACACAGCCATAAAATAGGTGAAGAATCAGTCCACACAGGAATAGCTAAAGCAGTCACTAAATACACCACACATTGTCTTGTTTTTGTTTTTTTCCCAGCTGCACCTTCTCCCTCCCTCTCCCCGTCTCCTCTCTCATCTCTCCTCAAACCCATCAGCTCAGTGTAAAACCTTCTCCAGCATGAAGCCAAAGAGTTCAGTGATGCCACGCTGAGTCCCTTAATAACCTCACAGCTCTCTGGCCTGTTCCCAGTGCCAACCCTGCTACGAATGACAACTAATATGATGGTGGACCCCGCTGAGACATGTGGTCCACTTCCTGTATGACTGAAGGAGGTGGGGCTGGTCAGATGTGGGCTATCAGTTCTACCTGTGGTGAAGAAAGTCATATGGAAAAGACTGTGGAGTCTGTTAGAGCCAGATCTGTAAGAACAGGGGAACCAAGTACAATTTTTCTCACCCCATGTCACAGAATTACTATAATACTACTGTTTATTGTAAACTACTCAAGAATACAGAGGACAGAGCTTTGAGTGAGTAATCAGCAACATATTTTGTTTTCAATCCAGCACATCTAAAAGAGCAGAGCACTAACATTTTCTAAATTTCTGCATTGTGAAGTGTAATCTCAGTGCTGGATGTTCCTGTTATACCCACTGCTATAATTAACTAGCTTATTCATTCATATTTTAAAAATGTGAGGTTATACAGTGTTTGTATCAGCTGCACAGTGCACAAGATAGTCAGCCTGCATTAAAATTGCTAAAGCAGTTCACACTGTTTGTTTGACATCTGAATATTTCTGCAATAAGAATATAACCTGCATCACAGTTTTCTTTGGATTTCCGACAGTATCTTCCTTATAGTATATTTTGCAAAGTTGACATTTCGGCCTGACGGTGGTGCTGTGTGGTTCATCGTCTTGGGAGCATGAATGCGCAGCTACGTACTCACATCACATTTTGGTATTTCTTGTGTACAGAGGAAAAAAGTCATCATTCATCTTTGGCACTAATACTGTTTGCAGAAGGTTTGATAGAAATCTGGGTGTTAGCTTTGGAGATACCTTGGACTAAAGCATTTGACAAGAGGAAATTTTGATCCGACAGTGGTTAAATGGGAGGCTGTGGTTCATCGCAGGGTCGGCGTTCGATCCCGGGCTCCTCCTGTCCACATGTTGAAGTGTCCTCGACAAAGATAATGAACCTCAAATTGCTTGCTGTCATCTGCATGTCAGTGTGTGAGAGGCAAATTGTGAAGTACTCTGGATTAAAGTGCTACATAAACACAGTCTGTTAGATAAAGGGTCATAGGATCTCCAAAACTATTGGTAAATTATTCTCAATGAATGTTTCATTGAGGATTTCACAGCCAATTTTGAGTTTTAAACCTTATTAATTTAATCAAAAATTACAAAACATAAAATAAAACACTTGTCACTACTAAAAAAACAAACAGAGCTGAATCATTTAATATCAAAGATGGCACCAAATCGAAATCTGTTTGAGCTCAAGGTTCATCACTTCAGAAATCGTATTGCATTGTGCACCAGCCATATGACAGTGGTTTCTTTACCACAGCTAGAAATTCTTTTTATTTTACAGCATATTGAGTGTCTGCGTGTAGCGTAGGAGGATTTTACTTATCGGCTTCAGGGTCAGGTTCAGTCTGCAAAACCAACTTGCCTCAGGGCCTTCTAATGTGCCTGAAAGAATGCTATTAGTATGTCTCTCCATAGAGTCTTGCTGTCTTTTGATAGTCTGCATGTGAAACTGTGTGTGTCCTGACAAGAATACCTTTTAGTAGCATGTAACTGAATTTTAGCATATTAATTGTTGTTGCTGAATCTTGGCTATGGGCAGCTACAGCAGTTAAAAACACCAACCTTGGGCTCTATATAGTAGGAGTGAGGCCGTGACTGTGTCCTCCATGTCCTCCTCACCCCTCATCTCCCAGTAAAGCCAGCAGGGCTGCGTGGTGATGGATACAGCCGGAGTGTCTTACAGGCTCTGCGGGGGCTGATGAATTCACCTCTCCTCCTCTGAGTCTGATCTGACCTCAGGCTCAGTTTGAACTGCTGCAGCCCTCCACACAAGAGCATGTAGCCCTGTGGCCAGTACGCATGCACCTCCTGAAGGATGTGGAAATACAGCGGTTTAAATGGAGCGATTTTTTTGAAACCTTCACTTAACCTTAAGGCAGTCGCTCTGAGATTAAAACTCTGCATTTCAAGCCGTGCAAAACTCGAGAACCACGCACAGTACTTGTTGTTGTGCTAAGACTGTGGCAGATGAGCAATGATAGTTGTTTTCAACTTTTCTCCTGCTGTTGATTCCTATCACTGAGATAAATGGCAGAGTACTATGCCCCTGCACCAGTAACATCAAAACTGTGTGATAGAAAACAAACTTCAATTACCTCGCAAGCTGCAATGAGTTCAAGAAAGTGCAGCGTTTAGTCTCAGCTTTGCCAACTCTATTTAATCAAAGTAGATAAACAAGGACTTTGGTGAATAACAGTGAGTTACTTTTGTTTGACTTGACACATCTTGTGATTTGTTGTGAGTGCATGATAAACATCATCATTTTCGTATACAGCAATTATAGACTAGTAATTATGGGCCTGATTATTTTGGTATATTCATCCATAGTTGTAATATCACAAAGCCTCCCCTAAGCAGACAGTAAATGGCTCCTTTCTGTAGGGGCCACAAAGTAGTCTCGCTGGTTTTATTAGGTGTCTTTTAATTAGCCATTAATGAAGACCAAGCGGAAATGGTTCTGCTGATCAGTTGTGCTCTTAATTAGATCAGGGATTTTATAGTGAGAAGCGGAAGTTAGGTGGAGTGGAGAGGGAGGATGAGCACATGCAAACTGACAGCTGTTGGAGGACTACTAGCTGTCATATGCTGCATTCAAGTTCTTGTCTTCAGCTGCAACTGGCTAGTTCAACAAGGACAAATACCACTAGTGTGTCACTGGAAAATCAGAACTAAATAGATCTGATAACAGTGCAGTCTTTTTTGTTTCCTGTAGCTGGTCTGGATTTCATGCTCACTACCACCTACTGTACATGTAATGTCTCAGCAAGTCAGCTATCACAGGAAGTCCAGATTTTTCCGGCCATATACCTTGTTAGGTCACTCATGTGGAGGCCGAGCCACAATATAATATTTCAGACAGCGCCTGAAGGCAGCCATGCTCAGCAGCAGTCTGCCCATTGTTGCATGATGATAGCAGAGCTCATACAGCAAGGAGAACAGTGAGGTGGCTAATGTTAGGATGAGAGATACTCGGGATGGATAGATGCTGCCCCCTGGTGACGCTGGGTGATGCTCTTGTTCTTCCTTTTTTGCCGTTCTCATTTTGCAAATTTGCAATTTACTTCATTTAAAGTGACTCCAAGCTTCTTCTTCTGCAGTTTTATTTGTTTATAATGGAGAACAAAGATCAAGAAAAAATATCACTGGAAATATATTGCATACTGTGTATATTTAGACAGCAATATATTTTTCTTTGTTTGTTGTGTACTTTAAGATCTCAAATGTAACAATGACCAATAATGGCACAGTACCAACTTTCAGCTGTAACTGGACCATATTTACATTGGGTGTAGAACTGTGGGCCTTTTACAGCTGGTTACTGTGGTATTTCAAATGCTACAATAAAGAAGCAAATGAATCAAAGAAATGGGAAAAAAATATCTTGTCATTTTGTGGCTTGTGTCTAATAACACTGACTACATAACAATATCAGGCATGAGTTAATTTTATTTAACAGAGCTGCCACCACAGCTCCTTACAGCAAGTGCAGTGGTGCTGGTTGTGCAGTCGGTGCGTTGTGTAATCAAACAACCACTTGAGGTCAGTGTTTCCTTACAAACTGTTCCACTTCATAAGGGGTCAACAATAAGTGCAGTTCACTGGAACACTCTCAGGTGTGTTAAAGGTATATTAATATGGATTTATAACTAAAGGAAGCCAGGCAGTTGAGGTGTTTTTGAGGTTTCTGTGGTTCCATCACACCTGTTTGAGTTCTCTTTAGCACAGCACTGATCCTGTGTTGACTTTGGAGGCTGATACACGTTTGCTCTAATAACAGATGCTGATTTTATCAGAGCAGAGTGATTAAACATTATTTGCCAACTAGTTGGATGATAGATTGATTGAGTGTTTTTTCAAGCAGGAACTCCACTCCATTCTTAGGTTCTAGCTTCTTTCATGTAAGGATTTGCTGCTTTTCTCTATTTTATCTAATTTAAAATGGAATATGTTTGGTTTTTGTGGACAAGGCTATGAGGGAGGACAAACAAGCAATTTGAAAACAGCAACTTTCACTTGAGGGAACTGCTTTTTTCTGTAGCTGTACAGAATTAATCCATAATGAAATCATAAGTTGCAGTACTGAACCTGCAACAAGGTTAGGGCC
Organism: Toxotes jaculatrix; assembly: GCF_017976425.1. Lineage (NCBI taxonomy): Eukaryota > Metazoa > Chordata > Actinopteri > Toxotidae > Toxotes > Toxotes jaculatrix. The sequence continues at coordinate 22,389,786 of NC_054400.1, forward strand.
CTTTTCTTGGACATTCATCAATCTGAAAGATTCCGATTCTGTTCATATGACCCATATATAACCCATTCAGTATGCGCATTAAATTGAATTTTTAATATCAGTGGCCCTTGACAAAGAAAAACAACCCTAACTCTGCTGTGCATACACAGTCACATAAATTCCACATAAATTGAAATTCTAACAGATTGAGCTGAGTTATAGAAGAATCACCAAATGTCACTCAGCTTTAGAACAAACCAAACAAACAATACGGAGGAGGTGAGTAAATGATCTCTCCTGTCCTGTTTGTTTGTCTTGCAGATGACGGACAGCGAGGTTGTGGATGAATTGTTTTCATTCCCAGCCTCAATAAATTGCCCTGGAAGTATCTGCTGCATCCCCCTCCCATAATACACCTCCACCTTCCAGTACCCTCCAGCCCCCCTCTTCCTTCCACCCACAACCAAGCATGCAGCAGCAGAAATGTTTTATTCAGTGTCATGTACTCCGGTGGAAAGATCTGCCTGCGTGTCTGATGTTGAATTTGAATACATTTGACACTGCAATCTGAATGACTTAGGTTTAAATGAGATTAGTTTTGTAACGGCGTGGAGTTACATTTAATAGTTGTTTGTTTAACTCACAGGGAAAACAGTGTTATTTCACAATTGATTTACATGCCAGCATGTTTTCATTTTTCCTTCGGAGAGGGCTAGTTATGGCTCGCTTGCGATGCAAATATAGCTGGGCTCATCCTGGACTTTAGTGTCTGTGGTCATGTGCCTCTGTCAGGCTTTTGCTGTGTGGTGCATGTGCCAACGCAGGCCCAGATTAACATTTTGGGATGGTGAAAATTCCCTCTTGTGCATTTTCCGGTCTGGCTTCACATGCACGCCTGCCAGAAAAGCCCATTTGCACAAAATCATATCAGAGTCCAAAAACTGGAAACTCTCGGCACTGATACGGAGCTGCAGAGGGACCATCTGGTGTTCAGAGGCTTCCCCTTGATATTTTAAATTAGAGAGGTTGAGTTACACTACCATCATACCACAGTGTGCTCTCGTGGCCTGTGACCGCGGTGTGTCCCCACATCCACACTTCATGTTTGACTCATGTTGGCCTGTGCTAACACATGGAGACACATGGATACCATTGTCAACCACACACACACGGAGAGACTCATCCGCAGCCACAGGATGTTGTCCATCCCAGTCAGTGATGATTTCCTGGAAACCCAAGCGGCTGTGCAGCATCTGTGCAGTGTAACAGGACTTCATAGGACATCGGGGAGAGGCAGACAGAGAGACATGCTCGACTTGTTCTTCCTGATGCTGCTTTTGCCGCGGTTCAAATGCAATCACGACCGCGGGGAGATGGCACGGAAACACAAACAAGCGGCCACTCATGATTGGCTGGCATGATGAGGTCGGCCGCACAATGCAGTCAGCAGCTGCGGTCCTCCTTGTGTTGTGCAGCGTGCTGTTTGGATAATGTTCAGCAGCAGGGGCAACAGTGGACGTGGCCAGATAAGCGTCGGGTGTGCTGAATGGAGAGGTGAAGCATGAAACCCAAAACTGTTCTTTTTCTCCAGCAAACACATTTTAAATTTGCATGTAAAGTGTTTGGACGAGGCTTTTGTTCAGAGAACCTTACCTTGAATGCCCCTAAATAACTTGATCAGCAACATCGCTGGCAGACACACACTTCCTGACATACCCCCATGTGTCTACCTTGCTTGGATTATATCAACTTCTGTGTGGTTAGACTTTGTTAGTGTACTACCTTTCATACTGTGCAATCTGCTGCATTTACCTGTATGTTTCTGTTTTGGGTTTTTTTGTTTTTTTAAACACAGACTGTTACACTGAATCAACAGTCATATAGCCACAGTGTCAGTCTCACACCGGAAACCACATTCATCATAGAATCAGGAAGTGGAAAGCAGCTCCCAGCATCCTTCTGTCTCAGAGAGGAAGTGGTTCAGACATACAGTAAAATATGACCGGAGACCGTTTGTGCCTGCTGCTCAGAGACACTGCTGAAACTAAATCCAAGTAAACTGGATAGTTTCATGTTTAGATTTCGATTTAAAATGTAGTTGGACCAGTTTGGTTAAAATATTTTATCTCGTTTTAAGTATGAAAAACTGTCTGACTTCAGGTAAATGCCACTTGCCTTACCATGATTAGAAACTCTGTTTTCATTAAGGATAAGATCCATGTTCACCACCTTAAGGCTTTCACTTTACATCTCCATAAACAAGTAATTTTGTCTTATATTATTATAAGACTAATAGTTTTTTTTTTGTAATAAAAGAAACATATCACTGTTGTAAAATATTTCATTTTTATACAAATGAATCAGAGTTGGCAGGCATGGTTGGTAGTTCATTGAATTATGACACAGTAAAACCAGAACTATCCATGTCTTAGTTCCAAGTTTTCACATCTTTTTTTTTTTTATTCTAGTTTCAAGCAGTGAGTAATTTATAAGAACTGACCAAACCCTATTGACATTCACCATTTTTTTTCTCAGTGCACAAACCAGTGTGTTTAAAATAATAATAATAATAATAAAGTCCTCCAATCAACTATGTCTCAAACCACATGCTTCCCCAAATGAAAATACAGTCTTCCTTATACAAAAGGATTTTCAGGATGTTTTTTCCATCAACATTTGTACTTGAATTGCCTAACAACTCCCTAACAACAGATCATTTTGTATGCATTTTCAGTCAATACAACAAAGCAAGGTTCTCTACCCTCTTTTTCATTGGCACACAGTGTAAGAAAAACAGAGAACTGGTTTAATTGAACCCATGTGATTATTTGTGCCTCCAGGGTTCTGCCTTTTCTAAACAGAATAAAACTTAAACCTGAAAATCACCACGTTCCTCTAAAGGTTTTGTGAACACACAACCTTTCTATTCTATTGTAGCCTGTTGTGTTTTACTATTTTATCCCACCATATCTTTTCCCTTGTATAACAATCATTTAATTCTGTTCTCCCATAGTGAACATTTGCTATTGCACAACGTTGCTCTTCTCTCCTCTCCACATCTCTGTCACGGAGCAAAGAGAAGTGAACAGCAGCAATTTGAGTTTAAAGGGGCCACAGCAGAGCAGAGCATATAGAGTCATCACAGCACCAATGAATCTCTGCGCTCCGCTGGCCCTCATAGACATTGAGCGGCAGAGTGGAAAGGACAGCTCTTTTCTCAGTGACTGGAATACACCGCAGCACAGTGAGATGCATGGCCTCCCACAATCCACTACAGCTCCATTATTTAGCCAAGAGTTTGCTGGGATACGACGTCTCCACACAGCATGTAGACACTCTCATTCCAGCCCTATAAACCCGCGGAGAGGAGTCATCAGCACACAGAGAGATTTACAATGGCCTAGCCCAGGGCCCCAGACAGTTATAGATCCCTTTACCTTTCAAGAGCAATTTCACCGCAAATAGGATTAAAACTAATGGCGTTTGACACCACCAGGTCCAGCACATTGGATCCATCGGGTTTTATCACGCTGACATTTCAAAAGGTTGGCCTGTGTGTGCGGCGGGCTGCTCAAAGATGCAGAGCTGGGTGACATATAGAGGACCCTGGGGACCCAGGCTTTTACAGCCAGCTCTGGAGATGACCCCCCCCCCCCCCAGCCCCCCCCACCCCCTCCCGCCCGTACCCTGTCCCTCCTCCTGCCATGCCTACCCACCCCACCAGTTCCATTACAGCAACTTTTATAGACATTAAAACTCAAAGACTACAAATCATAACACCTCAGTGCACGTTTTCCACTAGTTTGCAGATGGGAGATGTTGTTTTCCTTCTTTGTTTCATGGGTCGGGGCCCTTTGGTGTGACCATGCAGTGAATATGTAAGCAGTCCTGTCAGCGGAATAATGCTCATTATCTCAGTTGTGGGCAAAGTAATATTCTCGCTGTGTGATGTGTTTACTTCATGAAGGTAAATTAAACCAGGGAATGATTTTCTTCCTCTTCACCGTTTAATTTCAATTTGTATAAACAAGACTCTTCAAGGTCAGTAAATGAAACCACCGTGTTTGGAATGTGAATGGAGTTTTTTTTTTTCTTTTTTTGTTTTGCCTCGGGGATCCTGCGCTATTAAAATGTGCTCATTCAGTACCATAGTGCACTACTTGACCTGAATAACAATTTTAGCGTTGCCTCACTTCATGCTATGACTGAGTGTACTCTTCTGAGCTTGTCTCTTTGTGCTATCTAGTTTGTTTGGCTTTTTAACCACAGTGTTACCAGAAAACAAAACTGACTCACACTGGGATGTTGCATCAGCTATTTAAATGCAGTTTATCTATGCACATGACCAGTGTCCTTGAAAATATCTCCACATTTATCCTCTTTGCTTTATCGAAAGAGTTTTCTCTTTCATGTGAAAAATATTAATTCTATGTATGTAGACACAGATTCCATAGAAGATGCTGTAAAGGAATGAAGAGTCTATAGTAAACTCAACTGAACAGGGTATGTGGCATACAAGTGATTGTGTTCATTTGTGGCATTGTCTGCTGTAAAACATGAATTGCATGGCAGTCATCTTTATTAGGATGTCCAGGCAGAAAAAGGGGGCAGAAATCACCAGCTGAGATTGAAAACCTAATTAAATTTACATACAGCTTCAAGGCCTCCCTCACTCTGCTTTCAGTGCTCCCATTCAAGCTTGTAAACACCACTTTTCAGAAATCATTACTTTGGCACACTAAACACTTTCCAGCCCGAGAACAAAGCGAGTCGGAAAAACGGGAATACATTAGCAACCGAAATGAGATCATAAGCAGCATTTGCAAGGTGGCTGTGAAATCACAAAGCAAGGATGAAATATCTCTGCCTGTGGAGTGTTCGGAGCCGGCAGAGCTGGCAGTTAGCCGCTGTGAATGATTGAACTAATATTTGGAGTTATTAGTTCTGCTACATTTTCTTTGAGAATGAGCAGTGTGGCAGGTCCAGGATGACATAGTTTATGCTGCTGCTGGGATCTCTCAACCAGCGAGTGCTTCACAAAATATAAAAGTGATGAAAATCGCTTCAAAACCACTCGAGTAGTCAAGAGACAATTTGACTTTTACATTTCGGACAGGGCTCAGTGCTGGGCTGCAGACCCAATGAACAGAAAATGTTACTGGCTTAAGTATTGCTGCAGTTTCAGTGTGAGACTACACCGTAAATCCATATTATCATTACAAATGGCCCAGCACTGCTCCATAGTGCCCTCTTACTCACATATCTAATTTACTGATAGTTGATCATTCTCATCACTTTAGTGCACATTGATGGGCTGGTACAACCAAATTACAAAACAAACAGAAATATTTGCAAAAACTGACTGTGGACAGATGGTTCAAGCACCACAGACTAAACTCTGTTTGACTCCGCTGTACTGAGGGGACAGCTTAAATATCAGAGATGGATAATTCAAACTCTGAATGGATAAAACCAAAACTATGCATGAATGAATCCCATAATGTTTACGTGAGAAATGTTTTTAATTTGGTGGAACTGATCCTTTGAAAGCACATTATATTTGGCACAACAAAACATTAACACTAAGCTTTACCAGCTTTGTGGGTGGTGGGGAATGAAAAGTCACCGGACCAGCTGAGAAACCCTGGACAGAAAATGGCAAAAATTAGTGTATCACTGTGCCCGGAAAGGCAAGCCATGCTAAACCTTAATCTGAGAACAGAAAGTCTATTTGAAATGACATCAAGCCACTACAGGCTCAACAAGTTTCTCAACAAGACATCAGTTTATACTTAGATGTGGTTTTCACATCAATGATGGACAAGCATCTGAATAATTATGTGTAAAAGATCAACATGACTGCTGTACTAGCAGTCATGTTTTTCTTCGAGATGCTGCAGTGATAATCTGAATTGCCTCAGGTACCAAATGATTAGTAGGTGGCTCAGACTCAGGCCTCACTCTGATATGGCAGAGTGCCCCTTGCAGACTCCGAGGTAGCAGCCGAGGCTTTCAGGCCTTTTTGCTATTAGTGTGTAAGTGCCATTAAGAGGTTCCTCTGAGATTTGCTCCCGATTTGGCTGCAAACAAACACACACACACACACACACACACCGTGCTGAAAATATGTGAGAACATGTTGCTGCCTCATCACCAGGCAAGGCCTGATGGCTCCCTCATGGCTGCACGCTGCAGGCTCCTCTGAGATGTGTCGACATGAAAGAGGAGTCCTAATCCCTAAGTAATGACAAGCACTAAACACAGCCCTCTGCGTCACTGTGCTGCAGCTCTGCAAATACCACGCAGCTGTCTGATGGCATCCCGGCAATGGTGGTAACACTACAGCCAGAGTGAGGATGTATGGGTGCCGGGCAAGCACCATTTACCGTGCTCTCACATGGAAAACTATGGCTGCCACTCTTCTCCCTGTGTACGGGCACTTTACTGTTTCATCTAGCATAGAGGAGCGGCGCTGCTGGTAATGCATGCAGCACGTCTGGGAGAACAAATGTTCTCATTCAGCAGCATCCACAGGGAGCTTTGTTTCAACACTGGTGGTTTCTGATCAGAGGGGGGTGTAGTTGAAGAGACCGACACCAGGTGGCAGTCCAAGTCTTCTCTCTCCAGCCCCCCCACCTACATCCCAAACGATGATGTAATCCTTTTCAGACCATTATATCACACGGCACAAACAGGCTCTTTGCTCCTCTCCATGTGGGTACACTTTGATTTCCACTGATTGCTGATTCTATTGTTGCGGTTATCGGCTGCTGCTACGTGGTTATCTCGTATTCATAAGAAGCCTCACAGTGTCTCTTTAATGAAATCAAAGTCAGAGCTGATTCTGCAGCGCGGCGCTGAGACGAGCTCTCCCAGCTGGCCACATATCCACCGACGCGGCTCTCTCGTGGATTTTAAATATGGCTGTGACCTTAACAGTAATAAAAAGCAATTCTCACAGCACTAATCCTCTCCTCCAGTCTCACTAGCTCTTAACCTTTTCTGCCACTGAAGAAGTGAACTGAGCTGTGAAGATGTGAATATGCATCACCCCCCCCCCCCACACACACACACAGACACACACACACACAACCCCCCCATCCCCCATCCCCTGTAAAAATCAGCACTTAATAATATTGGCTCAGCGGCAGACAGATTATGGCAGGAGGAGAGCATCTGCTGGAGGGAGAAACAATATGACGGCTTCCTCCCCGGGGAGCAGTGACTGTAAAAGACAATCAGAAAGAGACAGAGGGATGGAAACATCCAGGCTTTCTTGAAGAAACATGTAAGCATCATAACCACAAGTCCCGTGGGACAGTGTAGAGAGTGAGGGGAGAGAGATTTTTCTTTTCCACGGCATTGTCAAGTCTGTGTACTCATTTAATATGTTTCCCATTTATTTACCTCACAGTACCAATGCAACTGCACTGCTTGCATGCTAATTTGATGCAATATGAAAAAGACGAGACAAGGAACACAGAGTGTAGACGGTAGGAAAAAGGAAAAATAAAGTAGCTCTAAGAGTAAATGAAAGTACTTCACTTACTAATTCACCAGTCTAACCTCTGATAACCTGACGAAGGTAGAAACTCATATGAGCAATGTGGAATGAAAACATTCTAACCTTTAATGTTGTTGAAAACTGCTGTAGATGTTTTTATAGAAGGTAAGAAGAGGTAAGAAATAAGCTGTGTTCAGCTGCTTAATTAGAGGTCAAAGGTCAGAAGTGAGAAGTTTCTATTTGTACTGGGAGGATGGTGTGAAGCTTTAAAACAGGGCATGATACCAGCTGGTAATGGAGCATGTGATGTCAGAATAGCTGAAGCACTTCACTCTTTTTTTTCACCAGCATTGTGTGTGCACAGAGATAATCTGTGTGTTTGTTCAAAGTCAGTAAGAGAGAGCGAAACATGGAGAAAAATGGGCCGAAAAGCAAGATGTACAAGACAGATTGTTTGTGGTACAAAATAACTAAACCGAGCAGACTGCTGTCTGATCCGAGGCTGTAGAACAGTACACGCTCGACTTGTACCGTGTGTTTTTGTTTTGAGGATATGTCTTGGTGGTTTTCGCTTCTTTCTGAAGTTAAGAAAATCCTCTCCCCTCCGTTCAGTAGCCGCTGACAGATGAAGTCTGTCTAAAGACTGACACCCACTTCCACTTTTTATTTGACCAAATATGAGGATCTTACACCCTGGGATTGATACCATTCTCACTTCTCTTGTTTTCTTCCTGCTTGTACAAGATTTGACTGGAAACAGTCCAGTGCTGAAGTTTACGCACTGTGTGTGTTTTGTGTGAGTGTGTATAGCAAAGTTGGTGTTTTTTTTTTAACATTTACAATATCGCAACCCCCTTCAATCTCTTTATCCAAGATACTGTTACATTAGCCTGTTCATTCTCATCCTAAAAGCATTTTCTCTTGTAAATGAGAAAACATGCTGTTTGAAGATCCAAACAAGTATGCAAACAAGAAAGCGATCTGATTTTCCATTTTTCATGACAGTACAGTAGCTGCTCCTATTTCCATGTCTTTTACATGAATCATCAGCTGCTGAGGCCGACTCTTGTGAGTAGCCATCATGTTCATATTTCTGCCCCCTTTTTTACAAGCTTCTTGTTTTAAAATGAGTCAGCAGGAAACTTTTTAGTTTACTTACATAGCTAATGTGAGCTTCAGCAGGTAGCTGGCTGCTGCTGATCTGTCAGTGACAGTTGTCATATGACAAGCAACAAAATGAGTCGCCCATTAGAAATGAGCCGCTGCATTTAATGACCTCTGTCTATCTGAAATTAAGGATTTCAGTGGTTAATCTGCCACTGTTGTTATTGTTAACTCTACGTGCTGTGTGAGAACAGAAAGCTTTAGAAGCATAGCAACAGTAACTAAGGGGAAATGGGGCTTAACGAATGCTCAGTCGTGTTATTAACAATCTCTCATTAGAAGATGTTCATTCAATAATCACACTTTATTTGGGCTTACAAGGGAGTTAAACCCTGAAAGTACATGCAAAGTAAGTGTTTGTGCAAAGCATACAGTAGCAAGTCATTAATGGCTTCTGCTGCAAATCAAACTATTACAACTGTTTTTGCAATTGAAACTGTTTTTATTCAATAAATGATAAAGCATTTCATATTCTTGGCATTTTAGAGCTATGAAGATTTCAAGTCCTCATATTTTTTAAGCTGTCAAGTATTTTAAGCACAATTTTTTAAAATCTAAATCGCTACGCATTTGAAGTGTTAAAGAAAATCCCCCTCTCTATATCTGTGTCTGTGTATCAATGGCTTCCCCTCTCAGTGGGACTCACCACCCACAAAGGTTAATGAGCTTAAACACGGCTCAGAGTGAGCTCATTAAACAGACCACAGAGACTGGAGAGGGGAGAGGAGAGGGAGGACGGCTGAGGAGGGAGTAGGAATAAGTGTGAAGGTGGATTGTTGCTGCCACTGGAGGCAACTGGGAAGATGTTGCTCTGTCGGTGTAAATGTAAAGCTGTGAATTGTTCCTCCCGTCATAAAAACAAAATTAAATGGCTTTTCTCTGTGAAGGCTTGTGCCCAGAACAAGACATAATGTGAGGAGGATTCATTCATAAGTAGGCAGGTTGGACTAAAACAAACATGCAGAGTGACTCAGAGGAGGTGGTTGCCAGCCTACATTTCTCCTCCAGCTCTTCTGGCACCCCTGTCATTGAAGCAGTGGTGGATGCAGGAAGAGGAGGAGGAGTGAGCTCAGAGTTTGTCCCTTGTGTTTACACTCACTTTCAAAACCACTAAATTCAAACTTTTAATTAATAGGAAAAAACATGATTAATTCATTGGACAGTAACCACTAAAATGTGACATTTCTCAGGACATCATTTTTACAGGGTCTGATATAAAAGTGGAAGAGGGGCGGTGTGAATCAGTTGGCAGCTGAGGTGGATTATCGTTACAGACAGAACTGATCAGAACTGATCTCCTGATTTGATTTGATAGTCTAGAATCAATTCAGTTCAATTCTCAATGATTCAATTACATCAAATTACTTTAGATAAAAATATATCTAAAGTACAGATATTGTACAGATATATTTTTATTACCTATTGATGTTCTGGTGAACCGTCAAAAAAATCCATAAAGTTTTTACCAGCCAGTACTTTTAATTCAGGGTGCACATGAGAGGGTGTAGTACTGGGCTGGGTTGTAGTACTGGGCTCACTTCACAAGTAACAACTGTCTACATATAATATTGAGCGCACATGTACACATTTACTGAGGAAATGGGCAAAGTTCGATCATGGGATTTTAAGAATTGATATTTGAGATTTTAAGAATTAATATTTTCTTAGTCAAAGTTCATACCTGAAAGACTTGTGGTAGACTTGGACTGTGTGTGTGTGTGTGTGTGAGAGAGAGAGAGAGAGAGAGATACATCATCTCTAATTGTATCATGGCAGGAGCAGCAGTAAACTGTAGCTCTGATCTACGTGACATGAAAAATGTGGAACTTATTTTTGAGTCAGGTCGAAGCATACAGTATATCCTACCATATGGACACACACACACACACACAGACACACTAACACACACTACACATACTTTGAACCACTTACAGTGTTGTAAACAGAGGAGACTTGTTTCACTGTGGGACAGGCTTTGCCCGGTAATTGAGGCTTGCTGAGCAAATCAAACCAAAGAATACTCAGCTTAGTCAATACAAGCTTGTTCCTAATCAGTGTTGTTGTGGAGCGTCTCTTATGTTGCTTATGTCTTTGTAGTTGTAGTAAAGTGTGTTCTTTCACGTTTACATAGGTTATATGGGTTTTCTAGCTAGAGTACGACCTGTGTGGTTCTTCTGAACAGCATAAGTAATCTTCAGTATTCTACCCAAAGTTTATATCAACATTTAATTTGTGGTCATTAAACCTTGAATTCTGTCTTTCATTTGCCTCATTGCACATTGATTTTAGAATGACAGTTTAGCTGCATCAGCCCTGAAAACTGGATTGAAATAAGTAGTCTGAGTGATTTAGTCCTCCAGGCCTCCATTTTTTAAACAACTGCCACTGGGGTTTCCTTGAACAAGGCAATATCTTCAGTACTTCTGCTCTGTACTCAAACATAGAAACAAAAGTTTACTGTAAGCACACTGTGCGTTTTATACTGTGCATGTTTCTGTGGAAAGCTGTATGGACCTGAGCCAACGATAAGCTGAAAAGAGAATGTATCATCAGCCGGTTCTCTCTGGCTAAATGAACGTCCCCAAGGGACCCCGGTGAGGCATGAATAAGGAATAGACACCAATCTTTCCCTATGACTGGGCCACGTGTGGTGCAGCTGTGACCATTTTTGTCCAGCGAGTACACACAGATGAAAACGTTTGCATAGGCAAGTTTGTTGAGCTATCACGCAGAGATTCTATTGACAAACCGGGCTCACTCATTAAGAGGGTTCTTTTCAAAGTGAGGCAGAGCTTCAAATGAGATATTCTCTCTGTCTGATACTTTGACAGGATGAAGATAATTAATAGGATCATTGCTGCTCCAATTTAAATTCTTTGAACTCCTTCGGCTTGAATCAGACCATCAAAGTGGAAGTCTGAAATTCTGGGAAAAGAGAAAACTTTAGTTCACAGATACATTAATTTGAATGTTCAAAAGACATAATTCAATTTTGAATTTTAGCGTTGGGGTTTTGTGGGGTAGCTTCATGGGTTCTGACAAATTCTTAGAATTCTTAGTGCCATAAAGGACTAAATGTTATTCATGGGATGTGCACACACATGCTGGTTAAATGAGTATTTAGATGTTACAGCTCTGGTGTTACAGAAGCGATGCAAAAAAAGAGTTTTCACCCTGAACAACACAAAATCGATGAGTAAACAATCACACACACATGCACATACCATGACAATGACCTTCCAAATGGGTGAAATAGCAATGCAGCAGGTGAAGGGAGTCGCAGCCAGCAGGTGGCCGTCCGCCAAGGGTCGCAAGGTCGTAGTGTTTACTGGTGTGTCACACGGATAACCTGTGATGTGATGGCAGCTGAGGCGGCTTTGCTGACACAACAATAACAGAAGAAAACACTAATGGCATGTGTCAAGCACTTTCCTCTTCTCTGACTGTCCCCTGTCAGGAGGAGCTCCCTCACTGTGGGTTTTTGCAGACAGAACATGCTCGTTTATCAGCCTCTCATAAACAAAATCAACATAGTCACAAAATACATTTCAAGTATTTTCATTTTCTTCTCATTGAATTGGAAAATACCTGGATTTTTTTAAAAGCAGCACATTGGCTTGTGTAAACAGATTTTTAGTTTTAATTGATACTTGTCTCCATATGCTGCAAATAATTTTTTTTCCACTTTGAATCCCTTTTAAATTATTAAAAAAAAATTCCATACAAGCAAAAGGCAGAGTGTTTACACTGCGAGCTGAAGTTTTATAATCTGATATTACATCTGGAAAATAAACGCAGATAGATTTCCAGATTTTAGCAAGAATGTTGGAGTGATGCTGGCTTTTTTATTTCAAATGTAATGTGATACACACAGTGCTTATACAGTTTGTTTTATTTCATGTGTTAGTTAATTACAGTACTATAGGATGCTCTAAGTTTAATTCTCGTACAGTATTTGGTCCTTTAGCTAGTTGAGAGGTTTTTACACTTTCCAAAAGAAAGAAAAATGCATTCAAAATATGGATTTGGTCTTAAAATGTAAACAATTTTGAAACTGGCACAAATTATCAGCTATCACTAGCTTTACTACTAACCATTCACTTTATCTGTCTTCAAACACAATACACAGGTTGAACTGTAGAACAGAAAGAGATACATGGTACCAGGATATCAGGACCTTACACTACATAAAGCACACAAAGTTTTCCAGGAACAGCACACTATACTCACTGTTTAAGAGTTGTTTAATGAAATTTGCTGAAACGAGATATTATAATAGATAAGAGGCCATAACACAGTGTTTCTAAAACAATCCCTCCTGTTAAAACTCTTGCTACTTTTTCCCTCTTACGTGATCCTCCTGCCTGCACAACAGTTCATGCAGGTACGACTTCTGAGTGAGAGGCGGATGGAAAACCTCTGTTAAGTTGAGTGAAACTCTTGCAGGAAAAAAATAAAACCTTACACATGTATTAGTGATCAGTCCAACATGAGCACAAAGAGCTTTTCATGACTTCATATTCCAGGCATGCTCCAGTGGGTGGAAAACAAGGAGGAATCCAACCAGGGTGCAATCAATACTGGTGCTTTTATATGTCGGTGGGTTTTTGTAGGGCAGTAATCTCTTTATGGATTCATCAGCTGTTGCCGCAAAGACAAATCTCCTGTTGGTCCACGGTGTCCACACTGTGACCACAGCGTGGACAAAGACAAAAAGATGCAGATGAAGACGAGAGGGAGGAGGAAGAAGAACAAGAGGGTGGTGCTATGATTGAGCTAAAAGCTGCAGCACACCCCAGCTGCAACACAAACATCAGCACTTATTCTGGGTTCAACTCCTAGGTGGTCCAAGGAGAGCCATATTTCATGTCTCCTCCGACAGACTTACGATGTCGACAGCGGAGGTATTTCACTCACAGGCTGGAGCTGCATGTTGACTTTGCAATAGAGGGAGCCGTTAACAACCATCGACATAAGGACCACAGACTCAAGGAATCGTTCCCTGGAAAGCCGCACTTAGCTCCACTCGGCCATTTTTCAAGAGCAGACTGAATTCTGTCATCTATAAATTTCCTCATAAAGGAGCTGTTGTGTGTGTGTGTGTGTGTGTGTGTGTGTGTGTGTGTGTGTGTGTGTGTGTGTGTGTGTGTGTGTGTGTGTGTGTGTGTGTGTGTGTGTGTGTGTGTGTGTGTGTGCATGCTTTGGCATTTCTTGCCACTACGCAAAGCATGGCTTTAACATGCAGGATAATATATTCATAGGTCTATTTTACTCTCATGCATAACACAATACGGATCCTCGAAGCTTCCATTAATTAAGACCTGCTGAACACACATTTACACACACATGGTAGCATGTTCTGCAAACAGCCAGCAGAACCCTAGCAGCATTCATGTGCAGTCCAAAGAAGCTCAATGCCTTTGTTAGTGTTAGCGCTGTTAAAGCTGCAGGGAGAGGAGAGTTCAAAGTTCTGTGGTCTCTGTGGGGATGAAGAGGCTGTCATGAAAGCACCAAGAGGACCTCATCCATTATGAATGCAGGGAGGAGGTGAATCATCAATGCAAGAAAGGTTCCATCTGCAAGCAGAACTCCAACAGATTTCGACCTTGGCCCTGTTTTACTATCACTTTCCACAATACTGATTTAGTCTGGCCAAAATTTTGTCGATTGCATTGCTGTAGTCCTGCATGCCAGAGAGTGCTGCTTTCCAATACAGTTGGAGTAAGGCCAGTATTGGCTCTATATTAACACTCACTCTTATGTGTATACTGTATTAATGTCTCCTTTTTCACGATAATACTACTTGAAATAAAGCTGCCTTTTATCTGCTGCTTGTGACCAACAGACCTTTTTTCACAGCACATTCAGGGATTAATAACAATAATGATGGTTCTGTTCTAATCAAGTGTCCCAGTTAGACAGTAGATGTGTGTCAAATCTGAACAGAATATCCAGAAAATTGAGTGAATTAATGCATGGTTCCAGTCCTGCTACTGTTATGCTAATATTGATAATTGTTAATATTGATTGGTAGCATTATTCTCTAGCTGGGTGCCATTAAACCATTGCATAAGAGGATTGTGATGAGCAATATGTGACGATGTAATTCACTGTGCCCTGGTCAGGCCTTTAAATGGTGAAGAAAACATGCGTAGAAAACATGCTGAAAATATGACATTTATTTTTTATTTCTTTGTATTAATCTAGGGAAGGTTACAGATTTCTTCTCATTGGTCCACACAGACCTGATGTTACATTTGCGTCATGATTTATTCGCCAAGTCTGTTTCCATCCTGAGCGTGTCTTGCTGTGATGTGTCAAAATGTCATCTGTGGACAAGACTTATTGTTCCTATCATCACGTCCTCGTTACCAGGGTTTCCTGTGGTGAATACTGAAGCAGCCACATTGCTTGAAATAAAGGCTCCCTCTACTAATGTGATAAAACTTTATGCAGTTTTATAAAATAAAACCATAACCTTGAAGGGGAAAAAGAGCAAAGTCACTAATTCACACAATAAAACCTACACTGACTATTGTTTAGACTGTCATGTGATCACAAGATACGATATGTAAGAATCAGGGTGACTGAAGAATCTAATCATGCTGAAGACTTGATTAATGGCCATCATCATGAGCATGAGGGACAATGGCCCCTGCCTCTCACAGTGAATCCACTGATACATCAGTAGATTATAACATTGCAACATTACAAGACACGCATTTCTCTCTCTTACTACATGTTTTATCTTGTGCTGCTGCCTTTACATTAATGTCCCAGCCTTCAGTTCAAACTTGTGCCGTGCTGAAAGTGACATGAAAAGGTTTCCATCATGACTTTTCCGTGAAAGTAATCAGGGTTTGCTTATTCAGACTTGAGACTGAGATGTTAAAATGCCACCAGTTTAGTGGAGCATTGAATGTGAGAAGAAAACTTGGCTGAAGAGACTCATAGTTTAAGATCTGTGTTGATTGCACCAGCAACTCTGAAAGTAGTCCTCCAAAACTTTATGTGGAGTCCACCATCAATGAGTGTATGATTTTTACTGTTCAACTGTAGTCTATTGTTCAGTTTTAGCCTATAGTACTGTTTTTATATACATAATTATATCCGTAGTGATCATAAGAGTCTTCATAGTGATTATAATCAGGGTGGTGAGAATCTGTAGACTGTCCGTCTCTCAGAAATAAGGTCAGTGTTATAATCCTATCATTTCAATGTACATGACTGTAAACTGATTATTGTTATGATTTGTAAAAACAGTGAGTGTGAGTGAATCAGTGTATCAGTGAGGGTGAATGTATTTCCTAGTGTTTCTGTCAGAAAAAATAAGAGGAAGTGCAAGTATCACGAGCACTGTTTTTGAGTAACATGCTATGGTTAATGTGTTTTAACATTTATTTATGAGGGGTTTGGTTTGCCTGCAGCTTGCAGCCTGTTTTCTAACCCAGTGTTTCCACTTACAACTTCAAGGCCCTTGCCAACCACAGTCTCCATGCAGAGGTGCTGAGGTGCATTTGCTACCCTCATTATTTAGCCACAATTCCCCCAAAAGGTTATTATTAGCCGCAAGAAGGATGATTATGAAAATATGTTATTGTAGGGCAGGAAAGCCCTTAGGTCCTGTCAGTCAGTGGCAGGCTTGATGCTGTGCTGGCTGGAGCACTGCTCTGGGCCTACAGCTGTGTCTTGTCTGTTGGCTGGGTGTGTGCGTGTGCGTGTGCTCATGTTCCCTGGTGTGTGTATTCTTAGCATAAGTGAGTGTTTCAACAGTTTCCTTGATCACGGTTGTCTCCAGTATTTTCTGAATTGCACTCATGTGAAAGAGTGTTTATGTGTGTGTTTGTGCATAGCTACATGCACTGGGCGGATTGTATACGCTTCACTTGTGTATGTGAATGCTGCATTGTAGGAATGTTACTGGGCTCTAATTTGGGTTGTAGTTATTTCAGAGAGAGAGGCCCCGGCTGATTGGCTGCTTCTGTGCTGACATCATCACAGGCTCAGAGGAGCGAAGCTTGCCAGGATTTGCCTGTGACTCACGCTCGGACTACAATCTGTAATGTGCCAGTTTACAGCACACAGTCAACAAACACTGGGCTTATAATATATGGCACAATGAAGGAACACATGGACGACGCTACAAGGGGGCCTGTGTGCCCATCTGCATATTGAACTTTTAGTTATTCAAACATTTCTCAGCGCAGAGCTTCTCTCACAGATGAAGTTGCTCCATGGGTTGATATGAACTTTAGTGGGAGGGGCCAAAAAGTGTTTTTTTGAGGGATTAAAGGATGAGGCTGGCATTATTCTATATTTTTCTTATCGTCAACAAATCCCATCAGAAGGCTAAAACCAACAATGCGTTAGTCTCTCGCTACTCACGACTACTTCCCTGTCCATACCCCTCAGCCCAAAGCCCATTGTTTATTACTGAGTTGTACCGTAAATCTTTAAAAATGGGTCACAAATATAGTTTTTTTGTGCAGCTGTAGCTGTAGCTTTAGTTTCTCTGTAGGTTTTATAGTGATTACTAGTATTGACAGCAACAGATGTATGTTTTGGAGTCAAAATATACTACAGTGGCCAATTTCAAGAAGGGCTAATGTTACCTCATACGACATTGGTAGCAATGGAGGTGCATGACAGGGGTTTTTATAGGATCCAATCCAAAACAGACCTGTGGAAAACCTACTTGAATCAAACATGCAAAAATGTATTTTGAAAAAAAGAAAGACTCAGTCTAAAATGCAGTCAGTAACAACAGAGTGTAATAGAGAGAACACCAGCACCAGCAACAACACAGTGTGCTATGAATTAACAAACAGCCATGGTCAAAAAGAGCAACAGTGTTATGATTATAATAATAATGCTGCAAGAATAAATGCAAATTCATAGAAACTAATTCCAGAAGAAATCCGTTTATATGGTCCAAAAACTCATTCAGAGATATAATTGAAAGCCTGGTTTTCACCTCCTGCATCAACAGCAATACATTCTGTAGTAATCTGAGCGATAGATGGACAGGAGATAAGAATTTTTTAATCAATTTATATCTGTGGATCAAATTACTAAAATTATCATTGAACAGCAAAAAAAATTTTTACAGTTGGATAACTGGGCACCCAGTAGGGTCTCAGTTCCTCAGAACTGTATCAGCCCATGAAAACCTGTAAATAATAATATATGTAAATATGTGTAATAAATCGGCTCTGGCTTCACAGGCAATACTTATTGGTAGGATCAAATGGCTACCAGCCTTATTCTCTACAGGAAACTGTCAGCCAGCTGTTTTCCACTGTTTCTAATCTTTGACTGCTGGTTGCAGCTTCAAGAGGTCGTCTTCACTTTCTAAGTATTTATACATATTTAAACTAGTAGGTGTCAGTATTTTGTGCCTTCCATTTTAATTACAACAGTTATGTAGTTTGACAGTGACTAATAAGCTACCTGGCTAAATTCAACGTATTTCTGTGAAATACATCACAGTAAATCATTAAATCAATCATTAAAACTGATTTTAATGAATTTTCTGTGGCATTGTCAGAAAGTGAGTAGACTTTCACTGTACTAAACACCGTGGACAAAATATGTCTTATTTAAACGTTTATCACCATTAAATGACTTAACTACTAAACAGTAGCTTGATCTCCAAAGATCTGCCTGAAATTCTGTGATACTCTGGCAATTATAGTTTAACCAATGAGATTATTTCTGCCTCAAAAATAGCTTTGTCTCCGAGAAATGTTTGTAGAGCTACAACTCTGAAAAACATTTTGTGATATGAAATTATTTTTAGCTTTTCATGCTGTTCACTGGAGCTCAGAATGTGTTTTTCTGTTTGTACTCCTCACTGTATGTACTGCACCATCTGTTTGCATTATATCAGACATCCTGTCATCTCTTGGAAACTTGGAAAGTTGGCTAGATGTCTCTGCAACCAGACAGATTCCTACACATTTGTTTTATGTAGTGATAAAAATGGCATTGTGGAAGAAACCAAATTGTGTGCAATAACTGAATGATGCACACTTTCATCTTCTTTTTTACTCCATATGATAAATGATTTGTCTTTATCCTGTCATGAAAAACAGCTTATAGCTAAATGCTCATACTTTTAATCAGGTTTAAAGTCATACCTCAGAATGCAAACATGGGTAATTTAGTACTTCCATACACAAGGCCATATCGCTTTCACGCAGAAAGTGGTTCTGCTGGTATTTTGGAAAAATAGTATGTAAAAACAAAGAACCAAGATGACACAAAACCCCTTAGATGCTTAAAAATGATTTGTACAGATGGGCAGTGTTCAAGTGTTTTAACTGAATGTAAAGCCTCATATCTTCTTTTCCCAACTCTTAATTTGCCACATAAGTAATCAGCCACTGTGTTTCCGTGCCAAGTAAGATGACTGAGTCCCTGTAATGATTTATTCGCATTCCATGGTTAGAAATCAAAAGCTGCAAAGAGTTGTTAAGTAACTGCAATAAAAACACAGTGAGTGGTGCAAAGAGCAGTTAATTTCATTTTCCTCTTTATTGTCGCTCATGTTCATTGGTCCTGGTATATATATATCACAGTATGTGATATATATATACCAGTCTGTTTGTCAGGGTGCTTGTGTCACTGTCAGGCGTATGAGTAAATATTGTTGATGTTGTCACACTTGTCTCATTAAGACAAATTCCTGCACAGTTTATTTTTCTGGTGGACAGATTGACCTTACAGACAGTAATCGGTTTCTTATTGCAGCTTGTGATTGATACGTTCTTGCTTCTCATTGAGTCTTTGTGTTCATTCATGTTCAGCTGAAATTTTTTCTCACTTGTTTCCCTCGCAGCAACAGACCACAGAAGAAGGGCCATTTTGCCACTTATTAAAGGCATGGAGTGGTTACAGAAGCGTTTGTGTTTTGTCAGCGTGGTCAGCGGCGTTCAGCCGTCTGGAGGGTGCATGGTTGTTGCTGTTGTTGCTGTTGCTGTGGCTGAGCCTCTGGCACCGAGCTGCTGTCCGTCTGGCAGATGGACGTGCTTTCGCCCCGGTCACTGCTGCCTCGTGCCATCTAGGTCCCTGCACTGAGAGGGGAGGACAGGAACATGCCAATGGGAGGACATGGGGTGAGGTCAGGCACTGACTGACTTGCTGTTTAACTATTTAACTGATTGATTGATTGATTTGGTTTCTTAGTTTTCTGCATCAAGACCGGATTGGACTAACTAACTAACTAACTAAATATAAATATAAATATAAATATAAATATAAATATAAATATAAATATAAATATAAATATAAATATATATTTGGTGTATATGAACCAAAGTTGAATACACAAATGGAGAAGGATCCATAAGTCAGCCCCCCTCTGTCCAGACTAAGCTGAATGAGTGTGGCCTTTTGTCCGGACAAGCCTGATTTACAAAAAAACAAAAAACAAAAACTGAATTTAAAAAAATAGGTCAACAGATTTTCCACATCCTCGTCTTCACATGTGATCCAGACCTACATGGGAAATTGAGCTCACTGGATCTGATGAAGGTCAAGGTTGGGTCTGAGCTGTGTGTACAGTCAACTGTGTGCTGCAGGAACTTAAAACAACATTAAACTGCAGAATGAGATCAGTAGGGACCAATATAGTAAGCCCTCTCCTATTGACTAATAAGGCTTTAAACAACTCCATCTGTGATAATCTACTAAGTTTCCACTAATGCGAACCATATGGAGCCGTAAATCCTGGCTGAGATACTCAGCTTTATTTGGGGCTGCATATTTGCTGACAACATACTACAGCATTGACAAGACACTCCACCATGCAGCGCCTCCACATCCACATTTCTCAAATCATTATGCAGCCGTGTAAACAGGCTCATCCGTGTAGAAATACTGCACAACCAGCTGACCTCAGATCTGTCATTAAACGGGGGTCTCCCTCCGAAGCCGAACCCCCACCTCTGCTTAATTATGCATGTGGGCTGAGGAATCAGTCTCCCTGTATGGTACTGTACACTTTATCGCGCTGCTTCCTTGAGCTCGCAAGCTGATTATGGAGCTTTGGCAATCCAAGCACTTTGAATTATTTAAATCTCTGTTAAGCCTGCCGTACATATATCAATGGAAGAAATGGATTAGGGGTTGACATGTTTTTCCTCTGGCTTTGCCCCCCACTCGCCTCTTCCTCCGAACCTGACAAACACTCCATGTGAGTCCTAACACGGTGCCTTTCAAGGAAATGGCAATTTTTCTAATTCCCTATTGAAGCATGTTCCACAGTGGATGTTGCTTTTAGCCGTATTGGGGTTGAGATTACGCTGCTGGATTAAGGATTGTTTTTTTGTGCACAGTTCTCCGTCTGTAACAAGGTCCAGTGAGAGACATGGAGAGGGCTTTTGTGAACCCAGAGGGGCCCACCCTGGAGAACCGAGATTGTCCAAGGGAGGCCTTCACGTGGGTGGGCTCTGGAGTGGTGATGGATCCCCTTTTCACACAAACTCCTCGAAGAAAGCTCACAATCAATATCCTGCTGTCTGCCTCCACTGCCAATAAATGAAAACACAGTGGCGTAAAGAGATGAATAAATAAAGCGCGGCACTCTTTTTTACATTAGGGGTGGGACTGTACACAAAGCCGAGCAGATACTACATTTAGAAAGGCTATAATACTCTCCCGGTCTCTCAGCGGGACGCTTTGCAGCAAATTTATGTTTGCAGCTAACACATTTGTTCACAGGGCAGAAAACAAGCAGTTTTTATTCAGTGAAGTGCAAGCTGGCGCGGATTTGTATAAATGTTTCAATTAAGCCTTGTGAAAATCAATGTCGTAACATTTCCCCGCCATTCTTTCTGTCCACAGGTCGGCTGTGGTTGACAGCTGAAACCTAAGTGTCAAGATCGGGTGTTAAATTGGTAAATAGGTCTTTTTCCTGTCAACTGACATGAAATTACAGCTGGGGGTAATAGAACAGAGGAGCTGTCTGTCAGGTGGGAAACAGAAGGAGAAAGAGAGGCCAGAGGAGAGCGATGTGCCCATCGGGTTGGATGAGTGACAGGGGATGAGAGAAGCTCTTCAATCCACTCTCAGGCTGCCACAGAAATGAATTCACATCTCCTCAATTGCACAATTACTGGAGAGAGAGAGAGCAAAGGGAAGGCTTTCTGTGCTTTTTATGCAGTCGAGGGAAACCAGAAGTGGGGCTTGTTGTGTTTTACTTATCATTAAGTGCTTCATAATGGCGATAATGCTGTATGTCTACTCAGTTGTATGACTATGCTAATCCTATAAATGAGATATCCCTTGTGGCAAAGAAAGTCTGGCAATCACTGAATTCACACACTTGAACTCAGATCTGATTGCCAGCAAAAAGACTCTACAGCTTCCCTCAGTATCAGCTCTCCAGTTTTTCTCCAGTTGTGTGACTGCAGATCTGCTGCTGTCAAATGCTAATGAAGAAAGAGTTGGAGCACACAGATAGCAGTTGATGGGATTTTCCGACGTTTTGATGTGCTTACATTTTGCACAAGAAATACACGGTTTGTTTTTGCCAGAGGTCTACCCGACACAGTGTGAACACGCGCAAGTTATTTGGTTTCTGTCGCCTCCATTATAAGTTCCAATTCCAGCACATAAAATGAAGTCATTTCTCTGCCATTGTTGGCAGGCTGCCCAAAGCCACTGACGGTTTTCTGTCCTTTTCTGCCACAGAGCTCTGACAAGTGACAGGTGATCTATGGCTGCTTGAAGTCTGGGATCTAAATCTGAAATGAGCTTAGCCGCGGCTCGCGAAATGAGAATTGATAATCGAATGATGCTGAATGAGGGGGCCTGTCAGTACATTGTAAGGGAGCTGACGGATTTAGTTAAGGGAGAAGGAAGGCATGGCGGATGAATTTTGGCAGGATAAAGAATTGCTGAGCGCAGAGAGAGAAGCTGATCTCCCTACAGCTATTTCTGATTTTCTTTGAGTGTTTACATGTTGATAGTGTTCTCGACGGGTAACTGACGGGGTGCTGAGCATGCTGGGATCAGGGCTCTGTAAAGCACAACAGGACAGGTGAAATTCTTTATTAACCTAACCTCAAGGCCTGTCTGATTAGTAGCTTTAAAAACAGTCGAGTATAGAGTGACAAGAGAACTGAGAGATTTTATGTGACCTGAGGTCATGATCCAGGGTCAAACCCATAATGTCTTACATAACGTCACACTTGTCTTTGTCCTCTGACACTGTTTTTAATGCACTAGCAGTAATTTAGCCAATTAACTCTACTCTGTTTAATGCACTGATTCATAACTACAATGCTATTAATACCAGGGACACCATTACAGTGCCTTTTAATGAGAAGGAAGCATTGTCTTTTATAGGCAAATTCTTGAAGCCATAAATTCAGTGTAATATTCATCAAATAAACATGAAATAAGCATTTGTTATGAGTAAAATGAGAATGCCTTACAATCAGATCAGTGTTAATTTCATCAGTGAAAACTATAACGGAAAAATATTCATAGATATTTTTAGTTTTCTTCACCAAATAAAAACTATATGTGAGAGACAGATGAATGGATAAATACATTTACCAAATTATAGTTTTAATGTAGGTTTATTCAGCAACCTGTATACGTCTGTATCCTCTGCCACTCAAAAACACATAAAGTAGTTCTTCTCCAGAAATTAATTTACCTGCTCAACCTGTTGCACTGATAAGCGCCATCTTGCATTTCACTGACATGGTCTTGGCAAGTAACTAATGTAACCAGGTGTTGGAAGGAAAAAGGGAAGGATCTGTCGACTGAATTCATCTATAGTCCCGTGGAAAATTAGACTTTTAAGTGACAACGTAACTGCTGTGGCAAACTACAGAAACATGCAGGCCAGCACACAGAGATTTTGTATTAAAAGATAAGCTAACATTGACATATTATTAAGATGGGCTGTGCATTTGGATTCTAACATTACTTTTTGTCGACTGTCGTTTGTATTTATAGGTTATTGGTAGTGAATACTGCTTTTGAAAATGGGACTACAATGACTTTAACAATACTCAAATTACTAAAATGTGACAAATTAATTATTTTTATTTTAAGACTAAAACCAAATCAGGTGCACAAATTAACGTCACAGTCAGACCACTATCCCTTCATTTGTCCGTAATAGTGGATTATTTGTCCTCTGATGTCCTCCCTTCTTTTTACTCACTGCTGGTTGTAATGCTCATGAGCCCGGTTGACGACATCCTCATCTGTCTCACGTTGCATTACAACACTCTGAAGACACTCATGACTCATGACACACTGTGGATATTATGACTTCCAAGGTGATATGATATGACAGCTCTTAGTGCTACAGATATTTTTGCTTTTCTTGGACCACGTCTCACGGTGCCTTTTAGTGTCATACTAGCTGCACTGTAGAGAGTTCTGCAGCAGCCGGGGAATTAATTGGAAGCTGCGTGTGCAGCTTTGTGAAATCACATTTGAACCTCGTAAAATTGCTCGAACTCAGGTTGAGAATGGAAACTCTCTTGAAATGTTGTTCATGATAGTTGTGGGACCTTTTCTCCCAAGTCTGTCAGAGTTCTGACCTCTCAATATCAGTTTACTGGTTCCCAGAGTTTCTTTTGGCAATGAACCCCTCATTGAGGTCAGAAAATTCCCCATGAAAACCGTGTTTATACTGCGTTTCAAAGTTTACGGTGGTTTACAGGATATTAATGCAATACTTCTGTTCTCAGCAGAGCAGAAATGATGGCCTATCATTTCAGTAGTTTAAAGACCTTTCGTGTAGAGTCAGGCAGTGTGGTTGTGCAGTTTGTGCTTTTGAAAAGCTGCTGGAATCACTTTTCTATTTCACAATATCAGTCAAATAGAATTATATTTATTTTGTTTAGTTTCGGTTTTTAGGGGGGTTATCTAGCTCACGTTAAAGGTCTCTACTTAATGGGTCCAGCTGTGATGGTGGCAAATGAAAAGCCTTTCTAGTGCCCAAAATCCATACACCCCTGGAAAACACAAATGTTTGGAGCTTTATTACTGTTGAAAAATAAATAAAATATATATTCTGATATATATCCAGAGTTATTGGAAAAAATGAAATTTCCCTGCACTTCGACTTTAGGCTGTTTTTAATACTATTCAACTAAAACCACCAACAACACTGACGTGATACATAGACTGAAGATAAACATAACAGTGTGGTCATACTGCTCACAGAGCCCCTTACAAATAGCCGCAGGGCAAACGTCCTGTAGTATCTGAAGAATTGTAAAGCTATAAAGTGCTGTTATAGCTATTCAAAGAAGGGCAGTGCTTTGTTCAAAATCTTGTCCAGAATAGATAAAGGTAAAATGATAAGAGAAGTCTTTATTAATGCCTGTAAATTGAGGCCATAGATTTATTTTATTGATATAATCTTCATATGAAGTGTTACCCGAGATAGTTGTAATGTTCAATGCAGAGATGTTGAGTGCAGCTCAGTACCATTATCTTCCCCATCATTTCCCTTCCCTGAAGTACCTGCCCTTATCAGACGGCTGGATACGGTGCTGTCCTCCTCTGCAGTGTCTTTAACAGCACCCCTGTGAACGCCCGATCAATCCGCCAGGGCTCGGAGGCTATCCCTGCTAATGGCTAATGAAAGGTGTAATTACAGCAGGTCAGAGGAGGCATTGAGACACAGAGGAGAGAGACAGTGACGAGTTCATTTAGATCATTAGAGCTGAAATGTGTCTGCCTCGTTAGACTTCAAGTCACCCGCATTATCCTGATGATCTTCCTTTGTTTCTATTAGACTGAGTGGTTGGCATTTGATGGTGCAGGAGATTGTGGAATTATGAGTGGGGAAAGGTGAGGTGATTTAATTAAAGGGAGCAGAATTGAATAGAAAGGAGTTAGAATAAATTTAGGAGTCACAGTGATACTGGGAGTATTTTTTCACATTACTCAGTTTGTCTTTCTTACAGCTTGAAAATGAGCATTTATCTCTAGCTGATATTTTTCACTGCTGATCTTGTGATACACATAGCATGACACTGAAGCTTCCACATAATTGCTTGTTGCATTGGCCATTTCACAGTATGTCCTCAACAAGGGTTGCACTTTCCAGCAATTTCGAATGCCGCTTATAGCAGGAACACCTTGCCTCCGACGGCCCCTGGAAATAGACCTGCAGCTGTATTTTTAGACGGCTATTAATACCTCCAGCTAATTCATTTCAGCTCTCCAGGCACCTAGCATGGCCTCTCAATTATGGATGAGGGGAAAGTCATTGGATTCTCTGCGCTGAGAGGAAGCTGACGGTAGTGACAGGGCGCTCTATGCACACATGACAAACAGGCAGACAGCTGATGGATGGGCAGGAGGATAAGGGGAGTTCTGTGGTGCAGTTAAAAAGCCTGAATTATGTTCACATGATAATTATTATTGAATTGAAGTGGTTTGCTTTTTAAAATTAGGACAGTGCTGCCATGTGCTGGTGATAGAAGGGCAGCAAGAGAGAAACAGTATGAAAGACATACAATGGACAGTGGACTACAGTGTTTGAGCCAAGACTGTCTGGAAGACGGTCAAATCAGCATATTAGTTCTTTCCTAGAGGTTCACTGCTCCATCCGACTTTCAGCTCCCAGTCTTGTGCTGTTGCTAACAGGCCAGAGGAGGTGGTCCTGGCAGGTGATGTTAACAAAAGCAATGGTTTTCTTGACCGTGTGGAGATACTTGCAGTGGCTAATCCCACTGCAGGTGGTGTCCACTATGGTCTTCAGGACGTGGTTATGATGCCAGGGGTAGCACCCTTAAGGTTGTGCTCCAGGGTCTGTATCTTTAGGCACAGAGGACAAGCTGGTGACTCTGTTTTCCCCCGAGCTTGGTAGAAAATGTCATAATGCAAGCATTAGCTGTTGGTCTGTGCATCGCTGCTGTCTGGCTATAGAGCCAGAAGTCATACGCTGTGCGTGGACACCTGACGCAAGATTGCTTAATGTCTGACAGACTCATAACTCAAATATACTTATTTCAAATGTCTTGTATTTGAATAAAGTCCAGATGAGATTCAAGACACCTTAATTTACTGTGTGTGTCTCTATTTGCAGTCTCAGGATCAGCCCTCCTCCAATCCAGAAGGAGGTGGTAAACACACCTGACGCTGTTTGGTAACTGCTAAAAAGAAGTAAAATAACTTCTGTGCTCAGGCGGTTTACTTACGCCTGTGACAGTTTTGCGATTAGCTAACTATCCATAACCTAAAACAACCACAGGAATGAAAGATGGAAGACCAACACACATTTGAGAGTTCAGTGGAGCAAAAATCCCAGGCACAGGTCCACAGATGTGGGAAAAGAGATGTGCTTGCTTTGAGCATTTTGTTGGTACAGATTGGGTCCACTTAGAAAGAAGGGTCTGTGTAAATCAATACAAAGTTGTTCTGAGTGATCTATCCTCATGGTCTCTTCCAGTATTGACAGTACCCCCCCATCTATAGCACATGAGGGGCCAAGGCACACTGAAGCCTGCTCAAAGCATTTTATATATAATTTTAAATATGTTTTAATATATATTAAAGTAATTGCAGTAATAATTACACAAATATATACAGTAATAGACATATTACTCATGCCGCATTTCTTTTCCTGGAATCATGTAACAACAAAGCGTGTAGCTTGTTTCATTCTGTCTGCTTTTGATGAATATTTAAGCTTCCAGACTTCACAGAGCAGTTTTATGTTTCTGTAACTTCAAACCAAATCAAAGGGGGGTTATATTTACTCTATATTCACTTTCATCTGCTCTGCTTTATGAGGAATACAAAGGCAGAAAGAAAAGAGTATGGAAAGCTAACTACAGAGTACCGCTGCCTCTCTGTCCCTCCTGGGAAAGAGTCGGCCGCAGATGAACCATGTTACATTTTTCAGAAAGACTAAATCCCTCTGAACAGTTTCTCAGCTGGGTTCCTCCTGGCTCACCACCAACATATTCATTACTCTTGTGAGCGACAAGGAGAGCGTGCGGGTAAATTGGGTTTAGCTCCTGACCTTTGGGGTTTGATTAATGGGCACTCTGTTCTGCAGCTCCAGCAGAGGTCCAGGGAGCTGCTGAGTGTTGTAGGGTTGAAGTGACAGGCTAAAAAAACCCGGCACCGACCCATACGTCCACCTTCCAGTTATTCATCTCCAACTAAAAGGGCCAGACCTAGTCAAGGGCTACCGACCTGATCTGAAGGATTGCCTCTGCCTTTAGAATTCATCAAACCACCCAACAAGGCTCTTGTAGTATTTTTATACACCTATCTGTGCTTGTAATCTATGACGCTTTATAAGAATGCTTATTTCCCAATCCAGTTTTTCTGAGTGATAAATCGAGTAGCAGATCTCAGTGGCGTTCCCGTTCAAGCATTTTGACGGACATAATTTATTTATTTTTTAACATTACATATTGTAGGCTTGAGCTCCATTTAAAATATGTTGTTTATGGTGTTGTTTTATTTTTTTTTCTCTGGGTGTTCAGGGACATCCAGACATCAGAGCTTGACTGGCGCAAAAATGTGATTAGCAACAGTCCAATTTCCAAATCGAATCCACCTGACAGCATAAAACAGAAAAAGGCAGCGGGCCTCCTTAAATAACCCTGCTTGGCTTCAAATTGTATCTGCCACACATTAGGAATCAGAGACCGAGAGCCAGATAATCAGGTTTGCTTCCTCTGCCCTCCTATTATGACAAATTAAAGAGCTCTGGAAGCCATATTTTTTTCTGAGCAGCAGGTTTTTAGCTTGTTATTAGCTAACAGACTGACAAATTGATTAGTATTGATCGCAGCCAAAGCTTTGCAGCAGACAGCCTTGTCTGCGGTATTCTACAAGGACCTGCAGGAAAGGTCATAACATATTCAGAGCGGACTAAAGGATTTCATGTGGCTTTGGGGCCAAGGGCGAGAATCTGAGCAGAGATGTCAGGGAATATTGGCTAAATCAGTAAGTGAGAAAACAGTTTAAGCACTAGGTACAATAAATGTAGTTGAAATTCTCTTGGTAGTATTGATGCATACGTTCCATCACTTATTGTGTGTACTAATGATTTTGTGTTTAGGTAATGTTAGCTCTTTTTTTTCCCTTAGATAGATCGGACAAATGATAGCACGGCACAATGAACTGTGATCAGCTGAACTCCACCGCTTCCAGAATACACCACTGACACAGCCAATTTTGTGAATTATATTAATTAATTAATATTTTGGAAACTATTCACTGGACAGCAGCTGTAGAGTGGATAAGACTGTAACTACCAACACATTGGAACCGGTGAGATGCCAGAAGAAGAGTGCACAATGTAGTCAGGTGGAGATGTCTAATTTGAGCATGAGCAAATATGTGTTAGAGCCTTGTAACTGCACATGAACATCAGCATCTTGTGCTGATGCTGATGAACATCAGCATCTTGGTAACAACTAGTGTTTCGGCTTTACTGATTCATTTCATCCCCCCTCCATGAAGCTCATGGGTTATATAAAAACAATATATAAAAACAGCAAGAGAGGAGGGAATTTAGTTTCCTGAGTTTGCCCTTAAGACAGCACCGCTCACAGGCTTGGTGCTGTTTTACAGAGGACTTATTTTGCCTGTGAGCAGACACTGCCTCTAAGGCTAAAGTCAGGGAACAAAAGTTTCTGATGTGCAATACACACCACAGATTTGTTGTTGTTTGTTTGTTGGCAAGTCTCGAGTGCCTTTTCAGCAAACAGAGTTGTGCTGCAATAGATATCACATAGATTTCACACCTACATGTGGCTGTTTGTGCAAGACATCAGCAGGCAGTGTAGCATGAAGACATAACAGATAATATAAATGTTTACATGCAGCCGGTGGTGTGAGCGCAGTGAGCGTTGCTCGTGGCGTTGTCAGGTGTCAGATGTGTAGGTTTAATTTTGTCAGATTGAATTCTTACTGAGCTGTTGTACAGTAAATGCTCCAGAACAGATTTATGGAGGAACAAGCATCCCTTCAGATAAGATACAAAAACTCCAGATCATTTATTGTCCAGTGGGAGATTCAGAAAACACATTCTCCAGCAAAAATAGCAGCGCTGGCTTGTTGCAGGTGCAGCTTTCATCGAGCTGATGATGAGGTTCGCTGGGCAGGTTAAAAAAACTAGGGAGGCATTTTGGACTAGGTTGGGCTTCGTTTTTTTTTTTTTTTTCCTCCTCCCAGGTTGTCATGGTAACAGCAGCAGCAGGGCATTTTAGGATGCCGTCTCTGGCCAGAAAAGCATCTCCAGGGCTCGACGTAATACAAGAGCCCAGAAAGGGAATATTGAGACACATAAACACACGGAGGGAAGCAGAGGGCCGCAGAGTGGAGTGAGGCTAAACTACGTATGAATGGCCATTTTCTACCATCATTACCATTTATGACACACAATGTGAGTTTTATGAGTGGGCAATCATAGCGTGTGCTGCAGTGAGTGTGTATTTGTTCTTTTTTATATGTGTAAGAGAGAGTCACAGAGAGAGAGAGAGAGAGAGAGAGGCAGTAGAGGAAATAATAATAAGAAAACACATATTAAACTGTAAATTAAAACTGATACCCAGTGCCATTATGCCATGCAGTCATGGACAACTAAAACATTTGTTCCACCAGTTGTGACCAAACATGTTCTCCTGTTATTTGGAAGCATTCTAATTTATTTATTCAATTAAGTTTAAAATTATTTTGAGAATTCATTGCCTGCCAAGTGCTCCAGACTTGGATTATACCAGATGGTATTTCTGGGCCAGTGAGTGAACCAGTAAGAGATAAGAGAGAAAAGAGAGAGAATCTGTTTCAGCTTATTCCTCAGGTGAAGTTTCTGACTCTCGATGAAAAAAATGACAGCTTCATGTAGAGAGTTTTTTTTTTCTCCTTATGTAATTCAAAACATTTCATATGTTTTCAAATGTTTCCTTGGAAATATTAGAAAACATATTCAGGACGTGGAACGCTTTGAGGACTAATTAGCATCACATCAAGGGAAGATTCTGTCTGTAAGGCACATCAATTTAATATTTCCTTGCACTTACATATTTAGTTTATTTTAATTCGGCCAACAGCGGCTTATTAAGTTGCAGACAAATCAACAATTCACATGAAATCCAAAATAAGTTTGTACTAACAAATGTAAAAAAAAAAAAGTGTTGTTAAAGTCCAGTTGAGCACAGACACACATTTTGCTACTGATAGACAAAAAATTAATGTCAGATGTTTCAGCAGCTATTGGATGGATCGACATGACATTTGACAGAGATCCTGCTGACACTGGTGACATTTGACCTAGCACTACAGACAGGTCAGTATTTGGTTTATGGATAAATAGCTGCAAAACTAAAGACATTCCTAACCATCTCAGCTGCACTGACACGTGCTACACTCATGGTGAACATGGTAAAACATGTTAGTATCTGATTGTTGGAATTTAACTCAAAGCATCGCTGTGTCATAGTACAGCCTCACAAAGCCTCTAGCATGACCGCAGAATCTTTGGCCAGATTTATAATTTATATTAAAAAATATATATTGCAAAAGTTTCAACTATTCAAGGAACATACAGTATTAGTTTGGTGTTAAATATTAATATCTATCTATATTTAACTCCAGATTCATCTATATTCATTCCCAGGCTCTCAAACATTTCGTGAAACATTCAAATGTTAACTTGACTTTTACCTCATGCAGACCCACTTGTTTCATGAATCACCATGAAAAGAATGACAGAACATGACACAATGACATGAATGAACAGGTTCTCTAAAATGGCGGTGTCAGCTTGAAAGTGCAGCTCTGCTGCTAAGAAGGATGATTGATTGTATGTGCCGGTGTCACCTGCCTTTTCTGGATAAACCAGGTCAAACTCGTGTGCTCTGTACTACTTTCATGACACGAGCAGACCCCATTCAAAGCCTTACAAACCTCTATTTGTGGATGATATATCGACCAACCTGACTTTGATTTAATTTCCTGATATATTTCACTCTGACTACAGTATAGCACACAGGTGACTGTGCTGTCAGTGACTGTCAACCCCACATAAAACATGTGGAGATGACCATATCCTCTGGAGGTGTCAGGAACTGGCTCCTTCTTATTGTACCAGTGATTTGCTGCCAAATTCTGTTTGGCTCCGAGTCAAATATTACTGAAGCTTTTCCTACATTCAGCAACTGTTCTCCTTAAACCAGAGCCTCACTGTGACTAAAAGAGTAATCTCTCCCTTTAAAAAAGGAAGGGAAAGTGATTTGTTAGGTCATGATTAAAGCCAGGCCTCCCACACTGATAATGTATTCCTTCTTGTTTTCAGCTGTGCTTCTGATCTCAAAATAACCCAAAGCCACACCACCACACTCTGTTTTCTCTGGCTCTGCACCACTGATAATGGAAATACAGTAGATCCCAATGTCTGAAAATGACCAGCAACAGAGGAAGACATCCCAGTTGCATTTGAAATCTGAGCTGCAGCCGTTCCATCATAGTATAAACATCTTACAGACAGCACAGACAAACATCTTTGCCTTCGGGATGATTATGAAGCTTTTAGTAACCACTCCAAAGTTCACCATCATTGATCATCAGCGTTAATCATGTTGGAACTCCTATAGACGTTAATGCCATGGGATAAAGAGATAAGTCATTCTACAAATTGTTGTTAAACCCTTAAAGGAGATTATTCTTGTAAATCTGTCACCCTTAATACCATCAGCATTCTAGGCTTGTTCTCAAACCACATCACAATAGCAAACACAAGTAATCCTTAAACTCAGAGGAAGAGTCTGTTAATCCTTATCATCACAATATTTACTGGGAAATTACGGCATGCTGAAATTGCTAATCTGAAGTGCGCACCGTTCATTTCTATTATTATGAATAATAGCATACAGTAAAAACAGTGTATGAATGTAAAATTAAGACATGTAAAGCATGCTCTGTAAATATATCAATAAGATGTATTAAACCTACAAATCTGACAATTCAATTGGTCAAGAACATACAAAATATGTTTAAATCTAGGTCATGGAAACATACATATATCACACATACTGAGACACATTAAAACTACTCTAAAATTAAGTTTACATTTATTCTTTATTTGAAATTTTAATGTACCAGTTTGACAAAAAGTCTCTGCTGAGCTGAAAAGCAGAGATTGTGGTGATGATTTAGAAGAATCTGGGAGCTGCTACACAGACAGTTATGATGGAAAAACTTTGAGCAGCCGTGGTGATTTTACTGGGTTGTGGGGGACAGTTTCTGATTCACAGCTCAGCGCCTGACATTCAAATAAAACCCATGTGACTGTAATACCTCAAACAAAACTTTTACAAGCCCACTGAGCCAGTCACTAATTCAGTGCTGGTGGACCGACTCCAGAAAGTGTCATCTCATAATATCATCAGTTCAAACCGCCCAGTTAAGGGGGAGAATTCTCCATCATTGAAAATAACTTCACTTTCCTAAAATATTGGAATAGAACAATGTAAATGTTGTCTGAGGATGGAATTTCCTTTTAAGCTCACCACACTGGCTTCATCCCACAGACTTGGAGGAGGTTAAAAGTGAGCCTAACATAGTGAGACAAAGGAAAATAGATTATTGCAACCCACAGAAAGGCCAGTATAAATGGTGTGGAACTAGGAAATAGGGAGATGTTCACAATATCACAGAGGTCACCAGCATGACCACAGAGAGGAGGATATCACTGCAGGGCAGACAGAGAAACTAACACACTCTGTAAAAGCTGCAGCTAATATCTCTGTAAGCTTAAACCTGGGCATCTGTGTACATTTTAACCTCAGTATCACCAAAACTTGCCAAACTATGCTAATTTAACCTTGTGTAGCCAGACTGCATGATAATAAAACCAGACTAGTAAAATATGCACTCAATCAATCAGCAAACATTACATGAGGATATGAAATGCAGCCATGCCAAACTCTATATGTTAAATGAAGCATGACTCTATTCTATTCTTCTTCTTCAGTTTTATTTAGAAGTGAAGTATAGTCACTATAGTCACTATGTCTTTCTGTTTGAAAATCTAGAGCAAAGCCTAATGCCCACTGGAGTGGTGTATTGTGTTTGAACAGGTGTAGAAACTGTTCATATTCATGTCTGAGTCAAGGAGAGGACAGCAATTAACTGTTGCACAGCCTGTCTCCAAAGCCCTGCTATACCACAGTGAAGTGAAGAGTGTGCCACTGCCTTTCCAGGCTAATAATAATAAGAAATACTCATTGTGTATGTACCCATGTCTCAGTTCAGGTTTAGAAAAGATAAAAGTAAGGCAATATATGGTAAAATTAATATGTACTAAAATCCAGTTTAAATTAGGCAGGAAATCATAGGATTACTAATAACTAGTAACAGGCCCTAAATTCTGCATAGCATCAGAAACTATATCAGTATATTCACTTTTATATAACCCATGAAAAAACTACATTAGGTACTATATTACAGACATATATTTATAATTAACCTGCATGTTTAATTATGTGAATGAAAAAAAAACAACTACTACCATCTCTAGGAGACAGCAAAGCGTGGTCTTCAAGGATGTTGTGATGCTGTGAGCAGAGAGAGACAGGCAGAGAGACAGACAAACTCACTGACAAACATACTATATACTCAGCCAGAGTTCTTCATAATGGATAATGATATAGTTTGTTTGGTTCCATGACTCATCAATACCTTACCGGTTTTTTAGGAAGCCTTTAATCTAAACTGACTTCCGTATTTTGATCGGGCTCCATGCACGAACGTGTGACTGTCTGTTTGCAGTGTAATCATCCTGTTTTGTCAGTGGTGTTTTATTGTCCCATCATCATCATCTGAGTGCTTTTTTAGAGGCTTCATTTAATTATTTATTTTTTACCACAAGCTAGACAGTTAGTCACAAGTCTGTCTCACACTAATTCTGTCACCCTTCTGCTGAACAACAACTAAGTTAATGGCAATCGTTCTCTGGGGAGCATGAATGCGTTCAGTCTTTTGTTATTGTTGTTGTTGTTGTTGCATCCAGCCAGTTTGGCAAGTGTTTGGCAAGTCAATCACTGTTAGGCCATGTTCAGACAGATAATGACACTGTGTGAAAAAACATGAGACGTGTCATCACAGAGAACTTCAGCGCTGTACCCAGATCAGAATTCACTGAAAGGTTCACTCAGAGTCACCAGTTCAGGGCACTAAACTCCTGTAGCAGCCTGCAAGCTCACGTTTTAGTGTTCATCATCTGTGACATGGAAACATCAGATAATCGCAGTCAAAGAAATAAAAAGTGTGTGAAGAGCAGGCACACATGCCAGCTATAAAGCCAGAGAAGAGCAGCCTCACTGTGGACGGGTGAATAAGTGTCTCTTGAGACTTCTCAAGGTCACCCAGAGAACTCAGTCTGTGTCGGCTTTAACTGAGACCAGCTGCTGCTGCTCAGGCCATATCTGGTCAACCAGGCACTCTGTGCGTGTGTGTGTGTGTGTGTGTGTGACTTTTTTTTCTTTCTCCACAGCTAAATAAACAAATCTGTAGAGTCAGTTCCCAGACTCATTACCTCCAATCCTATTGGTCTCCATGGGTCAGCAGCTATTATCTCAGTGGCTCAATGGTAACACATTTTTTTATAGCACATACTGCATGTGTCTAGTTTAGAAAATTGGGAGCATAGAGAGCAATCTAGGGCATACTTACAAATTATTAATAAACACTGAACCAGCATTTTGCAAGTCATGTTTGAGTTCCTGTAAATACTGAGTCAGCATTGCCCTTTGTGTTTGTTGTAGCTGGGAATGTGTGTGTGAGTGAAAGATAGGCCGGCCTCCCTACAGCTGCCACCAGTGGGTGTTTCTTTTAATCATCATTGCAAATGTGTTGAATTGTTTGTCAGGAATGAAAGTTTTTTTTCTGATTGACTGAAAAGGAAAAGTCAGCTGCACCACTGATGCTGTCACTTCTGCTTTTCACCACATACTTCATATACTGAATTTCAACACCCAAAAAATAAACACAGCTTCATTTCTGGCTCAATTAACCTTTATTGTTCACACCAATCAAATTAGCCTCCGAGGCTTCTTTGTCCATATTTAGCCCTCATTTCCATATGGGCCAGAGGCTCTCCTCGCACCAAACGAAGGCTCAAACAGACACTTGGGAAAGGAAAGTATCAAGAAGAGAGGCGTCACAGCCTCCGGCAATTAGCGAGGACCCTTCTGCTGCTCTGGATGGGAATGTTATGACAGCACTTGATGAGACATTGCCACCACACGGAGCTATTCACCAGTGAGACACGTCCCTGTGGGCATGTACACTACCAAGACAATCAACTGGGGGCTCATTTTCCTTATTTATCATCAGCACAACAGTTGTGGGTCTGAGAGCGCCTTGTCTTCCTCAGGGGATTAGTGGTTGCAACTGAAGTAATGCAAAAACATCGGCATCAATTAGTCCCGCTCTCCTCTCCGATCTGTAACCTCGTCTCCAGCAGTGAAGTAGAGCAGGTGATCCAGTCTGTGTGCATCTCCATGCATGTGTGTGTGTGTTAGCATGCATGCTTAAACGTCCACCTGCCTTGCAACGAGTCTCTCTCTCGGCAAGGCCACATTAAGCGTACAGACACACACACATGCTATGTCTGGTTTAATCCAAAACGGCACATCAACCCAAATGGCCATGTTTTTGTGTCCCTGCGGCCCTCTTTGATGTTAATGTCCCTGTGAATTATTTATCTCTGTGTTCTCTTTGCCTTCTCCTCATGCTCTCTGAAGGAATAAATCAAAAGAGCGAGGCACACACACAGAACCGACAGGAGGATTTATCACGGGGGGTATTGTTTACCGCACTGACCTCCAGGCCCTGCTATATACACATATCTGTGCTCTGCAATCAAACAACCGCCTCTTCTCGTGGGGCTGAAACACACACACACACACACACACATTGCACTGCTTTCTTGGTGATTAAAAAAAAAAAAGATTTTTATTGTTTTTGCCTTTGGTCTGTATTTACCCATACATGATCATTCTGAGACACAATGCATCTATTGTGTAATGATTATGGATTATGTGGAGAAGATGTACTTTGTTCTGTGTTTTTTAAAGATGGAATTAGCTCTACAAACAGCATGTGGTTGACAACCGTTGGTAACCACTGGAAACAGTTTATCCTTTACATAAAACCAACAGCTTTACATGCAAACATGCACACACACATTGTCCCCATTTGACCTTTTCTGTCAGTGAGAGCAAAAACACCTTGTACATTTTGTACATAGATATATGATAGAAGTGTAAATATAAAGTGCTGTGTAAAAAGAATGTTTTGTTCTGCAGCAGACATGAACATTGTCTCCCCGGGCTTCATATTTAACAGATTGCAGACATGGTCAAAATATGGCAGAGAGTGTACCTGCATGCATTACATCAATCAATAATAATAATGATGAAGTTGACAACAAAATATTACAACGCATTTTTCCACTCAACTATTTTATTTCGTCCAAAACATTTAATGTTGCTTGTCCCAACAATAAAACGGTTTGTGTTAGGTCTCTGCATAAATCTATCCTGACACAACGTGCTGTTTTCCTTTTCTGTAAAATACAAGCTAGTTGCTCTGTCTCATTAATGTTCATAGCGATCACTGACAGCTCCCCTGTGTCAGCCAATTTTTTTCCCCACATTTGGCAGGTTGGAGGGTTGTAATTTTAAGCTCTTGCACTACTGATACATTTTTGTTTTGTTCACAGCAGAGATTGTTTGGGAAATAATGGCGTACTCTCTGTGAGTAGAAGCAGGACAGAGGGACGAACACAGCTCTGTATTAAACCATGTTAAAGGGCCTTTAGAGGATATATAACCTCTGCCATTCTTGGTTGGCAAGCAGAAGCAACTGCAGCAAGTGATCGCACTAATACTAATGTCGTCCTACCAGGTCCACTGGCATGCCTTACCTTGTCCCAGCCTCATCCCTCCTAATGCTTTAAAGAAAAACTGAAAGATGCTTTAAAGAAAAAGTGTTTTTGAACACGACTTCTCAGGCCTCTCATTTCTAGCCAGCAACCTTCTATTTTACCATTGGAAATGACAGCTCTCTCTGGCAGACCTTTCCAGCTTTAGCTCCTGGGTTAATTAAGCTAACATTAGTTCCAAGACTTGGTTGTTTCTGGCTGAATTTCCTTACTATTTCCAGCCAGCGTCCTCACCGGCTGATGACCCTCGTAAAAGACATGGAAATAAAGACAAAGCTTTGTTCTTGTATTGCGGTGTAGAGCCAGTGGTTAGTCATATTCAATTAGAGGAGAGATCCAACAGAAACAGGAAGTCAAATTGTGATGTATCACCAGGCTATAATCTTATACATTGGTACTTGTTTTTCCCCATCCCTTGCTAAAATGTATAGTGATGCTGGTGCCACTTATTGCACTGTCTTTCATCATTGACCAGGGTTTGACAATGAGTTGAAACTCCACAAAAGTGAGATCTGAAAGCTACCACCACAGAAACAGTCACCCCGTCCTCTGCAGATATTTTACAATCACTTTGTTTTATTGAGAAGGGGGAGACCAACCATTCTGCTACGGGGGACCTTTCAGGCACAGCACATTATTAAATGACATAACTAGAACAGGACTCTGTGGGGTGGTGTAACTTCCAGGTCCGCGGTTCTGCCGTTACAGATGTGCCAGGCAGGATTTGCCAGCAGAGTGGAGGAGAATAGCTGCTCATCATCTCGCGTCCTGGCCTCTTTTCCACAGCTCGAGCTCAGACCAGCCAATCCCCACAGTCTAATTGGCCTACTTTAACACTTACCTTCCTGTGGTAGCCACTGTGTTGCTGTGTGTGCAGCTCAGCTCCTGCGGGGGCATTACTCAATAATGGTAGATTGCAATATGAGGCTTCTAGACCAAACATAACACATCAAAACAATCTGTATAACCTTTCTTCTTTACCCTAGCTCTTCTCTGCTCTATATGAATGCACTGGGTACATAGGAATATTTGTCTGCTGTTTGCCCTTCATATCCTCACTGTTGCTTGTTTCTGTCATAAGTAATTTCAGGTCTTAGGTTTTTTCTGCAGGTTTTTGCATCCACCAAAGATCTCATAAGAGGTGAACTTTGTATTTATGAATGAACTTTAGTAGTAGGACAGACACAAAAAGGATGATGCTTCCCTGAGGCAATGTGCTGTCTAGCTGTGTGTGTGTATGTGTGTGTGTGTGTGTGTGTGTGTGTGTGTGCGTGCGCGCGCGCGCGCTGCTGCTGCTGCTGCTGCTCAGGATCAGATAGATCGCAGTAATTGGTCTGTTCCTTTTTGATTTACGCCTCTAGTATTTTAGTCATGTGTCAAACTCGGCTCCTGACATCATAGACCCTGTTCAGACCTGGTCCTGGCATTAACGTGCATCTCTGTTGATCTGATCACAAGTGGACAGCTCTAAGTATGACAGTTCACTCCTGGCATTAAAATGCACCTCCACATGCGTTTCGAGTGACCACTTGTCATCGGATCTCAACTCCCTGCTCTGTATGGAAATAAACACGTACATCAATTCAATTCCATTTGCAAAGACCAGTTGCGTTATGAAAACGTAGCTAAGCAAGTTTTCATCTGCAGCACAAACTGTCGAAGTTTAATAGGCTGGCTTTATATCTTGAAAATTTGCTCTGCAGCTTCAGCATCAGCCTGTGAAAAAGTGTCTGCTCTTAAAACACTTCTGTCCTCAGAAATAAGAGAATCTAAACCAAAAAAGTGATTAAACATGAAGTATCATTCTGCATGAACAATAGATTAAGTGAAAAAATAGGTGCTTTTACTTATTACTTAATCTACCAAAACTCTACCAACTCAAATGTGTGTTATATCATGATAGTAGAGGAAATAAAATATGACCTGGAGACAATAGAAGTATTTAAATGAGAATGCAAAACAATTCTCAATTAACAGATGCTAAATATTGTGTTATTTAACCAAACCGCAGCAATGAGTCTCTCCAAAGTCTACATGCAGCAGGAATCTGGAGTAATATCCACAAGTAAATAGTCTAACAGCCTATGAGCACTAAGTTTACTGTCTGACTATGGTACATGAGCAAATCTGTTGAGCTTCAAAGCTTCAAAGACTCGAAGCGCTGTCTTTGCCAATCTTTGGCGTACTGGCTACTGTGCCACGTTTACGCACAGCATCGAGGGCAGTGAGTATGTATGAGAGCCCAGCAGCATCTGAGCTGAGTCGAGTATACGTTTGTATGGATTTGTAAAAATGAACAATGTCAGTAGGGAGCACACACGGCCATGGTAAGCCCCAAGGGGGAAACATGTATCAGTCTACAAGCACCCGCACGGTGTAAAATAACTTGAACTTTATCACACAGTACTCACAAAAGTCTGTAACACTATTTAAGGTTGTAATGCTTTCATTTATTTGACTGGCAGTTAGTTTGGTAGCATACAGAAGGTGAGTAGGTGGGAGAAAGTTAAAGCTCTAGTCAGTGTTGGACTGAGGGCATACGGCTGTTTCTTGGAGACAGTACAAACCCGTGTTCTTGCTATTTGTATTAATCTTGCAAAAATAGAAGTATAATAGTAAAATGTCACATCAAGCTTTGTCTGCACAGGCTGTACTTAGTAGGATGAATTCATTGTTAGTTTTATAGAATCTCATCAGCCTCATGCTTAAAGATTAAAAAAAGATGTGACTGTTGTTTAAGACTTCATTAATCCACAAGCAAATACAACCAATAACAGAAAAGGATGAGAACATCAGGCATGTGGTTAAAATGGCAGCTAAATGTATGAGTAAAAGCATCAGAACATAAGGAGACAGATTTATTCATTTTCAAACACAGGTTAGGTCCTGGCTCACCCCACAACACCCTTTGTCCCCACAGAAAGGCACACTGGAGTTAGGTCAAAGACCAGGCCTGATGCTCAGGGCCAAATTGAATTACTGTGATTGCCTAGTCTTTTATAATTAATTTGCAAAGGGCTTAAGGGCCTTAATAGCTGTGAGGAACACAGGCTTGAAGGACAAACACTAATTAAAAGTTGCCAAGGATCAGGAGTATGCCACGGTGCAGGATGACTTTTCTGTTAGAAAGAGCTGATTATAATTCTGCACTGGGCCTCCACTGGGCTCTGCTATCATGAGAGTTCACACTTCTCTTCACAGACAACAGGCTATGTATTATGAGTCAGGCTTAGAAGACATTCAGTGGGAGGGCAGGTCAGGTTCCGACCCATAACGCTGGCGTGGAAGGATTTCCAGTTTGGAGTTTGTGTGTGTGATTACCTCATTTGGCAGGATGCTGAGAATGTGACATTTAGCAACACACACAAGCTTGCGATTTACATGAGGCATTTAGTAAATGCTCATGTGCTGCTGAAATGAGCCCAGTAGTAGTATTAGAATAAATTCCTGGGTCACATTGACGGCAACTAAAGAGGGAGGAGTATATTAAACCCAGGGTGACTCTTATAAGATATAACTGTCACGTCCTGAATGATAGAGAAGTGGAAGTAGAGATGAAGTTTTTTAAGTTATAACAAAACTGAGAAACTGCAGGAGTCTTTTCTGCTTTGCTTTAGGTTTGTTTACACTTGTTAGACTTAAAAAAAACAGTGGGACAGATGACATAAATACAGGTTAAAATAAATAATAACAAACACAGGCTATATAGTATGTACACCTGAGCCTTTCCCTGGAATCCTGCAGTATATTTCTGTAAATCAGCAGGATGTACAGGTTTAGGTGCTGGTCTGGTGAAATCTTCCCATATTTATTTTCCCTGTGATTCAAGAGTTCTCAGAGCTCACAGTTATAAAATATAACTTAGCTTACATCTTTACCGCAGGAACAGATTGCCAAGCTAATGAAAAACTCCCACGGCAGTCTAGATTAACTTCTTCCAGGGTTTTTTGGATGTCAAGTCCTCAATTGCTTTTCTGCCGCTGGCACTCTATCTCTTTCTTTTCTTCCTCCCTCTATTTTCTCCTCTGGTTTTTTGCTGCTTTCACCTGTAGAGTAGCTGCTGCTGTCTCTGAGGGGGGAAAAAAAAGCTTATTGAGTCAATTGAAGCAAAGAGGAAATTAACAACTACTGGCTGGCTGGTTTTATTGTTTTGTTTGGAGACAAATGTGGCTATATCCTTGCTGCTGGAGAGGAGAGGGAGCACTTTCCCTGGGCTCTCCCTGAATTGCTTTGTGGTTGGTTTTTTTTTTGTTGTTGTTTTATGTACATTTCTTCCCCTGTTCAGCTTACTTCTCTATTTCTAATTGCTTTTTGTACAAACCAGAGGTCAGGACCCTACCGGTGAATTTAAAAAGGTGTAATTAGGAATTTATGTGACCGCACACAACAATCTGGATGTAACTGAAATGCTTTAGGGGCTGAGCTGGAGCTGGAAAATAACTTTTGGGAA
The DNA here is from genome assembly GCF_017976425.1 of Toxotes jaculatrix. Classification (NCBI taxonomy): domain Eukaryota; kingdom Metazoa; phylum Chordata; class Actinopteri; family Toxotidae; genus Toxotes; species Toxotes jaculatrix. Next base: position 22,431,840 of record NC_054400.1, read on the forward strand.
CCATTTTAACCCATCACAGCTCATTACAGTTGCGTTTTTGTGTTTGCCAAACATCAGTTATCATTAGTTATTGTTATTGTAGCTGTAGGAACCAGAGTTTCAGGTTGTTGTGGCTCATCCAAAGAGTTTCTGAAAAGCACCCAGGGTGAAAGCAGCAGGTTAGTTAATGTAGAGGTTTGCCCGGATTGGTGAATTAATTCCTGCAAATTAATAGTGTTAATTTACTGGATTCATTCCATCTGTCTTTGTCCCCTTGACACACTCCTTGGGCAGTTGTTATGTTACATTGGATGTTGTCTCAGCCCTCCATGTTTATTATTTTCTGTACAGCTTTTGCTGATAGAAACTCACATGCCACTGTGTAACATGGTGCTTAACTGTCAAGTCATGAACTATCTGAATGGGAGACTTTGGTTGGGATTTTAGCAGTTAAACACAAAAGCTAAGGTTCCCTTAGACGAGAAAATGTTACTTACGTTTAAGTCACATGCCTCACAAGAGTTTCTGATTTCTTTTTTATGCACAGATTGAAAATGTGCATAAAAACAGGTGGATCTTAATCCATTGAATATATTTTATATTTGACATGCTTTGTATTTTTGCAGAAAAACAGATTGTCTCTCTTCATTTGTGTGTGCCTGTTATTAAAGGGCAACTCCCTTTATTTTACACTTAGAGGTCAGTCTGCTCATTATGTTGAAAACAGTTATACATCTTTTGTGGATGATCTGGTGAAGGTTTATCAAGGACAAGAAAAGAACCCAGGTTATGTGATCAGAGTTATCTCAGCTAGTTATCTCATAAAATGCAGACGTTTTGGAGCTTGAATCATAATAAGCATTGTATTGCTTCGGTGTCCCTTTAATTCGAGGGCATAAAATTCTAATTTGAGCATAAATTAACAAAAATATTACCCATGATACTTATGGGGTTCTGTGTAATCATGTAGTTACAGCTTGAAACAAAACCAAAGCTCCGATGGAAGTGTCTATAATATATGTCCATTATATACTATTATAACAGGTTCATAATATATAGTTTCTGGTTTCCTTTTTCGTTTTTTGCCTTTTACTACTACAGTAGTACAACTACTATTATGCTTAGTTGGTCGTTTGTTAATAAACAGTCAAATAAATGAATAAATCCTGTTATTAGGGTTAAAATGTTCAGTTTTTGTTGAAACTAGCATAGAGATGAGTTTATACAACTTAGGAGGCTTTTGTTTTTGGTGTTTTTGAATTGTGTTGGGTTTTATTTGGAGGTGTTGTAATCTTGGTCTTATAATCCAACCTAAAGAAGGCTGTTTCAGAAAAAAAAAAAAAACTAATAATGGCAGCATCTCTACTTGGACAGCATGAGAGTAGTTGCAGTGATGGTGGAAAATCAATTTGTAAATATAATTAAATCTGGGTCATTATCACATGTAGCAGCTTCTGCTGCACTGATATAAAATCAAATTCTGGTGATTCAGTGTATGTTCTCACAATTGACGAATGCCCCAGAGGACCATCAACAACACTGAGACATTTGTCATTTACCAGCCTGCTGTTAACATATTAATCAACACGGTTTTCATCAATATCCTTTATTCAATGTCTCCTGTCATCACTGTCGTCTTAACATGAAGAAGTGTCAGCCAGGGGAAGGCTTATTCACAGCCTAATTGACTGAAGCCAGTGGAGATCATTTGAGGCTAACCGCACTTTCTCACAATGAGGTTTTGATGAGCTCAAATCAATGGTGGGCAGGGGGGAGAGTGTTGCATGTAGTACTCATTAATTCAATCTTCATACATCCCAGATGCTTGACTCAGAATAAGAGGAACAGCAAGGCTATTGATCTCTCTGGCGTTTGGCTAGACAGCACACACACACACACACACACACACACACACACACACACACACAAAGTTTGCATTTTCAGGATTAAAATAAAAAACACACACAATAATGACCCTTTCTAAATGTTCCATCTAGTGAAATACATTTCTATTAGGGGTGTGCCCGATTCATTGATTCATAGATTAATCGTGACGCGACACTTGACGATTCAGAATCGATTCATTAATGTTCACAAATCGATTCTTTTAATAACGGAAGTGCAGCGGTCGGAACGAAAAAAAAGTTGCTCCCCCTGACAATTATAGGGCCCTATGATTTCCGCGATCACTGAATCACGGAATTGGCCGACTAAAACAGAATCTATTTTTTAATGCGGAATATCACGGAATTTGACATAATTTGAGTGCAATGCTGTTTTCGTGTGGAAGAGGAACGTGTGTCTGGGGAAAACTGCACGGAGGGAAGCAAATCTGGGTGGCACAACAAGCCCCTTCCACAGACTAAGCCCCTCCCCCTTCAAAACAATGTAAGCATGGCGAAGCGGCTGTCTACAGCTCTGTGTTCATCGGCGAAAAAACTGCAGAACTTGAAGCGAACTGCTCGGCTCTGTACTGAGGGGTTAGTGTCGAGTGTTGCATATTCTGTCAACACTCAGTGACCACATAGTGTCCAAAATCCATATGAGAAACAATCTGGCTGACATGCACATACAATAAGATTTAAAAGGATTACTTTCTGGACCCGACTATGAATATGAGTATGAATGGAGTCTTGTTCAAAAACTCCACAGTAAAAAATGCACATTGAGCCAACCAGAAAGATAAAAGTAAGCAAAAAGGAGGAAAAAATTCTCAAGAGCACTTCTCAAGAAGAATCAAAATAATTAAATTGTTTTATGCTACTGTCACAGGGAGACCCCGTGCACTAAAGTAAGGCACATGTGCTACACATGTGCCTTACATGTGCTCTTTCTCAGGTAGACTTTATCAGAATGTTGATCCTGGTGTGAAGTGCTGGTGGTGATGTGTGTAGTATGAACATTTGGAGGAGGGGGTGAAGGAGAGAAGTCACACTGTGATCGTGTGTTTGATTTATTGAATTTAAATTGTGTTGACCTGTCTCCTCTGTTGCACTTCTTCCTCTGTCAGGCCAGGAACAGCCAAACCTGAGCTGGAGTGGTCCATTTGGTTAAATAGGGGGGTTCACAGGGGAAGAAACCAAGTGTGGTAGAGTGGGAGGGGTGTTTTGTCTTTTGTGGTGAAATGACCTTTATAAGTATCTTGTTTAAAAAGAAATATGTGTTTTTAAAGTAAGTTTAACTGAACTTCTATTTGATAATATGTTATTTAGTATTGGGATTATTGTAAGTGTGCTGGAAGAGATAATTGATATTGATTTCTTGGTGCAGTCCACCAGTATAAAAGTGAGGAGGCTGTGGTGGCCGGAGCCTAAAGGAGAGAAGCACAGCTCCTGAACACAGCTCCAGATTATAGCTCCTGCCATGGGCCCAAACTTTAAGGGTATAACCAGAAAGGCAGTTTAGAGCGAATTCTTTTGTTCTGTATTTTTTTGATTCTTCCTGAGAAGTGCTCTTGAGAATTTTTTCCCTCCTTTTTGCTTACTTTTATCTTTCTGGTTGGCCCAATGTGCATTTTTTACTGTGGAGTTTTTGAACAAGACTCTAATTTTGTCAAATAAAATGGAATTGGGAATTGCTCCAGACTACCACAACTCATTGTTGTATACCGGGTTTCTCGGCCACCCCCACATCTACATATGCATTTTGATTGTTTTAAATAAAGTTGTGAATTGAATCAAAATATTTTACATATGTAGAATAAAACAATTTAATTTAAAGCACAATAACAAATTATGTAACCACAATATATGAATTACATAATGAATTTAAGTAAATTAAACACAGGCTTAATTAGTATTACTAAGGAAATCAGAGTAACAAATACTCAAAATTTTTGTGCTGAAACTACTTACATAATTTATCTGAAATTACTCAAAAATATTAAGTACAGTCAACTTAAAAAACATGTGTATATTTAGATGAATGTATTGCGTGCAACCACTTTCAACATTAAAATTGAGTAAATTCAACAAAACATTTTTTTCAGTGCAGTGCTGAACGTGACCGAGGCAGCCGACTGCTAGTGTAATTTGTGATTGATAAGCATACTAATATCTCTAAATAATGACGTGAAAATGTAAAACCAAAATTCTTCACATACCTTAATGTAACAGCTATAGTGTTTAACAACAGCAAACCTGCAGCCTTCTATGTTAATGTCATGAAGAAGTAAACTCTGAAAACCAGAGACAGAGCTTCACAACAGGGTTTCCTGGGAGGCTTTGTGTCTTCAGGCCTTGTAGTTTTATATTCAGAATTGATTTGTAGAAAGTTAATTCTCCAGTGGACCACCATGATGACACCAGCTGTGGTAAATCACTTAGTTAAAATGGACAAGAAAGCTCAGTGAACATATTGTGATTATATTCACTGTTTTCACTCCCTAAAGATGATCTAAAGCAGAGAGCAGCATCTACATTTTGAAGTATTTTGTGGCTTTAAAGTATATTAAATGTTAAATTACAACCTTTCTGTCTGTTACACAGTTTGAAATCTTTAAAGCCTTTTTTTCTCAGCTGTACTGCTTCTGTAGTTACTGTCCCTCTGCCTTTGCAGGGCAGTAAAGTTCACAGTGAACTGTTTTGTCTCTTAGTATGTGACACATCCATTTACTGTACTAATAATTATACATTTGAACACTGTTTTGTCCCTACAGACACTGCACCACTCTACACAGTCACTTTTCATTTTTTGAACATTTATATTTACACATATATACAAAGATATTTACAAAGACATTTACAAAGACATTCAAAGATTAATACACATATATACAAACATATATACATGAATAAAAACAAGGAAGGAGTCAGTTGACACATTGGGCCAGCTGAGGGGTCTTCTGCAGAGATGCATTGATAATCGGTGAATCATAGAATCGTAGCACTGTGAATCGTAATCGAATCATGAGGTGACTTAGATGGCACACCCCTAATTTCTATTATCTGCAGGCTTGGTTGGCTCTAAATACTGACTTCAAACTAGAAACTCCACCTTGTGCACTGAAATGATTTACATAACTCTGGGGAAAAGAAGCATTCACATTATTGTACAATGGGTTTAGAAATTTCGAAAGGCTATAATTTAGATCCTGTTTGGGCTCTCAAAATAGCATGCAGATGACTTCACGAGCTCAGAGCCAAACCAGGGAGGCACAAATACCTCTTTCTCTTAACACTGCAGAGGAGGACTTAATTTCGAAAATGATATGTGTTTGCTTTGGGAGATAATTATTAAGTTCATTATTTTTTTAGCCTCAAAATATGGGCCATCCAGTCTGTGAAGGCATTAGCATTGTCTCACCCAGCTACAACAATAGATTATCTTTTCATCCTGTCCACAGTGAGCACGTCTTTCTGTTGTACAATAATCTGTCTCCTCCAAGCTTTTCTTCCTGGCTCCTCACACATTTGCACGAGGCTATGCCAGTGAGTGGAACTGTTTAATTTACCGAGGGCTTTAAGATAATATTTACATAAACAGTGTCGAAAAGAAACCTTGCAAGCCCTAAGGTTATTAACGGTAATTATGCCTCATAAATCCATGCCCTTCCCTTGCCAAACACACTTACAGGGCCCGCGGCTCATATTTGAAGTTTGCAAGCTTGATCACAGCGAAGGGAACCATGTAGATATAGAGATTAAGAGTCAGCAACATCCACCCACTTAAAAAGAGGACAGTGTTACTGGGTGTATCCAGGCACATCAAAGCCTGGTTGTGCTGTGAATGGAGTGATACATTGTCTGAGCAATGGGATGTGACAGCGCAGATACAGCCTGTCGCTGACATGCCTTCCATCCTGGATTACCAGTGAGTCAGGCTGCGAGGAGTTTGCTTCTTGGCTGCGCCTCTGGAAGCAAGCCAAGCTAAAATAACTTGCCACCCCCTCCACACACTCACCACCCCTACAACATACTTCACCATATGTTTATTTGCATTGCAAGACACGGCTCGGAGAAGGCATTAAAAGGTTTTCTTGGAGAGCGTGAAAGTGAGAGCCAGGGCTGCTTAAAAAACTGGGGCCATGTTCATAAACATTCTGAGAATACTCTCAGAGAGCTCTTCACTTAGCCTAAAAATGTCTTGCAAGGAGTCCTAGCTTAGGAGTGATTTAGGAAAACTCTCAGAGCAACTCTGAGCAAGGAAAGGACAGAAACTTTTACCTCAGTGAGGAGGTGTGGTTGAGACAGGTATGATGTAGTCTTTTAAAAGGTGTGATTAGCTGAAAAAAAAAAACAAAAAACATCTCTTTGTAATAATGGGCATGTAGTATACAGTGTAATCAATAGACCTAACTGTAGAATTTAGTCTATTAGGACATGGTGTAACTGTGGATACTATTTAATGTTGTAAACATGTAGAATAATAAGTCAAAACACAGGCATAATTCATCTTCTGATAGTTATTTGCTTACATTTACTTACCATGCTGGTAATTTTAGCTCTTAATGTATTTGATATAAATGGCTCTGCTTTTATCAGCGTCTGCGATTGTCGGTCAGTCTATATAAGTAGCAGCGTTGGTTGGCATGTAAATCCACTGTAAACCAGCAAACAGCAAGCAGACAGAAGAACGATGACGACCATTTTGAAAGGAAAATTGACACCACACAAGCCAAGAGCCTGGCGTGGGAAAATATAGCACATCAGATTAACGCCTCATTCCCTCTGGTTGTGTGCACCAGTGAGGAGTGTGAAAAGCAGGTGAATGTATGAGAAGGAGAGATCGCAACACACAAGTGGGATTCTTCACGCTCAGGTGAGTTCTATACCACTTACTTTACTTTAACTTAACTTGACTTAACTTAACTTCTGTTAAAGTTAATGTAAATACAGAATTATATGTGTCCATATACTGGACACATCTGTCTCAGGTAGCAGAGAGTGTATTTAATGTTCTTGGACAGTCAGTAGTAATTATCGTGGGGCTGAGGAGAGGCACAGACAGTTCAGTGATTCAGCTGATGGAGAGATAGGATGAATAGTTTTCTTGAACTAATAGGCAGGTAAACAGAATATCAAGAACAATTTTTATTTAAGGTATAGGACATATACGGTCTCATATTTCTCATGTATAGCTACATGCTCATTGCCACTTTGGTGTTCTGGTAGATGAAAAGAAAACTATAAAAATGAAACAATGATTAAATAACCTAGACTGAATTCTCTGCAGCGTGGAGCCATCAGAGGAACCAGAGTTTTCGACGTCGCATGTGTGCGACCCACAGCCTGAAGTGTCTCAATTAAGCCTTCCTTCTGCTGCCACTCCAACACCATCCCTGCTGGACAGAAAACTGAAGACTGGGATGGACGGCCTCAGACAGCACAAAAGGAGCCCGATGTTTACAGTTCAGCTTCAAAAAAATAAATTACATAACAAACAGAAATTACGCATTCATGTGTCTTTATAACACCATATACAGCCTGCTTAGTAAAACTTCCTGGTATGTTGGTTCAACACTGCCATCAGTTTTTTATAGGACAGTGACTGTAACTTGCCTGAAATGCTCATTTGTAAACTGGGCTCTGTGACTCTCTTCATTATCATCCTCATCTTCATCACTGTCACCATGACTATCCTAGAGAGGTCCTGGGATTGGTCTGGCTTTGCAGATGTTGTACCACATAGGCTGGAATGACTTTGCAGACCTTATCTGGCTTCAAGTCTTAGTGAAACACTTGAAACTGCCTCTTCAATTAGTCAGTATCTCGCTCAACTGTTGTCCACGTTTTCTTGTGGGCTCCATGAGTCCATACAAATAAATCAGCAGGATTTAATTCAAAGAAGCTGAAAACAATATCAGTCATGTTTAATACGTGACAGTATGGGCTATTTGAGGGAAATATTTAAGCTACTAGGATACACATTTGTTGCTCTTTAAATTTCATTTCCACACAAAGTAATTCTATGCTAGCCTTCTGTTTTGGCCACCTGCTGTAATTTACCTATTGTCTCTGGTCTGCATGAAGGTATATGCATCCATGGTCTGCATGGATAGTTACTGTCCTCTAACAGGTGAAAACTGGCTGGCACATAGTGTCCTTCAAAAAGCTGGCTCAGATATTATCCTGGCAGTGTTCAGCCTGGCTGTTTTGCAGAAATATCCAAAAACAACTGCTGACTGTTGACAAAAATGTCTTCATTTTCTGATGGTTCGATTGTGCAAAGTTGTGTCGCGTCAGTTATACCAACAACACCGGGGAAGCCCGCTATGTCCATGAATGTCCTTTTGTGAGCCTGCAAGGTGTTGACGTACAGTGGAAATGAATTGTACGGTGCCACAATATGAGACATGAAAGAGTTATACTTGTTTGTGTGATCGCTTGCTCTGCTGATGGAAAGTTGTGACAAGTCATCTCTGCTGCAGTGTTGCATTTTTCTAGTTGCCAAATATCTTAGTGTTGTGACCACTTTACTTTCTGACATTGTAACGTTGGCGTTGGGTGAGAGATGTGACAAATTTCAGTTTCAGCAGTTGTCAAGATCTTTTATCCTGAACCACAAATGTCAACCTGCTGGTACTGCCAGAGGAAAGGCCACAGGAAACGCCATGAGGGTTCATCCTCTGGGCACCATGAATGTGTCTGTACAAAATGTCATGGCAATCCATCTCACTGCTGTTGAGATATTTCAGTCTGGACCACAGTGGTCCAGGCAGAGCCATCTATAGAGACCTGCTGCTGAAAACTTACTTACATGCTCTAACATTCAGTTCAGTACTGTAACATTACATTGCTATCAATACTTGGCACTTTGAGGACCCAGTGTATGGTCTTCATACCTAGTGTAATAATTTTGTGTGTGCGCCTGGTTTCATGCAGCTGGTTTGTATCAAAACCCTTTTAAAGAACAGCACCTCTACAGGGATAGCTTCTTGATGGCAAATCATCAGTCACTAACTCTACTACTGTACATCTTTCTATGCTGCAAGTGTAAAGCCTTGAATTGAGAGCTGATGAATAGGCAGGGAAGGCTCTTATCAGGGGCAGCTGCAACTGTCATTTATCAGTGGAAAATAATGGAAGCGAAAGGAGATGAGTGGAGCCGTCAGCCTATTGCTCCACAGTATAATAGGCCTACATATTCTCAGTGTCCTGGAATAACTCTGTATCTCCATCTTTGTCACTGCTGGCATTGTGCACCACTCGTACAACAGGTATCAAGAGCCAAGAATCTGCCATAAAAAAATAAAAATCTGTGTGTGAAAAGGGTAATTATCCAATTCACATTTTCTAAATTCTTGACAAGTCAGAGACAGCACCAGGAATTACAGTCAGCTCATTTTAATTTTGAATTATAGTATATGTCCAGAAAATTATCTTGGTGACACATTCACAACCTAGAGCTTTGTTATTAAATCACATAGAATATGTTATAAAAAAAGTAAATTACAAATACTAATTTTTATATGCTACATTCAACATTTAGTAACACTGAAAGCAAAGCCAAGCAGAATCTGATTTGGAATTTTTAAATGGCCTTTTGAGAACCAGGTTAATCAAAAAAGAAACACTACTTACTGTACATGCTTGACAGTGTCAGTCGACATACAAACAACATCTTAGCAACAAATGTAAAATGAAAATCTAACTACGCTCTTTACATCCAAACACAATGTATACCTGACTCAGCAAATGACTCAGAATTTTCCTCTTGATAAACCCACATTGTGATGAGGTCCTGCCGCTCGAGCTCAGTGAGAAGCTTCGTCACTGAGTAACATTTCTCCGTGTGCGTCTGGAACAATTAACGAAAACACATCCCTGGTGATCTCAGAGACACGCTCTGTGGTTGGCTGCTTGGCTGCAGTTGTAGATCCAGCTGCTCTCTGAGGATGCAGCTGCATTCACCTGCTCTGTGGTCTCAGCTACAGAATCTTGTCTTATCAGTTTTTCCACATTTGTCTGTGTGCACCACCATGTCTGAGGTGGTGCAGATAGTATTGCCATTATATTGATTCATGACAATTAAGGTCCTCTGAAGGCAACGATTTGGAACTCGTGCAAATGAAGCTGGAGGAACCTCCAACTCTGTCAATGTAACAATGGGAAAAACAATGCCTAAAGCGTATGTTTTTGTTTTGTCTTACTTTTTAGTTAATTTAGTCCTGGCTGCACTCTGGATTTTTTTCACATTTGAGAATCCAGCAAGTAATACTGTTTAGATTTGGAGGATTTCTCTGCAGAGAAAATCTCTCAAGGTTACTGAAGAGATCCAAAATTTAAAATGGAAATGTCCTTCTCAGAGGTAACTTAAAACCTGCACACATTCTTAAAGATGCACTTTAAATCAGTATTTTTTAGCTTTTGCCGTGGTGCAGCTTTAAGTATTAACACACAACAACATATTTTTGTGTTCATGAACCTGCAAGTGGGACCATTAGACCTGTATTTTCCTCGGGTTTGCTTAATAAACCCTCCTTTGCCTTATGATTTAGTGGAATGAACCTTCCACGGCAGTCTGTCTAAACACCATTAATCAAGTTCCTGTGCACCAGCAAGACAGCTATAAGTGATCACTTAGGCCTTTTCTATAGGAGGCGAAGGGGGTAGGGGGGTGGTCTGTTGTAAGTAGAAGACACAGCGGTCAGCTGTATGAACACAAACACACAAACATGAACACAACCACTTCAGCTAGAAGCTAGAACAGTCACACACACACATGTAAACACATATTTGGGAACACAGACTCACCAAGGCAAGCATACACACCAAAACACACAGACATATATGCTCTCTCTCTCTTTTCGTGGACATGATCACACAATGCATTGAGATAATGACCGCTGGCTGCTGCTGTCGGGAGCCTGCCGCTTCATTGTTGCAGCCTCAGCAGCTCGTGCATGTGGCCCCTCGGAGGAGCAGCCCATGTGAAGGGGGACGGCTTTCAGAGAGGCAGCGGCGACAGCCAGACAGCCGGTGGCCCTCACAGCTGGAGCAGCTATGTCCCCACTTTGTGCTCGAACAGGAGTCATTTGTCGTGAGCTGTTTGCATAGCAGGGAGACAAGGAAAGGTTTTGTCCCTGCTCAAACTGTGTCCTCTTATAGATGTTGACTGTGTCACTGGCTTTGCAGTGAATGTTAATGAAGTATCAACTGGTCGACCAATAAATCAAACACACAGAATCATAAGCAAAAGTCTGCTACAGCTGGTGACTTGTTAGTGATGCAACATCAAATATGAACAAAGGTTATATCATTGCTTAATGGCCCGGTATTCATGTTCTGCAGACATTCTGAGCAAATCTGTGTGTAAAATAACTATATGCAACTTGTTTACTTGGTAACTTCTTCTTTTGTTTTTTGGGGGTTTTTTTTTCAAGTTTGGGGATGATTTGCGATGTCAGTCGATTTTTTTTCCTGCAAAATGGAGCAAGACTAAAACCTGATTGTAACCTCACTCCACCACTTCCAAGACTGTCATGTCATTATTATTATTTTGCATGTTTAAAAATACAGTTATATACAGCCTGACCCTAACCCCTAACCCTACAGTTATGGACTGTTAACACCTGATGCTTCATCTGAGTGGAGGATGAGCTTCTACTTTAATAACCAGGTTCAGTGTGGACAGAGCACTGAAGTCTGCACACATCCTGCTGTTTGTAATTCTTGGCATCAACTGTCAGCCGACATCAGCTGCTTGGTTCAGACTGAACAAAACAGAATCCTCACACTGTTTGTTTGACCCCTGTGGCTTCACCTCTCTACCAGTATCATCAAGAAACTAAAACTGAGAGCTTTTCACAGTGTAGACATGCTACACAGTGTGCAGAAAAATTCAGATTAATCAAACATGTTGCTCAACCCTAGATGACTCCATGTATGTACTGTTTTTTTTTTTTTTTTTTTTTTAGCTGAACAACAGGGCAAAGATTTCACTGTATTTAAACAGTGAATTTTAAATTTCTAAATTATGGCTCTGACTGATTCACGAACAACTCTCAGCAGAAAACTGAGAAAGTATTTGTCGGGATATTTTCCTGATTTCTTCAGTTTTTTAGCATTTTAAATTTAGTTTTTAAAAACAGTGGATTTCTTAGTTATGTGTTACTGTATATGCATATCACACAAATTGTCTCAATTTCTATAAATGCAGAAGATGTGAGTGTGGAGGCTTTGGAGCTGTAACAGGGGCTGTAATGTAACAAGTAATGTGACTAATTACTAATTAGTAATGTAATTAATTTTTCAGTGTGTAATAACTAATGAGGAATTGATTGACGCTGCATGTTTATCTTATACCCACCAGGAATCATCCAGTTTAAGCTGAAAACCGGAAAAACAAATTTGGGTCTATGTTCTTGTGAAGCAGCACCCCTTCTTACAAGGAAACAAAGTTTGTTATCTTAGGATGACAAGATAATTATTATGTGGTCACGAGGACAGAGCTTGTTATCTGGAGATAACAAGATAATTAAGTTGTGATTGCGAGATAAGAGGGTTGAGAAAAGCTGTGGGACCGTGACAGCTCATGGCTTCTGCCGTTTTGAAAGGTTTCCTGTGATTGTGTTGTTTAGAAAAGAGAAGAACAATGGATCATTTTATCAACCGATAAAAGATTTTCAAGTTAAAAAGGAGACAGTTGAACCTTAATAAGTCATGCTCTATGTACAGTTGAGTGATGTATGGATGGAGTTACCATTTGTTCATAAGACACTCAAACAGAATTTGAAAATTGCTGTTTAAAAGCCCAAACACTACAGCATGAGTGTCTGTGAATAATGCCTGCAGCTCTCAGGTTAAGTATTCTTCTGTAGCTTGTTGTCTCTGAAGAGGTCGGGGCAGAATATTTTGTGTTTACTGTTAGGCTTTCTTCCTCTCTGCATTTCAAGGAGGCAGGTCAGCCACCCTGTTTATCTTTTATTTATCTGAGGAAAAAAAAAGGCTCAGATATCCGTATGCACACTGCTGCCTGCAAGCTTTCAATACAATCATGTTGAGGGGCTTATGAGTCTGGATCAAGGGCAGCGGAATAGCAGTTGCTGCATTATTATTTCAAAAATGATGGGAATGTTAGAAATCTATTGTCGAGATCTTTGTTTGAGGTGATTCTTCAGCCTTTCATTAAGATACCAGACACTGCCAACTACAGCAGACCCACTCAGCCTTGAATCGGTAACAGCTTCACATCATGAATACAATATGAACACGACAAAAGAGATAAACAAGCGTCTGTGTCCATTTACAGCAGAGCTCAATAAACCGTAACAGTTCCAGAGGCTGGATGTCTGTGTACAAGGTCCAAGCTAAAGTAGAGCTTTTTTTTTCCCCCTTCAATTGCGTGTTGTCACTGTTCCTCATTAAAACTAAGTGCTAAGTAAATATTATTTTTTCTGCTTTGATAAATACTTGCTGTGTGACCCTTTCTGACTGCTAGATATATTATGGTACTAACATCATTTCTAAAACATTGTTTTCACACCATTTTTTTTTCCTACCAGTCAGAGTGTTTATAATAAAGTGCTTTAACAACAAACATTACAAGAGACAATAAAACGCCAAGGGAAAGCAAAGGAGAATAATTGGAGGCAACTGGAAAAATGTTATGAAAAGGTAAAATGGTATTTTAAAAAAAAAGGTTTTTAAATGTACATCAGTAAACTAAGGTGTTAAAAACGAATGCAGTGCATCCATGTGTCAGACCATGAAGGGCCTAGTTAAGTGTAAAAAAGAAAAACAGTTGTAAAAGTAGCTCTACAGCCAGTAAAGGGACACTAAAACACTCTCGTATTCTCATATCTGTTTGATCCAGTTATACTTGCAGCTGCATGTTGCACAACACGTAGCTGAGGGGAACTTCAGCTAAAGCAGGAGCACCAAAAGTAACAACACTCCCATTTAGAAGTGATAGAGGCTGTGACAACTTTAGTGAGACACTGTACTGTTCAGCATTCATGTAATACACTGTCACACACTCCAATGTGATTTCAGATTTGGTCTGCTCCTGAACTCTCAGTTCTCGTCTCATCTGGAGAGAGACATCACTGTTGCTGCTTACATGTACATAGACAGCAGAGACCACATGCTCACTTGCTAACAAGTCCACATAGCGGTGGTGGTCACTGAGACGCCAGGACCTCGTTTTTTGTACATTTTTAAAATGTCATGATAACTGCATGTCTTCCTGTGTGGTTGTCATGGTTTTCCTGTTTTGTTATGCTTTTTTCTCTTACACCTGCTTCTGGACCTCACGCTCTTATTTCCCTTACTGATTGTGAATCAATTCCATGCTTTTGACTGGGCTCTTTTTTTTTTTTCTTTCAGTTTTTTGTTGTTTGGCATTAAGGCATTAAGATGCTGTCATGATACTGGTTTCCGTAGTAGTGACATAAGACTGAACTGGCTTTGTGACATTGAACTTTTCACCTTATGTAGCTGTGTTTGCTTTTCGTCTGTTGACTCACTCACTTGACTTTCAATATTTTCTTTTCTCTACGCAGCTCATATCACTTCATATTCAGCTTAGTATCAGAGAAATGTCATTAAGTTATGACAGCTTGTTTTATTATCAGAAATTACACCTAAACAGCTAACGTCCTGTTTAGGCTCAACAAATTAGTTGCTGGACCACAACAGTACACAGTTCACTTGTTGCATATCATCAGAGTCTCATTTAAAAGTCTGTATTTTGTCTGCTTCAAGCCATGAGTCCTATGGTCATCAGATGTATACATGGATAAAATAAGAATCACGTCAGCTTGGTTTTTCATCACATTTCTTGTAAATATAAACAAGCTAAGTTACCTGTAAAAACATAAACATACACCTTGCTTGCAGCCTTGTAGCAGCCTGGTTTGTCACTTTAAAAGAAGCACCCAGAGGAACAGGGTTTGATGGAGAGAGGGGGAAGCTCAGCACAGTGTCACAGAGACAGGGGACAGGATGAGCTGGTGTTCGCTGTCGCTTGTGTTCTTGAAGCGCCTCTGATTCATGATCTCAGTCATTACCATTATTGCTATCATCACCAGTCTGCTCTGACCGAGCTGTGGATGAGTCCTCGCGACTCAGACTCAGAGTGCCAGGCCTCTGCAGGCTGGACCTCTCCAGCTGATTACTGGGCAGAAGACTCTATACCTATCTTCAGCGGTATGCTAAATTAGAGGCTTTCACTCCGTCCAATATGTGCCACTGACAGAAGCTGCAAATCTTTCTGCGTTGCGCCCTCCCTTTGTGCTGTAAAACAGTCCAGCGAGTACACCCCTCTCATGACCCGAGGCTGTGTGATAACCCCAAAGAAAAAGAGGCATGGTTTGACAGCAGGGTGCATAATGTCACACAAACATTGCATCACATCAGTTGGATCTGAGCGTGTTTAACTCTTGTGTGATGGCTCTCAAAACTTTTAGACGCAACTTTGGTAATTCTGTTTCCGATTAACAGTCATGCCACTGCAGCCGCTGGGTTGATAAGAAATAGGAGGGAAAATTGTGGGACAGAAAATAGGCAGAGAACAAAAGAACTCCTGACCTCCCAAGTTTCTCCTCTCTGTCTCACAAGTGGCGTCTCAAAGTGACCCATTTCTCTCTGCAGTCTCAGCTTGTCTCTTGTGAAGAGCAGCGAAAACACATCTGTGAATGAATAAAAGAATGGGAGATAAGGAAGAGGTCTTTCTCAGACACTCTGAGGGCTTATCTTAAAACTATAAAACCCACTCCCTCTCTCTCTCTCACTCACTTCTTTTTTTTTTGACTGCCATTAAAACACTTCATTCGCTTTAGGGCTAATATTCTTTGGCAGTTCATAAATTTTGGGCTGGAATGATGGCTTTATTGTCTATAAAGCCTTATATAATATTCAGGATTGATTCATATGTGATGGTTTAATGTGGAACTTTTTATCTGCTGCCTCCTTGGAGAGGCTTCGTCACGTTTAACGTTTCTTGTAATTTGAACATGCAGGTTAAAGAAAGGATAAGTCACATCGGAGACAAAATAATCTGTTGTGTTTATACTGTGTGTGTGTGTGTGTGTGTGTGTGTGTGTGTGTGTGTGTGTGTGTGAGTGAGTGAGTGAGTGAGTGAGTGAGTGCGTGGGTGGGTGCCTGCTTGTATTATAGCAATATAATAGATAAAACACCTCCGTAGTCTTCAGCACCCATGTCATGTTTTTTGTTCCACTCTTTTACAGAGAACACACACTCCCACTACACACACACACACACACACAGAAATGTAGTCAATGTAGTCATTTTTACTGTACATACATACACACATTTACTGTATGTTCACGTATGAGCAAAATGCATGTGACACATCTACAGAACAAAAACACTTTCCATTATGATAAATACTCCTCTTCAAATAAAGAAGCATGTAAAAGCTGATTTTATGGTCCATGTTCCTACACACATCATAGAAAACACACACAGTGCACCACACATACCATGTGCTCTCAGCCATTTGAGTTGAAGCAATTCGACTGCAATAGAGATGCATTAAATTTGCAACTGGCCAACTAATAATTCATTGGAATATTAAACAGATATACTGCATCCCCCTGCATCAACCCCTCCACCCCACCAGCAGCTACTATGCTATTACCAAACCAATCCCCTGCCCCAACAGACGCTGTGTGTTTTGCTAAAGTCATCATTTGCTCTGATTAGCACAGCTCCCAGCAGGACCACCTCACCGTTAATAATAATTCCTCTCTCTTTTCGTTTCAGCGGTTACACGTTCTGAGAGCAGCGCTGACAGGGCCGGGTGTCACTGGAAATCACGTGACCACGACTCCATGCACGCTTGTCATAACACCAGTGTTACCGTCCAAAGGCATGAAGGATGAAGCACTGGTGAGTAGTCAGTGGCAAACCTTTTCCTGTGTTCTCCTGACTGATATTCCAGTGACAGAGAGCGAGGAAGCATGAGACGACATGCCTCAGCGCTGCACGTTTAAGCACATGTTCCCTTTTTTTGCAGTGAATTGAGAGCAGGTTGGTCAGCCGACTGGGCTGCATTTTAATGGATCTTGAGCTGACGTTTTATACAGCTCACACACAATGGGCCCAGTGTGGCTGTAATACGCCCACAGGGTGCTATTTTTCTGCGCCAGCGGTGCTCAGAACCGTGTACATTGGGACGCCGTGTATTCCAAGATGAAAATAAGAGTATTTTGGTCTGCGGTCGTTCCTGCTGTATTTGTATATATTATGCTATGTTCCCACTGTGGCATAAAAAAAAGGCCACATTGGGATGTTACTCAACCGCAGCAGCAAACTGCAAGATGTGAATTAGTTGGACTATGTACAGTACATGTACAGAAAACTCCACCAGGAGCATTTCAACTGAGAATTTTATTTAAAGTTTTAGATGATGGAGTCTCTGTTAATTGTATTTCACATTGCAAATGAATTGGAAGTCAAGCAGGAGTTAGAATACCTCAGAGTAATGGCACAACTTGTCTCCCTGGAGAATTGCAGCTTTTGCCTTTTTATTTTGTTCACTAGAAGAGGGAACATCAGGAGAGTGCAGGTAACGTTAAACACAAGTTTTAGCCACATTAGCAGTTTGGCTCTAGTGATGGCAGCGTCAGTCTCTCAGTCAGTCGGTCAGTCCAGCACTTTGACCCAGAGTGAAATATCTCAGCAGCTGTTGGATGGATTCCATGATGGGTTTGTTCCCCTCAAGATGAATTGTTATCACTTTCTTCAGCACCATCATCAGGTCAACAATGTAATTTGTTCAGTAATTTAGTTTTTGATAAACACCTGAAAACTAATGACATTCCCATCAGCCCCAGTTGTGTTTAGTGCTTATTTTGCATAATTAGCATGCTGACACAGTATATTGATTATACCTGATAAACATCAGCATGTTAGCATTATCACTGTGTGTGTTAGCATGCTGGTGTTAGTATTTAGCTCAACTGCAGCGTGTCTTAGTCTTGTTAACTCCTAGCCTGTGTTGTAGGCTAGGATGAAACCGCAGTAGGGAACATTAATTTGTCATAAGCTGGCTGAATTTATTCTGCCACTAAAAACAAATCTCCGTCTTGTGAACTCACCATTAGGCAGCGATTAAAAAGGACTTCTTTCTGAACGCAGCTGTAGACACTTTTGCCAACTTGGAGAGTTTGGTGCTTGATTTAATGACGTTACTCACACTGGCAGATCGAGTAACTCTTCTATGAGAAGCTATAATATATTATCAGTGTGTTGATTCCAACAGCATTCACTGACAGATCTCTGCAGAAGTCCACTCCACATTCTGTGTGCTGTAGCACTGCCCCGGTATCTCTACACTGAGCATATCTCAGCATTAGGCTGCGCATTATGTCAATGTGTAGAGAGAATGGTGATAAAAATGAATGATGAGCAGAGGAAAGCAGTGTTTACCTACAGAATTTCATACTCTCTCTTCGACATATATATTTACCCTTTCCACACTTATATAAAGGCTCATTCTAATTAGGGAATTGCACAGCAGCAGCACCTGTTATCTCCTGCTTTCCTTTTTGCTGCTGTTGTTCAAAGCTAAGCTTTGTATCCACATAGCTAAAAATAAAACATCTGATCATAGCAGTCCTCCAAAACCACCCAGTACAGTATTTGTTTAAAATGCTGGACAGCAGACCGAGCTGTGATGTGTGGCCTGAGAAAGGGTCAGGGTTTCATACTGTTTTCTTCTGGTACCGGGGACCACGGAGCAGCTGCCAAGTTCTCTGCGTTGGCCTCATTGTAAATATTAAGAGTTAATTCCCTTGGTAAAAGGCAGCTGTAAACCATCTGCACTGCTGTTAATCACAGAGAAATCGCCCCGCCAAGAATCTCCACTTGCCTTATTCAAATTGCAGCTCACAAGCCGCAAATATTCACGGGTTTGCAAGTGCATATGGACACACACACACAAAGTTTAGATTCAGTGCTTAATGTCTTTGGCAAGCAACAGCAGGCATCTCTCCAACTCTGTGGGGTTTGTTTTAAAGATATACATACACACACACACACACACACACACACACACAGAAGCACAGAAGTCAGGAGCGGTGTATTTATGATGTGTGATTTAATTAGTTGGCTCTTAAAGCAAGTTGATAATACATGGGGTTGGACTTTGGAGAGAGAGCGAGAAAGAGAGAGAGGAGGGCAGAGGGAGAAAGCGAGAGATACCCAGGGGGTGTGGAAGTCCATTGTGTCAGCATTTTATCACAGCTGAGTAGCTGGAGGTTCAAAGGTCAATCCCATTCTGCTTTCAGCCACAGTCACCTTGCCATACTGACAGAGCTATCTAAAGCAACATTGACTGAATCAGCCATCAGCCAACACTGCAGAAGCTCTTAAATGGCTAATGGAGCCGCCAGACCAGCTGGGAATACAAACCGATGGATTTATTGAACGTTCAGCGTACAGCACTGCCAGCAACACAAACTTGACACATATAGTGTGGTTTTTATTCAAGTGTCTTAACAGCTTTTAATACTTTTACATGTGTTTTGCTGGGGCAAAGTAACATGTTTAATCTATTAGAAACTTCAGAATATGTAAGAAACAACAGTTTTAAACAAGAGATGTGTTTGTCATTTGTTCTACTTTTATCATTTAACCAGATTCTGATAAACACATTTTCTTAAAGGCTGTGTGCACTTTGAACTTCCACTAAGACAGGGGTTGAAGTGTTTCAGCTCCTTTGATTAATAAGTAAATAAATCTGATTGGCAGTTTCATACACAACAGTGTGGGCGGGTGGACTGTTAAAAAATCCATAAAGTTTTTACCGGCCCTCTCTGAGCGCCTGTCAGCTGAGGTGTGCATGAGAGCGTGTGTGTCACAGGACGGATGTAATTCAACACCTCCCTCTGTGCTCTCAGCTACCCTCCCGCCACACCGGATATTAGGGTTCCCCCACCTGTCAAATCCCACTTTAACCTCTGACTAACGGTGATGCCAAGTTTCCACGTCACGGGTGAGTTTACATTCTGTGAACTGCAAAGCAGCACACTGCTCTTAACCCATATAAGCTTGCTTTTGGTAGAGAAGGCTTATAGTGTGTTTTTTTTTTTGTTTTACCACAAGCTAGACAGCTTGTCACGAGTATGTCTCACACAAACTTTCTCACCATTCTGGTAAACAACAACTAATGCGATGAGTTTGAAAAAAAAAATGAATAAAGACACACTGAGCGCTTGTGCACTAAATTTTAGTCCCTTTAAAATAAAGCCAGTAAGTAGGGATACCTATAAGCAGTGTTTGTATTAATACCAGTATTGATAAACTCCTAATCTTATATCAGTCCCTGTGGGTGTGTATGGAATCAGATAGCAGCTCAGCCCAAAGGTAAAGACACAGAACTTTACATTTAATCAAAGCAGGATGATCAGTCCAGTTAAACTACACAATGTAATTTGTGTATTTGTGCAATCACTGAATGAGGTATGATACATACATTACAGCATTATTGGGAATGTATTGAAGTTTAAGCAAATAAAAGTGTACTCAGCAAAGCAAATAAAAAAAATCTGTGGATGAGCCTGGTCAAAAAACAAAAAAAAAAAAACAAACAAAAAACCCAAAACAAAACCAAACTGTACTTCCATCCTGTAAATGTGCTGAATCTATTAAAATTCAATATTGACATTTTTTTTCAGAAACATTTTTGAACAGCAATCACAGTGAACCATTCAGGCCCGTGGGACTATGATAACACATAGCACATACAATGTGATAATAACACATCTTGCACATTACACCCACAGAACAGAAAGCCTCACATTCAGTACAGAACTATACAGCACTACAGACTGCATTGTACATCCCTGCATGTGACAGATCTACCCACCCTGTCACTGCACTGAACCTTCCGCTCTGTGAGCATAACATAAAAATCAGCACGTGACGCGCTGCACATTTCACTTTATATTGCGTGGAAAACTATCACAGAACCCTTTCCAATAATGGCCTCCGTGCCTGGCGCGTGAATAACCTTTTCCCTCGACTGAGGTGTCTGTGCTGTCTTTTACAGTACAGGACATACTCTTTAAAGTCCCTCCAGTCCCACAATCCTGCATGAGGAGAAAACCCAGGAGTTGTCATGGCAGCTAAACTGAGGCAGGAATGCACATTACCATACTAGAGGGAGAGAGAAATGTAGTTAAATGATATCATTTTGCAGCAACCAGAGCTGCTTTGAGTTTTTATTGGCATGACATTAAATCACATTAGGGAGCAAATTGAGACTTTTAAGTTAAATGAGAAAGGCAGAGAAAAATATGACATAGAGGGAAACACTAGAATTTACTGAACGTCGAATTAATTTGTTAATATTATTTTTGTTTTTCGTTTAATAGTCTGCTGTTTATAATGCTGCCCTGTCTGATAATATAGTGCTGGTAGGATAATTTTCTATACAAACATGCGGCAATTTAAACAAATTTGAATAGAACTGAAATGAACTGAGTGGAAAAAAAAGAGAGAGAGAGAAGAACAGGGAGGCAGGGAGACGGTGTGAGTACACTGAGAAGTCTGTTACACTGAGGGCTTGTGCAGGGGAGGGCCCGAGCTGTGAATGCAGTGGAATGACAGGCAGGGATTAGAGGGGAGGTGGTGCCATTGAAAAGCAAGCTGATCCAGGGAGCCGAGCTGACACTTGAACACAGCCAGCTGACAAGACCAGCCACCCCTGCTGTAGTCCTGCAGAGGCAGCTTCAGCCCCCCACGCCTCCCTCCCTTCAGGGTCCTGGGTGGGGGTGGGGGCGGAGGTTGGGGATTTGCATTGGTTCATTAGTCGTCACTGTAGAGACAGATGATGCAATGAAACGGGATTAACGGTCCGTATACAATTTATCAGTTAAAGGTTAGGATTCAGAATCCAAATTAGAAAAATGGAAATTGTTGGTGCATTACTCTGAGATCTCACGGGGCACAGTTTTCATTTCAGCATCATGGACTAATGACGTAAGAAGGATCACAGCATGAGCTCAGACTGCCGCTAATTGGTCGGTGGAATCTAAAATGTTCCTCTGTCTTCTCACTCAGAAATTTGTAAAATATCAGTTTTGTAATTTTATTATCTTCATATAGAGAAAATCAGGCCACAATCTCAACCTCGCAATTGCTCATCATACTATTAGAATGCATCTGTTTTTACTGTGTGTTTATACAGTAAGTGGAGAGGGTGAGTTTAAGTTAATGCAAGGTAGAAGAAGTGCACACATTACCGCTTCTGTGTCTGACTAAGTTAAGATACCAAAGTGAACATCTTAATGTGGTTAATGTGCTTCCTGCTGAAACAGGATGTTAGGGTTCTGCCAGAATGAAAGTCACCTGTGATGTTTTTTTGGTTTTTTTTGTATTTTTGTTTTGTTTTGTTTTTGTTCACCAGCACAGGGAATTTACCGCAACATATAATATCTGAGAATTATGTTTCCCTCAGGATAAATGTGTGGCAAAAAAGGAAAAAAGAATGTTACCACAAGTAATGTTCATGGACAACTCACCTTATGCATCATCAGAACAAAAACTGGAATAACCTTGTCTGAGGAAGCAGCCCACTCACCAAACAGGATGTTGACAAAAAGCTTCTGGTGCCTAAGGCAAACACATTCTTACTTTCTGCTCCTCTATATGAACATCACTCAGGTTCCTGAATCAGCACTGAACGTTGGCGTTGGATGTAGATTGTGTAACGTGAATGTACTTCGTAGAGAGTCTGAGATGAAGGAGGGTTGTTATTGTTGTCAATTATAAACAGGTCAGTTTAATAGTTTTGTGTATCACTCGGCCTTTCTAGGTTAGGTGTGCCAAATATCTCATGTGGTAAACACACAGGGGTCCAAAAGTCTGAGACCAAGTCTCGGAAAGTGGTCTCAGATTTTTGGACTCCACTGTATTTATTAAGAACAAGGGACTCTGTAAATAGCCAGAGTGTATCCTGAGACAAATACAAACTCATTATGCTAAACCAAGACGTTAAAAGAAAATATATTTTGACATTCATGTTTACACATATCAGCTGCAGTTAGTGGCGTGATATGTTGGTAATTGGCAGGCAAGCAAGATGTTTCAGATCTGTGAGGTCAAGAGTTGTGCTGACGCCTGTCACACTCAGAGACAGCACAGCTGGAACATGTACCAGTCACTGCAATACTTCAGAGCGTCCACACAGGCGTAATTGCTTACCTATCTGAACTCAGGGGCCTCGCCTCGTAACGGCGGCAGTATTTTAATCAGATATGTGGCTCTTGAAGGTGCGACTCCCCACAAGGCTTGTAGAAACCTCTGCTTTCCGGGAGTTCCTTTGATTAATAATCCTGACAAGTCAGCCCATTATTATGAATTAAACCAGGGCTGCTGCATGTGTCATATTACCTCCAGAGGCAGAGGGGACATGAGCCAAAGCTGGTGGCTTTTTGTGCAGGAGGCTGATTAGGAGGCACAAACACCTCTCACCTCCTGCTGTGCTGCAGTGGGGAATGGTTTGACACTGTGATCCAAGAGTTTTCTCAGTCACTGGCACATACACAGGGGCATAAATACATGCTGCCATGGATGCCTTTGTGATGGTTGAGGTTTCATGGGAACCAAAGTTGTGCGTGATTTAAAACACAAATACAAACCACAGATGTGGTCAAACTGTCCTATATCCGCTTTGCATGTATGTACATTTCTATTTTTGTAAATCTACAGTGTCTAGTCTATACTATACGTGAAGGCTGCATGCTTACACATACCTGTTGTTGTTGGTTTTTTTTGCACTTGCATTTGCAAATGTATGCTTGTTTGCATCTATCTTAAGTGCACAAACACACACCCCCAGACGACACACTAACCACAACTGCACATCGCATAAAACAAGTGCAACATACAGGAAGAAAAGAGCATCTTCAATGATCCATCAATTCCCATCGGTTTGGTGAGGGGGGGATTTATTGACTGGCAGAGTAAATTCAAGGCTTATTCACTGTCAACACAACCCAAGAGGCAGTCTGCTGGAAAATCTAGTGCTGTGGTGCCAGGTCGCTCCACATAATTCCCCTGTAGGCCTGCTGTCTGTGATGAGCCATGCTCAGTGTGGTTGTGTGGCTGCTGAAAGGCCTGTCATTACAGCTGCACCCTGTGGCAAGGCAGCCAGATCCAATCCAAATAAGATCCCCTCTGACAACGAGCTGCCCCACCTAAACCCACTTATCGCGCTGCAGGATTTGGTTAATATCTCTAATACGTAACTAGCCATCAAACTATGTACTGTATATCACCAGCACCTATGCCAATACCGCACAGGAGGCTGCTCTTGGCCTGTTATTAGAAGTATGACATCAACCAACAGCACTGTGACTTTGAAATGGTGATTCAGTAAAACATGGTTTATAATTTTTACATTGTTTCTGGATCTGGAGCCCCTAATTTAGCCCTTACTTACTTTCCAACAATGATTGAATACCTGCCATTATTATTGTTAGAAGTATTAGTTATAGTTTATTCATTGTCATAATCCCCTTTTTTTACTGTCTGTAACAAACTGTAGTATGATGTTAGCTGGATCAGAGGCTTATGATCCTGCCAGAAATAGGAAATGACAATGCTGCAAAACACTAATGCATTATACACATGTGGCTCACATTCATTCATCCTTCCAATATGGAATTTGACCATGTATAATACAATTTAGATGAATGTCAAATACATTTCTGCAAGACTTTTAGGTGAAAACCCAAGGTGATAGTTGGTGATAGTAGATGATATAGTTTTTTGTCAGTCAAAAATAAAATATAAATTTTTATGCATACATTTTCATAATGTAGGTGCACATTTAGCCTTTTCCTTTGTTTATTTTTGTACAATAGCCTGTTTGTGACTGATGGTTAGTAGGTTTGTTATAACCATGTGATTGCTATTCTATTTTAATTCCCGCTGTTGAATTAAACAGCAAGACTTACCTGATTAAATAAAGCTTTATATGTAAAGCTGTATTTAATCAGGTAAGTCCGTCTGCGATCGAGAATTTTCAAGAGACCTGAGTACATAAGTGCATCAATAGAACATAAACAATTTAGAATGTGCAATAACAATTGTGATAATTACAATACTACCATAATAAGAAAAAATGTCCTAAAAGTAATAACACACAACACAATAATAAGTCAGTTAAAACAAGAGAAAAACAGTTGCAGCTAAAATCAATCAGGGCTTTGACTAGAATTCTGAATTGACCCATTGGGACCAGAGTATCAAGTATCATGGTTCACTGCAATGCATTCCAGCTGTATGGTGCAAAAAATCAAAGCAGTCTTTCCTAGATCAGTGCTAATTTGAGGGACTTGCAGCACCAGCCAGCCTGAGAACGGGTGTTATGTGTTCCACTCTCCAGCCAAGTGACGTCAAAGTGACGTCAAGTGATGTCAAATATCAGGGCAATTTTTAAAGAAGCCCTTATAAATAAATAAAAAGAAATGCTGGTCTCTTTCAGTGGAAAGGGAAGGTCAACACATTTTCTGATTCAGAATACAGTGATGAGTTCTATAGATGTCTCCAATAAGAACCAAAGCTTTTGCTTTTTTCTGACCTGAGGGTGCTCTCCCCCAGCTCCAAGACTGTTTTGAATGCACAGATTGGAATATATTCCCCCAACAAGACTCACATGGAGGAACTGCAGGCATTGAGAAATACAAATCTCTGTGTTTGCATACATTAACTTTTGTATTAACAACATGACAGGTAACAAACACATTTGGATCTCCCCCAACCACAAAGTCTGGATGGACAATGAGGCCTGAAATCTACTGAGAGCTTGGGAGGCAGCCTATTGGTCCGGCGGCACTGCAACATAGTGTCGCTAGAACCAATTTGAAAAAGGGCATAAGACGTGCTAAAATGGCTCACAGGCAGAAAATCAAGGACCACTTCAACACATAATAACCCATGGTGGAGATGGCAAGACATCCAGTCCCTCATTAACTTTTGCAATAATAACGACAGTACAACCCCCCACTCACTAGCAGAGGGGCACACAACGTCACATGGGGGTTCAGTAGCATGAAATCCAGGAAAGAAGACAGAGTTCCTGGTCAAATGCTGAAAAGCTGTGCTGCCCAACTAGCAGAGGAATTCACCTGCATCTTCAACATGGCTCTGTCATAGGCAGGTGTCCCCAAATGCCTGAGGAACTGCCACTAAAATCCCCAGTCACTTAAGTCTGGTTGTGCTGACCACAATAGCAGAGACTGGCCCAGAAACACATAAAAGGCATTTTTCCAACCACCCTTGATCCCCACCAATATGCACACCACTCTAACTCACCTTAAGCCCTGAAGACCCACATATATCCAGATGCTGTTCATTGATTACAGTGCAGCATTCAGTACAATAATACCCATCAAGCTGGTCTCCAGGTTCCTAGACCTGGGCCTAAACCTAAACCTCTGCACCTGGATCATGGACTTTCCAACCAAACCTTGAATGAGAACTCATCACTCTGCCACTGAGACACTGAGCATCAGTTCCCCTTAGGGTTGCATCCTAAGCCCCCTCCTATAGTTCCTATATACCTATGACTATTACAATTCAAACACCATTGTTAAATATATGGATGATACCACAGTGGTAGGGCTGGTCTTAGATAATGATGAGTCTGCCTACAGAGAGGAGGTTCGGCATCTGGAGAAGTGGTGCTCAGATAATGGCTTATCTCTTAACTCAAGTAAGACCAAAGAGTTCATCATCGACTTCACAAAATGTGGAGGTGGACACGCTCAACTCTTCATAAATGGAGACATGGTGGAGAAGTGTCAAACTCCTGGGTGTTCTCATATTGGAGGATATTTCACCACATCACTGGCAAAGAAGGTACAACAACAGCTTTAATTAATGAGATTCCTATAGAAATTACACCTGAACAAAGTTCTGCTTGTCAGTTTCTACCATTACAGCATCGAGAGCATCCGTATGGCATCTCGACATAGTACACCAGTTGCACCAGCACAGAGAGACAAGCTCTGTGGCGGGTCATTAACTGCACCCAGAGAGTCATTGGAGCCCAGCTGCCACCTCTCGAAGCTATCTGCAGCTCCTGCTGTCTCCGTAGAGTTACCACCTTCTACCAAGGACCCGACATACCCCTGCCATCACCTCTTCACTCTCCTGCCCTCCTGATGGTGCTACAGGTGCATCAGGGCCCACACCACCAGATTAAGGAGCAGCATTTACCCGAGAGCTATTTGTATAGTCTCGTTGTACATGTCTATAGTGTAATAATTTTAATATCTTTAAGTGCATCAGTCAGCCCAACAGTATGTAACAGTGTTATCTGCATAAAGGTGGACATTACAATGAAGTTTTTTGTCTTTTGAAGACTTCATTATATTATTTATATAAATAGTGAACAGGACTGACTGAAGCTTCATGCCATCTGTTGGCAATTTGTAGACTCAATCACGGGGTGTTTGCATGCAGCATTACATAATGCTTATTTGGCATTTCACAGGCCTTTGCTCACTAATCATCTGATTTAGTTGCGTTTATGTTAATCTCTGATCTTAGTCACCACATTTTCAGCATTAAGTACCTGTGGCAGGAATTTGGAGATGAAAATGCTGATGGATGATGGCACTGCTGATACATACAGTATGTGTGTGGAACTTAACACCTACACTGTAGGAAGAGGCTTTTAAGGGCAACTGACTCAGAGCAGAGAGGAGATCTGACTCGCGTAAATAAGCCTGGTATTCTCTCTTGTTGTTCTCTTTCTTCCTCTGTCTCTTTCTCTCATACACACTCTCTCTCTTTGAAATTAATGAGTGATGGCCCCTCCACCTCTCTGCTGATGGATCTATTATTAATGAGGGCCCTTTGCACTAAACTAAATTTAGTGCATAAACTCCACTTGGAGAGCTAGAGAGGGGGATCAATAGGATGGCAGGGGCCACAGCAAGAGTCTCATTTAGCTCTTTGGAAATGGAGGATGTGGAAAGGCTGACCCTGAGTGCAAATGTGCCTCCTGACTGAAAGAGAGCTTAAGAGAGCAAGCAATAAAGAGATCAAGAGGTTCTGACAATACAAGGCAAATTTCAGTGGGTCATTACTCTCCAATTGTTACCTTGTAGCTAATCCATATATGAGATAGGAGATCATTGATGGGGTGATGTTTGGTGTAATTAGGTTTATACAAGCTCTGCGTTATTGCCTTTTCAGCACTCCACATGTGCAGCATGAATCACCTCTGATTTTTCAGCTGCCGTGACATTGATACCACTTGTCTCCTGTCAGGATCGTCGCAGCTATGATTATTCTCTTTCAGTATCACCACACAGTTCAATATTTAATCATAGATCCACTTGTAATAAAACAATCAGTTACTCATGCATAATTTTCTCCATAAAATTTTTGCTGAGGAAACATGCAGTCATGGTCTTTATGCCCTCTAGGAACAAGTCAATATGCTACTCTTAAAATAGATGCCTATTAAAACAAACACGTGATTGCAAGGATGAAACAATGGTTTGCTTTATTAAAGGTTTATGGATCCACATTATGTGGCTTGTCTCAGCTGAAATCCAAGCCTGTGTCCTGGCAGTACAGTAGCAGTGCCTTGCCTGAGGTGCGTGTGTTTGTATTGGACAGCTCCCAGGTGTTGAAGTCACTGAGTATGAAGCAGGGATTTGCTGATAAAGATGTATGCACAAAATATACACATGGCTGCTCAGCATGCCTGAAATCCCTGAGTAAATAACATCTTAAAATAAGTGTTTGAAAAACACTTTTTAAAGCAAATGCTTACACGTAATCCAATATAACCACAGATTATACATAGGTATTCTGAATATGAAAATATATCATCCTTAGAGGCAAAATCCACCCTCAGACCCCAAAACACTTGGAAAATAAAGAGCACTATCAAGATGTATACTATTATAAGAACAACAACATAAAGGGAGTAAAAACAGCAATAATTCAGCTGCAAATACAAATGCTGCAACAGACCAATCATATAAATAGTTAAAGAAAGGAAATGATAAAAGCAAAGTAAAGTAACATAAAGACTGGTGGGGACGTTACTGAGGAGTAGTATGCTAACAAGATGTCTGTTAGATAGTCAGGATGACAACAAACACAAAAATGTGTTTTGAGGCTGGATGTAAATATACTGCCAGCAAACTGAATATTTAATAGAGGACTGTTCCAAAGCCAAGGTGCAAGTACAGCAAAAGCTCAGTCACTGCCTCATTTTAACTCTGGCTTGTCTCTGGCTTGGTCCTCTGGCCTCACCTGGCCATGTAAAGACATATATGTGGTTAGTGAGAGGTAAAAATTAATTCTAAAAGAAATTGGCAACCAGTCCAAAGAAACTAAAACCAGGGTCCTATAGGAAAAGTATTTGTTCTGAGCAGCCTGGCTTCAGATTTCTGCACAGTTTGAAGCTGAGCTACAGCTTTAGCATATGGCAAGGTGTTACATTAGACCAAGCACAAGGGTATTACAGTGTGTTTTTCTATTATTGCTGAAGGATAACTGTGCTGTTTCATGGTAAGACATAACTATAAAGTCCTTTGTGTAATTTTCAAAGCTGTAGCTACTGTTTAGAAATTAAAGCTCCCAGAAACAGACTGTATATTAGGAATGTGAAACTAAGCAGTGGCTAAGTTTGTGTGTTTATATTTATTGTGATCTCTTTGTTATGCCTCTGGGCCTGCGGCAGCTATGACTGGAGACGTTTTTGGGTTGTTTGTCCCATTGTTGTGAACATGAAATCTCAGGAATCCCTGGAAGGAATAATACATCTGGCCCAAATCTTCACAAAGGTCAAAGGTCACTGTGACCTCTCAAAACACATTCTTGGCCATAGCTCAATAGTACATATGGTAATTATGACAAAAACACTGGCTATTATTCAACGGCATACAATAGCATTGGTGACCATATTTCATATTTGGTCGGATACTGAATTGGTGATACTAATCTTAGCTGAACAGATCTTCTGTGCTGTTGGGTTGAAGATGTGTGTGAAGCATCCACACTTAAGAATTTGTATCTTCTTTGCAGCAACATCCATAGTTTAAGCATTGGCTACTGTCATGGCTACAGCTTTGTGTTCTGTCAGAATCAACTTTATTGGATGAGATTAATACCTTTTATTTAGGTCCTTCAAAGTCTTCACTATATGTATTACATGAGTCTGGACAAACATGGATTTAAACATATAACGCATATAACTGCAGGGCACTAATTCTAGTTTAGACTTGGAATGCACTGCTCAACTGACCAGACTGAACAGATTCAACATTATGCACTTGATGACAAGATAAAGACAAGAACTGTGCACAGTATTCCACATTAAATGTCTGAATGCCATCTGAATGCCGATGAACAGATGAGCTTCCAACCAAAAAAAATGGAGGTTGGACAAAGGTCCATAATCGCTTTCCCTTTTCTAAGTAACTCTACCACATTTTGCTCTGTTGATCTTGAATTACAAGAGGATGTCAAGGGCTCAGATTTAGTCAAAGGATACAGTACATGGGAGAGAAAATCAACATGATCTTGACTGGCAAGAGACTAAGGCCCTTAATCTGATAATGAAAATCAAAAGTCACGTAGCGTATACTCAGCTTCGAGCAATGAAACAAACTCATGTCACAACAAGCTTGACCCGATGGGACAAAGAGTACAAAGGAGCGAGTTGGTTCAATGACATGTCTCCTCTTCCACATTCTCAGGCAGACTCACATTAAATGACTGAGAGCCAACCTTGCCTTCTGCCCACAGGGCTGGCAGTAATTGGCAAATACATTGATCACCTTTAGCCAGGACCAAAGTGTGGAACACAGCAAGCTTTACCGAAAGTCAATCTCGGGAGAGGGAACAGAGACAGGGGGCAGTGAGGGATGGAGGTGGACGAGGGAAAATGGTGATGGAGGGGGAATGACAGTGCAGTGAAGGGAGGAGTAAGGACCAAAGGAATAGATTCATTTACCCAGCAGTATATAAAACAGACACAACACAGGGACTGATAGTGACTGAAATATCAAAGCCTGTAGTCTGCTGGGTAGGCTGGGAAGTGGCTGCCGCTGCTGTTTGATCCATCACACAGCCGCTTGTTGTGGGGTTTTTTTGTTTTTTTTTTTTACTAAAAGCTTTGGAGAAGCCTCTGGGTGCCAGGAAGAACTGAAGCGAGGTGGAGAATACATCCAGTCTCTCTCTGCCTCTCTCTCTCTCTCTCTGTCAGCTTGTCTCTCCCTTTCTCTCCCTCTCTGCCTCTCATCTTGTACAAATTGCGAGAACTCCTTTAGGCACAGCGGGATGAGAAACTATGTATTGCTGGGACAGCATGCGTGAAAGCATTTGCTCTGTCTATGAATGTGTGTGTCTACCTGTTTTCGCTTACACCGGGATAAAAGTTTGATTTTGATCTTCGTCTTGCTTGCTGTATCACAGACATACCAGAGCTTCTTTTGTGGGTTTGGGTGGGGGAAGCAGAAGAAAGTGGAGAAAAACGATTTCTCCATCTTCTCCCGCGGCACTTCTCTGGTGCTTGGAGGTGAACAACATCTCAGGAGAGAGGAGATCAGTGAGCAGAGCCTGCAGCGGAGCAGTCCAGCACTTTCAGCCTGGTTGCCACCGTGAAGCCCACCAAATGGAAGCATCACCAGAAACAGAGCTGTGTCCTCAATCTGTTGGACTCTGCTTGTTGACCGACTTTGAGGATTTCTTTCTTTGAAGGACTCACCGCCAGAGAAGCTGTGTGTATTTTCTGTAAATGAACACCTTGAAATCAACCATCTTTCTGTGAAACACACTCACTTAAAGCTGACCCATTATTGATTTTTCTCTTTCAGTCAACTTTAATCACAAAGGCACGATGTACATTAAGAAAAAGATGCTCTCGACTTCAAGTCTTGAGGAAACTAAAACATGGATTCGGCAACAGGCTGCAGTTGCTTAAATTTTGTAGATTTTGTTGCTGATGTTTTGATATCAGTCAGATTTAATGAAACCCATTAACTGTCTGCGGCTCTGTGGGTAGGCTGCTAGTTATTGAGACTGAAATGTCAAAAAGCTTAGAGTATATTTCAGACTGTAAGTAAACACTGAACATGAGCCCACACACGTAAACACACACTGTAACCATAATCCCTTGAGTCGATGAAGTCTTGCAAGGGTTTTGAATATATGAGCACTCCCCTGGGAGCCCTAGCTAAGGGAAGCTCATCAGGCTGCAGCAGAGAGTAACTCTATTTCTCCGTCTTTCTCTTCCTCCCTTCATCATTTCCTCCCACCAGAGACCACTGAGAGATTAACTACAGATCAGCTGGGAGACAGCACTGCAGAGACAGTGACTCACTAAACAGCAACAGAGAGAGGCACACTGTGGATGATGTATGACACTGTATGTGTGTGTGTGTGTGTTTTGCAGGCTGGGTAGCACATGATGTAACAAAAGGATCTAGGAATTCAGGAAATGCACGTGTTTCTGGTTGGATTTAGGGAACACACACTTGATTATGCTTGTATTCAGTAAACATACACATGATACATTGTTGGATTTGGGAACACATGCATAATGTTAGTGGGAATAAAGGAACACACAAAATGTCAGTTGGATTTAGGGAACACAGTTGTGTAAAAATCATTACAGTGCAGTGGGTAAATTCAGTAACAGAAATCTGTATTTTCAGGTGTTCCTGCTGCAGTGGACATGCTGCTTATCACTGGACAAATCTCAGCAGTGGCACTTTGGCATTATCACAGAAATAGACTACACCAGAACGAAAAGGTACAGTTCCCTCTGACAAAGTACTAAAAGAGATTTAGACTCATGCAGATATTACAGCATGGCTAGTGTTTGCAGCCTGGCGGCTCTGGCGGCTCTGGTTGACCCTGTCTGGATCGCAACAGTGTGATAATGTACAACTGCATGTTTTTTTTTCTCCACAGTCCAGAACTCGTAGACAAGTGTCACACCAGCCTTTTCTGAGAGCCTATAGAAGTTGAAGTTTTGATTCACTGTGGGATCTATCATTCATCCACTCACTCTGTTCAACTAGAGGTGAGGTACATTGCCACTTCAGCAGGTTGCCCACCGCTCGGCCGATACATATTTAACAAGCTGTCTGCACAAATCTTGAGCTAAGGCTCTTCAAAATTCGTGTGGAAAATGGATTTAGTGTGGTGCGGGGGAAAAGTTAAACAAGCATGAAAAATGGATGAAAGGTTTTGACCATATCCTTCCCTGTATATGGTATCATTACTGAAAGACTTTACTTTGCTCCAGGGCTGTAAATTCAGTTCTATTTAAAAATGAGATTCAATCATTTGAAAAGAAGTGGCATTTACTCTAGAACAAAATCAGCTTAGCTTTTACAGTCTGGATCCTCTATATTATAGAGGGATTAAATGATGACCTTAAAGTAATGATTTTTAATGGATGCATGCAATGGTATTGCAAAAGAAAATCCTTCAGTGTTACACCATCAAGCAAGAGGATAAACACTTTTTTCCACATTTACCCAAATGCGTCTGTATCAATTTACAAAAGAAAGCTGCTTAGCATAAACCCGCTGTTAGAAACTCGCTCCATCTGTAACGATGAAAATCTACTGTCACACATAATCAGAGCTATTACATTTCAGGCTTACATAATTAATCAGGGACTCGGTGAATAACTTATGATGCACGTCATAAATTATACTTAACCAAGTCATTACTAAGGGTGAACTCGAGACGCGACTGCTTTTCTCTCAAGATAGTAATAGGATGGGTTGCCTCAGCATGTCTTCATTTATGAACCAAATTATCCAAATATTCCCTCACAGTGGCTCACGCTTTTATGGAAATCTTCAGGAGGTTCTTTTAATCTCTTCTGCTTTATAATAAACATCTTGTCTGAGTACACAAAGCGACAGAGGCTGTAGAGTGGAGTGATGTGTGCAGCTGCAGCTCTGTATGTCTCTCGGAGTCTGTTTGCCTTGTACATGACGTCCTGTTGTTCCAGCCTGTGTGAGACCTGTGAATGTGTCGAGCCCTTCCATGTAAATATTTAGCAATTGCATTATGTATGAGTGTGTTTCCAGCTTGTGCAAATATCAGTTTACAAGCTTAGAAAATACATTCATGATTATGCAAACTGTTGTATACAGTATCACTTGTGCATCAAATTGTGTGTAATGAAATGTGACCTGAAATTGTGAGTACAAATAAGCTTCCGGGGCTGCAGCATATCTATAACAAGCATGCAAAAAAAGGCCTTCACAATCACAATAGAGTAGAAAGTGAACCTGCAAGGTCACAAGACAGTAGATTAAACAAATCAAGTATCCACACATGATGTCACTGTTAGGGTAACTTGTTAGAGGCACTAAAAATAAAGGTCTGGTAAAGAGGAAAGTTGACCCAGAAGGACACAAAACAAAAGAAGGAATCAGAAGCCTTCCTGCAAGAAGGAGCAGCATCTAAAGCATCGTGTTCTCTCATTTGCCTGGAGTAGATGCATGCATGAAAAGCTCCAAGTCTCTTTACATGCAAATCCAGTCCATGTCTATGAGTGTGTTTTATCTCGGGGGCTGCTGTTTGCTAATCAAGAGCCTTGTGAAAGCCAGGGGAGCGTTATAAGAAGCTGAGTATAATACGCCTGCTCACAGCCTCTCTCTCTATTTGAACACACACTCATTTTACAGCCTTTTAACTTTCAATCTGCCCGTCGTTGATTTTCCATTCTTCCCGCTCATTTGTTATTCCACAAGCTTCTCAGTTGCCGTTTGAATACATGTACCATATTAATGCTTGAGATAATGCATATCAACTGTGCTTTTTGGGATTTTTATGGCATTTTTGGGGGTTGGGGGTGGATTGTATGGCATTCTTAGCTTGTTGTACTCTCACCATCAGTGATGGCGTCAAACAATAATGATGTACAATCTGAGACAAGATTTATGTCTTAACTAAAAATTCATCCTCTGTGACGACCCCTCCTCTTTTGGCTGCTTGTCTTTGTTTTTGTGTGCTGAGTTGCAGATGTCCAGTACCGGTTTGTCCTTTGCAGCAGCTGAAGGACTTATTGTTGTTGCAAATGGAACATGAAAAGTTAAAAACACTGGGTTGAAGTTGATAAGGAATTGGCTTTGGAACAAAGGGAGTGTGACACAGGCCAGGCAGGCTAGGATAACTTTGGAGCGTGGAGATTAAGTTTGATCAGAGAAAGACTGAGCCTGGAAGCTGGTCAAGGACTTGGTGGAGATGTTTTTTCTTCCGGTGGCTGCAGGACCCTGAAACATTTCTTTCCTTCGTTTGAAAGAGTGGTTGATGCCAGGGTCTGGCCTGATGTCATGTCGCAGTGTGTACTGACTGGGAAGGTGCGGGAGACATATTCAGTGTCATCTATGACAGACTGCTTGAGTTATGTATGAGTGAATGTTACTGTTCTTAGGGTCTATGAAATGGTTCCCGAGGCTTATCGCCAGCAGTTTAAGAATGGGAAGGAGGGAGGATAAACAGTCCTTGAGTTTTCATGCGATTTGCTGAATACACACAACCTCTGATGTGGAAACTTTTGATGAACTGTGTGATCTTATTGTTTTGGAACAGTGGAAAAATGAGGTCCCCAGTCATATTGCCACTTATATAACAGAGCAACAGGTGAAAAGAGCTGGTGAGGCAGCTGAGTTAGCGTAGATCACTGTGAAAGCAAACATCAGCTTAACTATTCAGTGTTCGAAAAGGAGACTTTGGCACAGTCTGGACTGTGTGTCATTTTGACATGTATGTGGACTCAGGTGAGCCAGTTACTATCTTTACTGACCACAACATTTTTAAACTTTCTGAAATAATATATATAATAATC
This sequence comes from Toxotes jaculatrix, assembly GCF_017976425.1. Taxonomy (NCBI): domain Eukaryota; kingdom Metazoa; phylum Chordata; class Actinopteri; family Toxotidae; genus Toxotes; species Toxotes jaculatrix. Next base: position 22,467,582 of record NC_054400.1, read on the forward strand.
AAAGATTAATTGATGTTGCAGTCTTAGTGCTGAGCTGGCTGCTTGTCTTTGTGTTCTGTGTTGGAGATGCCCAGTAGGTGTTGTCAGGTCATTGTTTATTGGGAACACCTGGGTCCAGTGTTCCTGCTACAGCAAGAGCCTTATGCCATGATGGAGAGAGAAAGAAGGAAAGCCCACTTCATGCTCCCTTTCCTTGTCTGTTCATTTCCTTTTACCATCCAACTCTCCCCTCAATATTCTGTCATTTATACTCACATGACAACACTTCTGACTTACTGACGGCCACACTTCATAACATGTTGACACCTCTAGTTGTTTGGGTTAGTTTCAGGTGAATGACTGGTTTCTTTACTCTAACTGCTTCCTGTTATTTGTCATGGTTTTTGAGTTGTTCACAGCACCACCACTTCACAAGATCCTTGTCAGCATCAAGAAGAAAATGCAGCAAAGAGAAAAAGAATGAGTGTCAGTCTGTCATGTGACTCAATAAGAGACATGCCACTGACTGAAAATCTATCTATCCATCTATCTATCTATCTATCTATCTATCTATCTATCTATCTATATATCTATCTACCTATCATTCACTGTGAATATTTGACATTGAGTTGAGTTCCTTATTTACTCTCAGAACATATTTGCAACAAAAAGTAGTCATTAAAGTAAATGTATATGTAGTGTGTTATTCGTTCTCCCTCAGCAGGTCCTAATGATGGGCTGCTAACAACTGCTTAATGGTCAAGCCTGTGTGAATATGCAGCAGCAGTGGAGATTATAAAATGGTCAGCAAACCTTCTCTGGGTCAGTAAAATGAAATAAATGAAAGATAACGTGGTTTATTAACTGACCACAGTTTTCCATCCATATGTACTCCAGACTGTGAGGATGGATACGAGCTCATCTGTGCAGCTCCCTCGTAACACAGAACAACACAGACAGCCTTCACTGCTGCCTGCCATCAGCCTGTTTATGCTGCCTTCTCTGTTTACCCTCTCTGTTAACATTGTGCTCATTATACTGCGTAGCTGCAGATATGCAAGGAAAACAAGCTGAGAGAAGTCTCTCTTTCTCTCGCTCTCTTTCTCTGTTACTCGCTCTCTGTGTCACTCGCTCACTTATTCACGCTTTCTAACAAGCGAGGTCCTGGGCGGGGAAGCCCTCCCCTGTGACAGTTTGTCACATTGTGTCAGCCTGTTGAGCGCCACTGAGAAAACATCACCTCTGCTAATGTGGCATTGTGTGACACGGCCTTCAAGGTTGAAAAATCTGCCACTTGTGAACAGTTAGAGGGTACATTACCACATGGCTGCATGTTGGAGAAACCCTGGGTGAGGGTGAAAAGGAGGGAGAATGGGCTTTGTTTGTGTGTGGGAGGTTTGGGGAGGTGGTTGTTTGGGGGACTTGGCACAAGTGATCGCTGGAACTTCTGGGGTTTGGTGGCTCGGGTGCTAATTGCAGCGTGACTGGTGGGAATACTTTTCTGTCTCTCACAAAGCACCGCGCAAAAGAGACGTTGCGTATGTGAAAGAAACCACTCGCACCCTGTCAATCTTCCCTTATTGTCAAGTTATTTACCGAGGTATGTGCATGCAAACTGGGGTCAGACATTAGAAGAAAAGCTGTGACAGTTACACAGACTATCCCTAGCTGCCTCCTTTTTTTGACGTATTGATACTAATCCCTGAGCGAGTAATTCAACCTTTCTCGCCTCTTCTCCTCCGCTGAGTCACAGGTCACACAGCAGTCTAATCACAACCGTACCCTGTCGTGCAAATCATGCAAAATATATTACAAGGTACTTTAAAAATTAATATTTTACATAATCCACTCCGTTTTGCTTAGAGCAATGCACTGACCTTTCTGCAAAATACGCTTTTTAATTACCTAAACTTAGTTTGATGAAAAGACTTGCAGTTTCTCATCTGAGTGTTCACTGTTTGGTCCGCGAGTGGTTTTCAGGATGAAAGCCACAAAACTGCACGGTTAAAGGCACAGTTTATAAACGTTAGATGACAAGATTGATACAACCCTTGTGTCTGTCCTTTAAATGTGAAGCTGGAGCCAGGCGATAGTTAGCTTAGCTTAGCACAACATAAAAACATCCACCCAAAATAATTATCTGTTCTTTTAACCTACAAAGGAAGTTGCATGAGCATGTACTATTCCAGGAATACTACATGCCTGCACAACTTAAAGAATATATATGAAAGGATAATGCTGCTGGACTGTAGCTTGCAGTGTAACTAGGTGTGTAGTATGTAGAGTCGTCACGGTGATAAAATCAAATGACGTCCTCACTCTATCCTTCCACCAACCACCGGAAATCGAAGCACAGTTGTAAGGAAATATCGACCGCCTTCAGGGTCTTTTATGAAAAGCTCTGCTGTCACAACATCTGTTGATGCAATTTGGAGAGGCAGAGAGCATTGTTACTTTAGCATCAGAGAGGGCACCAGACATCAATGATCAATAAAAACCATTACGGCATTTCGCTCAAAATGTTGAGCGATGCCTGGAACCAAAAACAAGAAATGTGGGAATTCTTGAGTGAAGGATCCTCTGAGTGAAAAAAAAAAAGAGAGAGAGAGAAAAGAGAATGGGAACAGAAACACACCCCCTCGTGGCTTACAATAATTCCTAGAAACATAGTTTTTTATGATGACATTTAACGTGACATTTATCCACATCAGTCTCTTAACTCAATTTATTTCACTAAAATAGCAGGTCACATTGCTAATTTAGCCCTGAATGATGCCTGTAATAAAAACCCTACTGCCTGTTCAAGGGCTGCCAATAAATTCAGCTTTCTCACCCACACAGCTCTGGGGCCAATCTTTCTGTTTGATTAAACTTTGCTCCCCAGTGGTATGAAATATCCAAAGGCACTTAGATTTACAACCTACTCCGTTAAATTATTGACACCTCGCTGCCTTTGCTATCAGTTTCTTGACTAATCCCCCGTTGTTACCTTACTTGTTCAAGTTGGTGACTTCCATTTGACTTTCAGTGATAAAATACTATAGAGTGATTCAATACTACTTGATGGCAGGCAGCTATGGACATGTTTATATTACACATGCAGTATCTGATGAACTCATGCAAAGTCTGCCAGTCTGTAAATAATTGTTTGTGTTCAGCATAAAACAAACAGCTGTTGTGTTTGAGCTCTAGCTCTGCGATGGATCTAAATAACACAAGATGTGCAGATAGAATGCAGGGAGAGAAAACGAGGGATGGGGAGAGGAACAAAGGATGAGAAAGAGACAGTAGGAGAGAATAAGAGGGCAGGAGATGAAGGGAGTGTGTAAGCAGGCTCTCAGGCAGGGAGAATGTGTAAGCTCTGTCTGTGGAGTGAGCAGGTTAATTTTTCATGCGGTGGTTTGGAAGGCCCGGCCCAGGCAATCCTATAGCTGGCCACGCTTTCCCGAGAGAGAGCTTGTTGCTGGAGGCCCCCAGGCGGGTTTCTTGTTGAGTCTGCCTGTAAATTGCCACCAAACTAGTGAATTACTCCATGATGTGTCACAGAGGCAGCCAAAAGCCCTATAGGCATAAAGCCACGGACTTATGTTTTCCCTCACAGTAGTTCCTCAGTGACAGCTAGGGCAGCAAATTGAGATGTCTCAGTTAGAATCCAACAGCTCCATATTCAAAACAGCTGGTTGCTGTTGCTGCTAGAGTTTCTGATGGATCTAACTACAAATGGAGGAATTTCTGTCTCTCTGTTTGTCTGTATTTTGATTTTCTCGACAACAGCTCATCCGATCGGCTTCAAACTTTGTGGGTGTATCGCTGAGGACCCAAGGAAGTGCTTTTTTTTTAGTGTGGAGTTGTTTGGATGATGTTCACAAGAAAGCCGCAAGCTGGATCAGTGCAGGCCAAGAAATCAGCCGCTACCGACAGGCACATGATAACGTGTATGATGAGCATGCTGCATCTGATTTAACAAACAATGGCAAATCAGTTTGGGAAAATATTGGGATAATTTGTCTGGAAAATTTCGACACTTTCAACCAAGAGTCTACAGCCATGCTAGTGGCTCTCTGAGGCTTTTTAGATCTTATGCACAGTGGTGCTTTGAGCTTAATGCTAATGCTGGCATGCTAACTATTGCAGTCTAGCCTATTGTCATGCTGACATAAGCTAATTAGTACTAAACATGATTTACAGCTGAGGCTGATGGGAATGTCATTAGTTTTGCTGGAAGTTACATTTCATAGTCAGGGGGCAGGCGGACATACATGCATGTCCAAATGTGACTGACCTATTGACTGAGTGATTGACATTGCCATCCTTAGAGCCGTGCCACTACCATAGTGAAGAACGACAGTATCAGTATTAGTATCAAAATAGATTGCTGTAATTTAACAGCAACCAAGTCATTATACATTTAACTTTGGTGGAAAAGTTCCTTTAACCTTTTATGAAGTAATGATGTTGATTCAATCCATTTTGTTTCCCTAACCAAGTTGATTTTTCGATTTTAGTTTAATCACGCCACAGCCACTGAGATGTCAAATCAGAAAACCGTTTCTTTTTTTGCAACAGTGATTTGTAGTAGTTTTGGAAGGCACTGACAAACGTTGTTGTCCCTGTTATGGCTATCAGATCAGAAAGCAATTCATTCAATTTTCTGCCCATTGGCCCTTTCCAAAAAAAGTCATTGCATGATTGGTTTATAATTTGAACCCAGTGACCCAGTTTTGTGACCCTAACCTATGTCAAAGTAAATCAAACAAACTCGACCAGCAGTAAAAGTTGTGAACTTATTTATCCAGGTCAAGCTGTTAGAAACAGAAGAGATCAAAGACAGAGCATTCTCCTGACACAATGTTGTACGTGGGCTCCAGCCCAGTGCTGTAGAATCTCTACTGGACAATTCTCTACCATATGATTTACATCCAGCGTCTGGTGCATGGGTGTGTATCATGTTGGACTTACATACAGGAGACTGGAGTTCATGTCCCTTCACAAACCCACAATTAATGTTTGCCTATTTATTAATCGTAACCACAATCTTTCCTTGACCTTAACCAAGTGTTTACGTTGCCTACCTCGAATCATATCTTAACCGCAATATAGTTATTTGCTATAACCACAGTCTTTATCTTACCTGATCTACACCATACTTGTTATGCACAGATATTGTAGAAAGCGAGAATTTGAAAAAAACTAAACGTAGGCAACAGTCCAATAACCAGCTCAACAAAATCCACCAGTTAAAAACATTACCATACTTTAAGAAAGCTGAGGCATGGCTTCCACAACTGATGAATGCTGTCCCCATATACTGACTGTGCACAAATAACTGTATGCTGTGAGACCGACAGAATTTATTTTCTTTACAGCAGTGTGGGGATTTGTCTCTTACAGCTGTCTGGTGTTCTACTGTGAAATCTTGGCTTATTGATTTCTGTGAGGCTACGTTCTTTACAAAGGATACGGTGTGTACTTGAGGACAGATTTTTTTTTTTTTTTTAACCGTTTTCCTCAGATCCCTCACCTCTGTGCCCCATGTCTACACCACACAGTACACTCATATAACTGTCTCAACGGAAAATAGCCCTTTAAGCAAGAGGCAACTTGACCCCAGTAACATCAAATGAATCCTTATCGTGGTGGCAGAGGCAAAGAAAAACAATTGCGCTGCTTAAACATCATAAAAGCGTGACAGGCTCCCTCCCCTTAGCTTCACAGCACAGTCGGGGCTAAGCATTTCAAAGAGACTAGCGTTTGAATGACTGCGATGTGGGAGCTCAGAGTCTGTAGCTATGGATTAAGCTCACAGCAAATAGTAGCATGGAAGAAACAGAGGTAATCTCTTCCCTCTCCTCCACGGCCCTCTCACCATACCTGTTCCCTCTTTTTTAATCTCCTTACTGAATTAGTTCTTGCAAAGCTGCTCAAACAGAGAGGGGTTTATTCACAGTGGTTACAGAGGTTAAAGTAACATGAAAATGATAATGTCTGTGGCTCCCGCAAGGTCCATTCGTTCCAAGATTGATGTGCTGCTCACCTGGTTATTGTTCTCCAAAGCAACATACAGAGAGAATACACCTGCTGCCATCTTTAAATCTGCTCCTTCAATAAAAAAAACACACAGAGCATTGGACAAACATAGCTATGAGCCTTTTAACTGCAACCATTCATAAATAAGTGTAACATTTTGGTATTTGCATATAGACTACACTGTGTAACCTGACGCAGCAGTGTATCTTGAAAACTTCATCGCACTCACTCACTCAGTGCAGTCTCTGGTTTAATCACCTACAGAGCTCTGGATAATTTACCCTGCAGCACACTGTATTTGCATAAAAGTAGTTTCGTTTTGCATTTTGATGTGTTTCTTTGCAGTTTCACAGAAGATTCTTGCCTTAAAAGAAAATTCCCACACCTGAACCACTGCACTGACTGCCTGAATATTTCCGTCTGGCTCTCGCGGCTTTTCTTTCACTGCTTCCTGTGCTGTGAACATCAAATAATAAGCCAGAGTATTTTTATATGCAATATTTCACACTGCCTGAATGTTGTAATTTTTCTTCAGCTCACGCACCTTCATATGAGATCATTACCAGTAAGTCTCTGATATTAACCGCTCGTCATCAGTGTTTCTTCCCACTCGTCCCCATCTGACTCTTACTAATGAGAACTGCAAATAGCGACAGTGTGGTTCATAGGCATCTTTTCTTATTAGATAACCAAAAGGTTAAGCTGCTGATTCAGTGTGGTTGCATTTGCATCATACGCAGTGTCAATTCACCTGTTTACTTCTTTGAATACTTTTTCACCTTTCCTGTCAATTTTAATAGTATTTTCTCCAACATGCTTTAATCTAAAAGGCATTGTGAGTGTATATGTTGTCTAACATGGGTGTCCCTCGAGGTTCTGCTACAGTCTGTTCTACCCTTTAAGTTATACACTGCTCGAAAGTCATATTGCATGTTCTCTGATAAAGTTGAAATGATCTTAGCAGGAATGAATCCTGGCACATAGTAAAAGATGGCTGGTTTCCAGCCTCGGTATGCTTCCTTTTATTCAAGCTCGGCGCGGGTTTCCAGTTAAGCAAAGCATTATGCAAATACTAACCAGGCATTTACACAGAAGGCACACTTCCCTGACTTCTGTCACTAGATATTATAATTTATACATTTCCTCTGAAAATTGAAATTACTTGCACTGTATGTAGTAGTCTGTCTAGATTATCATCAACTGAGTTCGGAAGTTATAGTTCCATGTGGGATGATGTGCAGTGAACATGCTCTGTATTATATTTCTGTAAAGATGACCGACATGGGAAGTCGACATCTTTTTAATTATTTAATAAATCACACTTTTTCTGCCACAGAAATTACTTTACAAGAAATTCATATTATTGTGATACATACAGTATGAATGTCTAGTGTAGTGGTCCCCACACTTTTGCATATGCACAAACTCCCAGATCAGTACAATTTACCACCACACAACCTTAAAGGACTCATTGAGAACATAAAAGCGTCCATATCACTGTAGGTGGAATTATATTCCCAGTAGAGGCAGTGAAACCTATAATGGAAATAATTGTTACACAATACAGTGATTATATAATGTCATTGCCCTAATTTCTACTAATCGAAATCAGATAAATTAAGCTGTGCTTTACTTTGCAGAGGACTCCCTGGAAGTCCCCGAGGGACTCCTGGAAGTCCCCACACTGCAGATTGGCAAACACACTGCTAACACTCTGCTCTGGGGTTTATAAAGCTGGGGCACAGGGCAGGGTAAGCATGGCAACCCACAGATTTCAAATACTTATTATACACTCGTGGAAGTTAATCTGACACTGAAATGCAACTTTACACTTTGAGTTGTGTGTTGGTGAACTCAGAGAGTTGGGGGATGATGGACAGAGCCAGCATGGTCAGAATGTACAAGTTGTCAAATCTGATAGATGAGTGTGTGTGCGTGTGTGTGGCTGCTCTGTATTTCTTACTGGTGACAGCACAAGCAGTCAGTGGGAAGGGCATGATGTGGCATCAGCTCTGGCAGACAGACAGACGAAAATAGTGCCTGATGTGACAAAGTGTGCCCAACAGTGAGAGAGTGATTTTCCCCCGTTTTTTTTTTAAGAAGAAGAAAAAAAAAAAAGAAAAAAAAAGCCAGCTTCCTTCCTATGGTAAATTGTAGGCCAGAGGTGGCGGAAATACGTCAGTTATGTGGGTTCTCTGAAGCTTGACTGTGTCTCTTAATTTCGGATGAAGGGAATGAGAGTGGCGAGAGGAGATTTTAATCACTCCTGTCGCTTTAAGGACACTTATCAAAGCCTTATTATGCGAATAGAAAATACCATGAGCCGCTGAGCAACTGAGCAGCCAGGGGACGGACTGGAGTGGATTCATAGGAAACTCAACATTATCTGAGCTGGAATAGACCGCTTCATTGCCTTATGGAGTTTGATTACACACTGGATGGTTGTCTTATTCGGACGCTTCGGATCATTTAGGAAATATTGCGCATAAGTAGCTCTCAGACTTGGGATCCTTTGCCCCTGAAGCGCAGAGAGGAATATGGCTTAAAACTCAACGCGTTGCGGGATTATTTACTCATCCGACAGCCACAATCGATACGTAGGCTACTTGTTCGCCAGGCGTTTTGTTTCGGACGGATAGTATCCCGAGCTCCGTGTTTGACAGCCCTGGATCATGGATTGGGGTGGTGGAAAACAACAACGGGCAGCGACATGATTTCTCTACGCTGTCTGCGGCATGCAGCGAGGTTAGGCTGTTACACTGCCTGTTATTATTCCGATGCAACAAAAGTTACAAAGCGAGTGTAATGCGTGGATTTGAACTGTTTCGCCGTTTTGCACCTGCTTTAACGGAGACCGCGTCGACATAGTGCAGATTCGTGACAGAATAACGTGTGGATCCGCGCCGCTGTGTGCTCCTCTCTTTTCGCCTGTGTGGGATACTTGAACATTTGCTTATCGTAATGGAGATTGGGGAGGTTTATACCCAAGGTCATTGAGTGTTAGAAGGCTATTTGCGTTGTTATTTACACACACGCAGCGCTATCTTCACGTTATAGCGCAGCCTACAATTGTCAGTCCAGTGCGTGTGATTTGTTATCACACGGTGCAGCGAGCGTTTCGGTGAGCACCTACTGTGGAGTTATATTTCTATTTTCTTTTTGACACTGCAAGCTTTCTCTGACAACATGGATGGCAAATTGAAGCAGGGTCGGAGATGTCGGTCCAAGCGGGAGAGGGTGCGGAGGTTGCGGGAGGCAGGGAGCAGAGACGCCCGCAGCCCCGACCCCAACTCCTCCTGCTCCGACAGGGAGGGACACAGTCCGGGGAGGGACGCCGCCTCCCTGGCCGGTAAAAAGGCGCCGCACCCCGCAGCCGCCGCCAGAGCTCCGCGTCCCCCCCGGCGAAAGAGACGAGAGTCCAGCTCGCAGGAGGAGGATATCATTGATGGATTTGCTATAGCCAGTTTCATCAGCCTGGACCGTCTGGAGGTAAGGAGGAACCGGATCATTACCTGCTTGTGTGTGTATGTGTGTGCTCTGCATTCTTCATCAGTGGAGTGGTTGTCAAAGAGGGGGTCCTTGAGCCCCCCCCCCCCCCCCCCCCACCCCCCACCCCACCCACTCAGCAGCAACATGAGGACTGGTTTAATTTGTCTCTAATTTACTTGAGATGATGCCAATTAGAGCTTGGATAAGGTTGGCTCTTCTAATCATCTGATGGTGCAGATCAGAGGTTCTCAGAGGTTCAGCGGCTCCCTCAAGGTGTCCCAGATCAATCCTGGGTCTGATTCTCATCATATACAGCTGTTGACAGCTGTACTGTTCAGTCTATCCTCCCTTATTGGGGCACCAGATCTTTGGGTCCCAATGTGTGTCTCTTTGAAGTCCTTGACATGAAAGTGTTTGACAGCCATTGCAGCACAGTACTCTTCCTGCTGAATATTAGCTCAAGTTCAAGGCTTTGTGAATGAAAATCTTAATCAGTGGCAGCATATGGTTTGTTGAGGAATATAAAGTCAGTAACAGCTCCGGTTTGTGCTGTTTTACGTTCTGATTCGCTTGGAGTTGTCATAGCACTCTTAACATTTTTCTCTTTGATAAACAGCCTCATATCACCACTCATCTGATAACACTGTGTGTCGATAACTCTGTTTCTGTCATTACTGTGTGGTATGTCTGATGTCTGAGGAATGATCTCAGGAAGAAAGGAGGTTCTCTTGTGACATCCTCCTATCTCTTTTATCTCATTACGTTCCAAATGACAAATAAAGCATTGTTCCCTGTGGGATGTTAGGCTGACTGACACACCAGGCAGGTCTTTTTTTTTTCCTCATGGCTCACTGTGGTAATGTTTTTTGCGCTGCTGCTGTTGTTGAAATATAAATCACTAGTTTTAATAAACGCAGCTAATGTATTACATATCCACTAAGGTCTGTATATTTTAAGATGATGACCTCATTTGAAAGCCCATGGATCATACCACAGGCCACCTCGTTTCAGTGACAACCTCCCATGTAGGCTTAGCAGTGGTTCTAATCAGCCATGATTGACTCGTGCCTCCTACATGGTGCTTAGTCGGTAGAATGGTTGAATGAAAATTTGCAGCATGAAACATACTGTCCATCCTCGTACGAAGAATGGAAGATCATTGATTCGACACCTCCCGTCTGTTAACAAGTTTAACCTGCTGGGGTCATCAGTAATTACATTTCTGTTCTACTTAGCTTGGCCCTTCACGGTGCCTGGAGTGGGTGTGAAAGCCGATAGGGGAGTAATAAGGGGAGAGGTGTGAAATGTGCATGAACCCTAACCACAAAGTGCTGTTGCTATCCTGTAATTAAGACAAGAAGGATAACACTAAACACAACTGGAAAAACTAAGTAGCTGCTGTGGATTAAAAAATATTACACATCATAAAATCCTGTAATGAAACCATTGGAGGTTTATAAAGTAGGAGAAATTCCCCAGTTAGTACCAGAGCAAGGCTACAACTGTGCTTCTCTAAGATAAACTTGTTACGTGTTGTCTAATGTGCATAAAATTTGTGTGTCTGCCCTTTCTTATTGATTTGCATGAGTGCAGCAAGCTGCGATGTTGTATGTGTGAGTATTTCTGCCCTTTGTGCTGCTTGGCTGCCACTTCTGACAGCTGCTGACTGTGAAAGACTTTGAAGATGCCATAGCAGCAAAGTGTTGCTCGCTGTTCTTACTGGCATCTTCTTTTAGTTTGCTGATGTTTCCATTGCTGTCAACACGGCGCCCTGTCCCACTGCCTTATAGGAACAGTCCCCCTCTGTGTGGTTGATGCAGTTAGAGGTAATTTTAGTCCAGAAGTTTCACATCTGTCCTTGTTATCGTCCTGTTTGTTGCTAAAGTGGAGGTTATGTTTCTAAAAATGTTCCTCTGTGGATGCTTTATCTTAATAAAAATAATGCCTCTTTGTGTGTTAGAGGGAAATTAAGTCAAATAATTATCTAATTTTTGTTCTACACATTCCCGAGCAGTAATAGTTTTCTTGCTCAAGTGCTAAATCCATGTTGAATGAACACAGAGAAAACAGTGCGCTCAACATAGAAGCTTATGTTTCAATGCTAAGCAAATGAGGCATGATACAGCTCTATGTGAAATGATACTCACATGCCAGCTACTTGGTAATTGGTCTGATTTGCATGCAAATGGACTGCACTTATTAAATGATGTTGGTGGATCTGGTGCAATTACACGAGGGGTTGTGCTTGGATTGGGCTCTTTGTACTTTTCCCCCTGATTTCCCTGCATGTGGTGAACGAAATGAGCTTGTTGACTTTTTTGCTAATTTCATATATTGTTTGCTGTAAATCACAGCAACAATTACATTTGTTTTCAGTTAATAAGCTGAAAGGCATGCAGCCTTTTGAGCGTCTCCTGATTGGTCATGACTCATGCTTTCACCCACTTACTGTACGCTTGAGTGGAGCTCATGACCTATGCTACCTGTGCTAATTGCTCATCAATTATGAGGAGGACAGGGCAGCATTTGGCCAGGGAATAGCTCTGACCTATTGCATCATGCTCCAATAAGCTCACACACCCTCATCGGAGGGAGTGTGTGGTCCTCTCAACCTCTCTGAAGTGACTGATGGCCAGCACGGATGTGTTTATGTCAGGTCATACGGCCAGACGACGGTCTCATTAGCATTCTGCCAACATCAACGCAATGTCCCATCCTCGGTTCAGTGAGCCCGCATGGCCAACATAATAATATTTATCTCTGTCTTGTTCCTTTTAATCTCTTACTAAACCTTTTGCTGTTCTATAAAGCACTTCAGGGTGAACATGTTTCAGAAAATCCGTGTCACCTTTGGGTTACTGTCACCCTCATTTGTGTGTCCTATTTTAGTCTGTAACTTGTGCACAGCTGCTACAGTCTGTTCGTAAGAGCCCGAGGTCATGGGTTTCTCCCACAGCACTTTGACTCTAAACACACGCGGTTGGTTGGTGTTGTTGATATTCCAGCTCCGCGCTGATAGGATCAAGCTCCCTTGATGAAGGCTTAGGCTGTACGGTGGTCTCGCCCGCTCCCGTAACCTGTTTCATTACAGCCGAAAGCAATTTGCAGCCCCGGCCGCATTTGATTACGCCGTGTTTATTTGCTTTGAATCCCCTCGTTTCTCAGAGGAAAGCCGCTTACTTACCTGTGCAAATCGACTGTACAAACACAACCACCCTGCTTAGTCACGGGCACCTTATCGTGATTAGAAAAATGGTGGGGATGATTCAGTGGTGATTCAAACGCAGTCGATCTGCTATTGTGGGCTGGTGAAGGAGAAAAGGAAAACCTAATATATCCAGTTTGGGTGGTTTTCATATTTCTTTCTTGGAGTAAGGGATTAAAACATCAGTTGAGTTGAGAAAAGGTCTTGCTATTCTTTTAGAGATGCCACTTTAAAACTAGCTGTAGAACAGTTGCAATAAATAATAGAGTGACTGACTCTCACTCTGCCAATTGCTGGAAGGTCGATTTCCTGGAGATGTAGGGTTTTCACCTGACAGCAGCGCTACAAAACAATTACCCGCTGCGGCTTAAACCCTCCAGAAGTCACCCCGTGGGTATCGAACAAGGGAGCAGATAGTAAAATGACACAATTATCCATCTGTCACAGTATTAATAAGATGTTTGATTTGCTCCATTTGCTCTGTGAGTGACGTCGGAGTGGCAAATCCCCTCTCGTTAATCCGCAATCCTTCTGTTCATCTGCTTTAACACGAATTTGGATTTGTTTGGGTTTTTCGTTCCGCAGCATGAGTTTCTAAATTCACTCTAATGGGGATTTAGGTTTAGTTGATTTAGTGATATTACAACAGTGTTAAGGGTAGGAAGCTGAAAGGTCAGCCAGTCGGGCAAAAATGGGTTTCATATGTAGAGGCTCTTGATGAGTTGTAGAGTTCGTCTCTATTTTCCTTTCTTTTTTTATTTATCCAGGGAAGTTTTGCTAAACATGTTTGCTCTTTTTCTGCATGGCCCTGCTTTCTACAGTTTTGCACACTAATCATCATCTGCTGTTGGCCACTGAGCAGCTCTACCAAAGCAATATGAGGAAATTAAGTCCCCTGCCCTAGGGGAGCTTGACAGTAGTTGTTAGGGAAGCTGTGAGTTGCTGCTTCACTTTCTCCACCCGCATTTTCCCAGCTGGTGTGTGGATCTAAGCCAGCAACATTCCAGTCACAGGCATGTGTCTTTGTATTTCATCAAGTGCTCTGATGAAGGCCTCAATCTGAGAAACAATTAGAAAGAATTCAGTTTTTTTTTTTTTCTAAGGCTTTCCCCTAAAATAACCAAACTTGCACCACCACACGTCCTGTCACGTTCATTACCGGGTGTCTCATTGTTAGCACTCAGGTACCACTGTGTGCTCCTTATTAGCAGCCACCGGTCCAACCAATTCTCAGGAGTGCTCAATCTGTCAAACAGTGACACTTTAGTCAGAACATTACTTGCAAAAGTTAATAAAAACAAGTGCACCCTGGTAGGACCTATGCAGAGATGTATGAGTACCTTCTGAGCTTGAGCGGAGGTTGATGCTTTCCTGAGATGAACAGGTCAAACAAAATCTAAGGCAGGTTGTAAGTCCTATCTTTTCCAATCTTTTCCTTGTGGTCAGCTGTTTTCTTCTGCTCTGCAAGTACACTATCTGATTGCTGGTTGAGTAACACAGTGCAAACTGATACTGACACTGGAAGCCACAGCAGTCGCTGCTGTAGTAAGATGTCTTGCTTCCATGGTGAGGCAGCAGATTTGTTGCAGGGGTTGCAGCAATTGTGCTTCGTGTTTTCTCTTTCCCCCGACGGTGATAGCGCTGTGCATCATATGCCGGCACTGACAAACAACTCCGGCTTTAATTAACAAGGCAGCCCCCCGAGGCTCTGCTGCTCATTGGCTGACGCATCCCACGGAGAGAGCTTTCTTAATGCCAGTGGGGCGTCCCCCGGCCCTGGCTCTCTCTAACTGTCACACACTGTAGGCAACGGCATGGCTGATAAATGCATGGTCACATTCACAAGCCTTCTCTCTCACAAACACTGCACTGAACCTCCACCGTGCATCTGTCTAAGCCGTTGACCACTGACCTAAATATATCCATCCAAGGAAGGTTCTAGCATGTTGTGGAAGTGTGTACAAGTGAATCTCGAAGCCTGATAATCACTTGCTCAGCCTGTCTGTGTTTCTACAAAACTACACTTGTGTTCAGGTCTGGAGGATTTATGTGACACAAAAATAAAAGACGGAGTTGGAGGCTGGCTGAGACAACAGATGTAAGACATATGTATATGTAGGATGTTTAGGGCTGCAACAAAAGGGTATTTTTATTGTTGATCCAGGTTGCTGATTATTTTCTTGATTAATCAGTTGATTGTGTCTGATCTATAAAAAAATCAGTACAGCATGAAAATTGCCCATCGCAATTTCCCAAAGCCCAAACTTAGGCAAATCGTTTTTGTTTGAACTATAAGTGATACAGACACATTCCAGTACTAAAAAAGTATTGAGAGTTCTTCTATGCCCTGCTTCAGTAAACACCAGCACTGATGTAGTTGTTTTTTTTTTTTTTTTGGAAGGCAGTGGGATAAATTCACGCTGGCCCAGAAGTGTCCCCTTTTTGAAGTGCTGTCAGCTGTCTGTTCTGAGGTATCAGTCTACAGACTGAATGCACCAGCACTACAAAATCTCAGAGCCTCTTTGTTTTCAGGTACCCTGACTTGTTAGGAATTGCTGAAAAGTGCACAGCGCAACATAGCTGACACATATTAAGTGGCACATAACAGCACGTGGGTAGCTTGTTGTAGGCATATATATCCATTTCCTGCTTGTCGTCCCGAGCCGTCTTCCATCTTCCTGTCTCAGTGTTTTCATTGCGGTGAATGACAGGATGTAATTATGCTGTGATTAAGATGCTGTCTCTGAGCCCGCGATGGATTAGGAGCTGCACTGTTAGAAGGTTCCCCCGGTAATTATCCAATGCTGACTTGTCCCCCCTTTTTGTCTTTCATAACCCCTTTCCGGTCCCTCGACTGCTTGATTAATGCGTGTTATTAAACAATGTTAACAAAAGAGATTTCATTTGAGCAGTTTGAGAAAAAGAAATTATTTGGAGATAACTTCATAGTGGTCATATTTGTCATTAAGCTGAGGTATTTTCCAGCCCTGTGATTTTGGTTAATATATAATGGCACACTTGGCCGCAGAAGCTCTGAATGAATGACTAGCAGACGAAGGCTGTGAAGGATTTACAATAAAAATAATGAAACCTAAATAGAGAGGGCACTCTTTAAGTGGCTCATTAAGTAATGGCTGTTTTTCTTTTCAGCCATGTCCTTCGCAGATGGAGAGCACAGAGAGAACTCTGAAAGCCTGGCTTACTTCAACCTTCACATCACTTGAATCCCTTTTTAACATTTTGTTTGCATGCGAGGGTAGGTCATTTTTTCCAGCCTTGCAGACTCACTCAGCTCAAAGGTCTGCCGGTTTGACTGAGTAGCGTGCGTGTGAGGGAAAGTATTAATAGTAATTTCAACAATGCTCTGCTGCAAACCAAGGTGAACACTTTACAATAAAGGGGCTGGTTACTAAAGGTAAGAAAAAAATCTTTTGTAGATGCTTGCAGTTTTAGTGTGTCACCAGCAATCACTGTATCCCACGTGCTGGGTGTGAGGCAGAATGCACCATAGTGACAAGGATCCCTTTAGAAAATAAAATGTCCTTTCACTGGAACCCCCCTGGATGCAGCTGTTTCCATAAAATCAGGAGCAGAATCAGTACTCTTAGCAGGCATCTTGTACTTTGATTTTTTTTTGTTTTTTGTAGGTGTATCAGCATTTATTTTGTGCGTTAACTAAACTACAAAACAAACTGTTCGTTCTTACCCAGTAAATGTGCATCACGAGCCAGTGTCTGTACGCTCCGCCAGAGATATTATTTAGGGAGTGAAATGTCACTTTGGATTATTTTGATATTTAAAAAGCTAGCGATGATTTCATGTTTCTGCTGTTCTCAAAGACCAGCAGAGTGTCTGAGGGTCAGAGTCTGTCAGTGAACAGTCTTGCGTTAGATGACGACGCACATCATTTTTGGTACACTATAGTTAGGTAGCAGTCAAGTGACAGCTAATTTAGATAGTAAATAGTTGGAATTCTTCTGTTATACTTGTTAGTTTATCACAGCATCATGTATCTTATGACATTCAGAGCTGAGCAGCAGCTTGTTTCTGTTAGCCTGTGAAACTACAGCGTTAGTTAGTGACTAAAGAGCTAAAGGTGAGACTGAGAAATTACTACAGTAATTTTTTATGGTTTTCTGGACACAGATGAACTTTAACATTTATTTCAAGTAAAACACAGTTAAAGATATTGTCAGTGGCTCAGTTAAGCCCTAATTAAAGGGGAGTACTTTCTGTTTCTATTTTTCAGCCAAGTGATTTTGTAATTGTAATTAAAATTTTTAAATATTTCTTTATATGTTAAGTTATGTTTCTAATCTACACTGTCTAACATCAATTCTTGTATCACTGTGATATAATTGTGTTGGCTCACTGGGTGCACAGTTCCCAAAGTAATGTTTATGCTCGGATGAAACTGTGACTTAGTGCTTAGAGAAGTACTAATGGGCCTATTTGACTCCCTCCAGGACAATCCTGGGTCACACACTGGACATATCTGGGGTTTAAATGCTTGAAGTCGCTTAGTAAAGTCAAATGTTTCACGTTTGACAACCCTGGTATATTTTTTATGCCAAGTGAAATACAATATACGGTTCTCGGAACTGAATAACATCCAAAAACAGCTAATTAAGATGCCACGGGACTGAAATAAACTAACAACTAAGACTACAATTCAATATTTATCTGTATTTAAGCTTTGAATTAGATAATACAATTTTCAAGTAGGCCCAAGGATGATTCTGCAACATGGTAATGGAGGCACAAATCAAAAGTCATCAAAACAGTGCAGATTACAAATCAGCCTGCAGTCCATGTGGTCATGTTTTTAAGTAGGGCCTCGGTTTCAAAGACATGACTCACGCAGGCGTGACATTGCGCGGAGTCTTGCTGCATGTTTTCTTAATAGATCGCTCTTGGTGTGAAAGCAATTAGCGTTAACAGTTGTCGACATGCTCTTCTGCTACCGACGCTCACTACCAACACCAGCTCTGAGGGGAATAGTCTTTATAGGCCAAGTGAAGCTGACAATAATTGCTCAGTGCTCAGCTCCCTGTGTGAAATAAGATACAGTGACATGTTAGTCTGTAGTTTATTACAGCTCATTGTTTGTTGGTATGTTGATTGTATTTGCAGCATTTAGCCCTTTCTGTGTGTCTGTGTGTTTATGTGTGGGTGCGGGCAAAGCCAAATAAGGACTGTTGCTTCAGTGTTTTGTGTGATAGCTTTGGCAGCCATATAACAAGCAGTGGCCAAGATAATAGAGCTTAGATAAGAGGGTGGTTATGCAATGTGGAATTTCTCTCTTTCCCATTGCCACTTCTGCTCCATTCACTGTCTGGATGATATTTGCCTGACAACTCGAGGCTGAGCTGCCACGCTCAGTTTCTCTGTTGAAATGAAACACCTTGTCGCCCATCTACACTTTGCTCAAGGAAGCTGAATCACTGTTTGGCAGGTGGAGCGTACGAGGAGGAGTTTGTCATTGCTGACATACTGTAGGTCTGTCAGTGAAGCAGACTGATTATTACCCTCTCTTTCAAATGTCTATATATCAACTAGTCACAGTTAGAAACTTCTGATATGATGTCTGTGCAGTTTGTTTTGTTTTCACCTCTTTCATTAAAGAGGCATTTGGGCTTATTCTCTTATCTCAACTTTTCCTAGGTGATGAACTATGAACTAAAGTTTATTTCTTTAAGTATCTCACACACGCAGTGTAATAGTAAAGGAGAGGTTCTGTTTTTTTCAAGTCTGTTTAAATACGATACTCACTTTCCATCCGTGCATTAAAACAGCAACCTATATCCTGTTTGTGAGTCCAAATCTATGTTTTTTTATTGCTGTTATTTTAATAGTATTACTAAGCTGTAGAGGCAGTTGTAGCCATGATGTCACCCTGGGTTTCAGTGGAGAGTAACTTGTGGTCTACATGTTGTTTCAGAGGCTTTTTGACCCTGCCAGTATTAGATTATAGGGGAAACACAAAACCTTCTGGATTCTTTCTTCTATATTTACTGGGCATGAAAAATGATAGACTTTAACTTGTGGTATGTACAATATGGACTTTCATAAACATGGGTATTGGAATTCAGGTCCTTATATTGGTCAGCCTGTGTTTAGGAAACGGATTTTTACACATCAGTCTACCTGCAGTTTGTATTCTTCTGTTTAGGATATCAGTTTTTCACAGGCTTGACCTGATGCCATCTCTGACTCTCACTTTATGTATTCTCCAAACGTTTATGAAAGTCAATGCTGCTGCCTCGTGTGCAGCCAAGTGAGGAGGAAGAATGTGTTTGAAATATAATGGGATATATAGTAAGGGATATATGTAACATAGCCACTGCAGTAAAACCTGCAAGGGCAAGACAAGCTCTGTCACCCACAGTGAGATCTGGCTGACAGATCTGCTAAAGGAAAGTATCAGAGTCAGAGTTTGTCTCCTCTGCTCTCTGTCCCTGTCTGTCTCCTCACTCTGACTGTTTTCCTCTTTCCTTATATACTGTACAGATAGCACGTACATCCACTTCCGTTTTTTTTCTCCTTTTAATCCGCAGGTTGTTTACCCATAGATCAAAGGCAGTAAAATGCATCTGCTCCCCTCTTGCAAACAGGCCACACAGCTCATTTCATAGAGGGCACTTTGTCAGTGCGACTGAAACGAGGACACGCACCTTAGAGCCAGCAGGGCTTACCCAAGGCGTGGAATGAGATCAAAATTACACATACACACACACACACTCAGAGCCTGAGCACAAGGCCAGCTGTTGAGTCAATAAAGAAAACAGGCAGCGTGTGAGAGTGAGGGAACATAAACAGAACTCTGCCAAGCTACTGTTTGCATTCCACATCTCTCGGCTTCGTAGCACAGCAGCTGCTTTAGCCCTGCGTAGTTCAAATACCACGCTATTCATAGCCACGCTGATATTATGATTCGTAGGTATGGCCCTCAATCAAAGAGTGAACACAGCCCAGTCACTGTCATAATGCTGATGGTTTGATTCCATGTTGTGTTGTCAGTTCAGTTTACACAACACTTAAACTGAGTTTATTCTGAAGAAAAACTGTACATTTTAAGCATGAATACAATATGATTGTGTCAATAACAGTGGCAGTAATAGTACTGTTATGCTGGATGTGTTTTAGAGTCTGAAATACAAAAAGATTTTCATCACATTAGCTTAGCAGTATATTATGTCCTCATTTGGACGAGCAGACAGTGCATACTGCAAAAGTAATCATGTGAACAATGGCGTCCATCATTTTTAAAACTGATACAGATTGGGATTCGTATTGATGGAGGCACTGGAGTGATTGCTTTTCTGTGCTCGTGTCTGCAGTGAATGAAAGCACATTTGAGTGTTATATGAAACTTATTTTCTGGTTTTGTGAATAAAGACAGGCCACACTTAACTTAATTTCCATAGTATAATTTCTCATTATTCAGCTGAAAGGATCTGGCTCAGGGAAACATCAGCATGACAGATGCCTGCCAGCACTGAGCGTGGAGCCAGACCTGAGTATCAGCCAGGTTCACAGAGATAGGGTTGGTCGGTAGTTGACCCTGATACCTGATCCTTGTTAAAGGTGTACAGATTATTTTGGGGAGCTTGGTACATTCATCAGCGTAGCCAGTATCTGGTGTGAAAATCAACTTTTGTCTCGGATGTTACTCATCAGCCCATAGCTTCACATTATCTGCAAATAAATAATCAGACTGAGTCATATCATCATTAGTGAAAACTGTACGAATACCACACAAAGCTGAAAGTGGCAGGATTATTATTTCCTGCATCAACAAATTGTTAGTTCCCCTTCATTTTGAGATGATCTGCCTCTGAATAGTTTGCGCAGTTTGACAAGTTGAGTATGTCTTTAATATTAATTAGCTGTTCAGCCTCAGAGTTGCTACAAGCATTCATTTTGTTGCTTGTAAATTGATGCTGGTTGTCTACAGTAATACTGCATGACAAAATCACCAGGCAGAGCTATAGCTGCATCAACCAGAGACACTGTTATGGTTTTGATATAATTTGAATAAGCTTTGTAAAAAAAATAAATAAATAAATGGTGGAAGGTCGATTTGGAAGCCAATTGCATTAAAAGGGCAATTTTGGAAATAACTCTTGAATGAAATTTTGCAGCAATTTCACAGCTTTTAGCTTGGTTAGGGGATATTTCAGCTATTGCTTTGAAGTGATGTCTCAGTGTTAGTTGCTACAATTTCAGTCTCAACTCTATTAATCCCAGCTAAGGCACCGTCCTTCCTCTCTGAGTTTGCTGTGGTTGCAGACGACGGAACAGCAGATGTTAACTCTCGAGAACTGTTACCATAGCGCAAGAATCAGATCATCCTTAGTTTAATCTGTTCAGATGATCCCGAGAGGAAAACGTGTGGTGAACTTTGCAGTTTTATGGGACTGCTCTGTTTTGGCCCATCTACTCATTGCTTTCAATGCATGTGGTAAATGGATACCTGATGCTGTTCAATGATCGCAACCCAGCACAAGTTGTTAAACTGCTAATGTTAGTTTTTATGTGCTACATTGTGATTTAGTCATTAACTTGTCAGTCAAGTCATTATAAGATAGGAAACACCCACAGTTATTACTACAGGCACTAGATATTTTTCAAATCTAGATTCAAATAAACTATTTTTTAAACAATTAAAGTTGGTATTATATATAAATTATAAAGCAAAACACTGTAACTCAGTGTGCTTGTTTAAGGCCTTAGCATAAAGAAATATGATAACTTTTCAAGACATAGCCACACATCACGCTGATGAGCACATTTAAAATTTCTACTTCTCAGAGGTCACAGTGGGTAGGCAAGACAAGCCGCGTTGCCTATCAGTAGCTACGCGGGAGGCGAGCATCCATCGGATCCCCCCAGCACAGAGTCAAATGAGATCACAGCCCTTCAAAGACACATTGTTATCAGCCATTAATGAGACACTTTGTGGGAAATGAATACCTTCCCTCTCTTCCAGTTGGCCTTCCCCAAGGCTCGAGATCAGTTCTCCAAATGTGCCACTGGTGTGAAGTGAACACTGAGCGCTCAGACAAATAGAGAGAGAGGTATAATAAGGAAGGTAAAGAGTTGGAAAGCGATGGTGTAGCAGAAAGAAAGAGAGAGTACGGGGGGGGGGGGGGGGGGGGGTAGTATTCCAGCTTCCTGCTTAATTGCTTCCTGGCAGCAGAGGTAAGCTTGTTCTCAGTACATAAATCCTCCTATTTTCATTTATCTGCTCCAGGTGTTGATGAAACAATTCCCCCGCTGGATAATCATATTTCCCCTTCCCGCTTGCCAAGACGCTGAGAGGGAGATGGAGGCAACCCCCCTACTCCTACCCATCACACACACACACACACACACACACACACACACACACACACACACACACACACACACACACACACACACACTCACACTCACATGCACAGCTCTAGCTCTCTGGGTGTGTGTGAATGGCTGTCCTTGGCGTTTCAATTTGCACAATAATGCAAGAGGTGGAAAACGGTTACACATACTGACAGGCTACACCAAGGGGGTGGAGAGTGTCAGTGTTTTTTTTTTTTGTTTTTGTTTTTTTTTCCCCCTCATGTGTTTGTGCTGGGTGGTGCCATCCAGAACTGAGCAACCAGTTAATTTGTCAAATACTGAAATCAGTCACCACTCAGCTAGCCTGCCAACTGTCTGTCACTGAGTGATAAAGTCAGTCATCCAGTCAGTCACTGAATAACTGTCACATTCAGCATCATCACATGGTCTCTGTTGTGGAAAATTACAGAAAGTGTACTGCTGAGAGGAGAAATGAATAGATTGATAAGGTTAGTTTTCTGTCACTTGATTTCATAATAGAACTTGTTAGAACAACACTAAACAACTGATTTAGTGTTTTGAACACGACAGTCTTGATTTGTGCGTTGCCCCCCGGTGACTGATAACTGCCATATAACGGTGTTTTATGACTGGCAGAACAAGCCTTTATTTCTAGTAGCTGCCAGTCATTAGGTAGCCTGTGGCATTGCCTTTATCAGTTCTGAAGCCTATAAATGTAACCGAGGGTCACATACCTCTGGAGGCCTCTCCAAGACTCTATAGCTGCAGGCAGGAATCTTAAAACCAAGGGCAGGCTGGGTAGTGTCTGTGCTGCCGCTGAATAGAGATATACTGCTGTGGGTTCATATAAAGTTACAGTGCGCCTCCCTGCAGTGCTTTCTTGGTGATAAAAGGCATCCACATACCTTGCATTGGAATATATTGATGTATCATCATATTGTTAGGATTTAAGACCATGCTAATCTGTTGACCTTTCAGTGAGAAGGTTTATCATTTATCAAGGCAGATCAGAGTTCAGGCCAACACCTCCAGAACTGGAAGAGATTCAGGGTCTTGCCCAAGAGCACTTCAGCAGTGCAATACCCACTTGACATGGTGACATACCCAGAACTGTCATTAACCAGCCCAGTCTTACTTATTGGCCTTGCGACCAGATCCATGACAGGAATCTACAGCAGACAAAAGAGGCAAAGTGAGCTAATGTGTGTTTTTCGGGCCCTTCGGCAAAACAGCAGACATTGTTTGCAGTGGAAGGCACAATGGTGTTTCTGTTCAAAACCAGCACAAGTGAAAGCTTGTCAGAGCTGAGGAAAGTGAGGCTGAAAAGACAGAGGGGGAGAGAGAAGCACGTGCTCACAAAGGCAACCTGTTAGAGTGCTGGCTCTGGTTATTTAACCTGCAAGGCACTGCTGTCAAGTCAATAGTGTGGAGTTTGGGCAGATTCCTCTTTTACTCTTTTGCTTCTCAATTACTTTTTCTTTGTATTTGTCGTCTTGCTCTTTAAATCTGTCATCAGTGTTCTCAGCAGAAAAAAAAAACCCTGATATCCATATTTTGTGCTAATAAGATTGCTGGACTTGTGCTGACCTCTTGCTAAAATTTTTATCTGTTAAGCTACTCAATGCACCAGCTGTCTGTGGGAAGCCCTTAATCTAATTGGATCCTAATTTGGCACTTCAACAGATACCACATAACTGTGCATTAAGCCTGCCTCTTCCCTTTTGGTCCAATGTTCTTTTTGCATTTAGAAGGCCAAGAACTGATGGTGCCCTGTGATTGTTGGACTTTTCCATCATCTGTTTCTCTAACAGCTGGAGTCTTTCACAGCCCGTATAACATACTGGTCAATTTTCTTTTTCAAAAGCTGGCAAATGAGCAGTAGCCAGTCAGAGAAATGGAGGCAAACGTTTTGAGGTAACTCATCAACCTTTTCATGTGTCTAAAAGTGATGCTGCTGTTTGCTGCACCAACATACAACGTTCCAGCCTGTTGGGAAAAAGCATCTGTTTTGTTTAGCCTCAGGCACCAGCCATGGTAACAGTGCTGTTCTGACTGAAGGCTATCATTCATCTGCTTACATTACAGTTGTATGTTGTATATTGTACAACACGTAATGTGCAGCATTGAAGGTGTAGTGGAAAAGATCAAATCCCTCCTGAAACAAAGTTCAGATTCAAATCACCCTGAATTCTCATTTATGAAGTGACCTCATAACACGTGGGTCTAGATATAGAGTCAGGTTACACGATACGGACGGCTTCTTTGCTGCAGTGTGATATGTTTCTCAGAGCTTGCATTTCAAAAGGAGATGTTAAAGCTTGACGACGCACAGAAAACATTTGCTGAATTTAATCTGTTTCACTTCCCCCAGTTGAAACTCGGTTGTCGGGTATCTCGAGGATTATTGAAGGTTCTTAAAGTATTATATCTGCTGTCTTGTAATGTAAGACAAATATCAGCAAGAGTTGCTGAATATTAGGAAGTGAAACAAGATAAACAACTTGCAGTGCTTTGTCTCTGGAGATTCTTACAAAACACAGCAACAGGCTCAGGCTGTTTTACTGTTTGAAGGCTTTTTACCATACACACTGTATAGACATGGCTTAAAGTCACAGTCCTCCTTTAACTGTATTCTTCACCAGACGTCTGGTAATTTGCTAGAGAGATAGAGTCCTTTGATCTTTGCCTGTTTCCTGAGTAAAGGAAATAAGCACATTGACCAAACAGTAATAAGTACAAGCTTAATGCTTTGACAAGTGATTAAATAACATCTTGGATGGCAAGATCCACCCCAAAACTTGATCATCCTTGTTTTCCTCAACATTTACTTCTCAAGTGAGCAGCACAAAAAGAGAAAATGCCTTAGACCTTCTATCTTTATCACAGACCATCAAGGTTGTGATTTCTGTTCTTACAGTTACCAGTTTTGGCTCCCGGTGAGCATCCAAAGCTGCCTCTTTCAGTTTCAGTTCCAGCTGTATGAGATTCATCAGGCAGGAATTTAGCACAGCATTACAGTATCTTTAACAAAAAAACGTATGCTTCAAAAATCTTGACAGTTGTATAAGTCTATATAATGATGGTGGATTAATAGTTAGAATTTCCCAAATCTGGACAGGAACAAGTGAAGGGTGCATGTGCAGCCTCTCCTGCAGTGGAAATGCTGCCTGGTTTCTTTACTGCTTGTGTTTGTGGTGGGTCTGAGAGGCAGCCTGTCAAAGTTAATCAGCCTACAACAACCGGCTAAAAGCAGACATCCTAGCTGCAGAGTGGTTCACACACATACACAGACAAAGGCAGGCAGAAAAACATGCAGCCTCTCACGTACATGTTGATGTTCATGTGCTGCTTGTATTAAGGGAGATTTCTTTTTTTTTCTGCTGGCGAGTCATTAATGGAGACTTGTTTAATGGTGACTCTGACTGAACCTGCAAAGATACAATGCTGTGCTACAGTCCTTGAGCTAGAGCTTCATCGGGATTGGATGCCTGAAGACGTTTATTCAAACAAGATGAACTGTTGCCCCCCTCCCCGTTCTTCTTTGTAGTGTAATGTTGCTACAAGAGGAGGAAAAAAGAGAGGGAAAAGTCTTTTTCCTGTTGGGCTCATGTTACTTACATTACCCACCAGGATGAACTACATTTAATACTAGTGCACTATAAATAATAATGCACTAGTATTAGATAAAAGCTTTCTGGGAAAGTTCTGGTGAAAAGAAGCACATGCCAATGGATAAACCACTTCTGACGAATTAGGCTCCTTCAGCAAAGTCAGGCAGTGGTGTTTGTGGGAAATGTGGTCTCTTACTAACAACATGAGTAAGAGACCACATGACATTGATATTGGATATTGATATTGGATATTTTAGCACCACTGAGCAAGTAAATTAAGCTTACAGTAGTGTCACGCTCTCTTTAGCCCTGATAGCAGTTGGTCTGTTTCATGATCCACCACTTGAATATAAAATATCTCAGTAACTATTGAACAGATTGCCATAAAATTTTGGAAGGATAATCATGGTCCCCAGAGGATGAATCTTAATGATTTTTCCTATCCCCTGACTTTACCTCTAGCACCACGTGCAGATGGACATTATGTACTTTGTGTTTAACGTTTACTAACAAATTTTAGCATTCTAACATTAACTAAAACTAATAAACTAATAATTAATAAAACTAAGATGTTGAACACTGTAAACATTGTAAGTGCTAAACACTTGCATGTTATCATTTTCATTGTTAGCATGTCTGTCATGCATTTTGCCTCAAAGAGTAAGGCCTGGCTGAAGACTCTTTAGTCTTGTTTCTTTAGTCTCTCAGGACAGGAACATGTAGTAAATGTCTGAAATGTAAAATGTGAAGGGGGAATGAGGCATGAAGTGTAGACATGTGCAGCACAGTGGCATTCATGGCCATCATTAATCACATATTCACCTGGAATTGGAAAAGCGGGACACTTTAAGTGGTTTTAAATCAGCTGTAGCCTCAGAGCGGGCGGCTACATAATTGTCCCCATCAGCTCGAGACTGAACATTGCACTGGTGTGTACTGCGTGGTGAGTGTGCCGATAGTTCCCCTGCTTGTTCATACATGTCAGCATGAAATGCCTGAAGAGTGCCAGCAATAAATAGGTGTGACCTGAGATCTACTGTTTGTACATGTGTACCTGTGTGTGTTTGTGTATGCAATGGACCCTCTCGATCAGGTTCGCCCTCAGCTCCAGAGAAACAAACCTCCCCCACCACGTCCCCCTTCTGAAACGTCTCCTTGCATTGCTGTTAATCAGCTTCTAATTGGTATGAAGGCCAGTCGGGAGAGCACTGGCATCAGCCCACGCTTGTAGGGCCATAACAGTGGATTACACCCAAATAGAAATACCAGCAGAGGAGATATGGTGAACCAATGTAATATGCAGATGTAGAGGCAGTAATAATGAAAACAATAATGAGAAGCATTGTAACAATACCTCTGTCACTCTGTGGACAATCAAACCTCTGCTAAGACTGAATAATTATGGCGTGTTTATTGTCATCTGGGTATGATTGTCCAACAGTATATAAAAATAAATTGTGTGCTTTTTAGCAGATGACTGATCTAAAACAACCACAAACTGTGTAATGGTGAAAAATCTCAGTTATGAATTGTTGCCAAAAGTAATTTTGGGCAAAGGCCAGTCTCCAACAAATTTTACCAAAATGTAATGCTGTTATTGTGACACAGCCTCCTTCCAGCTTACAGATATGTTGTGCACACTTTGGTTTTGATGAGTCATGTTACAGCTGGTTAAATAATGTGTTTCCAGCAGAGTTCAGACTGTTTTTGCCAGTGGTTTCAAACAAAGTCCCTAGATATTTGAGAAAGGTGTCCCACAAAGATCAATTTTGGGCCCCCTGCTACCAAATCTAAACATAACTCTCATTTATTAATTATATATATTTTCCAACTGAGTATTGCAGTGTTTATTTTTGCTTACCGTAACATCTTGTATGCCATCTGCTCTACTGCAAACCAGGTGCTCTCTAGGTAACAGTCTGCTTTTGATAACCTTTACACCTCTTGCATTAATTCAAAGCTTGCACTGAGCTGTGTATGCATTTCACAAGAGCACAGAGCTTTTGATTCTGAAAATTCAAATTGGAGTTTTGAAGTGAACAAACCATGACACCAGATCACTGAAAAGGTTAGCTTTAAAAGCTCTGCGTGCTTGTATTTTTAATAATACATGTGTTTGATATCTACTTTGTGTTTTATGAATGACTGACCATTAGGTTTGAAATACCTGGAAAGTTTGTGCTAATGATATTGCAGGACAAATGGTCATAGAAAGTGGTCAAATTAATTATCATCATCTGTCTCCCACAAACATCCATACCACATTACACAGCAGTCTGCCCAGTAGATGTAAGTAGTAAAGTAGATGTATCGCACTGGAATAAAGTCAGACAGTGGTCTGATGTACAGTGTAGCACAGTGTAAAGATTCCTCGTCAGTGTCATTTACTCTTGATGGATTTGGTCCGTTGTGTTTGATTGCATATTTTCGATAAACAGTATGATATCATAATATACTCAGAGAGGTTTGCTGTTTCATTTTCCTGTGGTTTAAATGCTGTTTCAAGCAGCCAGGAATTATTCTCTGTTGGAAACATATGCTTGTAATTTTCGGTTTGAAAATCGTCAGATTTAAAGATAATAAATAAAGTTTTCCGTGATAATTCATGTATCAACATGCAAGATTTAATTTCAGTCAAGCCTCAATAATCATATCCACAACAGTTTGTGTAGCACTTATCAAAACCGTCACATCAAAATAAAAGATGAAACTTCATTGATCCTTGTGGGGAAATTGGGTCATCACAGCAGCAGGGCACAGGATACAGATGACAACAAGAAAAATAAAATATGGAGCACTAAAGATATGAGCAGTAATTTAACAAACCATCCATGTGGAGATTTTACACCACATTAAAAAGTCAACAGAAGACATTGTCCTCTACACGTCAGACAAAAAAAAGAAAAAAGAAGCACATACCTGCAATAAAAGCAATGAAAACAAATTTTTATAAAAGCCTGCCTTTAAAAGATGAAACCTGAGTGTACTAAAACCAGCCCTTGTTGTTATTTAAGGGTTTTTGTGGTCTGTTAGCTGGTGGATGTGATGTGGTAAAAGGGTCATATTGCTTTATGCTGGCACCGTATTGCTTTATGCTGCCTCCTCAGATATGTGGGAGATGAAGAGCAGCGTTGATAGCACAGAACAGCCTGGTGTAAATCTTTATTATCCCTCAAGGGCAATTTGCTTTACTGCAACCAGTCATTAACACACAGTGGAGATGTAACAGGTACGTTACACCTCAACACATAAACCTGGGAGCCAGTACGCGTTGCATTAAATGTGTGGAGAACAGTCACCGTCAGAATCTGTTAAGAGCTGTGGGAATATAACATTATTACATGATGGTGGTGTCATTATAGAAACTGCTGCAGACACGTCTTTATTTATAAAGAAAAAGTGAGTATCTTGCAGCTGTTGGTCATACCAGAAAATTTGGGCTGTAGCATCAAAACTACTTTTTGAATTGAGCAAGGGTGTGTTTAATCGCTAATGAATTATCAGCTGATCCTGACATTTCATTGATTTACACACACATGAAGTGAATGAGGATGAAGATGCTGTTTAAGCCCTTAACATTCAGTGCTCTTCTTTTACTTCCCATTCAGTTGTAGTTCAGTTTGGAAAACTGTTATTATTACACACTGTCACTGACAATTGTAAAATATTTCCTCTGTTAGCTCTTTTAAACTCTTCATTGAACATATTTTTAGACTGACTGACATATATTCAAACCCAAGACGATGTTTTTTTTGGCTGCAACATCCCATCAAGTGAAAATATTCAAAGTTCCTTGTGCTTTATTTTATCCACATTCCCCCAGATTTGATCTGACACATTTGGAATATTTAAAAACTTTGGGATTTTCACTAGAATATAAAATAAAGCTGTGGGTTTTATACAACATTTGTCTGCACAGTGTGAGTTTGTACTCACTGACCAACCACTGGTACAGTGGGATTTCAGAGGTGTCTCTGAGTTTTATTGTGCCTTTAAAATGCGATGGTGTTAACTCGACAGAAAGCAGCTAATTCTAAGTTTGTTCAGTCTGCCGTTGCAGACTCCTCAGAACAAGCAGCTCTCCAGTTGCTTTGTAGCAGTGGTGGTTCTGGGTAATTCAAGGCTTCGGCTTTATGTTCAGTTGTGGCTTTAGTGCACTTTGTCATTAGAATATTTTGTGATAATAGCCTCATGTCATTATTTCACCTCCTTTGTGCTTTGCGAGTGAGGCTGCACTAACTTTTATGTTGTTATTGTCGTTGGCGTCGCTTTTGTTTCCCACAGTTTGGAGCAGTGTTTGCAGTGAGTGGTGCTATTTTGGAGGAAGCTCATCTGGCTGAGAATCACTTTCCAGTCCCATGCTGGTGATGTGGGTTTGCGGTTTTAGTGGCAGGACTGGAGACTGGCTTGTGTCTGTCTGGTTGACTGGCGAGACTCTTTAAGAAGTGCAGGGTGCAAAATGAGCTGGGTTCATTTAGTACAATACTTAGTATGATTTGCTTCATTGATGCCTTTTTAATCACTCAGACTAAAAAACCATAAAAATAACAGCAAATATCGATCAGGAATGATTTTGGAATAATTCCAAAATATGGTAGAGAGCTGTTTCAGAATCCCATCTATCGAGTTCCTGCACTGTAGACCGCAGCCAAGTGTCACCAGGAGAAATGTCCCTCTTGTCAAATGAGTTTGTACTTTGACCACATTCAATAAAACACATTTCAGGTGTTTTCAGCCTAGAAGGTGGTGACAGGTCCTGGGGTTTGACCTTTTGGCCTAACTTGACAAAGTGTTTTCTCTTTAGCATTGATCCAGATTTAAGTAAATTCCAACTTTGAAACACTAATAAAAAGCAAGAAAAATACCTGGTATGTTATAATGATGCTGATCATCTATCAGTGCATTGTATCCTTCACCAGTGCTTGTTTTTAATAAGTGGCTGGTGATATTCAAATATGTCTGACTGACTTTTTCCAGTTCTGCTTTCATTTATCATTTTGCAGGTTACATATTAATGTAAAGGTGGAAGGTTGGTTAATGTTCTCTACACTCTCAACTTCCATCATTATCAACTTCTTTTAATGTCAACAGTCAAGACATGAGAATTGTTTGTTATGCAGTGCCCAGGGCCTCTGTACCTCTGATGTTTGTAGCACTGACTGAAATGTGTCTGTAGAACTGAGAAACTGTCGGAAACTGTCAAGTACTGAAATTTCACACTGAATGCTTGATGAGATTCCCTGTAAAGTATGGACTGTCAATTTAATATTGTACTGAAGCTCTGGTATTACACTGACTCTACTGTGTAGTGTAAAATTACCAAACACGGCCTGTTTTTTTTAAGTTATGTTTTCAGAATAATACTGCTTAAAATAGAAAAGCTAATTTACAGAGGTTTAGTGGTTATCTCTCTGTGGATGGAAAAGTGTACCCACTGAGCACTGTGAAATCATTTAGGTGGACATCAGAGATCACAACCCCAACAGGATCAAACCGTTGCCTCTTATTTGTGCTCATCTGTCAGCAGATCACATAAGTCCAGTCTTCACTGAAATTATTAGAAATCCTTAATTATCCCCAGAGAATTTGTTTCCAAATACAGGAAGAAATACTTTCCAAAGCCAAAGTTATCCTCAGTCACTGGTGTACGACACAGATATTTTCAAATAAATCTCCTATCTGCTGAAAGGAGCCTCCAGTTGCTGCCAGCTTCTCTGGTTTAAATCTTAACAAGATGTTTCATCTCTCATCCCTGTCCTCTCTCTCTCTCTCTCTCTCTCTCTCTCTCTCTCTCCTTTGCCACTTTCTCCCTCGTCTTCCTCTTACATGTACACTCTCCCATCTTGCATTCTTCCCCCGAGCGTCCTTGTCAGTGTCAGAGTCAGCTGATGCTATGGAGAAAAGAGGCGAGGTCAATAGTTTGTCTCCCTGCCTTATAAATAATGTGACTCAGAGGCTGACAGAATGAGTTTGGATGGCGGCAGCAGGGATAAAATGGCTGGAATATTTTCTTAACCACTGCTCCCCGTCTCCACACTCCCCCCAACACCCTAACTCCCTAGCCTGACTTGCTTAATCTAGGTGACAAATACTTGTCTGACCTTGCCGCTGTGTTTCTTTTCTATTTGTTGTTGTTCGCGGGAGTTTTTCTCCTTCTTTTCCTGCGTCATTGCTGGCATTTTAGCTGAGCAAGGAAGTGTTTTCTTGTCAAAGAGCCATGTAATCGCATTACCCTCCACATGTGTTTTGGTTTAGAAAGTCAAAGTGTGTATGTGCATGTGCTGTGTGGGCTGCTGTGGGAATTTCAATGCAGTGGGATTACACACACACACACTCTCTCTCTCTCTCTCTCTCTCTCTCTCTCTCTCTCTCTCTCTCACACACACACACACACACACACACGCATACAAAGGATAGTACTTTACTTTCATGTGTTTTGAAGCAGGTATGGTGGGTGTGTGAATTGTGTTAGGGTTCATGCTTACCTGTTGACACTTTGCGTGTACATGCATGATCATGTCTGCAAGTGTTTGTGTTTACCGATGCCATGGGGAGCACACACTCCATTGGGATTTGAGCGTGAGAGTCCACTGAGAGCTGCTGGAGCCAGAGAGCCCTGGAGAGTTTCACTGTGCTGTAACCACTGTTACAAGTTACTCAGGAAGTGTGATAAGTTACTTTTTACTTTTTACCCCAATCAAAAGTAAAGATATTACTTTATTACTTAAAATCTAAAGTAATTAGTTATGCCCCCCCCCCCAAAAAACAGCACATTTAGGCTGATTTCTTATCCAGCATCTTGATTTGTTTTCTCTGCCCTGACATTTTAAGCGAGTTCCCAGAAGTGAAACAATGAGTGTTTGTCATTATCAGATGTTTATCAAACCTCTTACTAGACAGTCTGTTCCTTCTGGGGACGAGCACCGTACCTCCTAAACTAAAAAGCCACTCCACCGGTGCATTAGAAGGGTTCGGTGTGCTGTACTTCATGTAAATGTTTTTGACGTTTGAGAACTGTTTCAGAGCCTCAACCTCATACCCCCATGACCTGAAGGAGTCCATTACTTCTTTTTCTGCTGAGTAGCTCTCCTCAGGCTCTGACTCAAATGCAGAAAAGTCCATTTCATCATGGCTGACTGACGTCGTGGACACAGAGGAGGGTCCTCTGCAGTTGTGCGACACTCAGCTGTCAGAAGCTCCCTGACAAGCTCACTCCTACCCTCGTCTCTCTGCCATCAGAGTTTGAACTTGGTGGCAAGAAGTGCATCTATGCCATTCAGTCCAAACAAGCCTGGATGGCCTGAAAAATATTATTTCATATATTTATTATAGTTGTATAATTACTGTTTAAAATGTCGTCTGTCAAGGAAAGTGTCCTTGACATCAGGACTTTGAGGAGGTTTGGTAATACAGTACCATAACAACTATTATCCCCTTGTAAGATGTGCAATGCTGCTGTAAGCGGCTTCATGATGGTGCAGTACTCCCACAGGAACTGGGCACTTAATTCCCAGTTAGACACACAGGCTATTCAGCACGTTCATGGGAATTTCAGTGATTCAGTAAACAGCCTCATAAGAGGAATCTGACCTTGTGGATGACAGCGCTCGTAGGTTCCTGCAGCTGACTTCCTCCACATCTTCTGTTGCAACTGTAGATTGACTTTGCTTGGTCTGTAAAAGTGACATCCTCTGTCTCCTTCCAGTTCAGAATCAGATTTTGAATTGACAGGCTGATAAATTTTAAACACCTTTGCAAAATTTGCACTGTCTGTCACAGTGGCTGCAGCTTTGTCAAGAAATCCATGTCAGTGTTTCCCACAGGTTGAAAGTTTACTTGTGTTGGTGAGTGTCGTGGCTTGTCACCAGTGTGCATGCAGAGATTCATGCAGTTTAGAGGGTGAGTGTAACCAAGGTTATTTTCTGTAGCTAACAGCTACAGAAAATGGCGTCGTATTGTCCCACTTTAACTTTAATCCAGATCACATCAACTCATCAGCTTATTATTTTTGAACCAGGACCTTCGGCATTTGGATCAGCTCATGAAAAATAAGTTAAACCAAGTTTAGTAGTTTACATCTGTATTATTTCAGTGTGTCAGACTTGTTATCAGCAGACACCCAATATTAAAGTTTACAGTTATATAAAACACCTGAAAAAGATGACACCAGACAATGTTTGGAACAGTAGCATGAAAAATGCCAAAATGATACATTTTCTGTCAATTAGTCAATAGACTAATTTATTAG
Organism: Toxotes jaculatrix; assembly: GCF_017976425.1. Classification (NCBI taxonomy): domain Eukaryota; kingdom Metazoa; phylum Chordata; class Actinopteri; family Toxotidae; genus Toxotes; species Toxotes jaculatrix. The sequence goes on from NC_054400.1 coordinate 22,501,486, forward strand.
TAAAATACTGGTTTAAGTTTTACATGAACAAATGCAAACTCAAAGCATTTATGTATTCATTTATCAGCATCAGTGCAAAAAATGTGCTCACGTTCAAAGACCTCTGAATACACAATCATGAGACTCTCTCTCTCTCACACACACACACGGATGAATGAATAAACTTGCAAATGCATTTACACGTGCACACACACACACACACACACACACACACACACACACACACACACACACACACACACACACACACACACGTGGGACACTGAAAGAGGCATCAGTGGCAGTCTCATTCAACAACAGTTCTGTTAGCCATATCATTTTCAGCTGCTGAACACCATCTCAGGGAAAGCTGCTTTGCTTTTTTAAGGGAAGAGCTCCCAGAGACGAGCTTGGTGCCTGATTGAATGTCTTTTTTCCCCCACTCTCTCTAACATTTTAGCGGCCGTTTGAAATGCCACTCCAGCTCCAAATTGACTCTTCAGGGTTCCTTCGCTTTTCCTATCTGTCATTCAGCATTAGGCTGAAGGGAGAAATTCACGGGCCTTGCTCACCACCCGGACCCTGCAAAATAGAAATTGCCTCAGCGGAGCAAATTATGTGTGTCATTTTCATCTATTCACATGAGACTTAATGAACAGCTTTTTTCTTTAAGTAACACAGTAGGCCACGTGGTGTTTGTGGACACCATGTCCTCACAGTGTTCAGCAGTGGGAGTAGACTGCGGTGCTCACAGTGTCGGTGGCCTCGTCTGCCTTTTGAGCTTGTAAGAACAACCTCAACTGATCACAATCATTGCTACAGTATGATTCCCATTATGATTATGGTAATGTCTTATGTGCTTGTAACCGCTGGCCCCTGCTCCGGTTGCACAGTGTGTATCACGTTGCTCACACAGTGCCTCATTTGATTACCGGCGCCAGAGATGGGGGTCAGAGGCAGATCTGATGACCATGCAGGTCAGGAGGCTTTACGGCAGTTTCCAGGACATCCGACAGAGTCTCTGTTTATGGCTCCCAGCATAATGAATGGTCCAAAGTGTGATTTAAATGGGCTAGCCCTGATCCATCTAATTGCTCCCCACTCAGTGTAATTACAACTTTGTGTGCACTTTGCTTGGGACTTCATACTGGCAGCAGCTACCAGTGGTGCTGCTTTAGCATTTTCCTGTTTCTGTTTGAACAAACATATTTCCTTATGCGGTCATAAAACGGTTTTTCTATCGAGTGATATATTTGAATGTCCATTTAGTTTGCTTGATCTGAAACAGTGGCTGTTCATACGGTCCTTAAATGTGCTTTATCTTTATATTCTTTTAATTTCCTTCCTGTTGTGAAGACGTTGGGCCCCATGCACATTCATATTCTTCTCCTGAACCTCTCTTGTGCTTGTCGACGTGATCCAGTTCCGATTTGCTGAACTCTCTTACCTGTACAAACTAGCTGTAAATTGCTTGTTTCACCCCGGTGAATACACCTGTTCATGAGGACGTGTACATTCATTAGATTTAGTCATTTGAATAATCTTTGCTGATTTATGAGGCTGCTTATTCTGCTCCATTTATGGGTAAATTTCATTCACAGAAAATGTTGCCTAACAGTAAAGAGAAAGGAGAACCTCAAGCCCTGACGTCAGAAATCAGCCGATAATCTTAGACAGTTCATCGTCATCACAGCAGCGTTGTACTGTGACAGAGGTAAAGAGGGAATGGTTTGAAATGAAGGTAGAGTGAAGGTAAAGACATCATGTAAAGCCAAGTGGGCCATTACTCAGATGGGTTACAGTCAAAGGGAACATGAGCCATGGAGAATATAGAACATAGAGTAGGTAACCTTACAGTGTCAGGTGCACCACAGCCTCCCAGGACAGCGACCTGCATTAAGACACTCAGGCAGTTGATGAAGCAAGAGAACTTTCAGTGTCAATATATGCCCAAAAACTAAACAACTTTACTGATTTTTGAGGCTATTTTGAGGCTAATATTGATATTTGAGAGTTAAATAAAACCTGACATTAATATATCAGTTGATATGTTATATCATAAATAAAACACTACTCTCCGGTGGATAAACTATAGGATGGTGATCATATTTCAAAGCATTTCTGTACTTCAGTATCCTGCCATCCCTTTGCTTGCAGCTGCACGAGTCATATAACCGGTCTGGACCACCTGTGTTCCTTAAATGTCAAAAAAATAGAACAAAATGTCCATCAAAATTTCCCAGTGCCCAAAGTGACTTGTTCAATTTGATTCGTTTTGTCTGGCCAACGATCCAAAGAACACTTTAATTTCACAGTTAATTAAAACAGAGAAGAGCAGCAAACCTTCACATTTGAGATGCTACATGCAGAGAATATTGGGCATTTTTGCTTGATAAGTAACTTAAACGATTAAGTGATGATCAAAAACAGTTGTCAGTTAATTACCTGATGTTCACATCCTGTCAGTTCTACTGTTTGATTCTGTCAAATGTGGGACTGATCTGTGTAGGAGTTGCATATGTCTTTATAAGCCGACTCCCTGCTGTATATTTATAAGCATATGTGCTTGTGTGTAGAGGCTCAGTGACTCTGCGACTACGTTGTGTGTGTGTGTATGTATGTTTATCCAGCTATGGATGAACGCTTCAGCAGGCAGGCTGCGTGTGTATTGTCAGCGGCGTCCCAGGAGACTTCCTCCAGGCGGACGCAGTGTTAGTAATAGACTGATTTACCTACATAGTGCCGCCTAACTTCCCTGCTGCTCCGGGGAGCTACTACTGCGTGGCTGACTGACTCTACAGCTGCACGTGCACACACAACCACACTCGTGCACGCTACTTAACAAAGCAGGTGTCAAATACAAGTGGCACCTTCAGTCAGTCTGCGTCAGCCTCTGGAAACAGTAAGAGACGGGGCGAGCATTTAGCATATTCAGAGCGATGGAGGTGATGTCAAATTGCAAATGAGTTGTAAAAAAATGGCATGATTAGGATTAATTATTTTACAGCACCACCTGTTTATAGAGCAGTTACAGCACCTCAGCCAAATGCTACCCTGCTGTTTTTTTTTTTTTGCCTTGCAATAAAGATACATTATATATGTATTCAAGTTGGGCTTTGAGTAGCTCGCTCTTCCTCCCCTTTCCTCTGCCTCTCTCTGGCAGAGCCGCTTTGCTACATTTGAAGTTCCTGCACTCGGGGTGATGTTTGTTCTCAGATTAATCTAAGCCCGGTGGCTTTTGAGACGCCGTCAGATCGTTAGCGACGACTGTGTCATGTATTCACAGCAGGGTGGATAAAACATGTGTCTCAATTTGTCATCGGGAGCCTGCAGCAGCTCCGTCAAAGGAGCCTTTCAAAGAGTCTGAATCAATCAGTTCGCCTTATCTGATGCCCCTTCACTCAGAAAGTAAGGAGGAACTCCACTGATTTTAAAGCTAGATTAAACTGATCTCTCACTTCTAAAACCTCCTGCTTAATACACTCTGTAAGCATGCCGAATGTAGAACGATTCCTATCCTAATTTATTATCCAGTAGATTGGCTGATGGAAACAATAACCCACATTCTGCTCAGTCCTCATTCTAATTATAAAACATCACAGAAAGAAGTGCATCAGTTGCCTTCAGCCATGTGTTGGATCTAATTCTGAACTGGCCATTATATAACAATCCTCAAATAAAATATGCCGATAAATAGATGTTATGTGACAGTTACAGCACGGAAGATACTGGCTGTATACCAAGTATACCGAGGTATTTCTTCACATTTCAAACACTTTGACACTATTCAGAATATGTTAACACACAAAACCAGCTCACTGTCAACAGGTCAACAAGTAAAACCAGCCCAGTCAGAATGGATTAACAGTTACTGAACAGTGCAGTAGGTGCGGCCTGTGGTATTTATTCAGCATTTTCCAGGCTTATCTCCTGAATGACAGCTGCTTCACCTATGAACTCCAAAACTGGCAGCGTTTCAGCTTTCCCAGACCTCAGGAGATATTTTCTCCTCCAGCTAAAACGGTTTTCTGTTTTTCCAAAGCACGCAGAGCAACAGCGAGTTAAACTGTGGATGTCAGGACAGCTTCATTTGCAAGCTCCAGTAGCCTACTTGGCAGCTGACCTGTTACAGATAATATGGGTGCACCTAGCAGGCGCTGGTAAGTTGCTAATGTTTGGAGGCGGCCTCATGGGGAGAGCATCGCTCTGTTCAGCCAACACAAGTCTCATTTTCTGCAGCTTGAATGGAAATTGAAGTCAGCTTTTAGCAGGAATATCAGACCTTGGCTGCGCTGCGAGATCATTACAAGGGGTTTCTGTTGAGGAGAGCTGAGGTCACAACGGCTCATCAAATTTGAGCGGCTGCACTGAGGAGCACACTGGTTCACATAGCGCAAGTTAGTGCTTTTGCCATATTGGATTTTAGTGGCTCCTTAAATGGAAAAAAGATGCAATGGGACTTGTGGAAAAAGTCTGTCTCTTGGACTCAGTGGCTGCTAGACGGTTATGTATTTGATTAACTGAAGAAATAGCTATAGTATGTAGTCCAGGGTGTGTATATGATATCAGTTTTCCTTAGAGATGCATGTCAATCTGTTTATGGCTTTAGATTCCCCGCTTTTCTCTTGCACATTTATTACACTAGATGGAAGAAGTCATATAGTTCACTCTAGACACATCTGCTCTATATTCTTAATCAGTTTCTTCCACTCACCTCACCACCCCCCCACTCCACACACTGGTTGCCACCGTCATAAGATACAAGGAGGTGATTAGTGGTGAGGAGGCAGATTCGTGCTGAAGGCCAAGGGTGAGTCAGAGGCTGCGATCAGAGCCAAACAAAGAGAGGTGAGAGCTCAGTGTAGGAGGAGATGAGTAACGAGAAGAGAACAATGCAGCGATGAGAACAGGGATTTGTTCTTTTCTTGAATCTGAAATAACACATTCAGCATTTTACACATACTAGGCTGTTTGGGAGGCTTAAAAACAGAAAATTTGTCTTTTTACAGCAGCAATTTTAATGGTTTAGCTAGTTTTTGTCTTTTAATTCTGCTGCTATTTTTAAAATAAATTGTTAAAGGAGAACCAAAAAAAAACTGCACTAAGCTATAAATCAATGTTGATGAAAGTAATGTGGAAATACATTATGTAGATGCACAACATTATACTTTAAAATACAGTATACCGCCCAGCCCGAGGAGCAGGGGAGTCAGCAGCCAAGTTCTGATCTGTGTGTGCAGTGTTAGGGAGCCCTGCTGCTCGGCTGCCTGCCCCGCAGCCCAACATCTGCTGAGCGCAGGAAGCATTTGAAGGATAATTAAAAGGACTGGCTTCCAACTCATTTCCCGCCTCCCATGGCTAAGCAGCAACATGCTGCTCAACAACGAGAACTGTGCTCAAATGTGAGCAACAAGCGGATGTCTTCATTTTCTTGTTCCAGTAATAACAGAGGTTTGATTTTTTTCTCTTTTCTCGCTGGTGGGTCCGATTAGTCACACGCTTATAGAGGTCAATGTGAAAGCTGTGTTATTTTATATGACAGTGGGAATGCTTGCTTTCTTGTTTAGCTCTCTCCAAACATGCAGTTGACTCAGGCTTGATTTGTGAGTCCAGGCTTAGTGGTCTGTGAAGCCGGCTGAAGCTCATGAAAGGCAGTAAAGATGTGCATTCTTTACCCCTCACTAGGTCTTTTCAAGAAGATACTCAATAAAGCTTTCCATTGGTTTAAAGGGGTTGTTAGCACATGCTGTGAGTTAGGGGAGAAGTGAAATATCACATAACCTGTAATGAGCATTGAGTTGTCTGCATGACAATAATGAGTGGGTGTGAGTATGAAGTGCTGGCTCACACTTAGATGTTAATATACTCTGGTTCACCAAAGGCTCAAGGCTATGCTTTGTCTTCCAGGCAAACAGTAATAGTGAGAGGAGGCATAAAACTAAAACTCTAATTTCATTTTGAGAGGGAGGTTGTAAAGCACATATCACTTCCTGCAGCATTTGAAAGCTGAAACCAGTTATTGGATCTTAGCCATTTTCTGCAGTCGTTCCTTTTTATGTACGTTCACAGGATTTGTCAGTTTGAGGAGACGTTACTTCTTATTCCTCTGTCAGTCACCAGAGACTTGTTAACTCTTCTCTAAACTTAAGATCATCCAGTTGTGCTGTAACCCACGGTCCAGCTCTGTGAGTGAAGTCTAGCCCAGCCTGCAGCCGTACAGCCTGCCTCCTTTGTGGGACACCAGTCATGTGAATAAGACCCAGAATGGAGAGCCAGCTGTCCTTTTCCTGCCAAGTCATGTGCAAGTCACAAAGCAGCAGTGCCACTTGAAAGAGAAAGCAATAATCAATTTTGCAGAGTTAGCCTCTGAAAGGCTTGTTTTGTTCTCCGGGCTTGACGATTTAGGACCGAGAGGCCAGCAGTGGCGTTTGTCGTTTTAATGGAATACACTGCGCTCTATTGTCCCGCAACCCCACGAAGCCTAGCATAAAAGGCAATTTTTGTATTTCTGTATAATCACAGCACATTTGAGAGCTCTGAATTTGCAGTCACATTATGTCTTCAGCCTTTTTTTTTTTTTTGGCATGACAATGAAGTGGCTTGTTTACCAATCCACGCTTCCAGGTTAAGAAAGTGAAGAAGCACTGAATGCACTTTGACAGTCTCACGGAGCATAGATTTTCAGCAGGGCAGCAGAGAGAAACCAAAGCTCTTTGTTAAGCTGGTATCTGTAAGTATTTATGGCTGCCACAATTGGCTTTTGTTGGCAAACATGGGAGGGGAGTCGGGGGTGATTTGCACACTGGCTTTAAAGTCTTTTGTCAGAGCCAGGAGAGCATCACTCAAGCGCTGCTGCTACTGGCTGCACTGAGTAAGATGGGGTGGAACACAGCTTTTCTATTTCCCTGGGACATTGTTTATAGGCTGAGGATAGTGTCTGGGAGTGTAGAGGGACTGTCTTGTGCTGTGTGAGGCTGGTACATACCAAACAGAGGCATTTGCTTACCTAACCTCCTCCGTATCTGTCTGGTAGGCTGTCTTTAGGTAAAGTGCTCTGAAGAGAGTTTCCCACTCAAGCTCAGCTGATTTCTTTTCCAGAGCAGGATCAAGTAGCTACGGCTGCTGTGTCCAACAGGACTGACAAAAATAACTACAATACCACAGCTTGCTGCTTTAGCAGCAGTGTTGATGTTTATGATGGCTTCCTTAAATAATGGTGACCTAATCAGATCTTACACACCCTCAAACCAATGGGGTTTTTGGTTTTTATTATTTTATTGTTTTTGTATGAAAAGAATCAGAATAGAGCTGTTGCTTGTAAGGTTTTGCATTTACTGAAATATTAAATCAGGTGTAATCAAGGAGTTCAGAGACTGAGCCTGTAATAAGCAAAAACCATGGCAGATTTAAATTTGGCCACCATCCTCTTCGAAGTAGTCGCCTTGTGCAGCGATACACCTCTCCCGGTGGCCCTGCCACGCTTGGAACGCACCCTAAAGTCCTGTTCTGTTCGCACGTTAAGCACCATCTGCGACTCGCGCTGGATCTGCTCCACTGAGTCCAAACATGGACTCCACTTTACCAAGCTACCGGCTCGCTGCATGACTGAACAGCAGAAACACCCAGCGTACATCTTACTTTTTTAAAGATCAAATCACCAAAGTCACCAAAATCATTTTCCGTCAACTTTGCTATAGCTCTTGCTATAGCTTAACACACTGTTAATTGTCTAACACTAAGTTCCACTTTTTTCAAATTACGAATCAAATGGAAGTAAAAATGATTCACTGTTCTGCTGTAGCGAGCTGTTAGAGAAACTGGTTCTAAAGAAGAATGAATTTGCACTTGTGCAGCTGCGGAAACATCATTGTTGATTTATTTCATTCTTGATTAATCTATTTATTATTTTTTTCAATTTATCATATTCATTGCTTAGTCTGTAAATGTCAAAAAACATATTTAAAAATGTCCATCACTGGTTTCCAGAGCCAAAGTAATGTCATTATGTTAAACTGAATAATTATTTCTTTATTTTTCACTCTGCAGCTTGTAGCCAGGAGCCAGCAAATGGTCGGTAAATGACACAGTGTCGTCATAATAGCTGCTGAATAATCTTTTTTTTTAAACGATCCGCTGAGTGCACTCAGTGGTTCAGTGTGCTTTTGTTGACAGCTTTGAGGCTTTTTAATGGCCTTACCGTGTCTGTGTTGCATGTTTGCTGTCCCGTGTCTGTGTCCACGCGTTGGCCGTGAAGTGTTCAATGACCCGTGACCAATTGCTTCTATTTAATTACTGTGATCACACATGCAGTGTGTCTGTGGCTTGATAATACAGCGTTCCCCAAGGAGCACGAGCAGGATCACTTAGGTCAGGGTCTCGTTGAAGGTTGTTCCCTCCTCCTCCACCTACTCCCCCAGTCATATGCCTAGCCCCCAGGCCAGCTGGGTCCTGTGAAACCACAACAGACACACACACACACACACCTACACCATCTCAAATACCCACCTCCCTTGCTGTGTCATGTACACCCTTCCCCTCGTTTCGCTCCTTCACTCTCCTCACCTCTGCAACACTTGCAACGGGTTCAATTAACACACGGCTCGACCTCCTCACCCCGCTGCGGTCCCCCAGGAGGGAGCTGGGATTGTGCTCGGCTTCCTCGGACCTGAAGATTTTCTCTTAGCTGGATGGAATGAGAATACACTCAGCAGCCCACAGTGGCTCCATTCCAGGACATGCCATGTACAATAAAGCTCGGCTCTGCTCAATATGATGGGCTCTGAGGAAGCCTCTTCGGAATGTAGTAATTGAGAGAGGGGGGTGTAGTGGAAAATGTAGCGATTGCGTAGCGTGTTTTTTTTCCTGTAGTGCAACGCTCCTTTTGAAAAATGGATCTGTTGGCCAAGAACAAATGCTGCCTTGCAGACCTCCACTTGTTTTCAGCTTCTCTGTGAGAGCGAGGTATTTTCAAAAGCGATTTAATGAAAGCTTTCGACTCGTTTCACCCTTACCTTCTCTTCCCCTTTGCTTTCCATTATTGGCAGGCTTTCTTTTTTCATTGAGCAGACTGTTCTGGAGAATGGCAGAGTCTCGTTTGACATGTAGGCGGACATGTTTCCATTGAATCACACGCGCAGTTCACTTCCGCTGAGTTTTTATTTCCACTTGCTTAAACATATTTAGTCTTGCACAGCAGAGGCTACCTACCCTGCCTGTGGACTGTCAAAAGCAAGTCTCTAAATCTGCAAATATATGGCCCATTCCTCGTGACTCTTCTTGCCGACTGCTGATTTAGTGAAATGCATATTTAAAGTCTGGTGTTGAATGCGTTAGCCATCCCTCATCAGGTTCAGAGGCTCAGCTGGTCCTGCTCAGTGATTCTGCTAATCCCCTACCTGCTGAGTTGACCTTTTTATAAACCAAAGGCAGCTTTACTCAGACTGGATCTAAATAATATATTTTTTTTTTACCCAGCTCTTTTCATTTCTACAAAGCTCCTTGTTGGGAATAACTCTGTGTGCCCATAAACAGAGTGCAGCAGGTTTGTTGTTACAGTTTAAAAGTTCAAAGGAAAAGAACCTGTTATCGTATCTGTATTCAGAGAAACATGTATAAGTTGCTTATGCTCAGGGCAAAGAGTTTTACTTTTTCAAAGGGACAGTCTTTAAATTCTCCAGAATTCCCTTTTGTGGACTTATCCAGCAATAAAAAAAAAAAAATAAAAGGTGATATTTTGGTTCGGTATTCCAGGACAGTGCAACCACCCTACACCTTTGTAACCACACACGTAACAGTTTTGGGGACCAAATGCAAAATCATGAACACCTGTGCAGTTGGTTACTCATTTCAGTTCATTTTTGCCTTTTGACTCTATGCATTAATTTTTATCCTTGTTTAACACCTTTTAAAATGTCCTTACCCCATATGGATGGCACCCTTTTTTTAATTTAGCACAAACTCATACATATAAGAACATATACGTCTGAGCACGGACCTGGTGCTCGTAATTCAAAGTTTTAACAGTTCCTTTCAAAAAATTATTATCATCTACAGGGTAAGTGAGATGATGGGTGAATCAAGATATACAACGTTATGTTGCTATAAATAAAACATGTTCAGGATATAGACAGATATAGACAGGCAGACAGGTTAATACAACCCAGTACAATATCACTGCAACAAGAAATTCTACTGTTCAGTTTTTGTTGAGAGTGTGAAGGACGACCTACAACCTACAACTCTTAAAAATAACCATTTCTCTTCTCTGGCAGTCTGAACCAAACTTAAATGTTATCAGCTTTACAACGGAAGCCTTTGTTGTGTTGTGTTGTGTTGTTTTGCTGAGCTGCACTCCATTATATAGGTCATCTTTAGATTGTGTCTCCCTCTTATACCAACCGTCTTTGGTCCTCTGGTAATATCACTCCTATTCCCCCAAAGGACATCATCTTTCACATTATTACATGATTGTATCTTTATCGGTTGTACAAAGCTGCTGTTTTACAAAGCTCAGTCTTGGTTGTGTCCCTTTAGTATTTCAGCTGTAAGTGTCTGGTTTGATGTGTGCACTGAAGAATATTTAGCTGTGACTTTAAGCGCAGCCACAGCTGTTGATGTCTTTGTTGTCTTATATTTCTGACATCATCTCTTTCACTTTGACTCACACGCTTCACCTGTAGACGAACAAACTTCAAGTTGCAGCGAGTGAGCTGTTATTTGCACGCAGTCTGCTTTCACACTCCCTTTGACAACGCGTAAATTTGATATATAAATGAGTGTACAGGAAATGGTAAAACTCTGAGTATCCGGAGTGTTTTTACTCATTCAGTCAGGGCTGATCTGTAAAATTCTGTAAGCTCTGAGATTTTATAATTCAGTACACAGGGAATTGCAGTCTTTTACCGCACCGAGGCTGGTACATGGAGTCTCGTGGAGTGTAGCGAATCTCAAAAACGTTTGACACACTCCCTGAGAGAGCAGATTGTTTGAATTGTCAGTATTTTTATAAGCCTGAATAACTGAATCAGCTTGCTGGCCATTATTAGCCCATTCGCAATTCCTAAAACGTCTCAGTTATGTGCAGCCTCACCAGTGATTCAAAAGGTTAACTCTGCAAAGATAACTGACAAACTGTTCAGGCACAAAATAGCAGCACAAAGCATCAGCTCTCTCCAGAGCAAGTGCAGGTAAGCACGAAGAGGAATTGTGGGACTCTTGCTTTTCTGCTGAATAAGTCAGCACAGAGACAACTGACAGCAGGAAATACTGGTATTCTGTCAGACAGAGCAGCAGAAAGCGTCGCACAGGACCGTTTCCATGTTCCCCTTTCATCTGTAAGAGTATTTGACTGTCATACTCGAACCTGAGATTGGAACGGTTGTATCAGGTTAGCAAGACAGAATTAGTCCCGTGTCACTGATCTGTTGTAGCAAACAACAAAACACGCTTCTGCTTGAGGGGTGTAATCACTTGTGGTGACTAATTCTCTTGTGCTGTGAGTGATGTTGCAGTGTTTTGTGTTCCCTTTTCTGAAATAGACGACTCAGAGGCTTGGCTTGAACTAAACAGTTAAACAGCAGTACAGAAGATACTGTAGAGGCCTGCAGCAGTCAATTATGTAATACTGGAGACCTTGCTACCTTATACATTTAGCAGATGCTTTTATCCAGAGGGAATTTAGAGCAGGTGCAAGATTAGTTCAGTCTAAGTTAAAGCTATGCGTCACTGACATTGCCAGAAGCCAAATTGCAGTCTAACATGCAGCTGATATTACGTAATGATCAAGTTTTGAGATTCACATTAAACATGGGAATATTAAATCATGGCCTCACAGGACACATGCAGTTTTCTAACCTGCCATCTTTCATTAGAGCTTAAATGATTAGAGGAGTAGTTCAGCAGCCAGAAGACAGATAGATGGTCTGCAACTGTTTTGGTAGTTGCTGTTTTGATTTTAGCGTTTTCAAGCTAAAATTTAGTGAAAGAATTCCAGTCTCTTCTCTGGCAGCAGTTTGTCCATTAAGATGATTTGCACCTTTTCTTTGTCACAAATTATTGATACCTGAATATGTTGAGGTTATATATTCACATTTCATAGATTAAACAATTATGTGGTTTATATATATATATATATATGTGTGTGTGTGTGTGTGTGTGTACATGTACATGTACATAGTCTTAACAGTCACAAGGAAAGGAAAATACTAAAATGCCTTCCTTTTGTTCTGAGTCAGCAGGTGAAGGTGTGGTGGTATTTGTCTTGTTCTGTTTGGAAGTTTTTACTACTCACTCTTTAAAAAGAACAGACAGGACTAATATTGATATATCATTGCCATTGTCAATACCATTGTCTAGATGAAGGAGGACTCATCCACCGCCTCCACCACTACAACCACTACACATCGCGGATGTGTATAAAGTGGTTTGAAGAGTAAATGTTTTTACAGCACTCTACAAAGACACTTCCCTCTTATCAGTCAGTGTTGAAAGAAAACTATGGGAAATATGGAAAGATATGTGTAATTGTCTGGGTGAAATACTTTTGTTGAAGAAGTGAAATGGTTTCAAATGGCGAGTTAGTAAATCTAAGAGGAAAGAGGAGATGTGGAGTTTAAAAATATTCTCTGGGTAACGGTTAAAATAGATCTGAAGTGAGAGTCGGCTGGATCAGTTTAAATCAAAGTTCAGTCGGACAGACAACTGTAAAAGATGGCTGAAACAATTCTGGTGTGAACATTTAGCAAACACAATGAAACAGTATTTGTTCCTGACCAGTAAGGAGGACATTGTTTACCAGTACTTGTCTATTTCCCAGTGATCTTTGCACTTAGTCTGAGCGCCACATGTATCTGGCAAATTTCAATCTTCCTAGTAAAATATCAGCTCCAGTAAGGCTGATAGAGACGAAAGAGGAAAAAAGAAGACAGCTGTCGGGTGGAAAGTGTGAAGCCGTTTATCATGGTTGTGGGAGGCAAAGGAGGGGAAGGTGGAGAGGAGGGGGTAAGGAGTCGTCCCCAGGGACTCCTCCTGTGGCGGCTCTGATCTTGTCTCAGAGCAGGCTTGGTTGGGATAATAAAACCTTAACAGCCATTAACTGAGTGAGTCACAGTGGGCTACTCCTAATGCCTGGCTTGTCTGGGACTCTGCAGATACAATGAGCCGGACCAGGCTCCGGCTGGTTACACCGCAGCACATCGGCCCACTCCAGCTGAGCTCCTACAGCTGTCACTCATAGAAATGATTATGACCTATTGACCCCGTCTGTGCTAGATTGTTGTGTTTGCCAAAATCGTGGCTTTGCCATTTTGAAAGCTGTGAAGGGCTGCAGGGCTTTGTAGCACCACTGGTTGAGTTATATGCTTAGTTGTTACAGACTTTATATTCTGGAAAGGAAAGGGTATTTCAGATAACATCAAGTCAGGAATGAAAACCGCTGAAGTTCAACATCTGATGATAGTAGTTTTATATGTGCTTCAGGGTAATTTCATTTGGTGTTGGTTCAAGGGTTTGACATATTTCTAAGAGAAAGAAGATGTTGCAGTCGACATTGAAATGAAATATCTGAGTTTTGAAAGTGTCACAAAAATTTGCACACATCTAAACTAATACTGGAAAACAGAGGGAGGCAGGTAAAGAAACAGCTCCTCATACACTATCAAAAACATAATCACTACTCTTTGTACTTCTCCACCTCCAGGACAGTGACTCATCCCTCCCTGCTTCCCAGGATGCAGCTGTGGTGTTGTTATATGAAAACAAAAAGTGGTTTTGGGATTGGGTACCCAAAACCATGAGTCAGCGCACTGTTTCTCCAGTCATGCTACTTTGGACGTTGTGATGTGGAGACTTGTTCAGCAAGTTGAACGCTTTATTTGCACCCGGTTGCTCTCAAGTGCAACCACTGCAGATGCAGTTGCAAATGCACCAAGGTGTAAGTGGTAATTAAAATTGAGTGTGACTAGTGAACCCCTCTGCTGTTATCTGCTTTAGTCAGTGTGTTTTTTTTTGACTGCCTGAAATACACTTCATCTTTCTTCATCTTCTCAGAACATTGGCCAGATGCCACCTACTAGACAACATGTTCATTTAACACAATCCACTGTTCAGAATATCTCTCATAGTCAGGTCGAGTTTGTACTTTCCTCTTTCTTCAGTCCTTTGAGCCTGGCCTTTTTTTTTTCCTTCCAGACCCACGTATTTTAATGACACCTTAATTACATCAGATGTACAATAATAGAACTGCAGGAAGAACATGCAGCAGAGCTAAGTCAACAGCTGATGGTAAATTAACTAGTTAATTAGTTATTTTGTCATAACTATGGTTAGTAGTGGTTGATATAGCATACCTTATATGTGCTGCGTGTGTCTGACAGACCTCAAAGATCAGTGGTTGGCAGGGATACTACTGCAAAATAAAGTAAATAATAAAATCAAGTTATGTGGAAATGTATTTTGAAATATGTTTATGAGAATCAGATAACAGGCTAACAAGGTGGAAAAAGTCACTTGTCATTTCATCATGGCAGTCATCTGTTTGTTCATGCTCATTTGTGTAACACCACCGACAGCAGGACTGATACACTTATTTGAACAGCACTCAGCAGCTAACGCTGTTTTTTTACATTGTCTCAGTGCTGTGCAGTGGTTTTGACAGTGAGACTAATAAGGTATGACTTGGCCCCCTCTGCCATGTTGCCTTAAGAAATGCACGTACAGTATGTTACGATAAGATCTTATCTGCTTCAGTTTCTTATCACTCTCATTTCAGCTGATAATCATCAGATCTGCCAGTTAGGATTTTAGAGGTGCTAAAAGTAAGTGCCTCTTCTTCGAGGAGTGACTCTTTGCTTCTGGTGTTAGCTGTAGAGTACATAGCAGGCATTGTGGTAACAGTGTTCAGATTCAGAAGGAAGTAAGTAAGGCGGAGATGATGCACACAAGAAACCAGGCCACTGGGAGAACTGGGGTTCTCATGCATACGACGTGTAAGATATCAGGTTACTGCAAAAAGCCCACAATAAACTAAAAATAACTTAAAAATTCGACTCTTTATATAATGTGCTGAGAAAATAGCCATGGGTTCAGGTCTGCTTAACAGGCTCTTTGAGCTGGGTTCCTGCCTGCACTCTATATTTAAGGCCACCGCATTAAATTTTAACTAGGAGCCTTGATTGCTTACATTGTGAAAGGCTCTCATCTCCTTTAGCAAAGATGCATTGCCCAGGATATCATGTCCCTCGGTGTGAATAAGATATGATATTGCATTAGACTGTTGAAACTGAGACAAAATAGGAAAAGAGGATGTGGGCAGCAGCAGAACTGTTTGGCTTAGAGTTCAATTCATGCGATGACGAGAGGAAATATTCTGTGGTAAGCTGATGACTTAATAGGCTGAAAATCATTCAGTGTATTTCAGTGTTTGAAAATGAGTGTGAGCTCTGAATGTTTCCCATCTTTCATCCTATAGCACTCATTCAAAACACTCTCTGAATAAAACTTGGCGCATTGAATTAAAGAAAAAACAAACACTGTAAAAACAAAAAAAGAAATGTTTCTTCAGAGGATAATGATGCAGTGAGGGGACAAGTGGACCTAAACCATGCCAGCAAAATGCCCCCCTATGGCATAACAGAGCCACCGGATCTCCTCATTGTAGGGGTCAGTCATCCAGGCCTGTACATCTCTGTAGACCAGTGTCTCTGGTTTTTGCACCACTGAGCTGTGAACTGTGCTTTCATCTTTGTAATGAGAGGTTTATGAACTGCAACCCTACCATAATATTAGAATATCCTTCTTTATGTAATTGTCAATGACTGTTGTTGCTGACACAGTCTGATCACGTCGTGCATTGACATTCTCAGTCACCTCATCATGTGCACTGCGGTCCACAGTTTCTGACCCTGTGGACCACGTCTTTCCCATGGATTTAAATGCAAATGTCACTCTAGTCACTGTTCCTAATGAAACACTAGCCAGCTGATCAGTAGCTCCAACAATGAACCCTCTTTCAAAGTCATTTAGATCTTTTGCTCTTTCCATCCTCATACAAAATCAGAATCCACTGGGAGCCTGTTCAGCATTTTGATACGTGACACAGAGCGTGATTGATGTTAACTGCTTAATAGCGCCAATCAGTGCAACTGTGTGGAATCATCTCCGTTTGCTATGTGTCTCCACTCATTTATTCAGGGTTTTCTTTTGTCTGTAACTTTGTGTAGATATAATCACCTCTTCTGTTTGTTGTTTGATGAATAACCACAAGAACCACACAAGCACCAGAGAGGTTAAAGCTGCAAACTGCAAACCTGGCTACCATCTTAGCCTTTTTGCAGTATACAAACCAACTGCATGTGACTTCTTTGACATTTCTTCACTGATACTCAAGGCTTAGTTCTGTTGAACAGATAAGATCTGTTGCATTTTGAGGTTTGATGCACAATCCTTTCTGAGTAATTTCCGTCCTTAGTTTTATTGTTACGACTTTCCTACACTGCGGCTGCTAACTTTACCTAATTTGATCATGCTGCACAATGTGGTAAGTTCAACGTTAATAGTAAATAGGCATCAGACTTATTTCAGTCGCACCTGTTACTTTGCACACATTGTTTTTTTTCTCAAGCGACTTGCCCCAGATACTGGAGGTCCTGACTCAGATCAGTTAAGCTGATAAACTTTATGCGAGTTTAATTCTCAGAGTCCGACTCCTCAGCGTGGCATGATGAGCCATGATTGTTTCACTAGAGAGAGAAAACCAGTCTTGTTGAGCTGCAAAACACATTTCAGTCACAGTCATAGTCGTGTTTATTTTACTAACAAACAGTCATTGGGTCAAGTACTGTCACCAGCTTGCGGAGAGCACACTAACCACACAGCGGCTAAACATTTCGGTTTGGCCTGTTGTTAAAGTAGTTTACAGAATTAACAGTGATGCTGCTGGTACCTGAATCTTTTGTACATGATTAAGAAAAAAACTATAAGAACACTGAAAATGTGTACTTTACCCACCAGTAACCAGATGCAAGACTGAATTTGCCACTGGAATCAAATTTCAATTATTTTAATCTGAAAAAAAAAGTCACAGCTTTAATCATGTTCATTAAAGTAAGAGAAATAGACAATACAAAAGTGTTCACACTGAGCACAGTTGATGATTTTCCTCTGGCCTGTTTGGCTGAACCTGAAGCAGATTTGTGCTGCTACCGGGAACGCTTAACACTGGGAGCAACCCAGCAACAGCCATTTCTCTCTCACTCTCTCTCCCTCTGTCTGTTTGTCCCTCTCTCCCAGCGGCTGACAGAAAACCACAGGAAGCCGCTGTCAGCTGCCTCTGGAGCAGAGTGAGCGATGCAGGAAGTGACCATCAATCCCTCCTCATTTCCTCCACTCTGGTCCCTGGCTGCTGGTTTTGGACGGAGCTCTCCCCAAGCTGCACACCATCAATATGCTCTAATGATAGGAATTAGCAATGAACCACTGGATGCTGACATTAGGCAGATCAACAAGATGGTTGTTCCTCTATTTAATGGTACATGGCAAGCTGCTAGGGCATAGGAGCTGCACCCAGCACAGATTAGGAACAGATTGAATTAGCTGTGGCTGGACAAGTATGAGAGAAGCCTTTAGTGGTTTGTATGGTACGAAGAGTACATGTGGTAAGGCTTAGAGGATTGAGGAAACGGAACAGAGTTTACAGTGGGTTGAAAAGCCCCAAGTGGTCTGCAAAGCACATTTTTCCATGATCACCTCTTTGTCCTGCCTGTAACAAAGGCAGGAAACATCAGAAGATGTCTGGTATTTTACAACTGCAGAGAGTAGCCTCCATCCAAACCCTTTCAAAGCACACCCACAGCAGATTTACATGTTAGGAAGTGAGCTGTAGAACAAAAAATCCATAGTGTCTAGCCAGGATTTCTTCATCTGATGGGGCTTGGTATCAAATGGTTCAGGTGTAAATACAATTGGCAATTGTGGCATGAGAGATATAAACTTTTTTTTTTTTTTAATTCTTATTATCATTACTTTTCTTTGTCCACTTAACAAAGCAACACAAAATGATCATACACAGTGTGTGTATGAGGTTTAATGTCCTAACGTAAGCTGCTATAAAAGAACTTTGCCAAATACACACACAAAAAAATAATAGTATAAAATTGGCAAGTTTATGACTTAAACTTGCACTAACAGATCTTTTGGCCACTTGGAGAGAGTGGAAATAAACTGGCATATCATCACCTTTTAGATTCATAACACTAACTTTTAAGTTACTATTACTTGTTAGCTTACAATTGCTTATTAACACATCACGCAACAGATCCAGGGCAACATTGGCATTCATTTGGAGTTGTGCTTCTGTCCATCTGGCAAACAAAACGGCAGCATTCACTTTCCTTTTAGCTCCTTTTGTTGCTTTGGTGCTGGACAGGGACATGACTGGAAACAATGCTAATGAGAGTGTTGAGAGGAACCAAAACAGTAAAGTTGTGGGTCATAAAACCCAAATAATGAGCTGAAAGACGTTAAAGTGCTCCACAAAGCTGGGGAGAACTAAGAATTATCTGAGTTAGTCACTCTGAGTGACCCCTTTCACATTACAATAGTAACTTCATCCTCAAAAAAAAAAATGATTATAGCAGCTTTAAATGAGAAAATACCCACTCAACAGTTTTTATATTTGATGCTATGGACACATTTTGGTACTCAAAAGCTATTGAGGTTTGATTCCCAGCCCAAGTGTCCGCACTGTTGTAGATAAAGTAACAAAAGCCAGGGAGACATAATGAAAATGAGAGATTAACCTTTTTGTTTGGAAAGGATAAATGAGTTAATGCTGTTTAGCCTATTTAGCTTAAGTCCACGGTCAATACTGAGAAGTGCTCTCTGGTTAAAGAGACATTTCTGCTTCTGGTGATCATGTCAGCTATCTGTCATTCAGTAGCGTTGACCCCATGCTGACCTGTAGCTGCAGAGGATGTTGTAGCCTGAGGCAAAAGACAACCACTGTGAACAAATTCTCTGGTATTTTTTTTTTATTTAGTTTGCTGGGGAATTTCGGTGGGAGGGAAAGGCAGATGCCCTCCAGGCAGGCAGCAGGACAGCCTCAATGTGACAGGAGGAAAACTTATGTGAATTAGTGAGAACTGGCCAGTTTTCGACCTTGAAGAGTTATACCTTGTGATGTATATTACATTTTTTGCTCATCTTTTTCTTTGAAAGACTTTTTGTTTTGTTTTTGTGCTCCGCTCCATCCAAATAGCCCAGATGTTGACCCTCAACGAGTGGCTTTAGCAGCTGGAACTGATTTCTCCAAACCTCAACCTCGTGTTAGCCTCGCTCCCTCCTCCAGTATGTTCTACTGGGAAGTTACTGTCTCGCTGGCACTGAACGACTCTCTCTTCCTCCTGTGATAAATATTGCAGGCTTTTGCCAGTCAAGGCCAGACATTGTCAGGATATTGCTGGGCTTTTAGCACCAGAAGGACTTCCGCTTCCCAGCTCTTTGAACCAGGCGGTGCAGGAGACAAGAGACAAGAGTGTAATTGCCAGGGTGGAATGTACCACACGCCAATTAATGGCAGCCTCCTTTGAAAAAGGAGTATTGTAGGGGTGGGGATGACTTTCGGCTGCCATTGTTGTATCCTGATTGAGGCCTCTTTGAGAGAGGGAGGCAGAGCTTGTTGAAACATCTTACAGCTGAGGCTCCACATCATCCCGAGAACACCAAGAGCTCTGGGCGCTGGGAGAGGCGTACACACGATAGATGATACTCTTAAAAGATATTTTGCTGGCACATCATTTCCGCTTTCTTCATTTTGACTTTCATTATTAAAAATGGACAAGATATCATTATCTTCAGATGCTTCACTTCAGATCTTTTGACAGAGTGTGTGGTTTAAGAGGCAGTATTCTTTGAACCTTCTTTGTCAGTGTCTACCCTCTGCACAGCTGTTACATCACACGCAGCTTGTTGGGTTGAGTTTACATCTCAGACCTTCAAAGGTGATGCAGCTCAATTTCCTGGTATAGAGAAAGCCTGTCAGTTCTCAGTGTTGCAAGAGCCTCATGAAAGCCTCATGGCCCACATCAAACAGTTAGATGGCCACAGAGAACATCTAGATTGCTTGATAGATTCGCTGGTTGCAGAATGAATGGACAGATTGCATTGTTTCCCATAATCACACCTAAACACAAAAAAACCCAAACAGCATGAGAACATACGGCGCAAATAAGATTTATTTTCTTTGATATCTAAGAGGTGATTCATGTGTAAGTCTTTCTCCGCTGTGCGCGGCTCTGTTGAGCTTTATGTAATTCACACTGGCTTTGATAATTCAATGAAATACATCACACGTATCTCAAAGAGAGAAACCTGTCTGTCATCTGCTGTTAAGCCCACCTTCTGTCAGTCAGCGGGTTATCAACAGCACTGAATATATATTTATATATATATAAAAAAAAAACTAATTTCACCACAAGGGAAACAGCATCACTTTCCATTGTAGCAGGAATCCTTTCAGCTTGAAACCAAACATTCCTGTTGATGAATGTGGCTGCTGAGAGCATGGAGCTTTTATAAAGGAAAAAAAAAAAAGCCCATGAGGATCAAGCTCTCCGTGCTTTTCAGTGTGTGGGAAGAGAGGAAGCGGAATGTATGAACCCCACAACTACCTTTAGCCTACCACGGCCTTTCATTACCCAGCCTGCTGAAGAAAAGGGGAATTGAAAGGTCTGTTCAGGAAACTCAGCCGACAGACGGCAGACTACATGTCAAGTGAGCCGCAGCTGTTTTGTAGGGCAGTTGATCTGTTCTTCACGGCTTCATGAATCGCTCTGCCTTCCAGCCATGATTTCAGAGCGGAGTTGTATTTACAATTGAATGGTAATTTTAAAAAAAGAAACTGTTAAAAGATTAGAGCATATTGCTCCGAGTTACACTAATCCGGTTTATAATGTTCCTCTCCATCACAGTCTTTGAACAGCTTATTGTAAAGTCAGCATGGGCCTAAAGGAGAATAAGAAAGCCACCAGTAGTAAGTCATTCAGTTTTGATATGATATCTTACAGTAACAGTAAACTGTGAAATACACTTGTTCTTGCAGAGACTTGGATGAGTAGATCGATACCACTCTCATATCTGTCCATGCAAAGGGAAGCTGGAGCCAGGAGACGGTTATTGTAGCTTAGCATCAGTACTGGAAACAGTAGTGAACAGTTAGCTTGTATGAAAATAGCTAAGCTGGCTCCAGCTACATATTTAACCCGCAGATATGAAAGTAGTGTCAGTGTTCTCATCTAAGGAGCAGCAAGAAAGCAAATAGGCGCATTTCCCGAAAAGGCCAACTATTCTGTGTATAAGTCTGTGTTTGGAGAGGTCACTGCTTTAGCATTGATTTAAAGTATAGATGTCTGTTCTGCTGGGTGAGTCAATCTGTGATCATTTCATGTGTGATTTTCATTCGCACAAGATCAGTTTTCTATCAATTTTATATGAACCACTATTCACAGAGAGGTCAAAACAAGCTGTAGTTGCCCTGTGTGATGAAAATCAGCAGTGTGAAATTGTTAAAGTGCTGTTATGGGAGAGGCAGAGCAGAAGCAGGAGCAGCAGCAGTCTGGCCGTGGAGAGGTGCAGTGACAGGGCTGACAGTGATCTAGCGAAGTTTTGATTCTCTGGCGTGCTCCTGCTCACGCTGCCGAGCTCAGGCAGGCACGGAGAACCGGAGACACCAGGCCGCTGAGACGAGGGCATGTTCAGCAGACGCGCTACAGCAAATCTTCAAAGGAAGGATTTGTGTGAAGACATCCTCTACATACTTAGGATGCAAGGCGATTTGTTTGACTCTTACCTCACAGTGAGAGTGCCACGTAGATCCTCGGTGTGACACCAACAACACTTCAGCTTCTCTTAGCTTTATCAGTGGAGCTAGCTCTTCCTTCTTAGAAATGAACATTGGTTTGGAAAAGGACATGAATATAGAAAATGCAACATTTTAATGGATTTTTATCACTTTTATTGTAATTATTTTGCAAGTTGGCTTTGGGCTACACAGGGAATGTTGTATTTTAGCCTTTATTTGTTTACATTTGAGCAAAATAGCACCATGAAAAGTCATACTGGTTAGCTGTTAGCTGTTCAGTTTGCACAGTTACCATAGATGCACAGACAACTATCACTGGATTTATATACGTTTATTTGTGATGGACATTTAAATTCTGACAGAAAGAAATGAGGGTGATTTTTAAAGCTCATTGCCTCATTCAGGTGCTGAGGGTTAACCCAGTTCCTAATAGCATATCTAAAGCCATGTGGACTAGATACGTATCAAAGCTATTTGAGAGGTGCCACTATACCATTTACTTAAATTGTCATCATAATTACTGAATGGCAGTTTCCATATAGAAACAGGAAAAGCAGCAATTAATCACATTATGCTACAGTCTGTTTTTTTGCCAAGACTGGGAGCTGTTATGCCAGCTGTGTGCTGGCAGCACTGTAATTAAATTATATTAGAGCCAAAATGTGTGCTTTTTAAGTTGTGTCAAATAAAGCATCTCAATGGTCTCATGTGATCTGAACAATGTCGACGCGACGCTGATTAGAGCACACTCAGAAAGAGAACTGTGTGCTTTGTTGATTCCTTTTGTTGTCATTAAAAGCTGCGTTATTGCCTTGCTGCAGGAAGATTTTCATTTCTCATCTTCTTTTATGGACTAAAATGCCTGTGGCCTATTTTCAGCTAATGTACTCTTGGGTACTGGAGGCCTATTGTGTTTCCTGTAGACAATCTTTTTAGTTACACAGCCTTTTGCTCCGATTATAGTGCTTCCACTCTGTCTGTATGATCTGCTGTCATGGCAAACCACTCTGCTTGATATCAACACAAAGAGAAGACCCACAATGCACCTCAACCTGAAAGGAGAAAACTCTTAAGGCTTGTTTGGTGTGCCAAGCTTTTCACACCCCACCAACGTCTGAACCCATCAGTTAACATATTGGCTCCACTTCCCCTATTATGTGCCTGATGTAAACTGCCAGCCGTGTGCTGTTAGCTGTTGAAACATGTAAGAGGCAGGCTGATGGAGGAGATGAGCATCCTAAACAGACTGCATTATTAGGTACACAGCTGGAAGCTTGCAAGCCTCTCATTTGTAGTGCCGCGATGGGAGCATAAACAACGGTGTAATCTCCCCAACTTCAATGATGTAATCAGCGGTAAAAACTGATGATAGTCTGTTCTGAATGAGCCGGCCGTGGTGCTGATGCAATGCGGCTTGTCTGGATGATAGCACTGCTGTTGTTAAGCTCACTTTCGGTGTTCGGCATTGTGTGTTTTCTCTGCTGTCACCGCGAAGGGAAAATATGCTCATGTCTTACAACCGTGCAGAGACGCTTAGGCTCAAATAAGTGGTTACTTGTATAGTGATTGTATAGGTTTTGTGTTAAGGTGAAGGTTATTGATCTCCACTTGGAAATGAGATAATGAGTTCAGTGGTACGTTCAATTTGTGCAGCCATTGTGTTCTATGTTGTTGATCATGGGCTACTGTTAATCCTTGCAGTAGGTCTATATTCAAATGTGCCTGCACAATTACTGAAGAGTCATCTTACTGTACCCAGTGTTACAGCATGCAGTATATCCTCTAAGCCCTGATCCTTCGCTGTCAGCACGTTGTTTGGAGAAGCTTACTTTGGCTGCATGTCAGTATTTAGACTACCTGAGATTGGCTGTTTAGGAGCCCGCTGAGCTGTGCGGACAAACAGCCGAGTCTCCGATTAATAAGGGGTAAACGGCAGTCTGCAGGCCTATTACTGAGCTCATTAACCTGCCAGCTGCCCCTGAGCACTAACACACACACACACACACACACACACACACACACACACACACACACACACACACACACACACACACACACACAGATACACACTGTGCAACAACAAACTCTAGTTATTGTAACTTATCAAACACTGATAATGCCGTAAAAACATGATGGATGATCCAGCATTCATGCCGCTCAGTGCCTATGAAATATTTATATATGTGGCATATGTTGCCAACAATTTCTCATAGTATAGACGTCGAAGTAAAAGGATTGTGATTTTCTACTGGCTCATCGGAGCAAAGGCATTTTTGTCATGTAAAACATGAGACATTTTCTATGTCTGTCTCTAACACAGCTTGACTGAGATCCCTTTTACTGCATCCTTCTTATTGAATATGCCTATTCAGGGTGGGCTTGCAGCTGTCTGTAAAAAGAATCTCATTTCCTATTTTCAGGTCATGTTTTTTTCATAATACTCTTGAACATGAATTAAAGGTGTCTGCACCGTTTTCATATGAAGAAACGTCTGTTTTTCCTTCTCTGTGAGAATAAGGAAGTTCAGGAAAGCGGCTGCATTAAGTGCACTAAACAGCAGGCTTTTGTTTGGTCTTTCCACGGAAAAATCTTGTGCAACACAGGAAGTGATTTACTTGTATTGCTTGTTTTCTTGAGAGCTTGGTTGGCAGGAGCAGTCGTGACCACCACAAGAAAAGGAACGCACCTAAACTGAAACTTTGTGAGGGGATAAGGACAGACATGTCAGAGTAAGCTGTGTTACACTGACAGCTGGTCTCAGAGAGCACCCTTGGTTTCAGGGGTTTATGGGTCATTCACCTGTGTGGGGCATGTTCATTAAAAGTTAATGAAGCTTCTATGTCTGTGTAACTTACTTTCTGTTTCCCAGTTGTCAGGTCTTGGCTGTTCATAGTTTGCACCAGGATGAAAAAATAGTACGCTCGAGCAGCGTGCATTTTCTAAACCCAAATGACAGAACTGAGGATTCACAAGATTTAACATTCACTTCATCATGTTCTGCAGTGTCTCTACACTGTACTGAAGCACTTTGCTCTAACAAGCATGCGCTTCTTTTAGATGGGTAGAGTACATTTGTGACACTCGGGCTGTCAAGATTCCAAGTTTGAAAGTCATGAATGTAAACATAAGATTAGCGATCAGAGTTTTTGTTTGCACTTAACCCGAGGGATTTTCACAAATCCTACACACTGCTCATAGCGTATCACTGGTTAAATCTGCAGACGTTATATTGCTGCTGATTGGTTGTGGAAATCCCATCATTACATGGTATACATAGCCTTTTAAGTGTTTGTATCGCTGTTATTTTTATGGCTGCATGCTACTGTATAGATGGCCAAATATGTGAGTGCCTTGACTTACATTGAGGCTGTTTGTAGCAGAGATGACACATCATTTCAGTTTGACATGATTTGGTGCCACAGCAATGTTTGACTCTCATTCAGAAGTGCAGAGGAAGTTTTGTGTTTATTATATTCTGTGATACAAACTGAGGTTTTGGTGTCAAGACAGCACTCTGTATGGTAACAGCTGACTCAACGGCAGTGTCAGGGCTGAGATGCTGTAGAGAGCTAAATACTTCCTCTCATCTAAGGTGCTTTGATGAATGCTGACACTTATGTCACCCGCTGTGTTAAAGTCACACAAATACACACTTCTCTGTTTTCACTGTTGTGAGGATGAGTAGATAATATGGCAATTTTCATTTTCAGCTCCAACTGTTTATTTACTTTTCACTGCCAGAAATGTGTTTGTGCTCTGCTCTGTCAGCTAATGGACATTTGAACCAGCGGTGAACCAAACCTCGCTTTTGATGAAACTCACTCAGCTGCCAGGCAGCAGCACATTTCTTTTCTTTCTTTTTTTTGACTTCTCACACTCCCTGTTGCATTTGTTTGCTCCTGACGTGACATGCTATTGTTTAAGCGGCATTGAGTTGACATTATTATACCACTGTTTTGACTGTGTCTGGACTGCGCTTCGCCGAGCTCCTACTGTACATTACAGATGAAGTACACTGCCACATAGAACAGCATGATTACACAGCTTTCTCTCTATTAAGTTTCCATGACAGTGGAATGCGCAGGCAGGGAAGGTCGCAGAGATAAGTACTACTTACCATATTCAGCGTCGTTTGAACTAGGTAATTATATTCAGCCGGAGACATTTCTCCTCCCGCTCCCCCATAATTCCTCTCTCTCTGTTTCTTCACGGCTAGTTTAAGAACTGGTGTTGAGCTTTAACAAGGCCGCTTTTGTCCTAGATAAAGCTTCTAGACAGCGCTCATCAGTGCAGTGTAAGATCCCTGCCTGCCGGAGCACAGAGCACTGCCCCGGGGGCATCTTATCACTCCACTGGCAATCACAAATACCCACAGAGATAGCTGGGCTTCTCAGTTGTCTCTGTGGGGAGCCCTTGAGCTGAGAAAGATGGCTTCTCTCTTTCTGCAAACACGTCCGACTGGCAGCTTGGCAGACAGACAAACATAAAAATACAGAGAGAAAGCAAGCGCTATTGACAGACAGAGGCCTGCAACCCACACAGACAAGTGTTGGGCTCTTTCTACACATGCACTGATGGACAGATTGGCAGGCAAGATGGAAATGAAGGCAGACAGAAAGCTGACATATGCATATAACACATATGAAGCTCCGTTTATGCAATTGTGAATGTACACACGCACACATGCATTCCACACTTCCACACAGCAGCCCTGTGCGCCTGCATTCCTGCCATATTTTCCTTGGAGCCCAGGAATGGCAAGCTCCACATGTGGATTTTTATTCATCATGTTATTGAATTCAGCACCAATTTCAAATGGCAGCCTCACTGCTACAGGCTGCCAGTCATTTTCATTCACCCATAGTGCTACACTGGCAAAATAATCATGGTGTTTCAGACAAGCAGCACATTCATGTGGAGCGATGGCAGGTCCATAAGAATGGAGTCAAATACGGATCTCAAATACAGTAGAGGCTATGGCTGCAGCTAGAAAGCACTGATAATTTAATGGTGTCTTACATAGTTCCGTATCTGTTGATTATATATGTTGATTATTATCATGCTTATGAACATTGTTTGTATCTGACATATTTCCCCATCCATAATGTTAGACCACCCTGACGTGGTGAGGCCCAGTTCAGTACTGTTTGGCTTCCTGTCACTGTGTCTCAAAAGGTCATCATAGTCTCCCATTAGGGTTACTTTCACTAACAGGGACATCACCATCTATTTCATTTGTTAGTAAAATAACACAGAGCTGGTGTCATGTAATTACATAGACTCACTCTGTACTGTATGATGAATGTATACCACTTAGTGCTTCCGGGGGGCAGATGGTCTGTTATTATGCTGTCAATGATTCAGGCAGAACAGACAAGCCATTTGTCTCCATATTGTAATGAGTCAATGTTTCGAAACAGTAATTACCTTTTCAACCGGTTGACAAATGACAAGAATAGCACAGCATAGCGGCAGACGCACATGCTCGCACACCGGCATATGCTCAAACACAAACATGCTCGCATTCACACACAGCTCGTGACACAGGTCGTGTTGACCTTTAACCCCTGTTGTCACATCGCCGTTGATTGTCTTCCTGGATCATACCTCATTATGTGTGGAGCAGTCATCCAGAGCCTGCGCCTGCTCCCGCTTCCCCCACCCACTGAAATGAACATGCATGTCTGCTGCTTTCACTGAAATCAGATTTCACTCTTTAAAGCTCACAATCCACCTCTTGTGGTAACATTTGCTTTCACTCTTATTGACATTATGAAAGCCGTTCAGAGTTCCCTGATTTTGGTGAATTCAGGACACTTTTGTCCTTTTCCTTTAATAGCTGAGACTTCTTTTTATTAATGAGGTGCCAATTGAGCAGGAACAGTTCAACCAGTTTTCAGTAAAAATAAATAATAAAGTGTCTCCATCTAAAACACAATTAGGCTGCACTGACAAATGTTTTCACTTACTAAAACAAAATACTCGAATAAAGTAGTTGCCGACAGAATTGTTTAAGAAATTTTTGCAATGCATTTTGGTATTTAGGTGGCCATTTTGTTTAGGCGATTTCGCTCTCACAGCACCAGTTAATCGAATTTTTACTCAGTCCAAATGCTCAGTCCCTTCATGCAGGATGCCTATTAAAGTCGGGTTTAACAGGGCTCACAGAGACTCCTGGCTCGAAGTGATGCAGTTTCTCCACACACATCAACACTCAGAGGAAATGATAAAAAAGCTACTTTGTGTATAACCTCCACAAAACAAAGGTAACATTTAAAGGAACTGAGTCTGGAGGACAGAGGAGAGTTGGCTTAAAGGACGGTCAGAAGGCTGCAGTGTTTTGACTTGAGGTAAATGTCACAGTAATGTCAACTGCTTCCAATCCATAAAAAGAGGAGAGGAAGGTTAAGTTGTTTTTGTGTGGGGACTTAGTGAGTGGGAATATAATATTGGGGTGAATGTGATTGTTACCGTCACCATTCTTTGTCAACAGAGAAAAAGAACTCGTTGAGATGGTGATTTGTGTGAGCAGGGAATTATCAGCAGGATATAGTTGTGGTGAAGAGAGAGTTAGTGCTTTTGCTATCAACTTTTAGGAAGGTCAGCCATTCACACAGCGTGCAATCAATATTACATGTCTGCTCTTTTCACTGTACAGATCCTGCCTTTCTTCCAAGGGCAGTCGTGGATGTTGACATCAGCAGCAGCGGATCAGTCTTTGTTTACTGTATATATTTAGTCTAAAGTCTCTGCAACACATGTTTCAGTACAGAGCGATACACCCACTGCTCATAAGAACAGTGCTGGCTCAGACCGCACCTTAATATAGTCAGTGTTTGCTTTCAGCTGCTTACGGTACAAGGCCGCTGTTTAAACCAAATAAATCATAACATTTTTAGCTGCACAAAGATATTGACATTTAAATTCTCTTTGAGGAAGAATGGATGGACTTAAATATCAAGCTAATGAATGTCAGGCATAAATTGCAGAGTATAAGACCGTATTTTTTTCTGTGTATTCCATTTGAAAAAGTGGCAGTCATATAGACATTTACGTATTCTCAGCACTTGATGATCTCTTTGAAAAGAGTGATTGTGTTACATTCCATTAAGAGTGTGTTTCTAGGCAAGTGACATTACAGTGAGACTTTCATAGTTAGTGTTCTAAAAGCTTGTGTAATGTATTTTGTTGCCACTGAAGATTCCTGGCATCTTTACTGCAGAGATGAATCAGGGAGGAAATCACGTGTTCAACAGCCAACAAACTTGCTACTAATCAATAGTTTGACAACAAAAATGCATCTGTACGAGCCACACACTTGGGATTAGTAATGTATTTGGCCTGATAAAGTGTTTCTCATCTTCAAAAAGTATTTTTCAGACACAGTATTTGGAAATCAGTCTTGACAACCTGTAAACTTAACAGGCCAGTTGTTTTCACCACATCAGGCCAGTTTAGATAATAACTGGCAGATGATCACATTTAATACACTGTTACAGTTCCTCCTCTGTAGCTGGCAAACCCACCCATCTTATTCTCCAGCCAGTCTAAAACTAACACTCCAGTGACTTGACCCAGGTCTTTGAAGAGGGCCGCTACATATGGAAAAATGGCTTTTCTGGCTTGACTAATGGTGCATGGGAGCTTTGGTCTAATCTAGATCCAACTGTGCAGCATTGATTTGTGGGCTGAAACTCCAGCAATAGGTCTGGCAGGGGTCAACTATACAGGTATTTATGATAAGAGCAGCAGATTGCTATGAATGGATGACTTCCTTGGCTGTGAGAGGGGCTCCGGGGGATGGGAGGCGGGGTTACATCACTCCAGCGGAATGTAATAGGGATAAAATGAGGTGCTAGTCGGCAGAAAAATGGGGCCGGGATTGGCAGCACCGGTTTTATAAGGCAGTTTGAATATTAAGTTGCTGGACATAAAGGGAATAGACCTCTTAAAAGTCCGTGCCCTGGTGTCATTAACTAGGGCAAGGGAGGCTGGGAGAGAGTGAATGGATGAGAGTAAGAGCGGTTCCCCAGAGAGTCAGTGAAGATATATGTTTCACTTCATTTGATGGTCTTTGAACTTAAGTATGTGTGTGTGTGATATTACTTTTTATAGAGGCTGTAAAAAGTTTTGTTGTGTAAAGAGACACAAATCCGGGTCAGCTGAGGCCTGGGCTTGTACTGGCAGGCCCAGACACACTGCGGCTGCCAGCTTTCCCTGTGAAAACGTAAACAGACAGTCACAACTAGCACACAGCTTGCTGATCCACTGCTCTGTGCATAATGCCCCGTGGAAAGACTGAAGCAAAACCTGGCAGCGGGAGCGATTTGAAGGCTAAGGACGCATTTTCCTCCATATAAAGTGACTACGCGGGCAGCGTTTTCATGCAAAGTGTCAAACTCCTGGCAGCCAGTGTTGATGGAGGGAATGTGTCACTGGACGGGTGTCACACCCCGGTGGTGAAGGAGTTTTTGGGTGGAGGCCATCTCATGCAGAACCTGCCGAGTCTGACAGCAGAGCCGGATCAGAGAATACATGTGGAGACAAATACATGAGCTGCAGATGAGTTTGGGGATTTGATCTTTGTATTTTGGGATTTTGGGAATACCCACATTCTTGCACTTGGTCCCAGTCAGCTTTGCATATCAAGCATTTAGGACTGAAGTCTGCCTTTGTAACACAGTACTGTAAAAGTTGCAGTTATTTTCACTTCTTCCCAATTTAGATTTTTTTTTTTTTTTTACCCTGTACCTGAGCTAAGGTTCCTGTGGCTGTGCACACTCTGTTCTCTCTCTTCTCTACTTATCCCACATTCAGAGCTATCCAAATGAAAATTCATTTCTCTCAGTTAATTGACTCACAGCGTCTTTCCCTCAGCTCCCTCAGAGTTGTGAGGCAGAGTCAGCTGTCAATTCCAGATTACAGTGTGTCGTTGTTGGAGAGAGGAGCCCATTGTGTTTATCTGCAGTGACAGCTGGCTGGAGGCAGCAGAGGGAATAGATCTGTCACTATGCCTAGTTTGTCTGTGATCTGGCATCTGCCCAGACACTCCACCTTTGGCTGGGCTGACTCAAGAACACCTCTGCTTTGTCTTCACGTGCTCCTCCTTCCTTTCCTTGCCTCTCGCCCATCTCTCCGCTCTCCCCTCTTGGTGCTCTGCAGGAGGAACTTTCTTTCGCAGCGGTAGACGTGCAGCCTTACGACCTGCCTTGACTGAGGGCAACTGGCCTTAGTGGATATTCAATGGCTTTGCAGTCACACTGTTAATTTTACAGGTACTTATTGATGTCCAGGCACAGTGGTTCACTGTGACCCGAGTGAAACAGCAGGTGGGCCAAATCGCGCTTCCTGTTCGCGTTTGCCAATTACTGCTCCTTGCCTCCAGCATACAGATTCCCCAATGTCCCGCTGTTCAGGAGTGCCTATTCACTGCGATTATTTCATCATGCTAGCAGTTGAGCTGCAATAGAAAAAAGGCAGCAAGATGAATCACTGTTAGTCCTCTGCTCTGATTCCACTCTTAATTTTCACAGAGGGGTGCTCCTGTAATGAATCGTTGCCCCTGCAACAAACCTGCTCCTCTGTCACACAGGGCTTCATGGGGGCGGCCTGATGAGTTGGCAGCAGTTTCATTTCTGCCGTTTTGTGGGGCAGTTTTTAGTGAAAGGTGCTGCACGGATCTGTAATGCGTGTCAAAGCTGATGCTAGAGCACCGGCTTGTCTGAACTCCCCATTTTAAAGTGCCACAGGGCAGGAAAACTAGATCCTCTACCAGAACTGAGCAAGGGTCAGCACAGAGGAAATTCCTCTGTTTGTAAACTCAAAGGTTTGTTTGTTTTTAGCCGATTCGGTAAGTGCAAGCCGTCTGTTCACACTTCGCTGCAGCATTTGATGTGTGTCTCTTTGCTGCTCGTGCAGTGTTGTGTTGACATTTGACCAGAGTGCTCTTGTAATCTGTTTTTCTCTTCTCGCTGCCTGTGAGCAGGAGCTGTATAAACATGTCCTTCCTCTACGGGAGGCAAATGGATCACTCCTCATTACAAGCAAGGCAGGGAGACGAGAGGCTGCTGCTGTTTGATCCAATTGAGCAGAAGCAGGCCTGTACCGTGTATACGTGCATTTGCACGTATGCACAGAGACACGCATGCAGCAGCATACCGGTCAGGTGGTCTAAATCATCTAAAGCGAGGTGGATAACAACGAAATCCTGAAGTGAGAAAACCCAGCAGTCAGGTTTCATTTCTTCAGCCATGTGCCGTCAGCCAAAGAGCTCACACACCTCACCTGTACGTCCAGATTCTACTCATCGATTCATTCTCTTCTGTTTTTTTACCTCAGATAAATTAAGTTCACAGGCCTATCTTCCAATGCAGCCTTTCCTCTACAGTCTTAGCTTGGAGACATGTTACCTTTCTCAGTCCCGTCTCACCACACCTGAGAGCACAGAGACTGTAGCGCCTGAGTGGGCGCCATAGTAACCCATCCAACACCTCGGCCTCGCGCCGCTGCTCTGACACTACAGCAGCTGATGAGACATCATTCAGACCCACCGGACTCCTCAAACTGGGCCACCGGTGCTGTACTTTTACATGCCCCACTGGATGACTGACAGGCTAGTTCCTACAGGGAGGCAGTTTGTAGAGGAGCAGGGTTCAGACTCAAGTATTGGGTTTCTCCCAGTAGCAGAGGGTTAAGGCCGGGTGCCACTTCAGCTGGTCATTAGCTGATTCAGACAGACTGACGTTAGTTTGTTCTTCAGTTCCTCCCTGTGCTTCTTGCCTGCTTCTTGCTGCTGATTACTTCCTCCGCCATGCAGCCTCCTCCCATCTGGTTTCTCATTAATCAGTCTGCTTACAATGTTATCTCTCTGTAGCGTTGCTCATATCTCAGTGGCGTGCTTGCTGAGCTCTGGCTTTAGGTTTTGCATTTGGATCAAGCTTCCTCTTGGAACTGTTTGGGTTCATACAAGGAGCACCCTGTAGAGCATAATATACTGTTTAATACACACGTTTTTTTCTACATAAAAGTTTCAGCTTTAAGACACAAATATTTCTGTCTGAAATGCCACCCCTTAATAACAGAAGCACCCAGTCTGTGTTCACTGCTGTTGAAATCAAGAGAAAAACCCTACAGCCTGAAATCACATTAAAAGCTATTCGTTCATCTTCTATACCTCTTGATCCGTCAGGGTCGCGGGGGAGCTGGAGCCTATCCCAGCTGACTATGGGCGAGAGGCAGGGTACACCCTGGACTGGTTGCCAGTCAATCGCAGGGCTGACACACAAAGACAGACAACCACTAACGCACACACGCACACCTAGGGGCAATTTAGAGTAGTCCACAAAAGCACAAGTGACTTTTTCTTATTTGTAACTGCTAGATTTCTCTGTAATTGGGACTTTTAAGGAAATTCTCTTCATTTTCTACTCCACAGAGAAGGGAGAGTCTTTCACATAGATTAAGATAAAACTTTAATGATCCCTGTTGGGGAATTGGGTCATTGGAGCAGCAAAATCATTTAAATAACTTGAATTGAGGAAGAAAGAAAGAATATAAATGGAAGTTAAGCAAATGAGGGGGATTAAACATAACAGAACTGTGATTTACCACACAAGGATATATTATAAGAAAAAGAATGAGAATTAAATATATGAATAACAACGTTTCTGCTCTGCTCCGTGAAATATATATACAGGATCTCTGGTCCGCAGATGGGAAGGAGCTCTACTCACAGACCTGAGGGCGGATGTAGAGATAAACTGTGTAAGGATTCATACTTACTTATGAGCTGTTAAAGCTCTTCAGTTTATCAGTTTATTTACAAGAACTATGTAGATCTAAATGCAGAGGATCTGCAGATGTAAATCACAAGCTGTGAAAGTAAAAAAAAAAAGATGACAGTGTTCAACATGAGACACTGTCTGTTTGATGTGAATTGTCCCTTTATTTGTCAAGGGAATTTTAACTCAACACACTAATTCTTTTAGTGCAGTGCTTGGCTTTCACTTTCACAGCATTTGTTTGGAGTGCCACAGGTGAAAATGAGGTGAAAACCAAATGGAAAAAAAAGTCAATAGTGCAACAACCTTGTTGAAAATCATATTGTAATAATCTCATCTGTACTGCAGACATTCTGTGATATTACTGTTTGTTATTTTGATGACTTTAATGACCAGTTGTGGATCTGCTGCAGAATCAGCACCACCTTTGCGTCTGCTGCCTGTTTTTCTTTTGACCCCCTATCAATAAAACCATACTCAAAGCTTTCCTCACCGTAAGATGGCCCTGTTTGCTGTTACCGTGCTTCTTAAAGCAGGAAAGACAAAGGCTGATTTTATGTGAACATGAAACAAGATGAATATCAGCAAAGTTAAACCTTTCTTATGCCTGCATTCCTTTTAAAAAGCTCCTTAGATTATAAAAGTTGCAGCAGTTGTCTTTCTGACTGCATAGAAAAATAAAGGGGTATGAATAATAAATAATGAATATTTCAAGTTCAGCATACAGTAAATGGTGTAAGGATGCATGAGACATGCTCGTAGTTGTAACTGTAGTGACCCTTCCTCACTCTCTCTTTCTCCCATCTTCAGTAATTATTTACATCCCTCAGGTGTGAGTTGTCAGGCAGCTCTATTGCCAACCTTGACTGCAGGGAGATCGCTCTATGTTCTCTTTTCTCCTGACACCATTTCCATATCTCTCTCCATTTTCCTCCCTGTGAAGTGGCTTGATTCCAAGGCCGTGGGCAACACCTAATAGACCCCTCTCTCTCGCTGTGTCTCTCTCTTTCTCTTCTCCTCAGCACTGCTCTGTACCTGTTAAACACAGAATTAAAGCACACTCGGCAGGGTGCAATTATACAGCAAGCACTGTTACATCCAGAGTTAAACACAGGCCTCCCTCTCTCTATGCTCACTTGTCTACTGCAGGCTGCTGCAGCCTGGAGGTAATTGTATTGCTGTCAGCCCTTGGTTGATGAGTTGCCAGTGTAATTGCTTTACGGTTTGACCTCTGG
Source organism: Toxotes jaculatrix (assembly GCF_017976425.1). Taxonomy (NCBI): domain Eukaryota; kingdom Metazoa; phylum Chordata; class Actinopteri; family Toxotidae; genus Toxotes; species Toxotes jaculatrix. Next base: position 22,536,333 of record NC_054400.1, read on the forward strand.
TTTTTCAAACAAGTGCCCTGGTCAAGGATCTGCACTGGGCAGCTGAGGGATGAGAGGGCGGCTGGTGTATGCATGTGTCTCTGGTTGTGTGTGTGTGTGTGTGTGTGTGTGTGGTTAGTGGAGACAGGATAAATATGTTACTCCTCTAATAGTCCATGTTGCCCTTGTGTCCTCTGTTATTCTTTACCGTGTCTTAAAGTGCAGTTCTGTGCCTCATTTTAAAATCAGCATCAGAGTGAATTGAATAGCACGGTATATTAAACAAACAGAGATTTGTCTTGCTGACACTGGTGCAGAAGCACAGTGATAGCAGTACATACTGATACACACGGTTCAAGGACAACAGGACATGACATGCAGCGCGGCCACAGTGCCAGACTCCATACACATTACACTATATTTATCTCTTGGCATGTTATTCTTAACTTGCTGATTTCATTTCTCCTGCTGCTCTTCTGCCAAAATAATCAGGATCAGAAATCATTAGCTTGTAATTTGTCAACTGAGAAACTCTGTTGTGCAATTAAACTATAAGTCAAACCATTTCATCACGTTGCATTTCCTTTTACTGAAACAAAACACATTAGCTGTTTTCTCCCTAACATTTTATTTACAGAAATTATTTTAAAACATCCTAACCAGCTGTGGGATGTAGGAATTATTAATCATTGATTTTCCTGGCTGTGTTCAGACAGCTCAACAAAGTGGTGAGTCATGCCATTTTCAGACAGGCAGTTAGCAGCCAGCTTGTTAGAGGTCGTTAGTGATGCTAACACCTGGTGTTCAATGACCAGTGGTCCAAATGTCCCAGCTGTGTTTTTAAGCTCACCATATCATATGTTGTAAGTTTGTGGCAGTAATAGTTGCCTATTAAGACAGAAGATGTGGAGCAACATTAGCCTGACTTTGGAGTCCTGCTTCTGTCCACCTGGTGAATGTAAGTCCAGTATTAACTCTCCTTTTAGCACTGTTTTGGTGTCCTGGCTCTGTAGCTGCTAAATGCTCCATTATGCTAGCTATCTAGTGGCAAGCTTTGTATGTCCACCTTTTGGTGATGGGCAGATATCATACAGTGGGCTTATCTGTCAACAATTATGTATCTGAATCTCATGATTATATAGGAAAACTATCGATTAAGTATCCAGCAATATCTTACTAAATGTGAGCTACATTTTTCTATGGGAAGCTAAGAAATTATTAAAAATATAACAATAAGATAAGATAACAACAACAACAACTGAATAACTTAATGAGATTATTGTAATTTAAAAGCAAGATAATGTTTATGATTATGTAAGGTTATATTGTTTAATACTATGGGAACCAAAAATGCAGGCCTGAGGTTTAGTTTATAGACAATAATCATAATATTTAGTCAGAAAAATCACAAATATCTCTGTTCCTCAAGTCATTTAGTTTACTTGTTTACTTCATGCTTCCATTGATGAAAGAACAGCACCATGGCCTTTGTCTTCAATTACATGACACATGCACCCACACACACACATATGTACTGAGGTGGCAAGGTTGACTTCCTGAAGCAGTGAAGAGGTAGAGATGTGGGAGAAATGTCAGGCTAACAGCTGAATCAGTGAGGGATAGAGGTGTGAGGGACAGTCCAGAGTGTTAAGTTGATGTGTGGACCTGTGTGACTGTGTGTGTGTGTGTGACAGTGAGAGACAATGAGGAAGAGAGAGCGTCACTGTTTGTGCGTGTATGGGTGTCTTTTCGCATTGTGTATTGTGTGAAAAGAATAGTGTGTGTGTGTGTTTGTGTGTGTGTGGATGTGTGTATGGAATGAGACAGAGGTATAGGTGGAAGTGAAACCAGTGCACAGGTTATTTCAAAGAAAAAGAAGACGTTTAATAAAAAAGAGAAAGAGAAAGCAAGAAGGTAAACTGCGGAGATAACAGAGATATACGCATAGTGTGTGTTTGTGTTTGTGTGTGTGTGTGTGTGTGTGTGTGTGTGTGCAGGCAAAACCAGAGTAGGCAGTCGGATGATGTGAAATAACTGCAGAGCATTAGTAAACATGGAGCTGGTTGTGCCTGATCCTGATGGAAGCACACACACAGAAGGCGGTTTCTCTAAATATTACACATTTGTGTATGTGTGTGAGTGCGTATGCAAACAACGTGTCAGGCTCATTCATCTAGCAAACTGTGACGGCATCAGTTCACGGCTGACTCAGTGGTTGGGGAGCGCTCTGGGGTGGCTTTTAGCACCAGCAGGAGCACTTGTTTTTGTTGCCTTCGACACAATGCCTCATTCTCTCTGTGGTAGCTCGTTTTCTTCCCTGTCAAACAAAATCACCGTGATTTTTCATTTGCTAACAGTCTGAATATTCACACGTTTAATGTCCACTCAGACGACAGTTCATATTCCTTTTTTAACAGCGGGCGGCGGTAAATAATGAGTATCCAGGGACACTACAGGGAGTGATAAATCACTCAGCAACATTTTTCATAGCTCAGGGAGCTAAAGGGGCAATAACACAAGTTTTTACTGCCCTGATCATTGAGACTGATCAGATTTATCATCATGTGTAACAGACAAGATACCGTAGTCTTCTTCAAATTACACAGTGAAAGCAGTTTTGTGTGTAAATGCAAACAAATATGTAATTTCTTTTGGAAAAAATTGGTAGATACATCTGGCCCATCAGGGTTTTGTGCTGTTTAGGGGATTTCCAAGAAAGGAGATTTCATGGCTCATATTCAAAAGTATCACTGAAAAGACAAAAGAATCTGAGGTGGTGCTTTTGATGCTTATCAGCCTTGGCTCCCATCTCTCTTGTCATACCTCACTGATGATACCCAGTGAAGCAGAGATAGCTTAACAGCGATCTCTAAAGAGTCTCTAAATCCATCATAGTCGAGATAAACTTTCAAAAGTCAGCTTAATAGAACAGCAGATTCATACAAGTGTAAAGTTCATATATCATCTCTAGTTTGAGCTGTTTCTCCGGTCTTTCATGTTGTTACTGTCACAGTAAAAACAAAGGAACGGACAAACAGACTTTTGTGCAGTATAAGAAGGGATTTGTTTTAAAACAGTCTATTATTTGAGAGGGCAGATCACTTAAGTTTAGACAGAAAGGAACAATGACAAAGTTATCAGACTAAAGCAGTGTAAATAATATATTTTATTATTTTTTTATTCCAGGATTCGGCTGGTATCAGATATCTGACGTTTGTTGTAACTGATCATATATATCAAAGAAACCTGCAGAAAAGAAGATCTTAACTTGAATATAACAAGTCAATATACAAAGAGATAATATACCATTAACCTTAAAATGTGTATAATCAACTGATTTAACACATTTCATGACAGAATAAAGTATTCTGTGGCTACGAAGGAAGCTTTCCAAAGTCTGAGAAAATAACCTGACTGACAGGTTTACCTTGGCTGTCGGCTTACTTAATGGGAAATGTAGGACCCAGTGTTTTTGGAGCTTAAACCATTCAAGGCTTTAATTGTCTGGATATTACAAGAAAACCCCTTCAACACATTCTCACCTACAGAAAAGGCATGACGTTGGGTTTTTGGATGCTGAGAACTCGTGAAACAGATTTTACAGTGACTTAACAGCCCAGTACTTTTCCACAAACATTTAAGAATTTGTGTGATTTTTATACGAACTATACACACAAAGAGTTTCTCAGTGGATTCAAGAGTTGAATTCATCAGTGTCCAGGTCACAATGCTGCCTCTTCAACCTACAACCTTGAACTCTGAAATATTGAAAAGTTTCGTAATGGATTGGTTTAGAAAGTAAAAAGGCTTTGCATGGTGTTCACTGGATTATTTATACCAGTCACACATCTTTTCAGATCTTTGCAATGTTCCTTCAGAGGGGGGACGTAGTTTTCAACAGAGTCAGCAGGGGTTTACTCGAGGGTTAGGATGGAAAAACCTTGTAACTAGAATTTGAGCAATTTTCATGTTTTTACTTTAATCTTCAGGTCTACATAGGTGGGTATGCAGAGGGTTCAGGAGGTTTCATTATCTTCAGCCCTAAAGAAGAATTTAAAGGATGTGCGCAGCTGTTATGTTGAGAAAAGGTATTACTTTTTGGAGATGTTGCTGTGACTGCAGTGATACTTTATGAGGCTGCAGGAAGATCTGAGGTTTCTCCTCCCCTGTCAGTCGGCCCCGGCTGGGATTCCTCTGCTCTGTCAGCCTCCCGCTGGGTGAACAAAGCCGACTTCTCACACCGGTTCAGCTCGCAGCGGGACGCACTCAGAAATTCGGCTGACGTCAAAACACTTCTTCCATCTTCTGAGTTAGTCAGCGGTGGGAAGGAAACTCGTTTTGTAATTTGTGTTTTGATTTGGCTTTGTAGTGAAAAGAGCGAGAGAATGGCTGTCAAACTGCCAGCAACCACTAATGTAGACAGAAAAGCGTTTGTTAGTATGCAAAAGCTTGTCATTTCTTGTTCTCGGAGAGGCTTGCCATTAATGTCCCTGGTGTGTTTTTAGCAGTTTTTACCCATGAAAAACATATCTAACAGTTGGTGTGGAAAATATGTCAGGCTGATTTGTGACCAACGTTACACATTTATAGGAGTTTATTTGTCATTCAGCTCCACCAATGGGAATAGCTGTTGCCGAGGCAACACTTCCTCTCTCTCTCTCTCTCTCTCTGGAGAGTGTGAGGAAAGGAGAAGCCCGAGGAATGACACCCAGCTGTATTTTGGGCTGCAGTGTGTGGGCTGAGCAGCAGAAAGCAGGGAGCTTCCTGTGACAATGGGTGGGAGGTTCATAGGACATATTGGCCTCTTTCCTGTCAGACGATCTACTTAATAGTCTCTAGAAGAGCCTGTGGGAGGTGAGACCTGTGATATCTGGTAGCACATGATCTCCACTTTGAACCTCAAGAATCAGACATTTTTAAAATCACCATTCTTGCTTTGTTGATGATGTTTGGCGTGGCTAGTACCTGTACAGCAACTGCTTATGTTGTATAGTCGTGTCCAGTTGCAGAGGGTTCATTCATTCGAACAGAAAAATTACATTTTTAATTGAAAGTAAATGTGAGTGCGACACAACATGAACACCAGAGCAAAAGAGCTGTGAGGGGCCATAAAGAAACAGAGTCCACAGGTGCATGCTGGGGTGGCAGTAGGGTGATAGATACTTCAGCTGCGGCAGTGGCAAAGTGATCAGCAGCAGAGAACGAGCGAGCGAGCAAGTGAATTTGACAGCTGAAATAAGCTGCTCAACTGGTGGCGGCCAACTTGAGCAACATGTCAGCTGATGTTGGAGGAATTAGTATTTGAGTGTTGTAAGGTTAACGCCATAAAACTGGTCACCAGGACTCAGTTTTCTTTAAAATTCAAACAATTAACAAAAGTTTACTGTTGCAAATTCTACTGCAAAAGATCAACAGTTTATTCACCCTGAATACTGTGTTCTTGTGATTGGCTGAGTAAAAAGTGTAATGTAATGTGTAAAATGTGTAATTTGTGGCTGTGATCTGCCACAGTGTGTGTGCTGCTCATTTATATGTTGTTTGTTTTTTATGTTTCTATGGAGGCTGTTACACGTGTGTAGCACTTGAGTCCTTGTCATGGGGACAATGAAGTGTATCATATTGTATCGTGAGATAAGGTGTAAATTATTCTCCAGAATTTAATTTAATTTTTCATGTGAAATCACATGTGAAAAGTTGGTAATGTAGTTTGTAACATAAAATGATCACATTTCAATTATCAAATAATCAGGAATTATAATGCCTGATTCTTGCTTGATATATAAATACAATCCTGCATGTTTAAGCTAATGGTAATTTTGGAGGATAAAGTTTGTAGCGATGTTGAACTGTATTGCATTATTCCACAAGGTGTTTTTATTATTCTGTCCACTCCATTTATATTAATGAGAGTCAGCTCAATAACAGACTGCAGTAGTTTTAGCCAGTTTAGGTGTACCTAATACAGTGCAGCAGAGCGTGTATCTGCACTAGCACAATAACTCTAAATAACATTTAGAGTTTATACTTTAGTATATAGTGCTTCTAGTGATGCAAGTGAACAAGCACATTATCTTAATACATTATGAATATATTAGTAGTCAGTGAGTAGTTGCAGTATCAGTATCAGTCTTGAGGTGAATATAAGAAAAGTAATTATGACTTGTAAACTCTTGTAGTATTTATGCTGTGTACAGGGTTATATACAGCATAACAGGCTACAAGTAAAGTGAAAGAAAGATGCCTAGTGACAATACACACTGCAAGCATCTAGTGACAGTTATAAATAGCTGAGACCATGTTTGCAACACCTATCTGTCTGTGGAAACGTGAAGGTATCATGATCTAACTCTTCCCTGGTCCTTCCTCTTGGCGGCGTTCACCCCTGTAATGTGGAGTGTGTGTCTCAGCACTCTTGTTTCCCAGAGTGTTTTTCAGAGCTTTTAAACAGATTTAAAGCTATTGTTTATTGTTCTGCCGCACTGCCCTGTTATCGCTGCATTCCCCCCATTCTTCTCCCCTCACCACCCGCTGGCCAGATGGTGTCACTCCAGGAGCTAATTTAGCCTTCGCTTGTGTGCTACGCTGACACTCACAATCACACCAACACGCTCATAGCAACATACACAATTTGGGATTTACTTAGCTGCTCACTTTCAAACGTACACATACTCCTACTGTAATATACTTTACTATACTTGAAACAGTTGTGTGCATGCACACTCACATATTAACACAAACGCATAGGCCGCAACACAACAGGATTGTTTGTCATGCACAAACACAGCATAGACAGTCCAAGGAACACTAAAGATATATACATATATATTTCAGTTATTCATTAATTCACAAATTTGCATATGCGCAAGAAAGGTGTATATACACACATATACAGTACAGTTTAACAAACACACAAAAACAAGCAGCAGGATACACAGCCATAAGAACACTTAAAGGCTCATAAAACCTGCAGTTTCATTCCATGTGTGCACAAAAATACAGTCAAATGGGTGTAGAGAGCAATAGAGGAGGGGGGAGGGAAGAACAGGAAAGAGACGGGGGGAGGGGGGAGAGCTATCACCACCTGCACACAACACATACTACAGCAGTGCTGCCAGGTCAGGAGAAAATCTCCAGGCCAAGAGCCACTGGAAAATCACATGACAGGCTCCAAACCTGTCAGAAACATCCAAGTCTGGAGATCCCTCTTGTTCCTGCTCACTTACATACTTTCCTTTTCCCATCGCAAGTGCAGCTGATCTCAGTTAATGTCTAACAAAATAACTATCTGAAAAATACAGTCTGTAGGTCATCTGGGTCATCTGTGCAGTTAGCCTGATACGACCTATAGTTACGTATAGTTAAGTAAGTGAGTCAGTTTTCACTTGTAGCTCTGTCTTTGAAGAAGCTCATGTGGGTGGTAAAGCAGAACGGACAACCCTGATGTCACTATAGATATGACTGAGTGATAAAAAATCTGTACCTGTTTTACCCATGGAGATTCATTTTAGTACCTCATGGCATCTGATCGCTGTCTTCATGGAGTTTTACACAAGAATATGAAAAGTTTGTGTAATCTTAGTCACACTTTTAAATCTATAACATACAGTCAGGATTACTCTACTGAGCAATTAGACTTAATACTGTAATAATAAGTCATTGTCTGCTTTTATACCCTCTTTTTTCAACTATATATATTAAAATGGACACTAACAGTGAGTAAGGAGGAAGAATTAGTTGACAGGTGTAAATGATGCTATACTTACTCATCCAGATTTTATTCATCTTTTGAAGGTGGTAGATTGCTGATAGGAAGCAAGATTTCATAGTTGACATACATTTTTATAAAGTATCTTTTAAGGCCTTAAACAGCAATCAGCATGCGCTAAAATTTGTGATATTTCTCTTGAGTTGCTAACTTTGTCTTCTGAGACTTTCAGCATTTGTGTTTACATGAGCTTCATCCAGTAAAGATTATTATTTTAAAGGATATTGTTTTACATCTGGAGTAGTGTTAGGTTGGTTGTCTTTTATTGACAGCAATGGTTGGAGTAAATAGGAGAATAATTTCTGTGTCAAACCAAAGTCAACAGAAAACATCATGTTGATGGTTTCGAACTGGCGTTGTAGCTTTCATGTTGATGCTTTTACCCACAAATCATCCTGACAGTTATTCCCACATGATTCAAATTCAGCATTATTTGCACTGCTGCAAAACCGAGAAAGCAAGCACAGCAACCCAGAGAACAACAGTGTGCGAGGCAGAAGGGGAAAGAAGTGACAGAGTGAGGGAGGTGGCCTGCTCACAGGTTGGCTCCTATTAGCTTGGACGTGTGTAACAGCAAGCTGACCTGCCAGGGATTAACACCTCACGTTTCCTGTTCATTCCCCTGCCCTCCCGAAACACATTACATGCGGCAACACCGCCAAAAAACTAGCTTACACTCACAAAGCATTAGGCCTTTAACTGTGAAGTCAGATGAACAGGAAAAATACACCACATCGATTAACAGAAGGTGAAAAGGATGCAGTTCATTTAATCCGTGTGCTAGCCAATTATGCAACATTGATCACTGTAGAAATGTGTGCTTTCTCTTGTTCACAGCCTGATGAGCTCCTTGGCACACAAAGCGCTCTCTTTTCTCCCTTCGAGGCAATAACTCTCTGATTATATGCTTTGAGAGAAGCAGTGAGGCTGGGTAAATGAGTGTATGCTCTAAGTTAATCAAAGGTGCGTTTGATGTAGCTGACAGCAGCATTAGATGGAAGGTGTAAGCTCTGCTGTCTCTACGGAGCTTCACGTGCGCGGGACTATAAAAGCTTGCGAGCGCTGCATGATTAAATCAATCCAGTCTACATCATGACAAGTCAGAGTGATTTATCTGACACGCCAAGAGCTGCAGTAATGCGTACAGAATCAGTCCAACAACTGAGCAATAAATCTCAACAACCTCACCTCAGTCGGCTTAAAAAGAGCTAAACACAGCTGAAGTGGTGCAAACGAATGACTCTGCTGCTTTCATGTCATATGGAAAGGTGAAGGATGGGAATTTACTGTTCGAGCATTTCCCTCCCAGAACACCTTTCACATCAGGGTTACTACAAAGTACCACTCATCTCATTAATAAATAAACACAAAGTCAGCAACAGTTCACCTCAGCTTTCAGATGGTCAGAGGCTTATTGGAAAGTGATTTTTGGCAATAAACTTTGTGGCTCCAACCTCTTTAAATGTGAATGTCATCAACAAGGACGTGCTGTGCTATAGCAGTCCAGAAATATGATACTGAAAACTAAGTCAAGTAAGAAAAGTAAGTCTATTAGTATATTGGCTCATCATTATGTAATTGCAAATTAAATCATAACATGAAAAAGCACAAGATCTGAGAGCAGAATGTCGGAGCAGGACAGTAATTAATGATGATCGCACATAAGCTGCTTTCACACATGCACTACAAACCCTTAACTCTTCTAGACATTACCCGGAGGAGCTGTATGTGAGAAGGCAAATGTCCAAATCAGTTGAACTGAACATAAAATGGACTTTACGCTGCCAGCTCACAAATACAAAGTCTATGTAATGTCTGAGCCAGTGTGTGAATTGAACCGGTCATTGTCTGAAGAATTCACGGTGAGCAAGTGTACATGTTGACAATACTTCTGCCTCCTCTGTGCTGGTCACCAGCACAGAGTATTTCTTATAGGTGTGAACATGTCTCACATGGACAATCTCCGGTTGCATGATGCATATGTGAAAGGCTAACTCTGGACAATGTCCAGACAGTGTCCAGAGAATCATGTCCAGGCACTGTTTGGAGTTCATGTGAACACGTTCATGTGAAAACAGTAAAATAGTAAATGTAAACCAGAGAGTTTGATTTAACGACAGGTAGAGACGTAGGATTGTTTTAACAAGACAAGGTCAAAACCTGGTATATGACTGGAACGGTGGTTAATGTGTGAATTTGAGGAAGTAGTTGAATACTGTTGTGAAACCACTGTCAGTGTAAAGTAGCTACAACCTGCTCAAAAAGTCACTAACTGTCGCTAGAGGATGTAATGCGCTAATTAGCATATTCGTTATGTCTGCCTTGTGTCAGCCGGTTTCAGCCCCTTATCTGTTTGCTTCTCTTCTGCTCTGTGTCATTTAATACAGCCGAATTCCCAATAAAGCTGCTAAAATCCTGATTTTGTAATTGCAACACCTTCTGACAGTCACCACATACATAAGTCAAAGACTACTGTGCTGTGACTTCAGCTGATTTTACTTCACTCAGAGAGAAAGTTAGGAGCTCATTCACGTCTGAGTCAGCTGCTGTGCTGCAATCGAATGAGACATATCGAGATGTGTGACTACGGAGGGAAAGCCCAACCTCACGCTCAAGGGACCAATACAGGCAACTCTCGTCTATGGAAAGTAGCTAAGATTTATCCACAGCGTTACCAGATTTCTCAATAGGTGTTTTTTTTTTGTTCAGTTTTTGGTCTGAAAAGTTGGTGAATCTAACGACAAAGACGCTAAGTTGGTAGCTCTGCCCGTAAACTTCCCCTGATGACACAATAGAAACTGTTCGTCCCAGATCATTTTGAAAGTGCAGTGTCCAGTGGGGACACTCCAACACTCGGCCTGGTGATCAGTGGGGTAACTTCATCACTCAATCAGTCAACGGCATTCGTGTTTATAGGGCAGACCCTGCGGTTGGAGCCAAATACTGGGATTTTTGTTTTTATTTTTTTAGTTCTGCCCATTAGCAGAGAAATGATATTAAAGGTGATTTTTTCCCTCAAGAAATTAAACTGCCTGAAAGGTGATTTCACACTGTCTTGACATGCCATTTAACATCTCTAATCCCAGGAACTAAATCAGGAACTAAAATTCCCTTTTAATAGGGCTCATGTTTACATTTCCACTAGATCTAATCTTTATAAAATAAAGTTTAGCTGACTGGCAGTAATCAGATTTTTATTGAATTTATTTAATACAAAGTTTTGCTACAACACCAGTGCTAGGTAGTAGCTGGTTCTACAGAGGCAAATGTTCAAGGGGGCCTTGTAATCTCTTTGAAGCACTGCTTAATGTTGAGGGAGGTGTACCCTGCCGAGCTCTTTGTGTCTCCTAAATAATTACTGGCCTTAGAAAGAAGAGAGTGCAGTGGATAAAGCATGATGATGTGCATTAGATACCACCATCTCTCTATATCTCCCTCTATATCTCCCTCTCTCTTTACATACTCTGTCTGTTCTTCTGCACTCCAGGCTCCATTTGTGAAACTCCTTTGCCTTCTGGTTTATGCATGCCTCATGAAGACCCTCCTTACCCTTTGCAAGCAACTTCAGAGTTGCTGACATTCCTCTGTGCAGAATGCATAAACCTTCCTTTGGGAGCTGAATGTGCTTCCACGGTGGATCTCAAGGCCCTAGCATAACCACGTAAAGCCGTGTGCTTTATTGTTGCCGGCATGGAAACCTGTGTTGGATTTTATGCGCTCACACACACACACACACATGCTTGAGTCCCCATGCAGCCTGGAACAGCAACAAAGCTCTCCCGTACTGTTGCCAGGGTAACGTGGTCGGGTCAAACCAGTTGAGCGGTCTCTACTGTTCCAGGCTGAGCCCCCCACCCCACCTCCTCCACTGACTTGCACTATATCTGTTTCTGCTTTTCTGTCCATCCTCCTCAACCTCTCTTCTTTGTCGCCCCCTCCACAGCTCACAGTATCTTAAATCCTTTCTTTTACACTTTTTGGTCACTGTCACAATTTTGCCCCTGGCCTAACAAGTAAAATGAGGCAGATTCTTCTCTCTGACCACCTGTCTAAAGAAAGGTTGAAAAGGTTATGCTTTCTGACCACACAGGCTGCAGCGCCACTGAAAGTTAAGAGATAGCATTGTGCATTTCCCACTTAAAACCTTAAGTACTGTAAATGTGGACTGAAAACACAAATGTCATTTTTTTTGCCAGCAGTAAAGCATATACTTTGCAGTTATTTGCATCAGTATTTTTTCATTTGTAAATGGATTTTAATAATACAGAGTGTGGTAAGGCTGCTCCATTATGTGTAGAAATAATTTAGTTGTATAAAAGAAAAACACCACTTCAGGCCTTTGGCATATGGAAATTATATTACAACTAAGCCGTTGCTGGCAGACACACAGTGATGGATTACCCTTCTTCTCCTGGAGCTATTATAGATTTACTGTCAGAGTCGTGGACTGTGAATAAATGGAAATGACACAGATAGACAATTAAAATCTGTTTATTACCGATAGAACACAGCAGACATGAGTCAACAATGAGTTCAGGTGCAAATATTTTAAACAAAGTCTAACTGCAAGAGCTCAGATACGACAACAAATCACAGCCTAACACATAGAAAACTAGACTGAGAATTATGACACACATTTCAGTGTTGAACTGGTATGAACTGTACATGCAACCAGTCTTTTGAGAATTAAATTATAAGGTCACAGAAGGATAGCAAAGAGATGGACAAAGCAGGGGGCTTCACATTCAGTGAGGTCACTAGCTATTATTTTTTTTCTACTTAAAACAAATTAATACAATTAAACATGAGAGAGGTGTTTAACAAAGCCCATCACCTCAGTTAACCCACAGCTCAAGCTTTTTAGAGGTAATGCCATGTAAGTGCCTTAGCCCACACACACATTCAGATTTCAGGTTCCAGCAGTGTAACACTGTAGCTGGAAAGAAATGTCATGCTGATGTTGAATGGAGCTTGATTGAGTAATGTGTGGCACAGAGGGAGGGGGGAGTTGAATATCAGAAGCTCTTGGTTATTTGAGGACTTTGAAGTCTCAAAAAATGCTGATATAACTCTTTCCAAGAGGCAGTTTCTCCTCCAAGCCACCCTGGAGGCTCCACCACAACCTGCCACCTGTACAGACTGTAACATGTACGGCGACAGTCATTCTTATACATTTACCCTCAGGCCTTTCTAATGACATGCCCCAACTCCTGGCATTTATTATACAGTTTAAGTTTTGGGGGAAATCAGGAGAGCCGATGAGAGAGACTGGTGAAATGAATGAAAGGTCAAATGATTCAAATGGATTTGAGCTTGTTGTACTTGCTTGACTGGATGTTCCCACTTGGCCAACTGAGATACTGAGATTACCCAGAGATGACACATTTCATTAGCAAAACAGGTTTCAAGACCATTTGCAAACCAAGATATTGCAGTTATTACATGTCTCAACCAGGTAAATTACAAAGACAGCATTAAACTGCCCCTTTAGAGAGTTTACCCTCTGACCCTTTAAGAGTGAGACTACAACAGCATATTGGTGACTTTACTCATTTTGTGATTAGTGTGAGTGTTGGATGGATAGATCTGTCTCATCTACATACCAAGACCTTAGCCACTTTTTTACTAATTTCCAGACTATAAATAATAATAGACGAACAAAAAGAACCCAGTGATTCTTAGTGTAACTCATTGAACTGTCATAAGAAATAAACATATGACGATGGCAGACAAAGATGAACATTCTGTTTTCATGAGATTTTGATCTACAGTCCATACGTGGAAAACTACTTTCAATTTCAGGGTACCATAACTGTCATTCTCACTGTAGACAATGCTAATCTTCTGCAATTGCTGTATGCAGAGGCATTTGCTTGCATTAGCTCTTCCAGATGCACAAAGCCAATGCCAATCCTCTTTTCAGATATGAAGTACAATTAAAGACGAGCGTGTCAAACTGTCAAATAATCTTTGTAGTGTCTGTGTTTTCTACCTTGGCTGAATGAGGCCGATGATAACCACAGAGACGCCCTCCAGAATGCTAATAAGACTCCACATTTCTGCAAGTTGATACTTAATTGATCTCACCACTCACGGCTGGTTTGTTCTCAGTGGCATGTTTCTTTTAATAAGTAAGTGGGCTGTAAATTGCAAATTGCAATCCATGCACCTGACTTGATGGTTATTGATGGAAAATCTTACTTCGGCGTTGCCTAAAAGGAAGACAACACCTTGCTGTATTCTCAGCATCCTCTGTTGTCAAACTGTAGCCACTTTGTCTTTGTAATGGCTCTCTGAAGATGTCTCTCCAGGTAATGAATTGCATGACAAGTGGCCTGTTAATACCGTCTGGTGTCTCATGAGAAATTAATGTGTTGCCTTGTGAAGTGAGAGGAGCCGCTCTGTGATGTCAGGGTCATGACACCACATACTTCTGTCAAAGTGGTGTCAACCTGTCACCTGTGTTAGCTTAGCCAATGTTTTTTGCCAATGGTGTAAAAATGTATCACAGAGGAAAAGTCGGAAAGTTTCTTTTAACTAAGAATAGATTGATAGACATCAATTGTTGTCATGATGGACAACATTTTAACCACTAATGACCGTCAGTTGTCTTAAATAAGCAAAGTATAGAAGTAAGTGTTTTAACTCTCATGATGAGCAAAAATCAGTCTTCCTATAGTCACTGAGTGTCCTGCCCAGTCTTAACGTAATACTTTCCTCTTAAGCGGTGAGTAAAAAATCTTATGCATAGAAACACTTCATGTGTTTCCAAACAGCTTCTCCTGAGGGGCTGGAAATTGTAGCAGCAATAAGCAAAAAAAAAAAATCAGTTCAGCTACAGACACGTTCAGTGCAGCACAAAATAATTTATGCCAGGACTCCTGGACTAGAACATCATAGTGAAGGTGTTTGTGTGGGTGTTTCTCGGATCTTTGCCCTCTCCAATTAAATTTTAGTTAAATTTTGCCTGAATCGCTTTTTGTCATGGAAACCGTTTTTATTTTCATGGCCAGTTTTTTTATTTATTTTTTTTTTAAATTGCAGTGCCTGACACGTGAACACCTTTTGTCACAGAAGGTGTCATTCATTAGCAGTTATGGGGCTAATGCGCTAGCCATCTGCTAACTTCCCACCCTTGGAGCCAATAATTTGATTATTCATATGGAGAGCTGAGCTAACTGCGGTCAGGCTGAGCGCTGCTGGCTGTGAACAGATGTTGAAATGTGAACTAGCAGCCCTCAGCCTTGAACTCCGTGCAGCTTCAAGCGGCGGTGCGTGGTCTTCTGCCATTCAGACACACAGTGATATCCACAGACAGGCTTTACCAGGCAGCGGCGCATCACTAGCTCCACTCGGGCCTGATGAGATCTGGAAATAAGAGGCAGCAGAAGCCCAGTCAATCTCTTGACACACAAGCGGGCAGGCAGCAGTTTTTTTTTCCACAGGCTGGCAGATGTGCGTATATGTCAGTGTGTCTGTTGCTTCTTCACCATATCATGTTAGCCTTAGCTTCGCCCACACTGCCAGTTCATCTAGAGCTCAGTTTGACCTCAGCTCTGTGACTAATGCCATGTTCGTCTGTGGGAGGATGGATGGAAGGTGGCAATGGGAAAGATTCCCATGTTTGTGACTGTCAAGCTTTCCCATCAGTGGAAAAGTCCAGACTGTGGCTGCCAGTCATATTGTACTAACGAAACACTACCTAGAAAAAGAGCAAGAGAACCATAATATCAAAAGTCACAAACCTGGTTCCCACGGTCCAACTGACATTCAGCCATGCTTTAATTTTCCTGCCAAGGTCGTGACATGATGTTAAAGTAAATGTAGTGGTTTCCTGGAAATGTAGACGCACACTCTGTGTGTCACATGTCATTGGTTGTGCATTGAATTTGATTGATGTTGGATTACAGTAGCTAGTTAGATTCAGCATCTCTGCAGAGGGAAACAGTGGCTCACGCCAACACAAAGTAATTCTGCAGCTGATCACATGTGGTGGACCTAAAACTAGATGTACTCTGACAACTTGTTTGCTAACTAAACACTTGATCAGTTATAATTAGTGAAATGTGAACAGTGAATGAATGATTGAAGAGTTTGTCTAAGGGTTTAAAGAATACTACATGTGCAGAATAAGGCTATAAAACTGTAGACAGAGTGCATTTATAAAGCACTTTTCTACCTTAAACAACACACTTCAGCAGACATTAGACATCAGTGTTTGCTCTTTATGGCACATGGTACTATGATTAGTTAGCGTCATGTCTGATATATCACTGTGTTCAGAAAAAGGTTTTGGATCATTGTAGAATTGCATTTACAAGCGAGAAACCGGTCGGTTGAAGCTGAAATGAAGCAAACCCCAATCACAAGCAATAGTAGCCAATACACAGCGTGATGCCACGTTTGTCTTCCTGTGCAATGCTGGTCTTAGGGTGAGTTGAGGTAAGAGGCAAAGGAAAACCACGGAGTAAGAATAGCAGGCAGTTGCAAATGGTGTTTGAATTCCAATAAACAAACACCAATTCCGTACAGGCCGTAACCGAAGCGTGAACGGAATGATTAGTTAAAGGGGGAAGTTGCTTGGTCATAGTGTAAATGTACAGCCACTGTATTTTCTCCAGTGTGTGTTAAAGCAGCACTTCATATCATAAGCTCATTATATCTGAGCCATAAAAATGATTATGGGCTCCAGTAAGGCATTGTTCTGCTGTTGACAGGATTAAAGATGACTTTAGAGAGAGAGTGAGCATCGCCGCTCTTTGCTCGAGTGTTTGCTTGCTTTGTGTAAGCCAGCAGTGAATGGGGCTGCGTGCTTGACTGTTTGCCAGCTGTGTCACACCCTCACTCCATTCTTTTACACATTCATCTCCTGCCAGTCTGTCTATCCATCTAGATATCTATCTGCTTTTGTTCTTGTTCGGCGGCAGCATTAAGTGCCGTTTTTCATAGACTTGTCATCACCTGGTGTACAGTTCTTTCAAGGTTTTTAAGGAAATCCTTGAGACGCTAAAAGCAGTAAATCTCTCTTGTCAGTGTGACATTGATTAATAGCTGTGTCACTGCAGTGCAAGTACAGAATTTCTAAGGAAAGTAATATGGGCTTTTTGAAAAATGGCAATGGCAGTAACGGCTGTGTGCAACAGGTTATACGGGAACACACTAACACAGCCTTGCTGAATTTTTATCATTTTGTTTCTTTTGTTAGTGACTTTTAGTAACAAGATGCATATCATCAAGGACTACATTAGCAATGTGTTTTTATGTACGCATCAACTGCACAGCTGCACTGATGTATCATCTGGACGTATCCATCCATCCACACACCCTTTCTTAATGTCTATATTTCTAAAAACAATGTCTCTACTTCTTCCTGCAGAAGAAGGCCGGTGTTGTGAAGACACAGGAGAAGAAGGAGCGGTGGAAGGAGAAAAAGGTGGCGAAGCGGCAGAAGAAGGAAGACGAGGAGGTGGAGGAAGAAGAGGAGAATGTCCAGCCCGTTGTGGATCCACTGGAGAACGGCTTCCTTCATCACGCCCAGCGGGAGCAGGAGAGGATGAATGAGAGGCTGCTGAAGAAGACTTACTCCAAGAAGAACAAAATGGTCAGTGCTCATCTCTGTGTCCTTTTTTTTAAAAAAAAATTTATATCAGGAAATAATGTTGGACAGCTGTTCAGCAAAGATTACATGTATGTTACATGGACCGTTGGCTTGTGTTTTTAGACAAATGAAAGAGATGCCAGATTTGCTGGCTTTGGCCATGAAGCCAGAGGAGCTGAATGAACGTTCCTTATCGTGTTTGGTCAGGATTATTATTTACACAACTCTTCTTTAACTAAGCAGCAGGACAGTCTTTTTTTTCCAACTATATAATTTCCACCCATCTAAAATCTGCTCCACATTCACTGTAAAGCAGAAAAAAAAATCTATGGGGAATTTTCAGAGAAAGGTGAACGGCATGAGGAGTGTGTTACAGCCTCGTCAGGTGTGATTTTACTTATTCTTGTGTCAGCAGGGACTTTGTACCACCGTGCTGAAGTTGTCAAGAGATAACTTCACCTCGTGTGAGACACTCGAGTCCCCTCTATCTGTGCACCATCAAACCACATATCAGTGTTCAGCACCGGAGAAAATCATTTCTTCAAATCCATTTGCTAAAGGCTGTCATGTGGAGTTTTAGCCCATTGAGAGCTGTCTAAAATTGACTTTATATTGCCCCAATCATTTTGAAAATGGTGTATGTCATTATGTTTTTTTAAGCATTTACTTGGTTTTCTTTATTTTTGACACAGAGGCTTTTGACACAACTCCCATTGTATTGTGTTTATGGGAGTCCAGGTCGTTGCCACAAAAGCCCAGTGGGACTGTGTAGCATCTTTATTTGTCTGAGGTGTTGTCAACAGGACCTTTTGTCGTTAGTAATGATGTTTCTCACAATGTGGTTTCTGGTGATTCTCAGCAAGAAGCTTTTCCTTACTAGGTGTTTAAAGTGAAAGCTCTAGTGTTTTCCCCATGATTCTGCTGAGTACCAATGTAGACTACCAGCCAATGCGGTCACGCAGTCACTTCCTGATTCAAAGTGGATGACTTGTACTTGTCTATTTCCAAATGCATTTGCTTGGCATTGAATGCACTTTGTTTCTTTTGTTAAAACAAAACCAAGTTTGAATGGAGTTCAGCACAGCAGTGACACTGCAGTCCAACAAACTAGGGGATAGGACATGTGAGGACACAAAACAGTAGCCTGTAACATTAACTGCAGCCTACGCAGAGTGGATAATACCTAAACTGTACTGTAGATGCACTATGGGAGTTTGGTACTTGTTTAAGATTATGGTGTTCTGTGCGCTGCACTTGCTTAAACAGAAGAGATAGACACACTTTGGTGATGGGCAAGAATTAGCCAAACAGCATTTGGACCTCAGTGAAGGGTGACATATGTGACTTGTGTACGCTGATGAGCCCTGGTGCTAACCCGAAAGTGTTTGTGTTTCATAAACAGATTGTTGGTATGCTGCCTTCAGGTGGGTTTACCCTGCCATTCGATCCTTGTTTTCCTCCATGACTGCAGAAGTGGCTTTCTGTTTGTTTATGCAGATAGAGGACTGCCAATATCCTCGGCTTCAAGCACGTTGCTGGGCCCACAGACTCCGAGTCTGTCCCAGCCAGATAGCCCATCTATGTGTTAACAGTTTGTTTAAATGGGCGGATGTTTTTATGCTCCTGTCCGAGGCCAAGATCCACCATAGTGCTGTTGAGGATAAGAGGGGAAATGTAGTCAGGAAGCCAAACTAAATAATGAGGCTATGTAGTACAGAGGCCTCCTCCACAGACAAAAATATCTCTCTTAGATAAGATTTCCTCAGGAAGTTAACATGGCTGAAAATGAGTTTGGCTGTGATATTTAGTTTGCTAAGAGACCGAAATTAAGTATTTAGCTGATGCTCTTATCCACAGTCTAAGTGCAATAGGCTGCAATTAATTCGACCAGATTTACATTCCAGTCCAGATAATAAGTCTATGATATCAGCAAAATGCTGCTGTCATGTGAAAACCTTCAGCTGAGTTGAATTTCATATTTTACAGGAACTTCCTCTGAAGATTTACTGCACATGCTCCAGAGAAGATTAAGATAGTAGAGGCATTATGAAAGCAGCTCAAAACCCACTGGAAAAGGAAAACTAAAACACTTTTTCTTCATTTTCCCCCTTATTTTTCTACCCATCACTTGTAAGACATCATCCCTGGAATGAATAATATGAAAGTAAAGAGTCAGAAAATCTCAATCCTGTGTGTTAGATAAGCTGTATCTTTTTTTTTTTTTTGCTTTCTAAGTGATAATACTTATTGAATAAGTGGCAACATTTTACACCTGTTTATTCATCGTGTTTTTACAAGCCTTTAGTGCAGTTTGAAATAATGTGTGGGGGGGTACAGCCACAAGTGCACTTGTCTTCACATTGAAATATAGAGTAGATTTGAGGTAAAACGCTTGTTTTGTCCCATATGCTGGTATATTTTTGGAAGTAAACAAAGGAGGTCATGGCCACAAATCTGACTACAGTCCACTACATGTTGTCATGAGGTCAATGCAACACAAAAGGCTCTTTGCTCTAAATTCTACAACACTTTCAGATATGTGGTCTTTTTGTGACAGTAGCTCAGTTGTCTCAGGCGGAGACTCTGTGTCAGTGAACCATTGTAATGAATGTCTCTGCAGCGCCTTGCAGTGTCTTAGAGGAACATTTTAGACAGGTTAAGGCACACTGACCCCGCTGTTAAAATCCCCTAAAAAACACCTCAGTCTCAGTGATCTGTAGATAACTGGAGACGTCTCCCTTCCCAGCTGGATGGATCGATAAAGTACTGCTGGCTTCCTAAGCCCTGGTGGTTCCCTGTTGCTCTTACTTAACTTCTGTTCCTTTTTTCTTTTATAGGCTCCTTGCTTTAATCTCGGTGTTTGACTGAAGCATTGTTTGATTTAAGGCAGCTAAAATATCTTTTAACCTGCCCTAGCTTTAGTTCTCTACATCCAAAGAACTACAGCATGCCTTTCGTGTATAATGTATAACTATAATATTTAACTACAGCTCCCAATTCGCCGCTACATTATTATTGTTTGGAGAACTAGCAATTATGCTTTGAAACAATGCCACCCGATTCCAGTCATAATCACAGTGCTGATGAATGAGGCTTGTGACATGATCATGTTGCATAACTAATTAATTATAGATTACACTATGAATTATGGAGCAGTTAATCTGCACCTTTAAGTAAACATTTAGAAAGCTGAATGGATCCTCTGTGCTTAAGTTATAAGTGCAGTTGTGTTTGAGCAAGCCTGTTTCTTAAGACCACACCTGCCCACTACTACTGCTTTTTATCCCATAACCACCTGTTTCCATAATATGGTTTTTATTGCTCTCAAACAGGAATTTGTGTGGCAAGTAAGGGCACATTACTACATCTGTGGAGGGTCTTACAGAGCCTGTGTCCCAACCTGCCTCATGCAAATCTTTAATGGGGGCCTATGAGCAGTTGGATTGTTTTCGTTCCCATTTATCTTTACAAATACAAACACATTTCCTCGTGTTATTGTGTTATGTGGGATGGAGGTGTTCACAGGTTCACCGTTGGTGAGTCTAGCTTCTCTGGATTGAGTGTTTGCTCACTCACTGCTGTTTACAAACAGTTTCTTCTCTTCATGAGACCGTGTCCCTCAGTGTACAATTTGAGGAATAGTTCCCCTGTTTTCCAGAGCAGCTTACAATGATCACAGCAGCTGTAAAGGTTTAACATCAAAGCTGCATTTTATTTCTGTAGCTCTGAAGTGACAATGTAAGAGCAAGTGCTTGGAGAAGAAGAGCGAAGGCGAAATCAATAGATCTATTCTCACTTTACCCTCACCCCCTGTGATGATTTCAGGCACTCTCAGTGTCCCTGATAGATGGAATCCCATGCATATAAAACACGTCCGCTTCCAGATGGAGCGGGCTTCGATGAGGAGCCCTTTGTGGATTTTATCTGCCATAGAAAATGTCCTTGGCAACAGAGCCAACAGACTCTATCACAGTCATGTGGTTGTTTAGTATTCGCGGTTCTCTTTGCTGGCAAGTTAGCTTAACAATGCCATGAACACATGGTATTGTTAATGTACTCTCACTTCCATCAATGAAGGCTTACTGTAGATCCTTTCGTGCAACAAAACAGACATAAGCAGATGGATGTGAACACATAAAGACTTTTGTCTACTGTGGGAAAAGGGCTGCACAGAGCAGCCATCTGGGCTTTAAAGCAGGTGTTTATATAAGACAGTGATTTTCTTCTCTATCTAATATGAAATGGATGTGCTTATTTACATCTTTGAAAACTGTCTCGGGGAGTCATTTGAAGTGTAATAAGAAAGTATTTAAATATTATGACAGACCATATTGATAAAATACACTGATGTGTACTTTCAGGACGCTGCTCAGCTCAAGTGCACTTAGAGCATTTTCTGCTTTTTCCTTCAGGCTGCCCCGCTCTCCAAGTGTCCAGCCTACTTTTCCCCTGTCCATATTTCTCTCTACTTTGCTGTCTCTCCAGTCAGAGGAGTTGTCCCCAGTGTATGTCACCTACTATGATCCGCAAGCGAGGTGATGTGTTGCTCTCCTCAAGGCACCCTGGGGTGCCAGAAACTCGCTGCAGGACAGGAATCGCAGTGTCAGAGCAGAGTTTGTCACAGGAGGGCAGTGTTGGGGGGGTAGCACTTGATCCAATAAGAGGACTTCAAGACCTCAGTAGTGGTTTAAAATTGCACACGTCTGTGACACTGTGTATGTGCACACCACAGTCTAAGGACGATTTTCCTGTCACGTCCTGTCAGGAAGCATTTCTGCAGCAGTCACACATGATGTCTGGAGATGTTTCTGAAGGCCAGTACTGACATGGCATTGTTTGAACTGCAGCAAATCAGCAGTAACCGTTATTTACATCTGTAAAAAAAAATGAAACATAATCAATATGAGTAAATAAAACACAGTTTGATTTTTTTTTTTTTTTTTTTGCCGAAGAATCAGGTCTTAAGAAACTCACAACTGAAATTCGTACAAATGAAATTCATTTAAATTTATTATCAGCTAAACTTGTCTGCTGAAACTCCACTGATGTTCATAGAGCACCACACCAAACACAGTGAGTTAGCTGTTTTCTTCAGCTAACTTGAAAGTCAACAGAAGACATGCACACACCCACAGCAAAGCATAATCAAAACCTGAAAATTAGGTGAATATCACACATTTTGTCATTAACATTGTGGGTCATTACTTTATATTATTTCCCTTAAGATGAATAAACAAAAAAACAAAAACAAACAATACACCAGTCTAACTGTGTTGTTAACTGTTGTGCTCTACTGTAAAATATCAGAAAAAAAGGCAACATGACTTTGACCTTCAGTGTGCTTCAAATGGGGGTCATGAATAACACATAATGCTGACTTGCTCAAGCAACACACTGAGAAGAGCTCCACATACACAACACATCACCTTCCCTGTCCATTAGTGCAGTGCTTTACCCTGTGCTGCACACACACCCCACTAACAATGTCATATTGTTACCCCCCAAATCCCTCACTATCAGACTAAACTATGGCATGAAGCCAGTGTCCTGCATGCCTCTGTCATACTGTAGCTGCTTCGGCATTACTTGCCCAACTTTATATCTAGGTGTGTTTATAAGCAGTAAGCCATCCGGAGACAGATCAGATTAGCTGGGGCATTAACAGTGCACTGTAGCATAGTTCAGGGGCAGTCTGAGAGCTGTGATAGACGCAAGAGCACCGCTGTCCATCGGCAGTGGGGCGATGGCAACGGCTGGCCGATCAGGATGACTGATAATGGTAGGCCGGTTGTTATCTGGGGAGCAGCGACCCTGAGCGGTAGCAGCTCGGCTCAGGAGACACCCGGTAGACAGTATCTCTCGTGGCTAACCCTGCTTCCAGCCCATTTAAACTGGAGATAAAGGTGAATCCTCTCCACCTGGACAAGTTACTGAGCTGCAGCTTAGTATTGTTGACTTATTTCAAGTTAAATTTAAATTTATTGTTGCTTGGACAGAAAACCTTTAAAAACAAAGTACTTTCCTGGGTATATCAGAACAACTTCACTATCAATATAATGAATATAACAAAGACTTTTCATTCACTGTATCTGAAATTTGCTTTGCACATGACTTTTTTCTCCTCCACCTTATAAAGAAATATTTATTCTGTTTATTCTCTTGAGGTTTACACCTTTTGCTCTATTTGCTTATAATGTTGTGGTTGGTTGAGGAACTGAAACACGATCTACTGTTGCACTTGTAATGAGATCAGCCCAAAAAATGTGAAATCCTTGATGCAATTATGGGGTTGAAAAGCTTGTAAGTGGTAACGTGATAGAGGAGGCCTTTACTCCTGTTACTCAGGTTAACACTGCAGTTTAACAAAGAGCATTATTACATGAGTGGATAATGAGGTATGCTGCAGAGGTGTCTGCAGGCACATCGTACTCAAGAGTGTGTGTGTGTGCGTGCGTGCGTGCGTGCGTGCGTGTTTGCGTGCGTGTGTGCACATGCGTGTGTGTGTGCGTGTGTGCAGTAGAAAGACAGAGATGAGTGAAGGAGTGTGACTTGTAATAGACCTTGACAGATCAATTAGTTAGCTGCTTGTAACATGAACATGCACATGATGCATGATCACACGGTAGATAATTGTCTTTACCACATCAAAGGCAAGTTAACAGAGGAACACACACAGATTCTCTCACACACACACACACACATATGCCTGTGTGAGAGAGAGATAAATGACAAGAGTTTCATTCAGAAAATTAGGCATCAGATAATATGATATATAAAATGATACACATGCACGCTCTAATAAATTGATTGCTGACATGAGGACTTCCCTGTTAATCTTTGCTCCTTTGTCTAAGAATTCCAGTTATTAGAGGAAATATGATCATCTGTCTTCTATTCATAGTGCAGTGCTTTATTTATCTTGGGCTTGATTTGAAACCCTTAGTTTCCAGTGTTTTATAACAGAGGTGATATTGTGCAGTCTATTATATTAAATACTATAAAAAGCAAAGTGGACTACATAAGCATTGAGCTTTGCGACATACTGATGTACTATATATTTTTATATAAAACAATAAGTTGCTGAAATTGTTAATTGCTCTGTACTTCATACTGTCAACCATAACCCTAGTTTATAGATTATGCAGCCTTTTTCCAGCTCGCAATTACATATCTCTTAAACCACTTTAGTGCCTTCCTGCAGGCAACCTCAATAACAGCAGCTGATAAAAGGAAGAGTATTACTTTCCCTACAAAACTACATCCCAGCTGTATCGGGGATTTGAACCTGTAACCTTATCCAGACCATAGTCACAAAATCGTTGTTTTTCTAATGTGGTTGAATCATGCCAGCATGAATTATGACTAAAGTAAAAGGCCACTTTTTAAATTAGATATCCTATTTTGGATTGAATCTTTTTAAGTATA
Source organism: Toxotes jaculatrix (assembly GCF_017976425.1). Taxonomy (NCBI): domain Eukaryota; kingdom Metazoa; phylum Chordata; class Actinopteri; family Toxotidae; genus Toxotes; species Toxotes jaculatrix. Next base: position 22,561,100 of record NC_054400.1, read on the forward strand.
AAATTAGAAATGTTTAAAATGACTAATTTATGACTTCATTAACTTTAATAACAGACCAGGAATTACAAGAACATTTTAATGAGTCTCCAGTACAGCATATACCATATTATCATGGAAATGGCATAAATAAGAAACTCATGTTTTCCCAGTAGAGAAAAGTAAAACCTGCTAATTAAAACAAAGATCAGTTGGAGAATGTTTAGTGAAGAGGCAAAATATCACCATCATAAATGTTACAGTAATGACACTGCTCTGTTAATTGGTTTTTTGGTTTATAAACAAGGCTTTTTTAGATGAAATGTGCTGTAAAATCAGTCAGTTGCTGAAATTGTTGAAGATTTAAAAGCTCAAATAGCTGCTCTGGCAATCTAGTTGTGGAATTTCTGTTAAAGACTGAACAAAAATAATTGAGACGTAATCATTGAGTCACTCATACTGATTGAGTAATATAGTAGAGTAAAAGAGTTCCCATAGATAATAAGATAATAAGAATTGGTAAATGAATTTCTGCAAAATGAGACTCTGTGGGTACGACTGGCTCGTGAAATGAGATTTTCGGTAAAAAGGTCAGTAGACTTTTATTCTCCCTTCCCTGAGATGATTTTCCTATATGAATAAGTGTCTGGGAGGGCGTACCTTTCTCGGTGTGTGTTTTCAAGTTTCCTAAATGCCATCTATTTTTGCTCAGCAGACAGGCTGACCACAGTGGATTTAGTGTGAGGAGCCAAACTCGTCCCCATGGGTTTCCATTGGGGCTGGCGGTGTTGACTTTGCCCAGGATGCCAGGGGAAGGCTGGGAAAGGATGAGGGAACAGTCCCACCGGTGTTGAAATGGAGGTGGGAGAGGGCATAGAGGGATTTTGTCACCGCTTGCTCTAGTCCCAGGGGACGGTTGAACTGGGTCCCAGTCTGAACTAGCCCCAGATGGTTGGATTTGGAGAGTCTGTAAACTTAAAGGTGGCAAATATTCCTTTTATGACTGGTCTGTCAAAAAGGATACATAGATGGATAGAGTGTAAATGTGCCTGTGATACTATGATCCATAGGAGTAATGTCAAAAAAAATGAATTCAATGGGAACAACGGTAAAATTTCTTTTTCTGTAAGTTAAAGTGCGACCACCGGGAATATTTAGCCCTCTCAGAATTTCTCCTCCAAGATCTATCACCCCTCCGTTCCCCATGGCTACAGCCACAGCCTCCCAGCTCCTCAGACAGGGAGAGAGGGGGATCGGTAGAAAGATGGAGAGAGACTGAAATAGAACTGGAAATAAAGGGAAGAGAATGACATAGACCAGCCAGACCCAGACAACCTCTGTGCCCGCTGTGCTTAGTCAGGTGAATATTGCATGGGACAGTGCACAGTGATTAATGTCAGGCCATGTAAGGTGCTTGGCTGGGTTGCTCTGTTGTAGGTCCATACACACACACACACGCACATTTACGCACACATCCCATCACTTTTAACAAGCCATAGTCATTGAGATACAGCAGGGCTACAGCAGAGCAACCACTCTGGGGACAATTAGGCCTGGGAACATTAAATTAGCAGGGATCTAAAGTCATGCTCTGCTGGAGCTGGGGCTTTTGCATGCTGGGATTGGACTAGGTAACAGAGGCAAAGAGAAACTCCTCCTGGATGTACTCTGTGCTATCTGATATTGCTGTGCAGGGTAAGAGCATTATTTTAGAGCGATGTTAAATTTTGCAGTTACATATTGGTGCAGGGTTTTTTTCAGTGCAGTCATTAGGTTTTGGACTCAGGAGGCAGGTGTTAGCCATAATAAATTTGTCAGGACATTATTTCTCTACGCTATGCTGGCTGGCTAGTTGTGATTACTTTTTTTTATGTAATTTATTAAAGTGGGACCTCCCAGGCTACATCATATCCCAGTTTTGCATCTACCAGAGAATCTGTAGCTATAGCAACAGATGTATTGCCCCTGGTAGATGTTTAACTAGAGCAGACAGCAGGGAGAGCCACTTTATTACACCATGTGCTTTATGATTTACAGTATCATTGTGGTTTATATTACTGTAATGTTGAGGGAGCTGTTCAGAAATCTGTGCTCCAGGAAATCTCAGCTGTCTGGGGTCATATTCCTCTTGCAAAAGCTTTTCTCCAAAGTAGCTTATCATGATTTGAGCTGCAAGTCATGTGAGGTCTGATTTATTGTGAAATGCTTTTTATCAAACTCACTTATCACAAAGGTCTTGTGCAGATGTAAACGAGAAAGAAGACTGCAAACTGTCAGACATGAGGGCAGCTGTATGTGTGAACATGTGTGCATGTGCACTTTGTGCACCTGCACAATTGCTTTTAAAAAAGAAAAAAAAAGTCTTCTGACTGGAGGTTTCACAGGAAACGCACTGACACTTTGAACTTGAACAGCCTGTAACAGACACTGAACCTCACAGTTCAGGGAAACTGAGAAAAAAGTGTTAGAAAGGTCGCTCAGCCCAGATTCTCAGGCTGCTTTTCATGTCACTTCAGACTGATATAGAAGTCAGTTGATGTTGACCTGTTGGTGACTGTAAATAAAACTGAGATACCACATTGCGTGTCACCCACCCACATGATGAAGGAAGCTTTCTTCTTGTCAGAAAGCCGTTGAAATGCTGCAACAACATTTTAATTTTCTCATTTAAATGTTTAATATGTGGGATCTGAGTTTGCTTGCTAGAAGTTCATGTTGTGGTTATATTTTTTTTTTGAAAACTTTATGTAGATGGTTCTCTTTTCCTTGTTGAATCTGTGCACCAGAGGGATCTTCCCTGGAAATGCCGAAAAGACAGCAATGTAAGAGCTTTCATGAAGTGTGTTGAATCACTGGCATAATGGGACATTTACTGAAATGGAAATAACAGTCTGTCACAGTGTTTCATCCAAGCATTAAATAGATGTAGTGGGTCACAAATTTTTATCTGTGTGAGCTTAATGCGTCATTAGTGTTTCTGCTGTTTCGCAGTTTATTAAAACTTGCCCAGAAAAAAAAATTAAAACGTTCGTTTATTGAATATCAGAGCAAAATAATAGCCTCAGGACAAAATGATGGTATCAGCCTTCAAAATCACACATTAGTTAAACCCTTGAAGCAGGACTGTAACTCAGCTCTGTCAGGGGTCAGGTTTCCTGGTTACCACTGTGTCCGGAGGCTGGCAGCCGTCTGGTGCGCAGTGCTATGTTACATGGGAGGCTTCGCCGACATAGGGATCTTGTGTTTGCCACGGAGAATGGAAAGTGGGTGGCAGTCCTGAGCCTTCACTGAAAAGAGAAGCCTCCTGTAGTCGTGAGAGCTCTTTTGTTTAGAGGCCTGTGTGTTTTGACAGGCCTGAGAGGGGGTAAGACAATAGAGAAGCCAGGCCATATCCTGATGCGTTCCTGCGGTAGGCTGCTTCGCTCCACTCGTATTGTTCGCCACCATGATTTACAAATGCCTCATTCTCTCCTTGTCACAGTTGTATCAATTTGTTTTAGTTAATTAGCGCTTCAATTAGCACCTATTTAATTAGATTCCATTTAATCGTTGCTTGGCTTGCAGAATGTGTTTTCGCATGTGTTTTCCAATGTGTAGCGCATCTCATTTACATGCTTCTGTTGTGTCTCTGTGTGTTCTTTTGGGGTTTGTGTGTTCTTCTGTGTGTACATAGTGCAAATGTACATGTACGTCTGTGTATTTAGGCATCTGGGCTAATTTGTATGTGTGTATGTGTGTGTGTCTGTGTAAGTGCACACCCCTGCGTGGCTGTGATGAAGTGCTTGTCCACTTGGCGGCGTCTGAACATGAAGTGTCATCTTTGCCACTTTAGCCCATTAGGGTCACTACATTAATGGGATCTGCCGAGGCCCCTGCCCCTGTTTTCATAGTGCTGTGCCTGGGGGGTGGGGGGGGTTGGCGACTAGCAAAGCTGGACATTAACTCAGACGGATTAAATGGGATTAGTGATGTCACTGAGACAGATGTGATCTTTGCAGTCACTGCTTTCCTTTCCTTTTCTCACTGTACTCAGTTTTGCTGCGATACAACACTGACCCCTGCTGCATCAGTGAGTCATTACATCCACATGCATGAGGAGGCGGTAGATGATGCCGTGTTAACCCTTTGCGAGACTGCATCGCATCGTCCATTGGGGGTCACTGTTCCCATCTGAAAAAGATAGTGGGAGGCCTCTCCTCTCCTTTTCTGCCATTTTGACTGTCTAATGTAAAGCATGTCGGGCTGTGCAATATTGAGCCCAGGCGGTGGATCTTTTGCAGGTTCCATCAACATGTTTCCTGCAGCGTCTTGTAATGGATGCTTAATGTGGCTTCAAAATATTGCCATGAAAACAGCATCGCCAGAGATAATGAAATGCCGCTGGTACACCGTGGCTCATGTGTGGGTTGTATATGCCAGTGCCGTTGCTCATATTAGCTCATTAAAACAGAAAGCAGCGCTGCTCTGCAAGGTCAAATGTATCCATATCAGCCAAAAATCTCCTTGCAACAAGCACGTCCTACAATTAGCATAACACCAGTGTAAGGAGAGTCGCTTGAACACAGTGTATTTAAAATGTTTAGATTGAGAATGAGGCTCTGTGCGTTTTAATGGGTTGTGATTTAGGGGATATTGTTCAGACTTATATGCCTTAGAGCGGGCAGCATGTGTTTGGTTCCTTTCTTCCTTTTTTAAAGGCCATTCACACAGTAGCAATTGAACCAAGGGCTATAATTGTGTTTTCATGTACTATAGATCCTGTCATTAGGCCCCTGGGTCTGCAGGCAGTTATATGATGACAGCTGACAAGGGGGCGCGGCTCCTTTGAGGAAGGAGGGGGGGGGGGGGGGACCACACGCACAAAAGCCACAATTACTTCCTGGATGGTCCCCAGAGCTCAGTGGTTGGAGTGTGTATGTAAAATGATGTGGGAGAGGCCATTTGCAAAACAAAGAGAGGGATGGTGGGAAGGGGGGGGGGGGGGGGGGGGGGTGTTAAGAATGATTGCTTTTGCACAATAGAGCATGTACACCCCGAGGCGGGATGGGGATGGGGGCGTTGAAGTGGCAGACTGGGGGTTGACATGACCCATAGCAGTCCCTGAGGAGCATGATCCAGATGGGGTGTGGTTCTTGTGGTTGGTCCCTTGGAGGGAAGGGGTTCAAGGTTTGTCCCTGGGGCCCTGAGGGCAAGAGATGGCCCAAGGGGTAGAACTATCAGAAAAATAAGGGGATGAAGCATCCAGTTCAGTCTAAAGTCACAGGTTCACTGAACAGGGGGACACAATTATTATTGTACAACTTACTATTAGCAGGTTCAACATTTAGTGCTTCATAGAGACTGAGAAATTCTAGTTTGAGTAAGACAGCCAAGAATCTAATACAATCTCAATGGCAACAGAAATTGTAATTATTTTATGTGAGTAGGAGCAGGTGTCAATTTTTCAGAGGCTGGATTATTCATTTTGAAATGAAACCTTTGTTTGGTAGACCTCCTTTCAGAACCAAATGACTCAGAGTAAGAGTGAAAAGAGTCTTTCAGCACACCAGGCTGTAATTGGAAGGTGTGACATGTGATTGCAGTCAAAGGCCAGATTTGAGCTGCGACATTGAACCGGAGACATAACAACATCACCAATTAGTGGTGCGTCGTTGCAGTGCTGATTGGATAATATCTAAGCGGTGCAGTGAGCTGCAAGCACGTTCTGCGGGGTCACAAAGCTGAATTAGCCTGGACGCTCTCAGTTTAATTAATGAGCCGGTAGTAGTAGTATAATTGCTCTTCAAAGTGGGGTCGCCTCTGACGCCGATGTAAAGCAGCACTGCACACACCAGTCTTGTTTCAAATGCCGAAGTTGGCTCCCACAGGTCTCATCTTCGCCAGCAACCCCCCCAAACCGCCAACCCTGACCTCCGCCACTGCCGCAGCCGCAGAGGGATACATTCGACTTGTGCTGGCGCGCATGAAATATTCAGCAGCAATTTCCCCCACGTTTGAAATAATACCTTGAAATGTTAATGCGCTCCCACTGCTTGTTTTAAGTGGAAGGCATCCCAAGGTGCAGTGTTTGGACTGCGCCGGTGCAGGGGGCTCTGTGCTTAAACTGCTGTCGGCGTGAAAGTAATACGCTACACTGGAGAATTACCACAGCCAGGCACTTGGGTCAAGAGGAGAATGCTATTCTTAGTGGCAGTCCTCCCCCCAGCTCTCACAGACACACATGCTCAAAAATCTTCATATGACTCACATACACGTGAAGCACGTACACACAGACCTGCATGCTTTCCCAAATGCAGATACACACATACATGGAGACATGGATTCACACACAGCTATGCACGGTAAATAACTATCTCAAATACATAAACACAGACACTGCATACACACACTGCATGTCACCTCTGACATTGATTTTCATTAGATTCACAATGGCTGGCATGTTGACAGTTTCACCGGCGTCCTTGGTTCTAAATGTGTCTATTATCGGTGGATTACACAAGCCCAGGGTTTATACAGTGACAGGCCATGATCTGATATCCGCTGCCATTAACCTGACCTCACCCACTAGGTGCCTCTTCAACCTGATCCTGCCAGAGACATAGCGATGTTATCAGGCCCGGTGATGCCTCCATCACCTGATACACCCCATGGATTAGTAAGGGACTTGCCACCGGCTGTTCTGTGGCGAGAAAGCATCGCAGTGTGCCTGCAGAAGGTGACATGGCTCAGTGAAAATATTAATGCTGTGAGCTAAAAAAGCTCCCATAGTGAGATTTGCGAATCAGGCAAATCAAAATTCTTTTTTTTTTGTCAGGTAGACGTATGCACAAAAACATGCAAGCACACACACACACACACACACTTGCTCAGATTTTCCTTCCTCTCACAGTCAGATGCAGTGAGCCTTGGAGAGGAACACACACTTGGCTGCACAGTTCCCCCATGTGCCCGTGCCCTTCAGACCTGACAGCAAGGCATTAAATATTAGTGGCGTTTTACGGCGGGTTTGTAACATGGTTATTCCAGTCAGTGGGCTTGCTTTCCCAGTGTCTGTGCCCACTGTGGGACTTTGGCTTGACAGCACTGAGACATAAAGTTAGCCTGAGGGAGGCTAACCTGCCCGCAAGCCTTGGGCAGTGAGTGCATGCACCCTCACACATACAATGTGGAAATGTTAGCATGAGTGGACACATGAAATTTCATATGTTGCCATACTGCAGTAATGTGCTTATGCATGGGCACATGTCTGCATGCATACAGAGGACACATGAGAAATGCACATACAGCCACTCTATATGTTAACCCACATGTTGCAAGCATGCAAAAGCATATGTCATGAATGTACTATACAGGATGTACATGAGGTGAGCACAATAACAACGTCTCCACAGTCAGTTCAGGTAATTAATGCTTCAAAATATCACATTTCAGTGCAAACTGGGTCATTTTTAGGCTGTAGTTTGTAATGTAGTTTTATTAAAGTATAGACTCTTCCTTTTGTTCTGTCCACCCTTACACATTAAGGAGAAAGTAAAAACAAGAGGTCATAGGTCTGTGTAATACTGAATTATGGCTTTATGGTTATTTGTTGTGCTGCAGCAGCTACAGATTTAGGCCATTTAGTCAGATATAGACTTGAAACGGTGAGAATTTTTCATGTAGCAGGTGGTATAAAGAGAAGTGTCGGAGACATAAATATACACCAATCAACCACAACATTAAAGCCAGTTACTGGTTTTTGCCACTGCTCAAGAAGAACACACACAATGTGTGTTCACACTGTTTTTTTGTTTTTTTATTTGTACAACACTTATGTTGTTTCACTTTTTGTTTAAGTTACTTGATTCCACTATGCACTGAGAACAGCTCATTACGTAGAATATATAGGACTGGTTTCATTAGTTGGGCACTAGTGACCAGTTGCAGTCTTTATAGTTCACTTATTCTGTGAGCATTTAATTGCTATCCATGTGTTAAGGGGAGCGGCAAGGCCAGACCAGGTCCTTGCATGTTTGTCCAGAGAGCATTGAAAACCAAGTGCTGCCACCTTTAGCCTGTATCACATGTTTTTCAATTAACACCAACAATGGAGTAAGAGGAGGTGCCACAGGCAGGGGCAGCTGGGATATTAGTTAGCTATTCAGCGAGGATCGCTCGCATTTCTTGCCACATGACAACCTCGCTGACACGTCTGGCCTTTGGGTGGCGCAGAGGGGTTTGTCGCAGCAAATGACAGTGACCTCCCCAGTGCCCCGCTCCCCCGTCACCTCCTGGTGGAATTGATTAGGCATAATTGGAGGGAGTCAGAAGCTGAGGCAAGTGGCGCTAAATAAATTTGGGTAGTGTTAATTGCAGATTCCACTGTGTCTGTGTGTGGCAGTGTGAGGGGTAGAGAAACACTTAGCCACTGGCTGACAATGGAGGATTAATTGGACTCCTCCAATGAACATAATTAGACTGATTGTTGGGAGAGATAAAGCAAAGGTTTTATGAGTGCAGCAGCGCTGTCAGTGCTAAGAATATCATCCCTCTTCCTCCTCCTCCTCCTTTCCAATTCCCCCTCTGTGGTGTAGTCCCCTGTACAAAGTTAATGCTCCTTATTCCTCTTTTAGCTGTAAGGGAGTTGAAATCCCTGCACACAGGGTAGGAGTGGATCACAGGTTCATGGTTACTGAGCCTTACAGTGATAACATCTCTTCAGGGGAACAGTCCAATCTTCTGTTCCAGCTACAGTGCAGCCCTTGTATCCATGGTCTTTGATTACATTAGTTATTGAGCTTTTATTGGTCATAAATACAAAGACCAAGAGAGTCCTCTGCCTGTTGGGGGAGCTACCATACATGCAGAAGATTAGTGGGATTCTTGTCAGCCATCCAAACCACACGAATCCAGTTGTAACCGGGGCTCATTCCTGCTGCAAGTGGAAATAATTTGGGAGCCCCAGAGCATTACTCAGGCTTGGCCGGGACATTCGGCAGCAACAACAGCAGTGACTTGTGGGACTCCAAGATCAATCAGGGCCCCATCACCACCCCAGAAACTTACTGAGCTTGAGCTGGGCTGCACAGTTCTCTGACAGAGCCCTCTTGGATGATGCCCAGGCCTCAAACAGAGCGGAGGCCTCCACAGACTGCTTCAAAGAGGAGGGCGGCGAGAGAAGAACAATACACTTGACAAGATTCATCAGCAGAGGTTAACCACAGATGGCTACATACTAGCTGCTACTATAAATATGACATGAGAAGATAAGATGAAGAACAGCAAATGGCGGAATCAAAGAACATGTCAGAGGTTTTTGAAGTTTGTGCCGCACACTCTGTGGGATCACAGTTTGACAAGGGAGGAGCTGAGTTTCCTGAAAAAAAAAAAAGGTGATGAAAGATGGTCTTGAAAGCGTAAGACAGCCTTAAATTCTTTTGAAGGTTTGATTAATTGGCCAGTATTCAATACGTATGTTCACTGTTTGAAGTGAAATATGTACAGTAAAAACCGTAGTCATCAAAGAATATGAGGGATTACTGTTTCCATATCATGATTCTCAAAAGGGTGAAGTTGCCTCAGTTTCTTGACTTTGTATCTTACATATATTGATTTCAGCCATGGCCATGTGTAATGTATTGAATGACATGCATATTATATATTTCATTCTTGTCTTTTTTGCTTAGCTGTCGTGTGTAGTTCAACATTCACTAATTCACCATTGCTTAATCCATCTTTCTTTGTAGCTAATACATTATAGCACTGCTTGAGCTTAATGTTAAATCTAATGAATAGATAAATGTTTTTATAGCAATAGCCATCATTTGTCATCTGTTCGATTAAATAATGCTTCTATCCTCCTTTTTCCACCCAAGAGACATGGCAGCGGAGTGAAAACTGACCTTACTTGTTAAAAACATCCTCTGAAATCTTCAAAGAACTGGAAACATCTGCACAAATGTTGTTTCCATGGACACCTGTCATGTTTCTGCCTAGCTCTGAATGGGAAAACAATGTCGGGTTTCTGACCTGAACCAAAGACTAAAAAAGTCAGCAAGCTTTCCTGACTGACAAGCAGGCAGCCTGGGGGGTTGGCTGAGCAGAGCAGGGCTGCTGAGGGCTGAGGGTTGAAGACCTTGACTCCTGCACCCGTGGTGTGATGGAGAGACTTGGCCTTCCAGCGAAAAAGAGACAGAGGCCTCTGCTCAAAGCCGACGTACCTCAGGGAGATGTTTTGATGCATGGTGGGTGGAATAAAATAAAATAAAATGGGATCAACCCTAGCAGCAGCAGTTATTGGTGAAGGGGAAGTGGTTGCTGTAGCCCTCTGGCAATGCTCAACCTAAGGCTAACTTTGCCTTCTATCTTCTATGTTTTACTATATGGAACTCCCACTGGTGCCCTGAGAGAAAACGGCCTGTTTTAAGATGTTCTGAAGAAACACTAGCACATCGACATATCTGTTTTAACTCAGCTGGGCATAAAATGGGGAAGTGGCTCCCCTTTGAGGAGAACTCGCTGACCTTGGCAGGAAGTCTGAAAGAATACAGCCGGATTCTTGGCTTTAGTGTTTTCCTTTTTGTGGCTTATTTTTAACATGCATGTTGGGTTCTTGGTCACTGGCTTTCGCTTTACATCTCATAAAATTATTATAACTGTATGTTCAAAGACAGTTGTAGAAATGGAGTCAGTTGATCAGCATGCCTATGCCAGTAACTCATGCTATTTTCTGTTCCAGCTTTTCTATTCTCTGTTTTTATTTTAATCCATTCTGCTGCTGGTGGCTACTTGTGAACTCCAAGCACTTTAACGAATGGGTTTGGGGTGCACAGTGACAGACTGTTTTCTTCATAGATACTTTATGAACTTGCTGGCTAATAGAGGGAACTACAGTGGTGCATCAGTTCAAACTGGACCCTGTATCTGCCATGATAGATGCTTGCTCCCTTGGTGACTCTTTCTACCAGAGCAGACTACGAAGAGGGTAAAAAGTGAGAGGAGGCAAAAGCTTCACTAGAGAAGGCCATCTCATCGTTTTGTCTCACATGTTGTTTTACCTTGGCCGCCGGGTGGCTCCCACCTGGCCCCAGTGGGGTTGTGACTGCTGAGGGTTGGCCAAGAAGTCACGGCCACAGATTAACTCTACTATTTATGGCCCAAGCCCGTCTAACTGCAGCCCCAGAGATGGGAAATATTGCTCACTTAGCAGGATTACTGGGTGCCGTAATGCCCCAAAGGCCTGCTTTATGGCAGGCCATAAATGTTCCCAGGGAGAGGCAGCGAGAGTCGGATTGATTAGCGCTCCGGAGGAAAGTCGATCCGTTACCCACGCCCCACTGGGGAACGCTGTGATGGATGCTTCCGGGAGGTGGAGAGAGGCCCTGAAAGGGAGGGGAGGGCACTTTACTCTGCACCACGCCAGTCCTAGACATCCCCACAGTGACATAAGATGGAGGGCCCCCATTGCTTGCGGGGCCGCAGGAGGTTGTCAGGCAGTCACAGAACTATAGCCCCGCTATGCAGTGTCCCTTCGCAATCCCACTGGCAGACAAATGGAGAGGCGACCTTGCCACATGCTGCCATTTACCAAAGTCCCCCTTGACACCTTGCGTGCCCCAGACATCAGTCATTTCAATAGATAGACCCCACCTACACCCCACACCACCTCTGGGCCAATCATTTGGTACAGAAGAATGTCTGATATCCAAGCTACAGCGGGCCCTTTTTACCTTCATTGGATGACTTTGTTATCTCAGTTCAGGAATATGTTGCTATGTTGATTCTAACAGTCTGTAAAGAAAAGCTTCACTGGCATCATTACTGAGCTTAGTTAAGAAGATAAATGTTCTAGGACCTGCTTAAAGTGAAGGTGATTGGCACTGACATTGTTTTATGTGTTGGGTCCGTCTATGTTGTAAGTCCATAATATCTTGGGATCGTCCTCTGGTCCTTGCAGTTCTGGTGGTGAAACTGTCTGTGTAGATTCATCTCAGTAATTTGTGTATTGTAGAAATAGCTGAAACAAGGCAAAAAAAAGGAAAAAAAGTTATGTTACATTTCACAATTCATCTATGTGACATCTTTAGTTCTGGAAGACATGGCATTTATGCCTGTGGAGAGACCAACCAACACTTCTCCATGCTGAACAGAATGAGGACATGTTTGAGGACATCTGCTCAGCAGATGAGCACTGTCATCCCTTCAGGTGTCACCCCTTCTCCAGATTTAGAGTGGCACTGAAACTGCCATGATACAGTGGTAGTATGGGAAGCATCATGAAAGTGACAATGTTATCCTCAGCCACTTAGGATGTCTTAAGGTTGCTGTACACGACCTCCATAACACCCCTTTCAAACAGCCATCTCTGCTGTGTAAATGGTGTAAATTATGATCCATGATGCTCTGTGCTCCTGTTCCTTTTTTTTTTATTCACTTCAATGTTGTACTAAATATGTGTGGAGGCTGTTCAGTTTCCCTCATATAAAGCGCAGGCCTGTAACCTAATGCATTTAGTAGCTTAGACAATGATGCTCCATAAACATGGAAATATGTTTGTATCTCAGTCCAATTTAAAAAAATGTTTTCAAACTATGAAGCCTATGTAGGAGTTTGCTCATAACAGGTGAATTCATTTATCTTCCTGTTTTGCTCATTTGTAGCATCATCTTTAACTTCAGTGTTTAGCATCTAGCAGCTCAGTTAACACAGCATCCTTAAGAACTCCATGCCAGAGGCAATAAATACTACAAAAATAACAGCATGAAAGCTAAGTGGTAGGACATAATGTACCAGCTCTCTCTCCCCAGGTTGTACTGATTTCTTTCAACATGGCGCTATGCTCACTACACCTCTCACCTCATCCTTCTGGCTCCCTGCTGTTCTCCAGTCTCCCTGACATGCCTACACAGTTGGACTGTAGCTGCCCTTACACAGGCATTTCACTAGCTTAGATATTTTCCAGATGTCTGACTTGGGATATTGGCTACATGTGTGCTTTTGATGTGTGTGATTTGCAAGTGGCGTATATGCATGTGCAAATGTGAATAATGTGCATGTTTGCGCATGCATGTATAGTACGTACCATACTAATAAATATGCATATGAGTGAGGAAACTTGTGTTATAAAGTGCAAGTGAGTGTGCCACAGCCTCAGCAGCCATTTCTCATTTTATTAGCTGTGGTGGCACATGGCATGATGAAAGGGATCATCAAAATAACCCAACTGCTGATGGAGCTGTGCTCTAAGGATTTATGTATGCCCTTGTCTGCTGTTTCAACTAAAGCAAAAGTGTGTTATGTTATTTAGGGGGCTGAAAGCTCAGGGGGGTTGCCTTTCCCTCTAATGCAAAGTCCCCATGACTTACATCTGCTATTGGATTACCACCAGAACCACATCGGCAGGTGTTTTTGAAAAGCAAAAAGTTTCAAACTGTGCTTATATGCCGGCTTTTGTCCGCGCAACTATGGTTGAGCCTCCGCTGTGCTGACTCTTATAAACACATTCTCTCACATTTATTACTTGAGAAATGTGAAGTTCTTGATACTTTTTAGTGCTATTAATTTCATAATGTGTGGTCCTCTTTTGTCTGTGTAACCGACAATCCAAGCTTGTGTATTTGCCACCGTTTCGGGTGGGAGTCGCTTTTCTTGTGTAATGTGTTAAATCACAAGAGAGAGGACAAAATGCCTGTCAGATAAAGCTGATTACAGAGCTTATCAGATACATGCAGATAATTATGGTCAAAATGAAAATGGAACAGCAGTCAAGATAACACAAAGCCTCTCCACCATCAAAAAGCATAGCAGGTGATGAAGAGATAGCATATAATGGAACTAATACCCTGCAACTGTTTTTGGTAAGACAAAGCAAGCATGTCATGAATTTACAAAGCATGCCACATACCAGAAATAGCTGGTCAATAAGCATGGAAATCCCCTGAGTGGCTGCTGTCATATCTCACAGGAACTGGACTATTTGTAAAACCATAACCAGTTTTGTAGGTTTATATATTTAGATTGTCTCTAGCAGACTAGTGTATGATTATTTATGCATTGTGAAAGGTTTACTTTGTTGTTTGTCATTCTGTTAACTGTTGACTTACCGGTGGTAGTACTACAAAAGAAAGCCCTTGGCTGGCAACTATAAGCCTACAGAAGCCTCCATAAGCTTGGAAAAGCCTCTTTCTCCTCAGCTTACAGGTATGATGTATCTTTGCACACACTCTGAAGTGCTGTTATACTGCTGTTAGTGTTAGCTTGTAGAGTTGACATAGACTGGCCTCACACTGTCACTCATCACATGCCACACCAGGAAGTCAATCCAGGCCAAATGACAGTGAAGTATGCTAGGCATGGATTTACAAGAAAGAGACACCAGGTGAGAATTGGCCACAGACATGAATAGACTGTTGAATTGAAAGCTCAAAGCTCAGTAAGCATGATATCAATAAATGGATGTTTATGTGATATCCTGCACCAACCTTGGAAACATTTCTCACACCTGTAATTATCCATAACAGTTACTGTCATTCGTTAGCAGTTAGCAGTTAAAATGATTCTTCAGAATTTATTTTAGGGCTTGTTGTGGTTGGCACTGAACGTGGACACCTCCTGCGTTATGCCATCTGCATTATTCCATGCAGGGAAACAGGTATAGGCTAGATCAGATGAAGTCAAAGTCCATCAGACCAGGTCATGCAGGATCATACCAGACAAGACAAGATTAAACTAGACCAGAACAGACCAGACTTTATTTAGCGAGCCAATTGTTTTTATGGCGTCAGTTGGTCATGCTGGTTACACCAGTAGATGCCTGTCAGATAAATTGAGATAGAGGTAAACATTCTTAACTTAGACCTTAGACCATAATCTTACACAGGACTATGATAAAATGATCACTATCATATCTCCAGCCTGTTTGGTCGGCTCACCAAATAAAGCAAATCCAGTGTCCCAAATTAAACAAGCCCTGCAGAGGTAGTTCAGCTATCTGCTGATTAGAAAAACTTTGAGTGCACTATGTAATGAAGTACTTGTACAGTTTAATTTAACACCAAGCCATGGAATGGACAAGTTATAACAAAGCATCTAAATGGACTGCACTGGTAAATGGACTGCATTCATAAAGTGCTTTTCTAGTCTATCAGCCACTCAAAGCTCTTTACAATATATGTCTCATTCACCATTCACACACACAATCACACACTGATGGCACAGCATCAGAAGCAGTTAGGGCTTCATTGTCTTGCTCAAGGACACTTCAACACACTCTGTGTAGGAGCCAGGGATCGAACCAGGAACCTTCAGATAGACGGCTGCTCTACTTCCTGAGCTACGCCACCTCATCTAAAGTATGATATGACTGAATGAGAGCTTTGGTGGCATTTTATGATGTAATGTTTGTATCACTGGGGTAACGCTATCGAATCCTTGCATACTGCATTTGCTGGACATACTGATGTTTTCAGATGGCCTCACTATAAACCTCTGCACACTGATGCAACTGATTAAGTACCATAACAATAGCTACCTCAAATAGCTAACTGCCTATTACTTAACCACCGAGTTGGGGGTGAGCCAACATGTTGGAGAATACCATTAGTCAATATGCTGCGTATGGTTGTCATTTTTTTTTTTTAGAGAAACAGCCGTAAGCAGAAGCAAATAGTTGCCTGCTGATGTGGTGGAGCAGTAAAGTAGTGTCTGCCTGTTGTTGCGGTTGTTTATACTTTGCGATTATTTGTTTTCAGATTTGTGTTGCATTGCGGCTGCTGGATTTCTACTATGCTGCAGCTGCTGACACCTTTTGCAGCTATTCTCTTCAGTGGGTATTAGAAGTGTGAACTGAGTGGCTCACTCATGGCTAGCATGACTCTTATCTGTCTCTTAGCTATATGGCTCTGTCTTTTTGTCTCTATTTGGTCTATTTTTGCCAGACCAGCATGTAGTGTGGAAGGTGTGTGGAATTAACATGTGAAATGTATGTAACTATTACCTACATGAAATGAGTAGTTAACCACACATTTCATGTATTAAATTAGTTTGTAATGCACAAACAGCTGAACTAGACTCTTTTTCATCTCGTACACATTATTTGATTTTGATTATGATGTATTCTGCACACTGACTGTGGTTTACATGGAGCAACATGTCAAAAGCCAGAGAGGGAGATGTCTCGACATTTTGTCTCTTACTGCAGTGTTAATGCTGCTAAGCGGGCCTCGATGTGCCATCGATCTGACCCAGACGAACAGGCGTTCACATCCCTGTAAAAACACACCAGGGATGGAGATGTAGAGCAATGCACCATGTTGTGTTTGCTTTGTTAGCTCCCTAAGGCCTGGCCTCCCAGCTCCATTTATCAGGAGTGTTTGCACAAGGGGGTAATTTGTAATATTCGCTCAGGGCTTTGGAGATGAGTGCAGTGAGACAAAGGGTAGGAAGGAGATCAGCAGTTTGTTTTCTTTGGTCCAAACTGTAGTGGAAGTTTCATTTCACAGCATTATTCTAATTGGTCTGTTTAGGTTCAGCCTGCCCAGTTACAAGTAAGCAAAGGCTTATGAGTGAACGTCACATGGACTCACAAATCGCTTCTTCACTGAACAGAGATTCAGCCAAAATGTAGCTTTACATTGCTTCTCCATAGTAAAAGGCATACTCTACTGAAAGTCAAACTTCATTAGTAAATACTCACTGTCTGCAGTCTTGGATGTGTAGCAGTTTTTCCAGAAACTTCTCAGTCCTGCAACAAAATTCACTAGTTTCTTCTTCCTTAATATTGTTAAATACAGTACTGCCATGTCACGTGGCCTTGTCAGAGCTCCAGTGCTCTGTCAGAAGCAGGATATTAAGAAATATTCAACAGCATCACGGACAGTTGGTAAGTTTAAGTCAGGATATAAGGCTGTAAACTGTGCTAGCTAGTAATGTTTGAGATGTTGTTTGATAGTAAATGGGCTTCAATAAGACGAGCCTTGCTTTTCCATTTAGCACTTTACGCTGTGGGACCTGGCCAGACGGTCAGAGAGAACCCAGACATTTGTCCTTGAAGAGAGAACATTGCTGTTAAAAGGTTAAGGTAAGACAAATGCAGACACTGAACCTGGTCTGCAAGATACTCTACAATGTCACTTCTCTTTGGACTCCACTTCACTCTAGGTAGATCTGGATTCTGTTGCTTATTAACAGACACTATGTATGGTTTGCTGCGCCATGTTGAAAGTTGAAATTGCAAACTTACATTCCTTAATATTCGGTGTTAAGTTTCCCAGTGATCTGATGTTTTGGTGTACTGCCCTCCCTCAAAACTGCTGCTCTTCAGCACAAAGCTAATTAGGTTCTTAACTGTTTCACTTTGCACCACTTCCTCTCAAACATGAAGAGAGGAAGAAAAAGTCTCTGTAGGTTTCAAGTGTGTCAGATTTGGATCTAGACCACTCCATCTCACGACCACTGTGTTGCTTCAAAGCACAGCATATGCAAAACTTAGATCAGTAAATGATCTCTGTTTCACATGCATGCATAGCTTCAGTACTCACATATTCTACCAGGCCATGCTCAATAGCTTCTTTTTGAAGCTTTTACCATCCACTACTTATTAATTTCATTAAATGGAAAATATGAATAGATGGATTCCAGTACTTTGTATAGTAGTGGCATTTTTCTTAAAGATACAGCACGAGTCTATTGCAATACATGATGTGACATTTTGTTTTGGAAATACCCTTCTGTGTCCTCATTTTGGTCAGGTCGGAATATCAATATAAAACATCTACTGCTGAGGGGCTGCAACATGCTGTTCCACTGCCCCAGTCTTGGCAGGTAAACATACGCATATAGTAATCATATAGATGTATCTGCAATGAAACCCTGGTATCATTATTGCTAAACAGAACAAAACTGTATGCATTTATGTGCCCTGGAAAACAGTTTTGTGGGGTTTTGATCGACATAAGATGTTGCAATCAAAGTAAATTCGCTGTGTGAAATGCAAGGCAGACATGGTCTCTGGCCTTGCAGCTGCTGCAATATAAAAGGATGGAGGGAGAATGAAAGAAAGTGGAGGATAAAAAGCCTTTCTATCCCTGGAAGGTCAAGTAGACAGACAATTTTACTATATCTCCTATCTCTGTGACAATGGCTCGAGCAGAAATTCACAGAACAGCAGTGTGAAAGAAATCACAGAGAGGTAATGGTGGAGGTAGAGGAGAAGTGGGGTCTTGTGGGAGTCTTTTTCCTCACACTACTGCTGGCCTATAGATTTATGTGATTTGTCTCCCTCCCTTTGATGAAATTCAATAGGCAGACGTATGGCAAAGTGCTTCTAAGCTTTAAGATGATTGCTGGGTGTCTTCAAAAGTGGATGAGTATCTGGAAGCAACTACATGGTCAGAGAGTGCACGCATCAGTGTCATATCTGGGGCAAAGTGTCAGTGCCGTTGTGGTGTTTTTGAAAAGTGTTTGCATCGTGAGATTTTCTTGAGTGTCCTGATGCAGCTTCAATATAAAAACCACTGGTGCTGGAAAAAACTAAAACTAAAACTATATTCATAGTCATCAATTAGTCATGAGTAGTGCCAGTGTTAGGCCTGTGACTTGGCCGTGTTGCAGCAGAGTGTTAAGCGACAGTCCAGGGTTGGGGGTATCTGACACAGGTTTTACATGATTGTTGACAGAGCACAGCCCAGGTAAATGTCAAGCACAATCCGACTTCCTGGTCCTTTGCTTCCTCCCTTGCTCCTTCTGTTCCTTTCACCACTGCTTTGGTATTGATTTAAGGCCAGATGCGGTCTCTGGAGGCTTGGCTGGCTTGCAGGTGAGGTTAGCCGTGATTTGAATAAAAGACAATCCTAGTTCAAACAGCAACAGAAAAGCCCTGGGGCAGATCAGTCACACTCCTGCGTCTGAGACACAAATGTCCAAACATAGTGCAGTAGCCAAATGTAAGTGCCTGCTGATATATTATAGCGCCTACGTAATAGACTGTGTTTCTAGAAGCATTTGTTTTGGTCTAAAAACATTCCCATTTACATTCCAGGATCTCCTTTGGTCTACTTCTGTCTACTTTGGAGCATTCATACAGTGTCACAAGTATGTATTAGTGTGTCATCAGCATAGCAGTGAAAATTAATATAGAGAGTACTATGTAGTTTTTACTGTTACTCATTTGCATAGAAAAGCCAAATCAAAAACAAAAGCTAGTGAATATAGTGAATAGTAAGGGTACACTCAAGTCCATGTCAAAATACTGTGTGGTCATACCATCAGACATATGATCAGCTGTATCAAAAACTGTGCCCATATAAAATAGCCTTATTTATGGAACAGTATATAGGATCCATACTAAAAGTGTTCCAGCACACAAAGGCTGAAAATGACGTACATAAAAAGTAATCAGACTTATAGAACTGTGCACATCCACGTAGTTCCCCTTTATAAATCACAATCAGCATGAAAATATGTAAATCATGAACAAACAACGTTTGAGGGCTGATGGCTGCAGCAGCTGTTTCGAAAATTTACGAGGTGGCACAGAGACACGCAAGCTCACCTCATGGTATTTGTTAACCGTCTACAGGCTATAGACACATACATAGCAAATGGAATCGCCCACTAAAGCTCTAAAAAACACAATAAATACTCCATTTAACTCCAAAACCCAGCATATATGTGTTTCTTTCACCGTCAACAGTTTATTATAAATGCAGGTGGTGTCAGGTGAGGTGGCTGTAGAAGGCAGAGAGTGCATAGCAGCCACTGCCACAGTCGTGTTCACCGCAGTAATTTTACACACAAAAACTACATGAAAACTATATTATTATAACTACTGACGCTCTGCAAGTCTTTAATTCTGTGTGATGTTGTTACATGGTGAGACAGTGCTGATAAAATATTGAGCAGAATTTGATTTGAGATTTGAGTCGGCTTATATCTTTTACAATTGAAAATTGCTTATAGAATCGTTATGGCTCCCTAGCACAAGCACAACACTGCTGGTTTGAATGTTTATGATAAAGTGGATCTGTAAGTAATGTGTGATATGAAGAAATTAAATGTTTAAGAGGCATAATTATACGTATAACGATGCCACGCACATTTCATTTCTGCAATCTGGCTTCAATTCACCACTTTCAGGTTATAAATGAGGCCCCTGGACCTCTGCGATCCCCTTCAGGAGCGACCAGTTCTGGTTGTTTAGGCTGTGGTTGTACTGTACTGGACAGATCCTCCTCCACCATCCTTCAGGCCTCCCTGCAGCTCCTGGGTCAGGCTGAGACTTTGAAGGCTAGCTGTTGAGATTCAGCAGACAGACGCCTCCTCTGGGGAGCTGACATCATTAGAGTGGAGAGCAGATCCCTGCTCCTCTCCAGCTTCAGCGAGGGAAAGAGAGAGATAAAGAAAGAGAGAAGGATAGAGAGAGGAAAGAGTTGAGGGCGGGTTTAAGCAATGCAAGGTCAAGATCGTGGCACAATTACCCTGGCAGCGTCGTGCCCTGGGAGGCTAAAGCCCCTGACTTCTCACCCTGCCAAGGTCGCTTGGGCCGCTCCTCAAGACAATTAGCCTCCCAATATCCTCCTGTCATTTCCACATTCACAGCTCAACCCCCCCCCCCCCCCCCCCCCCCCCCCCCCCCCCCCCCCCGCCACCCCCCCCCCCCCACCCACTGCTCCTTCCGCTGCCAGCTACTTCATATGCTGTGAGCCTGTGGCAGGCAGTCACTTCCATGCTGCACACATTGTATTTTCTACAACTCCACATGTGTGTTTGTGTAGATTCTTTATCATTACAATGTGTTACTCCCATCAAGTGGTGCGTTGAAAATGAATCATGTGCATATGTACGTGCTCTCACCAACGCACACACAGACGCACACACACACAAGCCCAAACAAAGCCCTTATACATGAAGGAGACAGAAGTGACACATTGAGTTTTTTTGGGCGCTGGAAGTGGCAGAGTGTCAGTCTGGATACTGTAATGTATGAGTGTTTGCTGCTGGGGGTGTTGGGGCATGGCAAGCACAAACAGAGAAAAACACAATAGTGAGACAGCCAGTTGTGAATATGGGTCATCTTTGGTTTTCTTTGTAATATAAGACGTAATGTTCGTGGCAGCATTTTTAGGTAGCCTGCGTTTTGCTGAGGAATAAGTGGAAAGCAGTTAGTGTAACTGGTTATCTTGGAATTCAGTCTCTAAAATGAACATGGATATCAAACATGGAAATATCTTTCCATGTTAAGGTTGTTGTCGAACAACAGAAAAATCTGCAAGACAACTGAGATCTTTCAAATAAATTATGCAAGGCCATCCAAATCAAACTGCTAAGACAGAGACAGACACAAGACAGATGTACTGTATTATCTGAACACAGACCACATACCTTACATTTTTCCACTCCAGGAGTCGCCAAATATTCTCTTTGTCTATGCAGGGGAAATAACAAAACCCAAACAAATTATTACAGTTTAGAGAGCCTCTTCAGTAATAGCATCGATTGTTATTTAACACATAATTTAATTCTAATATCGCACTATTGTTCAGGTATGACAGCACATTGTATGATTTAACCAAAACAGCTTGGGGCATCACTCAATCCCACATCAAGAAATGTCGTCATGTTAGATTAAGCCACCATTAAGTCATGTTAATTTCCTACACTTTTAAGTGGCACGGATTTACACTTAGACACTTGTTTATCCCATGACTGGGAACACATGGAACAGTTCAGGGTACAGCTTCATCTAGGAGACAGCTTCATCCAAGGGGCCTTGCCAATTAGAATGCACAGTGAATCCCCCTGTAAGCTTATTAAATCACTATTATCCCTATTAACACAATGGACATGATCCTCTTCTACCAACTGCATCCTCATTTTATGTAGTGTACATTGTGACAAGCAGTGCCTGTCAGATCATCTAATCTTGTGAATATGCTCACATACACACACACAGTTGTGAGCAGGCACTCGCAGATAGCGAGGCTCAAATCCCAGCGCATGTCAGCGTTTTGAGGGATCATATAGATGCAAATGCAGCCATGTAATTGCACAAGCAGTAGATCTGCGCTCTCTAGGCTGGATGCTGTCATGTCAACGGCTGATTCCATCTGCTTTTCATCATTTCTTTTTTTTTTTCCTTTCCAAGACCTGATTTCCATACCAACTCAAAGCTTTGGAATCCTCTCATCTTATCTGCTCTGCTCCTTCCTCCTCCACCTCCTCCTCCTCTTCCCCTTGCTCGATCTCCTCCACCAGTCTATCTCTTCTGGTCCAAGCAAGAGTGATAGAACTGACAACAAAGAGGCAGATGTCACAGCCAAACAACTAAATGACAGGGAGGAGGCCTCCTGCATAGTTCCTCCTCTCCTCTTCTGACGTTTTCATCTGTCCTTGCCTACCTTCCACCAAAGTTGGCATGAACACACTCCTTTACGTGTGCCATTGCAGATTCTTGACGAAGAAAGCATCAGTCCTCCCGTCTCCTCCCTTTACTTTCAGTCTCTTCCGTTGGCCTCTCTTTTCCTTCTCCTGCATTTACCCTCTCTGTCTCCTCACTGCCTCTCCTGACCTCCCATTATTCTCAGCAGCCCTCATATATTTGCATGTCAGGTGCTCGAGCTGCATGCTTTCTGCATCTGGGCTTATAGGGATTTAAAACATTCCTTATGCAGGCCTGCATATGGAGATAGATAAAAGCCAGTGTGACGGCAGTGTGATGTGCTACCAATCTACCAATTTGCCGCAAGTCAAAAGAGCAATGATTCTTTGCTTGGGGAGAAGGACTTGGCTAGAAGGGATTGAGAGGAGTGTGCCAAGACTTTTTTCTGTGCTCATTACTATGATTGGATGACTGTTAAATTGCACTCACATATGTAAAACTCCAGATTTTCTTTTTGTGTTTGGTAGTCACATCCACTTTTTTTATTTGCAATTTCCCCTCATAATATGACAACTGGACAATTGAACATTATGGACAGATTGTCTTTTGGACAGGGAAAATCTCCTATGGGAAATGTTCAGATATAATTGTTAAAAAAGTTAAAGTATATACAGACAAATGGCTTCATTTTGTAAATATAAGTAAAATATGTTAAAAACAACATAAATAAAATAAAATAAACATAAAAGTGCTGCAAAATTATGAAAATGAAAATTTAACGGCCTTCAGGAGGAAAGAGTGTGTGAATGTAAGAGGTGAAAATACAAACACAGGTTGTAGTGATCATTAGGTGGTATGCAGTGAGTATACCCAGTGCTATTTATTACAGATAAAACTAATCTACAAAATTATGTTGTTTACGGAAAGTTTAACAACAACACCCATTTCAGTAGACATTTTCCACTGCTGATATTTTAAATTTTCATAGCAGGAAACACAGGTGGAACTAATAAGGTTAACGGTGGCTTTGCTCCATTAAGTGTCCCAGTAAGCCTTTCTGGTAAGCCAGCATGCCCAATACCAAGGGCTGAAACACCTAAATGGAATGCAGTTATTATTAATGTTATAAATGACACCTGTGCTTTTTCTGCTAGAACATGTCAAAATTACAGATATCATATAGGTGTTGTCTGAAATGGAAGAAACAGGGTCGCCTTGCTGTATGTTGGGTGGTTGAACAAGCTTCAAGCCACATGGGGGGAGGAAATAATGGCATCATTCATTTACTGGTGAATTCCGCCTTAAACTCTAGCATTTGATGTGAACCGGGCTTTTGGAGTGTTGGTCTGGTGACTTGTATCAAAGCAAAAAAAGCTGCTATTCAGGTGAAGGCAATAGCTGTGTGCATATTAACATTACATTGATCCATTAACTGTGCTGCTGAAACACTTTACACTTCACACTGTTATGGAAAGTGCTACATAAATAAAATAAAATTGAATTG
The DNA here is from genome assembly GCF_017976425.1 of Toxotes jaculatrix. Classification (NCBI taxonomy): domain Eukaryota; kingdom Metazoa; phylum Chordata; class Actinopteri; family Toxotidae; genus Toxotes; species Toxotes jaculatrix. Next base: position 22,584,934 of record NC_054400.1, read on the forward strand.
AATTGTTGACAGTAGGAGTCAGGCTTTTACATAGTGCGTGTTAAAAATATAGAGATGTACAATATACATGGGGAAAAAGAAAATGTTCATATACATATAGAATAGTACATACACAGATACTATATATATAAGCATTTGAACATATACAAATGCACACACAGTTATAATATGTATTCAAGTATTTTAGCACACACAGCATGCACATACATTGTTACATTCCAGTTTCAGTTTGCCAGTACATATACTCTCAAGTCAACCCCCCTACCTCTGCCTCCCCTCCTCCATCCAACACATAACACTTCCTCCAAAATTCACTGGCACTGTGTGCTGTGCAGGCATGAGATAACGTCCCAGAAGTCTTCCAAGGGCAGGACGAGTGCTCAGACATCAGAGGGAAGCCGCGTCGAGCCGAAGCTGATTCATTACATGTGTTGCATCTGCCTCCTATTAAAAAGCCCAGAGCACTCTGGCTGTCTCTGCCGGTCTCTCTCTCTCGCTCTCTGACTGCAAACTACCTCCTGACTCCTCGCCTAGACCTCATCTCTCTCTCAAAAACACCCTCTTTCTGTCTCTTTCCTCTAAGCTCTACCTCTCCTCTGATGACAAGTCTCAACCCCCTACTATTGCTATGGCTGTGGTACTGCAGTATATAAGTCAAATTAATATAAGTGTCTATAAGGCAGATACACATATTTTAGTGTGTCCACCGATGTCTTTGCATGGTTTTTCTGTTGATCAAGTTTAAAGTTTCAGCGGTTTGTAGTACAAGCTGTTTTGCTCATCCTAACTTGAACGCAGTGGATATATTGGCATGGCTAGTCACATTTGCCAGTCTTTTCTTATTACAGATACATTGGTGTTGGCATATATTTTGGCTGCTAAGTAAAAGGGATTACACTAAAGACATGGCAACAATATGTCTGAGATCAATTATAAACTCTATTGACTTTACATAATTCGTCCACCAGACAGCACTGACTTTGATTGAATTATATCTTGGTCATACTTCTTTAAGAAACAAATTAAAGGGATCCTTAAAAACATCCACAACAGCCACAACATGGTTATCTGATTGATTATGTGATTTTATTTTGTATTGGCCTAAAAACGTTTTGTTTTCAGTGTCTGACTGTAACAACACATTTCTGGCCTTTACTCCAAGTTGTCACTGGTTCTGTTGCTAAAGGTGTAAATGCATCACGTCCTGATTGCCACAGAATGTGACCTGTGCACTGTGAACAGAAGAGATGCCATTCAATAACAGGTGTCTCAGAGAATCTCTGATCAGTACAGACTGATGTTTGTCATTCACAAACACTCACGTCAGAGTGATCAAGGAAATCACAGCAATTTGAAAGTCGTCTTCTTCCATTTTTGTTCTGCTAAAGGAGACAAACATTGATTCATTCATTCATTCTTCTTCTATACCGCTTGATCCATGAGGGTCGCCGGGGACAACAACTAAGTACATCTACCTAGGGAGAACTTACCTTACTCAGTTTCCGATCGCATGTTCCTGTTGCTGTTGGTCATTAGTGTGTTGCACGCTGCTCAGTATTAAAGCAATAGCATATTGATTAAGACACACAGCACGATTTTACTCAGACGTTCCATTAAAGAGCCATTTCCTTACCTGATTGAAGAACACAGTCTAAAGTTAGAGCGATTGGAAGTTTCAGACTGTTCTTCATCTAGCGTTTTTTTAATCACTTGCTCATTTCCTTTACCCCACAATCTCATCTTCAGTGTTTTAATTATGTCGTGGTGAATGATAGCTAGTTTTAAGGTGTGTGTGTTTGGCGGACTTGTTAAAAGGGGCCTTTTTGCAGCGCGTACGTCTGCTCCAGCTGATAATTATTTCAGATTACATTAGAGGAAATTAAACATTTCTTAAAGTATGTGTGAGGGTGACAAAGTTATCAAGTGTAGTCACAGGAGAGAGTGTGAATGTTGCACTTCCAAAAATGTAATTTTTTCGACTGCTAATAAGACTGTTTTCAAGTGTTAAAAAATAATTAATGGTGTTAAAGCATTTGAGCAGAACTGTAGTCTGGTACGTGAATCAGTGGTACGCAGTGGTCAGTGATGAAAGTAATTGGTGGTGAAAAGTGAAATGATTAAATGATTAAAGTCAAAGTGATACGCGAGACATTGCCGATCATTTATACGTACATGATGCGTGAAGTGGTTCATATTGGGGCTTGTCTGATCCCAGTGGCTGGAACCCAGTCTTGTAGAGTTAGAGCGCTCTAAAGTTCCTGAGGAAATAGTAGTCACAGTTATTTTGTAAAGATCCTAACTTTTGTTGTCAGTATTTTTGTATCACATGACCTACATCTGGATTTGCATAGTATTTACTGAGAGCAGCATTTTCTTCGATATTTAACCAACTTGTGAGTTTAAGTTGTGAAAATCTCTGTGTGTAGTCAGACATTCTGTCATTTCGACATCTGTCTGGACCGCTGATCTGTCCCGCCAACAGACTTTTATCAGCTGATAAAAGTGTTTACGCCAGCCTTATCTCTGTCCATTTAAAGGTTAAGGAGTTGAGAGTCATAACTGATAAATCCTTTCCACATGAAACTGTTGCAGGATCTGTGATTGATGCAGCGTTACCCACCGTTATTATGGTCACAGCGTTGAGCAGTGCAAAACACTTTGACCTGCGAGTAGGAGGCAAATTTTATCTCACACTTTCAGACATCTGAAAGATACGATCAGTGATTTGGTTGAAATAGCGCTAGTCTCCAAAGAAAAAAAAAGAAAAAGTCCATTTTAATGCTTTAAGTTCCATCTTGAAGCATTGGTGTTTTATTTATTTTTAAATACTACATGGTAATGTGTTAAGTGGAAGTACTTTGATACAAAAATTATAAAATATAAATACATATAAACTATGGGTTATTTGGACCTTAACTGGTAAACTAATAGCAATTACTAACAATTACTTTTTAGCCTGCAACACATCAGTGACATCAGTGACACTTCTATGTTTGAGAGACATGGACATGAAACACCCAATGTAGTCATGAAGTTGTCTGTAAATGACATTAATTATAAAAGAACATGGTTTTTGGTTTGTGAAAAAAAAAGTTTTATGCATAATCAAGTGAATTGAAAGTAACATGCAAAACCCTCAAATTATTAAACTACATTTCCTTTTATTTAGGGTTAACACTCAGCAAGTTAGGGGTTGAGAATATGCACACACACACACACACACACACATATATATATATGTGTGTCTTTTTTTCTATGCCTCCCATTACCTTGAAAATACTCTTGGTGATTGAAAGGTCTGCTGAGATAATTACAGCACTGAGAGGTACAGCAGTACACTCTTGAAAATGAATGAATAAATCATTCTCTCTCTTACTCTCCAAAAGGTTTTGCCAACCACTAAGTGCAAATGTGGCATTTCCAGTGGCATGTACCACAACCTGAAGTTGTTTTACTGTGACTTTGAATGTGCCCTCCTTTTTGAAAGCCAAAGTGAACTTTGACTTGCAAATAATCATGTTGAGTAAAAAAAAAATTAAAAGTACAACCTTGATAGTGAACACCATTTGAATTTCTCTTGTTAGCATTCATAAATCTTTCGCAAAATGCACTCACTGCTTTCAGCGTTAATAGTGTACACAGAAATCAAAGCTGTGTGTTTCTTATGGAGTAACAAGAGAGGAGGAAGATCTGCATAATGTTGGCTCCAGCAATGAAGAGCAAAACGCAGATCCACATCATTGCTCCCTTGCTTTCCTTCCAATAACATCATTAGCATTTTGACATCGTTGGCCTAATTGTTGTTGGTAGCTCTGAGAAATCCTTGCCTTGGAGTGGGAGTCGGGAGGGAGAAGAGGGGGCTGGGGTGTTTCTGCTGTAAGGCCTTGTGCTTATCAGTGCAGGGCAGATACTGTTCCTACGGTCCTGGCTGACAGGTGAGGGGTGTGTGTGTGTGTGTATGTGTGTATGTCTGTCGGTTGCGATTGTCAGTGAACCCCCGGGACAGGTGCTGAGGGATGGTTTCGTATTTGGGAGCAGGTGCACCCCTCACCCCCCCCCCTTCCTCTTTTCTTGCCTTGTTCCCTCACTCCCCCAGGAGGCATATGGTGAGAGTGATTGGAGAGACCTGGGGCCCACAGGGAGTGCTCCTCTCCCCAGTTCATCTGTTCCAGACAGGGCCCTGCGGGACACTCGGGCTCTCCTGAGGTCCCTGTTGGCTGGGAATCAGGCTGAGGGGGCGGTTCTGCTTTCACGTTGACTGCTTTGTTACAGTGTTGGGCGGTCGTAGTGGCCACCCCGGTTAGTTTTACACTGTGCGCCATCCTATGCTGCAATTTTGTGCAGGACACATGCTGAACAGCTAATAGGTCACACCCTCTAATTTGTTTGCTCCGTACATTTATACGAAAGTGCTGCTTTTAATCTGCCGGCACTTGTCGTGTCCTCGTGTCATTGCTTGGAATAGAAACGCCATCTTGCTGCGATTTCACAGGCTTATATTTGCGAACCAGTGTACAAATGTGATGTAGTCCTGAGTGCACTAGCAGAGAGAGTTATGGGGGCATTTTAGGCCTTGTATAATATGTGTACCCCTTTTTATGTGGTCATTTATTATAAGGCGAACTCTATGAATAATGTATGATTAAAAGGCGTAATGGATACACTGGGACTCGTCAAAATAAAAGCAAAAATCCATTTGCTCTCCCTGTAGTAAATCCACTAGCTTGTCCTTGGGCTAATTTCCAACCTGGGACTTGGTGGGGGAGTGAGTGCATGTCTTGATAGCGATTTCAAGGGAGGGAGGTGTTGGTTGTGCTGTATGGTGAGAGAGCGAGAGAGAGAGAGAAGGGGAGGAGGAGTTAAAGTAAAATGAGACATGGATGGGGAACAAAGCCAGGAACACCTCTTTCTCTTGATGCCTCCCTCCTTCATCTCACTCTATCCCAGACTCTCTCTCCTTCTCGCTCTCCTGTCTCTGTCTCTCACCATCTTATAGCTCCTTCCCCCTGCCTCCGAGCAGCTGCCACTTCTGAGCCTGAAGAAAATGAAGGCAGATGAATCAATTTGGCCTGTGGCCCTAAAGTGCACTTGTCTGCACCCTAGCCTGGGCGGGGGGGATAATGAGCCGATAGATTGAGCCGGTGCTGGAGCCCGGCACTGAGCGCCGAGGTGCCTCTGCCCGCCGCACCATCGCGCCCTCCTCACATACACACACACATACATACACGCACTGCTGAGGCCTCCCTGAGCAGCGTTAGCAGCCTGTCGCTGGGTTAATGGGGGTGAGGGTCCTTTGCGCAGGACACTTTTCAGAACAAATTAGAGGAAGGATCTGTATCCGTCCTCTTCAGCCCTCCCTTTCCTGTATTGCCCCTCATCTCCTCCCCGCCCTGTGCATGGGAAGCCCGGAGAGGAGATTTGAGTGTGGTAGTGCGGAGCAGAAGAGCATCATGGCAGCTAGAAAGGAAGGAGCGGGCGGGGGACAAGGTCCAAGATCCTAGAGTAATGAGGATTGACACTGGGACAAGGCTGAGGCACAGCCTCCCTGAGCGCTGTTGACAGGTGACGGCCGGCTAGGAAGAGACGAGGCAAAGTGAGAGGAGCTGGAGCAAGGAGAGGAAAAGTGAGGTCAGGACTAACAGCTTCTCTTATTCAAGGAGGAAAAAGGTGGGAGACCGCACAGCCATCCTAACCCCCCTCCCCCCCACCCCCCACCGAAAACCTCCTGCAAGGGGGGAGGGAGGATCAAAGGAGCAAGACAACAAAGCATCACCCGCCAGCCTCCAGCCATCTCCCTGCTGACAGGCTGCAGATTGATCGACACTGCAAGGAGAGTGAGGAAGAGTGAAAGGAAAAGGAAAGTTAGTCAAGCCTAGCATGAACTGATGTGAACCACCACTGTCTCTGTCAATGCCTTGACAAGTCCTTTCCCTAGCAGGGGGGCTTTGTGGCTTCACCCAGGGTTAGAGTAGTCTAAATGAGCAAACCCAAGTCGGCACTACTCAACTTGGGGGGAAATTAAGATGCTGGAGGGCCCTTTGAAGATAATTAAAGAGCACAGAGCGGCAGCCTCCAGAGAGGGACTGCAGACATGTTCAATACCGAGACTAATGGAGCTAATTTCCAGTACATTATTCATGTAAAACACAGGCCCTGACTTAGCTATGTTTTTTTTCTATGTCTCTTCTATCTGTCATCTCAAGTCAAACTGTCCCCCCCACGCACACACTGATTAATCATGTTCACTTGCTGTTTCAGCCTGATTAACCTTGCCCCTATAACTGTATGGGTTAAACCCCGAATGTAAACAAATCTAATCCGCACGAAAAATCCTCCTTAAAATAGCCAGGTGGTCAAGACCTGCTCCCTCTGGGCTTCCCAGAGTGCATTTCAAAGGCATTACCTCAAGCACAGTGGAAAGGCATTATGACCTTGAACTATGTCCCCACTCGTAACCAATCACAGCTCTGTAGAGACCATTAGCCCCACCCTCAAGCTCTCTAACTTGTCCTCTAACATTAATGAGTAGACAAAAAAGAAAATACAACACATGAAAGCTGTACAGTTGGGAGCTTAGCGCCAATTAAACACCTCCCCAGACAGGAAATTAGTCCCTGCCTTAATCACATGCAGTCAGGGTTGTCAATCTTTTGTCAGAGTTGGTGAATTCCAGCCTAGATCAATTGCTCTCTTGTCCTGTTGAACAGCGGCTCAGGGAGCGGTCCTTGCACGCCACATCATTAACCTAGGTGCCTAATTAGATGCCGTGCTCTGATCAATAGCCAAGCTGATTGCTGACTGGGTAATGTAGTTGCAGACCCCAGAGGAGACGGAAACACTCGGGGCGCCTTCAGGAATTTGTCAGCAACACTGATGCTGGGTAAACAAAGTAATCAACGGCTGCACTTGACGGCGATGTGTCACAGACTGTACCTCAGCGTTCTGTCTCTGCCTCCATGCCTGCCTGCCTGCCTGCCAAGGAGGAATTTTCTCTTTGTGCTCTCCTTGAGAGAAGGAAATCAAAAAAGGCCACCATCTATTTTGAGATTCAAGGAGTGATTAGGCTGACAGCTAGTCGAGAGAGAGCGAGGCACAGGGAGAGGCGGGTAGAGGTGGAAGTCAAACCTGATTAGGCCCACCTGCCAGGTTTCTCTTCCTTCCATCTCTACACCCTGATTGCTTGGCGGCAGCTCCCTCCTCTTCTCCGCCACACTCACCCCCATCCCACCCTCATTCTGTCACTGTTGACCTCAGTGCACTGCTAATGCCCCTTGGCCAATCAGCATGCTTGCCCTGGCAGCGGCAGGGTAATTAAAAGGGAATTGTGTCTACTTGGCATGTGAGCTGGTGGGCACAAGGGTAGACAAACACTCTCTCTCTGCCGCCTTGCCTCCCTCCCTCTCTCCCAGCCAGGTGGTAGCGTACAGGACCTGTCAGATTAGCTGATGACCCTTTTAATTCTAGCCCAGCCGGGGGCCATAATTGATATTTACCGGGAAAGGTTAATTGTAGCAGTGATCTGCTTAAATTACAGTGGAGATCAGGAGACTGGGGCCAGCCACTGGGGGAGCTGCTACACGCAAACTGCTAGTCAAATGGATTACACCCCGCGGCCATCGCCACTGTACTCCAAGGTGGGGAAGCAGCATGGGACATTGTGATTGGCCGCTGTTGCACCAGCACGGAGGCTTCCTTGCTGAGCTCGCCAACCTCCCATCTGGCAGGGAATTTGGATGCGTGCCAACTGTGGGTCGTGATAGCCCGCAATAAAACAAGCCATCCATGTTGGCATTAGGGTTGCCATGATGTTGGTGGCTGAACACACATACTGGTATTTGTACATTTAAGCTGATAGTTTGTTCCACTGTTTGATCCATTGTTTGTTCTTTTTTTTTAATTTGACTGCTGTCATGACCAGAAAACAGCAGAAATAAATCAAAATGAAAGCACGTGTTGTGTTGATAAAGTTGGCATTATGTATACTGTATAACAATGTCGACTCACATTTGATGTTACGTATTACTTTTATTTTTTTACTGAGCTGTTGTTGGCCTTGCGTAGTTGTGTGGGAATGAATGCGGAGTTTAGACCAAATCAGGCAGTGGATCCAAACTTCATCCTGATTCTACCTATTCAGCCACAGGACATTTTTCATTGTATGTAGGCCAATGCTAATGTAAGCACATTACACAAACTTCTTCCTCTTTTTGCCTACCTAATGCTTGAGTTTGTTTGTTTGTGTCGTGTGTGAGCTCTAACATTATGTTATGTGCAAAATGTGGTTAGGAGGGAACTTCTTTACCTGAGTTGCACAATACTGATTTGTGACAGAATAATAAAGCGGATTTAAAAAAGATCTGTCATTTAAAACAGTTAAATTCAACAAAGTCCACCAGATATACAACTGAATTTGTAATGATGTCTCAAATCCCCATAACTACTGTAAATATTTTAATATTTGTTCAGATTGTTTGTTGTTTTTTCTTGGACTGGACAGTGCGAATCATCATACACATCTGTAAATCTTGTTTTTGTTTGTAGATCATGTAACACACGTGTCACCATTATTGAGACTAATTTCTCCTTGTGTAGTACGCAGTCACAGCTGGGTTTACTGAATTGTTGCCGCTGCATTCCTGTTGCTGGCTGGTATGACTAGCACCAGTGGGTCAAGGTTTGGGGTTGCAGGTGTTTTTGAGCCAGCTCTGCTTTGCATTTACCCAAAGCACAAACTGACACTGAGCTGTGAGACACCACCATCGACTTTGTGTTTCTCTCAGGATAAGAATAGAAGGACCATGGCCCATTGAAAGTCAGTTGAAGCCATTGTAGTTATGCTGTATTGTTATGCATAGCTGCTTGACTCGTGGAGTCGGTTATAGATCCCAGTGAGTGACAGGAAATAAGATAGAACTTTAATTTGTGCCCCCCTGGTTGATACATCTCTGTCCTGTGGATGGTTTTGTTTTGCTGTGTGATTTATTGCAGTGTCTGAACTTTTGATATTAAATGGACAGTTCTGGTCCTCAGTGGCTGCATCAGGTATGAATCTCTCGTTATTTTGCCAACAAACAAAAACTTTAATGTTAATGTGTCAGAGGTCATTTAAAGATGACTGCACAGTCCAAGGAGCTCTACCTCAAAAGCTGCTCTTGTTTTAACGAGAAACCAAGTAAATCACCTAATTTTAAGGTGCTATATTGGTGGATGGGATAACGTTTAATTATTCGGTTATTATAATAGCATACAATTATTCAATTATAGATAATTAGTGATTTTTCTACTAATTAATGATTCATCAATATAAAAACACATTTACTGGTGCTTTTGCATTTATATATTCATAAGCCGCTGTTATCCTGAAGCATATTTAGCTCTAAGCAAGATATAAGAACGACAGAATGAAAAAAATGAAAGACTAAAGAAAACAGGAGTTGGTTCACAGTAATGTAAAGTCCGTGCCATTTGTATTAAACTGGCAAAACAACACTGGAATGGTCTAATATATAATATATAAGTATATATGATTAATATATACTTAATTAATTACTTAAAACTTAAGCCGAAAAAGTAATAAGCCACTCTGAGGCGTTGTACAGATATATCAGAGCAGCTTTTGGTCTAATAATTTATGCCTCTCAAATGTCTGAAAGGTAACCATAAGTCACTGCCTCTCAGTTGTTAACATAGTGGTTTGGTTCATGAGTCAAGTACATGATTTTAAGATGCCATCCTCTTTTCTTTTGTCCCCTGTAGATCAAACCTTTGGCACTACGTCCAGTCAAAGTCAGCGAGGACGAGACGGTGCAGGAGCTCAGCCGACCGCACAGGAGCAACTCCAAGGAGCAGCTCAGCGAGGTGAGACCGTGGACGAGACCTTTCCCCTTTGCACAGACCTCCTACAGAGAGCCAGGCTATCCGCTTTCACAGGCAAAGACAGGGGACTCCTGAAGTGGGATGCAGAGAGCAAGGGGACGACAGCAACACTGAGGCTGAGATCAGAGGGCAGCTGGTGCAGTAGCTCCTGCTGTTTCCAGCGTTCACCTCATAAATCCCCAGCGCGCTGGGGAAAAGACTGGTTGGCTGGCAGCACACAGACAGGAAATGAGCATCACCTAGTTGGCCTAGCATTATAAAAAGCATGGCGCGGTTAACTGTAGACATGACCTAACGTGATTCTGCCAGGTGTGGGCTGACCTCACGGACCCCAGGGTGGAACGAGTTAAAGAAACTCTTCCAATTATCGCTGCGCTGGCATCCATATGCTGCCCATTTAGAGGATGAGTAGGTGGCAAAGGAAAATGGAGGCCAGGCATTGGTTCAGCATATGGGATGAAATAATGCAATTTAGATACGGAGGAAGTAATGAGAATTTATGCGAAATCCCAAACGGCTCATTTTAAATGAATGTAGAAATATGCTTCCTAACTAATGCCTGTCAAGCAGGCCTCCCAAACCTAACTAAATTCAATCAGACTGTTCATTTAGCTGACGAAAGCAGGAGGAGAGGGGGTGAGAGAGAGAGAAAGAGAGAGAGAGAAAGAAGAGGAAGGAAAATATGCAGCTTCCTTTTCCAGCAGGGGGAAAATGATGGAAAGAAAAAGATTTTAATGAACTTATTAAATACATTGTTTTAAGCTATTCAGCATTCCAATTGAAAATCAAGCCTGATGGAAAAAAAAAAGAAAAATCACCCGGCCTAATTTTTTCCATCTTCATCCTCTTTTTTTTTTCTGAGCCTCGCTGCTCTGTTTCTCTCGCGCACTGTCCCCCCTCTTCCCCTCGCACTATTTCTCTTGAAATTGTGTAAAAGGCTGTCTTTTAATGAAAAAGTCAGGAGGAAGAGGCGGGTTTGTCAGATAAAAGACCGACGCCGGTTGACAGCTCTGACAGGGATATACGACAAGCACTGAGAACGGGGGGGTGCAGATGAGGGGGGTGGAAGTGGTGGAGGTGGTGGTTCTTGCAGTGATGGTGGCGGGTGGGAGTGCGGAGTGGTGAGGGGCGGCGGGGGGGGGCTGGGTTGGATGTGGCATGTCTCTCTAATCTGCTGCCAAATAAATGGTGCACAGACGCTGATCGTTGTAGCCACGCCATCCGTATCTATCCATCTCTCTCCCTCTGCTCGTCTTTACCTTCCTCTTTCTCTGTCTCTCTGTGTGTCTGTTCTTCTCTCTGCTGGCTGTTCTATTCCACCCATCGAAGGCCTGGACATGACACACACACACACACACAACAAGATTCCTCTCCAACACTGTGTCATTGTCTTCCCTATATTTCTTATTTTTTCAGCTCCATGAAATCTCCGCCACCGCACTGAGAGCACTGCTAATTTTCGTAAAATACGCTCCACCACATCAAAGTGGCTCCCCAGCTTTAAGAGCTCTTAACTAATGATGCCACGTCTGCAACGAGTAAAATGGATTTCTCTTGTCTTACCGCCAAAGGAAATAGAGACAAATGCGACATGCGGACGCACACGCCTGCCCGCCTGTAAAAACAGTCATGCATCAATTTGGAAGCAGGGGGTAAAAAAAATTGCAGGGGATGCTGTTTGTTCATTGCCATGCTTGGGTCTTTATCTGTTTATTTTGACTAGGTAATTGTGCCTGCGGTGCAGCGGGGCCCCGGCACTAAGCCACACAGGGATTAGGGAAATGTGAGGTGGTGGAGGGGGTGGGTTCCAGTGCATCTGTGTCCTGCGGAGGAGAGGGCGGCAGTTGTGGTGCTGTCATGGTCTCTAACACCCTCCTGTATCCACCCACACCCACCCACATGCACCCAAACCCACCCACCTACCTGATCTTCCTGCCACAGAGGGCATACACGTTCACATCCCTTTCCTCATCATGCTCCAATAAGCTTTGATTGGCCTGCCTCTTGGCCTCCGTGCAACGACAAAAACCAATAGTCTGAGTTGAGAGAAGATGGACTGGACCCTCCCCTCTTGTCGCCATGTTTTTCTTTTTTCTTTCTCTTTTTTTTTTGGAAGGAGAGTGGAGGAGGGGGCATGGAAATGGGGAGAGGATTAGGGGGCGGATTTAGCAACATTTCTCTTCTCCGGGGCTGTTTAGTTAACCCTTAAATGCCGCCAGCATCCGCCCCATCCCTCTCACCACCAACCACCAGAACCACCACCACACATACACACACACACACACTCGTCCTCCTCCCTCCCCCACACTCCCTCTCTGGGGCGGGTTCTTAAATCCTTTTGAAGTCCTAAGCGCTGCAGAAATCCATTGAGAGCCATGTATAATGGCTTTTAAGAGAGAGTGTTTAGCTGTATGCCGACCCTATGGCTTATGAACCGCTGGCGTTTTAATGGATCCCCCCTTTCCCTCCCCTCTATTCCTCCCTTCACCAGCACTAAATCCAATGGATTGTCCCTCATTATCATTTAAATAAGCCTCTCTTTCTACTCAGAATGCTGCAAGTTGAATGAACTCTACATACTAAGGCTAATTCCAAATGGCCTTGGCCTCCCACCACCTATGCACATATGCACTCACACACACACACAAACACATGTATATACACACACATTTAAGTGCACTCACAACATGCACGCACAGACAACAGACCACATTCTCACCGGAAAACACTTTTGGCCCTTTTGTATCCACAGATTTCGCCTTCTGTGCAGTTCCTCTTCCACACTCCTCTGGCCTCCTCTCTGGTTGAGGTAGTGAAGGAAGCAGAGGGGTTGAGCAGAGTGGGAATAGCCTTTTGATTCCCGCAGAGCCTGCTTTCCGGTTCACGGCAGGGCTCCTCCCTAATCGTCACCACAGGAGCCGTCCTGCGAATCAGAGGGGCACACAGGCGTTGATGAGGGCTGAGGCCTAGAGCAGGTGTGGGAGAATGGATGAGGGGCATTGGGAGGGTGCAAAACAAGGGAAGCAGTAGTGGTGAAGGTGTGGGGGAGGTCGTTTGGATTGAAGGTGGACCTATGGATGAAATTGGTCTAGCAGAAAAGTCCCCTCCAGAGACCGGGGGGGGGAGAGATTGCCAATCTAGACAGAGGAATAAAAGCAGTGAAAAGTGGAAGTGGAGGGAGGGATTTGGAGATTGGTATTCGTGCTGGGCGCTGACACACAGAGCCAGAGAACAGAACAAAACCCAGCCTTTTCTGTCTCCATCCTGCTCTTGTTCAGCATTTAGAGGACTGCATTAGAAAACCCAGGAGGAGTTTGATGGGCCAAAACACTTCCCTAAATGCATGAAGAGATATTTATCCTGAGTACAAACAGGGCTGATATAACCTGATGAAAAATGTTTGGTTTGGTTCTGAAATGTGGCCAACAAAATGTATGAGGATTATAAAGAATATAAAGCATATATATAAAGCAGAATATAAAGCATTTTAGAATGTACGTCTGCTTTTTATATGCACTATATTTGCAGGTTACATGTGCTGAAATATCTGCCCAGTTATCCTAAAATGCCTGTTGATGCTTCTCTTATTCAATACTCAGTATTCCGTTTGTTTTGAGAGCAAAGCAAATACTTGCGAAATTGTAAGATGGAATAAGAGAAGCCATCATCTTCAGCGAGCGGGGTACCTGAGCTGTCACTCACTCTCAAAACAACAATTTCTAAATCAAGGTGTGTTTTATCGTTTTATCTACTGATGCAAGTGATGGATTCACCTCCATCAGCAAATCAGACATGTCAGGTGGAGCTCTTGAACACACAAAGGGAAGTGAAGTCAAACAAATATATAATTAAATGGTGACACTTAACCTTGACCTGCACTGCAACACGTTTGTCTGTATTTTAAAACCATCAGAAGCAATTAGTTGGGTTACAGAAAGTCAGCAGGCAAGGATGAGAACATAAGTCATTAGCTATATAGTTGCCTCATAAAGTATCCTAGGTTAGGTATCCCAGAACCTCAGAACCATTTTTCATATCAAGCATGTACAGTTCGCACTGTGTTTAAAATTCATTTGCACGGCCTTAGAATGACTATTGTGCGCCATTTTAATTATAATTTTACCAAATGATTAAGGTTTTCCACAGTGTATTTCTGTGACAGCTCAAATTAAGTCTGTCAGCAGGACACGAGTGATTGTTTTTAGAGCGGGCGTGGCTCAGCTACCCCCAGTGGTGGAAGCCAAAATGTATGGGAGTGATGTGTGGTAGGCGGGAGTTACATGGCAGGGCGGGTAAAAGGTTAACGTGAATATTGATATTAAAGCGGCACTGCTTCATCATGTCTGTGTCAGCGAGTGAAACGCTCCTTAAAGGTCATCCCTGTTCTCCTCTCTCTCTCTCCACAGAGTTCCACTCACTCGCTGTCAGGCCGCGGCTACTCGGTAAGTGACATTTTCATGCTTCATAGCTTTACGGCAGAATTACAATCTCCAACGACCCGCTTTATGGCCCCGGCGCTCGACATTTTAATTATGTTAAATAGAGTAATGGAGAAATCATGATATTAGGAACATTAATTTTAGCTGACTGACTTATTAAATTGCGGGAAGGTGTCCTGCGCTACCTTGGCGAAAAGAGCCTCGTTTTATTGGCATCGATCAGCGCCTTTCGACAGTGCTGCAATTTGGCTGTCAGAGTTTTATGTCTTCCTCCAGTGACTGTCAGTGGAGGATCCTTTTGCTCACATATCAGACAATATGCCTAAAAGCCTTTTAAAGGCCCCCGCATCCATGCAATAAATACAATTTCGCACCGCCGGAGAAATGCACGTACATTTACACCTTCAAGAAGATTCATCGCAGTTAAACACGTCTCATGATTTGCTGCAACTGACTGTGCATTAATAGGAGTCAGTGAGATGATCTTTATCATAGCACGTGTAGAGTGTTGTTCAAGGTAAATGTGCCCGAGAGGAATATTTAGTGACGCCTTGGAAAACATCAGCCCAATCCTTTCAAACATACACTAGCTCACAAATTGTCAGTGCACAACTATTTTTATCCCTTGAAAGCATCTGTTGCCTTGCCCCCGTGCGTTTTCGAACCGTAAATTTGTGCTCTTCCCCTCCCATTGTTTCAATGATGTGTCTCGTCTCTGGGTAATAGAGACAGCGGTCGTCCTTTATGTCCTTTGCTTAAAGGGGAACTCATAAGAGGAACATTCTTTAAAGTGTGCTACTTTTAGCTGATGAGTGGCATATGGCAGTTCTTATTGCAGCTTGGAAGCAATCATCCCGGCAAACAAAACAACTATAAATGGTTTGTCATCGTTAATCTGCCTCAAAGGACTGCAGTTAAAGCGCTGAACAAAGCTTAACTTCAAAAGGCATTGATCTCTGTGCGATCTTTTTTTTTTTTTTTTATTTTGTTTTAATAGAACATGTCACATTCCTATTCCCCAGCGGCCGCATACTCACAGATGGATGAAAACAAACAAGACCTTCCAAAAAAGCTTGTGGAGCCCTTTGGCTCGAGCTGTCAGTTTGAGTCGGCAGGGAACAAGGCCTTCTCTTTATTTGAAAAGAGGAAGGAGGGAGTCAGAGAGAGCAGAAATGGAGATGGAGGGGGGCTTGTCGGTGGTAGTGGTGTGGGGGCAGGGGCATTGTGTAAGCAAAGGAAAGTCCAGTAACAAGGGCAGGAAGTTTCACGTTGTCTTGCTCCCTCTCTGGCTATCCACTGGTGCTATCTGCAGCGTTTGTAGCCTCTGGGCACCTCCTGGGTGCTGAGCTCTGACTCTCAATCTGCTCTGCTGCCAGGCCCGCTTGATTTCTGGGGTCTCCTTATCTGTAAGTGCTTCAGGCTTTACAGTGTGATGGTTTCGAAGGTGGGTATGGGGGCTATGGTCTCGAGGCTCCAGGGAACTGCCAGTCAGAGGCTGAGTGGGTATAGGAGGAGGAATAGGACGAGGAAAAGGCTCAGGGCTGGAGAAAGTGTTATGGCTGGAGGAAACGGAAGAGAGAGGCTATGTATGTGGGTGGAGGGCTGGTTGTAACTTGGGGAGGGGGTGTGGGAGGGTCAAAGAGGGGGGCACAGAGGCGCAGCCAGCGCCACTGGCCACCAGTAGCACAAACAGAACTATTTGCTGGTTGGCCCCTGGTGCTGTTCGCCTCTGCACAAACAATCAAAAAATCAAGCTGGTGAATAGGGGCTGGTTATCTGTCACAAGCAGTAAGGCGGTAAGAGGTTAAAAAAAAAAAGCAGCTCCCAACAGTTTGTTTTTTACCTCTATGGGAGATAACGCCTCTTCTTGTTTATGCTTCCATATGTCTCCCTTCTTATGCTGCCTGCTAGGCTTGAATGGCCTCATTTGAATGGTTTACACAAGAATGTAGAGAAGTTTCTGGGCTTTAGTGCCAGACTCATGAAAAAGGGAAATTGGAGCCCCCACAGGGTTTTTGGACACGGCAAATACCTTGGCTGTTGTATAAGGAACACATTGTCTGCTGGTTTAATTCACTGAACAGTGTATGTGCACATGTAAAATCCTGCACATACTATAAATTTAAGTCACATATCTCTTGGTGAGTTTATCCCTTTTTTCATCTCATTTTCTTCACTTGATTGTTAAAATAAAACATAAACTGGAAAACAAAAATGAACAGTTAACGCTAATGTTTCATCTCTGAATGACAGTTACAGAGCTGCTAACTGAATACTAATTTAATCTTTATTTTCAAATATTGATAGTTCTTAAAATTAGAACTAGTGAATTACAAACACTTTGGTGTAAGTGTTTTTTTTTTTCTGCAGGCTCATCCAAATGTGTTAAAATTAAGCTGCTCATGACTGATAAGTTGTCCTGACATAGAATACTTTCACATTTGAGTATTTTAGTGTCAAATTATTGTAGAAAAATGCATGGAGGCTTTTGTTTCCCCTGAATTTGCCTGACAGGCATTTGCAAAGGTGCTAAAAATACTTGCTTTTTACTTTTGTTCTTGCTACGGTGAACACAGACAATGGAACACTAAAACTCTTCACACTCTCAGTATACAGCACACACAGCTGCAGCAAACTAGTTTAAGTGTGAACATGGAATTAATCCAGTTTATAGTCAATCAGTTTAGTCAGCTCCACAATAAATTTAAATTAACCACATCACACCTGAGGTTGTAAGTGATGATTTGCTGATATCTGACTGAATTAACTTTATTACCATTACCAGCAATGTTAAACTTGTCTTAGTGAGCTTAAAGTGTAGGACAGACAGGACAGCATTCAGCAGAGAATTATAATAAAACTGGCATATAAATAAAACATTAAAATACACAAAAAACAAAGATATGAAAGATAAGATAAAAACAAGATGTACCTTAATTATAATCATATGCCGGTATCCAGTCTCTGTTTCAGAGAACTGAGAACTGATTTCCCTTTGTAGGCTGATTACAAACCTTAAGTTACATATTCCTCCAAACGTGGTGTGCTTATTCAGCTGATGACATTGCTAGATGTGAAATCGCTTCCAAACCACCCACCCACCCCACCAACCTTTCATCCCCCCATTCAGGGGTGAGGGCTAATCTCTGGACCGTTGAGTCCAGCAGCGATATGTAGCAGCAGGACTGAGACTCGCTATCTCACTCTCTGTGGAAGACTGGGTATGGAATTGTTTATCAGTCCGACTCTCTCCTGTCTGCTTTGTGCAGGCTTCATTATAGCCTCAGCTATGTTTGGGAGACAATATCTGTACCTTGTTTCCTGCGCTGCTACCTGCTTGTTGTTCCAGCAGAGATGGGCCCAGGCTCTGGTGATTTATCATCCTCTCAGGGGCTTCTTGATAAAGAACCCAACATCCCCCTCTGCGCCTGAGAGATACGGGCTGCAAGAGATGCGGAAAATGTCAAAAAATCTCTCTGCAACTCTCTGCCCATTCTGTCACTACCCCTGGGGTGGATATACTGTATAGAGGAGGAGACGTTTTAGCTAAGCGAAAAAGACAACACACCTCCCTTTCCTTTCAGGACGATCATGAAGTGATTGAGCCTCAGTCTCCCACTCGCCATCTTTTGAAACCACCCAAGGCCAAGCTACGGCTGATGTTTTCACACACGATAAAAGCACAGAGCTTTGTCTGTGACAGTATAATCTGACTAGTCTGTTTTGGGAGGGTTTATGTCTGCGATGTCAGGGAGTAAAACCTTAGCCAGAGTGTTTGGGTTGAGCGGGAGTGCTCAGAGCTCTCAGACACACCCGTTCTTTATTTCCCCTGCTCGGGTTGTCATAATCATATTTAACGCTAAATGAGTCTACACTCCAAACAGAGCAGTCTCAGTCATTTGTGCATTCTTAAACAGCCTTGTTTTAATTGATTTGGCATTCACGACCTCCACATTGTGGCAAATACACTTCCCTGTCAGAGTGATGAGGCTTTTTACAAGATCTTTATCGAATACAAGGATTATGTCACTTAATTACAATGGAAGCCATTAAAAGCTTCACGCTTTATTTAACAAAACGACACAGATTCACTGGATTAAATGCTAAACACAGCAATTGAAAGAAATTGAGTGTAAAATGTATCTTATACTTTAACAGAAAACCACGGCTTGTTCCCCTACAGTACATGAAATCTCTTAACTGCGTCTTTGTGAGCATCTCTATGACTCTCTCTCTCTCTCTCTCTCTCTCTCTCTATATATATATATATATATATATATATCACTCTGCCCGCCTCTCTCTGTCTCTCTCACTCCACTTACTTTTCAGTGGGGTGTGCAGGTGTCTCCATACCACCGGCTCTACACATGGTGAAAATTAGTGAAGGAAACCACAAGCGCAGCAGGAGTGGGCTGGGGCCCTGACATTGTCCTGGCCTTGGGGTGGGGCGCTGCCTGTCAGGGGCCTCTCTATGAGGGCTGTCCGCCTTGAAAAACCTATTTGTTTATCCCCGTGTGCGGTCCAGCTTCAGATCCTGGGCCCTGCTGCTCTCTGCGCACCAGGGACCTGGGCTGTTGCCGCTAGCAACAGATAAAAATTGCTGTTAACCACAGCAGGGCCCACAACACATCAATCAACGCGTCTGCAGATAAAGGCTGCAGGCTTCAGGGGCCCCGGCTGAATGGCACGGTTGAAAATCCTTTTCCAGTGGCTGAGCACACACAGCTCTGGCGGTAGAGGCCTGCTATCATTCAGAGTGGAGGAGGCAAACTTCATTTTCAGCAATGCAGCTCAGGTTTTGTTCTAATGGAGATGCATTAGAACGGCGCCAACACAAAGGGGACTCTGGGAGAGGTCATTTGAATAAAAAGGCGACACTGTGAATTAGTGTTGACCGGGCCTCAGAAAAACCAGCCCCAGCACAGTTCAGTTGTTCTAAATGAACTCTTAATTGCTTTTGCCACTTGGCTTTGCTCTTAAGGCTGCTTAAAAGCTGGGACGGGACGTTCAGCTTCACCGCATTCCACATACTCCGTTCATTAGGCCTGAATTGAGATCAACGATTGGAAATAGCTAGAAGCTATACACCAAAGGCCCAGACTGGCATTAGTACAAAATATTTTTTTCACCAGAGGTGACTTCAGTGGTTCATTCTAGCCTTTTTCAATCTAGTTGAACCACCCTTAGAGCAAATGTATAGTGATGACTTTGGCGCCTGGAAATGAAAAAGAACAATACTGATCTTTTCTTATATTAAATCCAGTTAATGTATTCCCACATGGAGCCCTATGCTATCGCCCGTGCTGGAGTCGGTCCAAATGAAACACAGGCTCTCATGGGTAAAAGCATTAGTTTTATCCCCCTAAGCCCAGCCTTGATTATCATCACTCTTAGTTTGTCCTGGATGCACTGTCCCCTAACTCACATTTGCCCCACTTTAAACAAATAGCCCTATAATGTAACAATCAAACAATGCTCTGAGGATTTGTTTACTGCTGCCTTTCTCCCCATTAAGTTTCACAGACACTGTAGACAAATAAAGTGGTAATTCCACTTTATCATATGTTACATATACCACAATCAAGCAGCAATTACATGCTCCTTCCATTTGTAAGAGCTCCCAGTGCCGACGTGGATGTTTTAATGAGGGCTGTAATGAACGCTCAGGGTGTTTGGCAAGTCTCCGAGATGTTGCTGGGGCTTTTATGGCTCCCCATTATAACGTACAATTTGCATCAGCAAATTACAATGCTCCATATCATTATCCTGCACCAAGGCCCGATCATAAATTAGAGCTCCAATTACAAACATCTATCTGGGAACGGGGAATGAATACGATGGCAGCCCACCAGAAGCAGGCAGGAGGGAGAGAAAGCCTCCTGTGGATTGTGGGATGAGACTTCCATAGAGGTGTGATATTCTCATAAACCGTCCTTATGGGGAATTCATGCTTCCAAAAGAAATAGACCGTTTTGGGGTGGAAAGAACGTCTGCTAGATCTGTTTTGGCAGTTCCATATGTCATATTTCACAGCGCGCTGCACATTGAACTTTTTGGTATTTTAATCTCCTTCCTTCTGCTAAACACAACATCCCACTGATTTCGATGGCTGACTGTTTCACACTTCTCATTCAAAGCTATGTAAGCCTGTCCATTCAGCTGTGCAGAGTAAGGGCCTCGTTTATTGTGTCTCAATTCAGACCTAGCTCTGTCTCTGTCTCTTCCAATCTCGCTCTGTTTGACTCGCTCTCCCTCTCTTATTCAACTTGATTATACACTGGAGGGAACATAATAAATCATAGAGATTTATCATGCTGCAGCTTATTAATTCAGCGCCACAAGTGTAATATTAGTCTGTGTCATTTAAAGAAGCAAGCGTTGCAGCATTGCCAATGTCCCCCAAGGAATCTAGAGGAAGCCATTTTAGTTTGGGCAGAGCCTAATAAAAAAAGAGCAGACTTCTCATTTCCAACACAAGTGATGGTTGTTCTTCCCTCTTTCTTCTTCCTAACGCTCCTCTCTTTCTCTGACTGATATGACGATCCAGTTCTGCCTCAGTTGTTGTAGGGGAAACAAACAGCAGTGTTCCTGTGATGGCTGTGTTGCCTGTAATCCGCGACCTGTGGCCAAATCTCGCATGGAGAGGTAGAATAAAAGGCGTACGCCACCAGATTGCTGCAGGCGCCAAGGAGAAACCACCTCTACTGATGAGACAAAAGGCCTGCGGGTCTCCCGCAAACCCTCAAGAGCTCCCCGATGCTGCACAAACAAAGCCTGAAATTAAGAAGAGCCAGAGGCAGGCCCATTTCTACAGCAGAGCTAAAGTGTTCCTTTTTCATGGCCTCGGTGGATTTCCAGTATGAGATTGTAATAGGGCAGAGAAACGACACAACACTTTGGAAATTACAGTCACAGATTTTGAGAAAGCAGGTTTCTCATCCTCTTTTTCTCTTCTCTTTTACGGCTCTTTCAGCGTTCACACCTCCCACCACCATTTCTGGGCTAATTTTAAAGGTACTAAAACCTCCTCTTGTAGCCTTTAGAGGGTGTCAGATGATGTTTAATTCATGTTTTGTTTTGCATTTTAACCTTGCATATCTGTAGGATCAAACGCATCTATCTTTGCTTTTTGGCTGCAAAGCCAGAGCACGGCGGATGACTGCAAGCCGTTGTCTGAGTTTGAGAGGTCATGAGATGAAGAGACTTTATTCCATATTCACAAACACCCTCTGGCAATTATTCCCTCTATCTTTAATGTTTCTATGAATCTGTTAGGGTTCAAGCCCCCACCCACCTCTCTAACTCTACCCGCATGAGTACCTTTTCCGAAACCTGTACAAAAAAAGTTATACTAAGTAGGTCATGTTCTGCCACTCGTCTTCTAATCACTCAACGAAAAGAACACGATTTCCCTCCATCGGAGCCCCTGAGCCTTGCTCCTGGGATTTCAGTGAGCAACGTGTGCTCATTTGATTTTCTGGAATATGTTTTCTCCTTTTCCTTTCTCTCTCTACACCCCTCTTTTTACTTTCCTTACCTTGTATCTGACAGTACACAAGCAACACCTACCCTGCCTCCGACTTCACCACATACACATATGCACCACAACCCCTCCTCCTCCCCCCGTGTTTCTCTCTCTCTCTCTCTCTCGCTGTCTCGTCGTCTCTCTCAGTGGAGAAGGTGTCTGACAGTAACAGCAGGTAAGGTATAAGATTACAGGAGAAGCAGGGGCAATTATACCTCCAGCTGATGCTGGTGTGTTTATGAGGAGAGTAACTGTTAATGACAGTGTTGTGGCTTCTCCAGAGGCCGGAGCACAGCTTTGGGAAACCTGCTGTTTTTGTCAGCCTGGCTTCCTGCTATGAGTTTTTCTGTCGGCCTATCTGATTTTTGTTCTTTCTCTTTCTCTCTCCCACGCCTCGGCGACACTGAGAGCCTTCACTTTGAGCTGCCGTGCCTCTGTGTTGCCCTGCCACTGCTGTGGTTTTTGCCTTTTGGGCAAACAGAGGCACCAAGCAGGTACAGATTTCCTGTAATGTGCTCAACTAGCATGTGCTGACTGGATTGTGAGTAAAAAAAAAATGGTTTCTTAAGGTCATAACAGCTCGGCTTGGTGAAGCATATTGTAAACATGTACATGTGTGCACAACACACACACACACACATACAATGTTGCACATACACCGGCTGGTGTTTGCAACTGCAGGTCTCTCACCAGGGTTTTGGCTGCTTTGCCACTTCCCCCCTACGTGCTTTCACACACGGCAGGCAGATCGCAGCGATTGGAGAGGAGTTTGTGTTTAGATAAAGGAGCTTAATCATAATTGCATGGGGTTTCCAGTGTCTAGCAGTGGCGCTCTCCCAGTTGTTGTTCCCCTTGGCAGATCATGGCTTGCAGCAAGAGGTTTCAGCAGTGCAGGGACATATAGTGGAGATATATCACATATTATACTGTGAAGTGAAAGTAAAGAAATTAGTTTTGTATATCAAATATATTTATGTAAAACACACCTCTAAATTACAGTGAGTGTTTTTTGCAACTGTAAATGTTAAAGATGCACATTTTTGTGTTAATCCAGTATACCTTTAAATGTGTTGTGTAGCGCTGTCTCTCAGTTGTTATTTGCCATGTTTGACCATATGTAAATCCTTATGCACTTCTCTCTGTGCCAGATGGTGCTAAGACACTATTTGTCTTTTGTTTCCTCTGAGGCTGCACCTGTTTGGGTTGAATCTACCTGTCTGACTCTCTGTTTGACCAAGTTGGGCCTGTACCCTATTTGTGAAGATGTCATTTGCACTCTCTGTACCGCTTCTTCCACAAGCTGTGGATCAAAGTGTTAATTAGAGATATATGAATTCAGTCATTTCAGTTTCACGTCCACATGCAGCTTTCTCATGTGATTCTCTCCTTTATGTCCCTTATTGCTGCCAAGTCGGTTTACAATGCAACACATCCCTTGAACCCCCTCCCCCATTTGGAGTTAGTCTCTTAGATGTTTATGTTTTTGTCTTTCTTCAGAATGAATCCTGTTTTACTGTTTCACTCATTGAAAGTCACTTTGGATAGAAGAGTCAGCTAAATGCCAGGAAATGTAAATGAATGCCAGACTCGCCCTCCAGTCTTCTGCCCACAACCATCCACACTCCAGACCCCATCCACTGTGCCCTCAGCGTGTGTTTGGCCTTGGCCCCGATCACATCAGGGCACATGGGAGATTAACTGGGCTGGCTTATTCACTCAGCAGGTTCCCCGACTCCCCTCCACTCATCCCGGCCCAATCTGCCAGCTAGCCTCCTGCTCTGCCGAGCCATGGCAGCAGGGCACCGCAAGCCCGGCCCGCCTTCATTACGCCTGCCAGATGGGCTGAGAATTAGATTCGAACTCCCACCATGGAGGGAGGGAGTGGAGAGAGATTGAGGAGAGAGGAAGGGAGAGAGGTGGCAGAGGAAAAGGGAGGAGGGAAGAAAGTTGTGGGGGGAAGAAAGTAATGGTTTTTGTTTTCATTTATGTTGCAAGTTATTACATTTTAATGTAACACCCCTGGGACCTGGCAGCATTAAATGCCTGTTCTTGAATAATCGACACTAACTGCAAGCAAATGCTAGGGAGAAATGAAATTAGCGAGCGCAGCAATTTGGCACAGTGATTATCGGCTCCTTGGAGGCACTTCCTGATGATTTAAGAATGCTAACATTTAAGCAAGTCAGATCTCATTACTCTTCAAGGTTAAATCGAGCTGTGTCGGAGGGGAGGCAGATGCTTGATTGGAAATAGTGCTTTCTTGTCTCTCTTCATCTCTCTTTGTTCATGCCGATGTTTCTCACTTTTGCGGCAGCTCACTGCAGGCGGAAAAGACTCAGGGCTGAAATCTGTCAGACCCTGATGACACCTTTTGCCAGCTCTTAATTAGATCAGCAATACTCGGTTTCCAAGGTATAATTTGTCCTTTGCCAAGGATCATCACTCGTGCTATGAGCACTGCCATGCTAACTGCCTCAGCCTCGTTCTGAATCTCTGTGTGCCGCACATTCCCTTCCACACAGATGTACGGCTGGGCCCATGGATGAACAAAAGAAAATAGGGACCTTTTTGAATCCTCACCAAAGGGAAAGTGTTTATTACTTTTCAGACCGCACCACAAATGTTCTTTTATACTGTATTTTCCTCTGCTATTCTCACTCGTTCTATGGAGGCAGGAACGATTTTCAAAGTAATTTCAGCCCTGTCATCTTCTGGTCCAGTGTTTACCTCAGCCAGCCATACACATCTGTTCTCTGCACAAACTTGATCCAATTAGGTGACACCAGACAATGGCTTACTCTTCCATAAGCCCAGCACAGCGCCAGGGGTCCTGAACAATACGGAAGTGTTTTTTCTTCCATTACGGGGCGTCAGATCCTTTTAAAGGTGTTTACCCGCCCTCGATGTGTCAGCCCCTGTTTCCAAAAGGGGGCTCAGCTGGGGAAGTGATAGGCGATGAGGATAATGATGCAAGTGGGAGCAGTGTGGCGGATGCAGATGCACTTTACCGTGCTGCGTGTGATAAATCCTTCTCTCCACTGCACTGCACCCCGCAAAGTTGAGGGACAGATGGGTTGGACTTTTATCTCCGTTTTCTAAATGCAGGAGAAATCAAAACATTTTTCACTGCGGTGATGAGATTTATTTAAAGCAAGGCAGGAGCAACAAAGCTACTTTGGGGAATATGTCTATTAGTTTTTCCAAGCTGTTGTTTTCTCATGCAGAGGGGGAAAATCATTGCAAGTCAAATGTAATCATCCCGCCGCTGGGTTATGCTCCGTCTCGAATAATAATAATATTAGGTTGGTCCCTGGCATTGCCTGCATCAGGCTTGTAATTTGAATTTCTGAGACACAAGTAAGAAGGCTGATGTTAATCACAACCAATCACTGATGTTATCGTTGCTGTTTTTTTTCCCCTTGTTTGTAACAGCTTTATCTTTTGGCACATCTTGAAATTTGGCAGCCTGAATTCATTATCTGCAGTGTTTCATGTAGTCAACAAACATGGTGTCTGTAATGTGGGATTCTGCCTCCTCCTACTTACATGCTGTGCGTACCATACCACATCTGATGTCTCTACATCACATTTTGTCTTTGTTGTGGCCAAAAGGATTTCTGGATTGTAGTAGGGTTGCCCCAGGAATGAGGAAAAAGCCTCTAAATTGTAACCAGGCATTTCCACATGAAACATTCATGCTTAAGTATGATTAGTAGAGATTAAGGTGGGTTTGTTTTGCCTCTTAGAAGGCCCCGTGACAATTTAGAAATGGATTGAGAGCAGCTTTTGCAGGCACAGCCTCCTTAATCCCGTGCCAAGAGTTCTCACCCACCTTTGCTGAATTATTTACATTAAAGTTCTCACGTCAGCTTTGCAGCCAAGGGCCTCGAGGTACTATGTGTTAAACTGCCTAAACCTCAAAGCATTGGAAGCATGGAAAATATTAGGTTGAGTATTTCCAATACTTTTAATGGAACATGTTTTGCAAAGAGAGAGGTTTGTCAGTGCCACTTGAGGAGCTATTCTGTTGATATTAGTAGACAAAAACATATTGCGTTGCATTAAGTTCAGAGAGAGTGTGTCTGCTGTAATGGAGGCAGTAGCTTGTAGATTTTCTATTTTCAAGACTGTCGGAATAGACAGAGATCAAATAGTGGTCCATTCTCCCAGCCAGTGATGTGAATCCATCTCCCCGTCCAAGCCATTCTACTATCATGTATCCCATTTCCATACCGCCTCCCTATCATGTATATGAGATGGAGCCCTCCCACGTGCTGGATGATGCGATCCCCAGATAGATTCATTCATACATAATGATAAAAGATGGGTTTGGACAGGGCTACTTATTTGACAATCATTGAAGTGCCACTGTGATGGATGGCGAGGAGGACCTCCACCCCTCTCCCCTCCCACCCCATAACCACGGCTCCCTCTTCTGATCCCACCTTATTTATTTTCCCCAGCCCAGCTCAAGGTCTCCACTCACTTTAAAAGAGAAATATCAAATTGAATTAAAATTGCCCATTCACCCAAAACAGAGACCCGCGCGCCTTAAAAATCACACATCTGTTCCCACAATTCATTGTTGCAAAGTCAAAACTCTTTCTCTCTCTCTCTCTCTCTCTCTCTCTCTCTCTCTCTCTCTCTCTCTCTCTCACTCTCTTTCTCTGGGTGCGTGGTAATGTGAATTATTCATGCCAGCGGGGCCGCGGCGTGCTTCATCATGTTAAAGTGCCCATGACATTACTGATGGAGCCACCGACGCCCACGCACTGCTAGCTATGCTAATGCATTTGGAAGGAGGAAAGAAAAGAGATGGCAGCACCTCTAGGGATCAGGAGGACAAGAACAGATCACTTATTAGAAATTAGTACTTGAAAGTCTTAAGTCCTAGTCCAATTGCAAATTTCAGTCCTTACCTCTGAAAAAAATCCTATCAATGAGGAACCCAAACATTGTCACTGTTCCAGGGCTTCAAATCAATCTTCAGTCACTATTAAAGTTGGGTACGTTCCACCTCCGTGGTTTAGGGGTTAAGATACCGGCCATGGACTGCAGAGGTCCTTGTTCGAGTCTGGCTGGGCTCCTTTGTTATATCTCTTTTTCTCCGTCATTGTTCTGCTGTCCTTGTCTCATAAATGCATAAAATGCTCAATAGATAATTCTCTTACAAACAATTAAAGTTCCGTCTGATGAGGAAAAAAACAATTCATTTAACATTTTTTGTTAGTTTTTAAGTGCTAATTCTAACTGCTAATTGCTCTTTTTTTTTTTTAAAATACAAGTCAATAATTGGAAAACTGTTTCTATCACCTAACCTCTACATGCTACTCTGCATGATTCATTTGTCTGTTGAGAATGTTTTCCAACTGCACAGGACAGTTTTTGAAAACATGTTTTACACTTGTACAAAAAAAAAGAAAAACTAAGCAGTTGAACAAGTGAATAAGTTTCACTCATTTCTTTCCCCACCCACATTTTACCAGCTCATGCTGCGATTCAAAGTTTTTGATCACAACCCCACTTCTCAGCTGGATTACCTTTCTGCTCGCTGAGAGAGTGCGTCTCAGTAGCACCCAGGAGATTACTTTGTGTTACGGTGCATCCGTGCTGGGAGCTCTAATGACGTGCCGCATTTATCGGAACCCTGAAATTCAATAAGCCAGCTCAATTGTAAGTGCAAAGAATTAACTTTGATCGTGATATTAAATGCAGAGCTTCACTTTAGCTTGTGAAAGAATACACTTGCACTGAATGGTGCCATAGTGCACATAATGTGGGCCGACAGGGAGAGGCCGTCATTCAGCTCCATTTTTTGTCCTTCAGGTGTTTGCATTCATGTACAAGAATGGTCTGATTGATAGGAATTTCTAAGACAGCAGACTATCGCATCTGGCATCTCTTCTCCAGATCTGTAGAACCATGCAAATGGAGGCCTCTCCTCAAATGTTATTTCTCAGTGTTGTAAATCGATCTTTAAATGAGCCAGTACAGTCTGACAGAGGTGGTACACAAAGAAAACAAGCACAGAAAAGAGAGGAAGCAGAGAGAAGAAGTTGAACAGGGTATGAAAGTATTTCCATTGTCGGTTTGTGTTAAACCGGCCTCCGATATGCTCTTTGTGAAGCTTTTCTCGCCTTTTCAGAAACCGCCCGCGTGTCTGTAAAGGTGCTGGGCGAGATGAGCACAACTGATACTGTGGTTCCCACACGCTTTGCCTTCTGAAATTTCACAACCGATAGCGGTTACTGACA
Source organism: Toxotes jaculatrix (assembly GCF_017976425.1). NCBI lineage: Eukaryota > Metazoa > Chordata > Actinopteri > Toxotidae > Toxotes > Toxotes jaculatrix. The sequence continues at coordinate 22,613,028 of NC_054400.1, forward strand.
GGGGTGGCCTGATAAAATCTCACCTGATTAGAAAAAAGAGAGTGAGAGAGGCAGTGAGAAAGAGTTGAGGCAAGGCAAGTAAAAACTAGAAGAGATAGCGGGCCTCATCGGGTCTCTGAGGTTGTGTCTAGGTTTCAGTTGACACATCTCTGGCTGGCCCCGAGTGCACCACGCTCTCCACAAATGAGTGGGTTGAGTCAACACTGACGGATTACAAACCACACTGGCATTGCTTTATCTTCTGATTGCAAATTTGAGATAGAGATTCTTCAAGTATGATTACAACTTTTTTCCCTTTCAGATTCGTTCAGTGCAATCAAGGTCAACACTTTTTACATCTTATCTAACCATAACCTTTAAAGCGTTTCTTAGTCATACATGCACATACACGCAACATTTTTTTTTTCGTCCATGGTTAATAATTGAAACCGTCACAGATGCCACCTTGACAGTGGTCCCCTCCAATTTGGCAGCACGGTGGAGGATCGCTGGCACCCAGCCTCACTATGGTCAGTCATGTGGGACATGTGGGAGAGTACGGGGTACTCTAGGGGGCCGAAAGATGAGCCCGATCCCACGTAGGCAGGAGATCTGGCCCCAGAAAAGCCCAGTGGTCTGACTCCTGGGACCTGCTGCTGCTGTAACTCAGAGATGCTATCGCAGTCAACCAGCCGTTCTTGTTGTTAAGAGGAGGAAGAAGGAAGGAAGGCGGTAGATGGCATCATCCTGTTTGTTCTCTTTCTTACATAGTCTGCCATTATCATTCTCTTTTTCTCTGATCATCTCTGATTTAATGCGTTCCATTTCGTTTCTGTCATTCAAGCTGAGCTGATATGATGGAGTGCCTGAGTTGTTGACTAACAAACACAGTGATTCGACTTGCTCAACAACATATGTAAGATTTGAACAAGTGGCAACCCGGATGCTTTGAGTGAAAACTGCTCCCAAAGATGGCTCAATTTGGAAATATTTTTGTATTTCACAATCACTATAATTGGATTTTTTTTTTTTTTCAGTTAAAACCTTTCAAATTTCAGTAAATTGACACATGTCACGATGGGTCCGCCCAACTCCCCCTTCCTGCTCCTATTAGAGATGCTTGTTAGGAGAGCTGCCATAGGCCCTCATTGCTGTGACGGCTCAGTCACAATCTATTACACAGACTGGGAGCCTGCGCATCTCATAACTGGCACCAAATATTGGTTTTGCTGATAAATTCTGAAAAAAACGCCACATTAATGATGAGAAAAATAAACAGGAGGCTTGTCGACAGGATGTGGGTGGTTGTCCCATGGGATAGGAATCTCGGGGATATAGAAATAGTTACAGCACCACCCAACAGGGGTTCCACCACCTCCCCCTCACAATCTTTCCTATACTCCCTGTGCCTTGCAGCTATCGAGGCACTTGTGTGGCTACTACACTTGTGTGTAGTAAGACAGCAAAGTTTTCATTTACTATCTACACAGCTCCCTCACCGAAAGCAAGCCTTCAGGGTAATGTTAGGTCTTTTCATAAGTTACAAAGATGTAATTAGACAAATTAGCTCAGCAGACACTCAGGGTTGCGTTTTTAATGGCTGCGTGTTGCCTAGGTTGGTAATTAGCAGGCAGCCGCTGCTCCAAAATCACACATTGCACCCGAGGCCTTGCATCCGTAACCTGACAACCAGTAGCAGCGCAGTAATGAAGGCTTATGTATCCCACAGGCTTGGTTTGTCTCACTTGCCAGCCAGGTTTGATGTTGGAACTCACGCAGAGCCACTGTGCAAATCTCTTGTTTATGCCCATGTATCAATTTCTTCCAGGTTGAGCATGCCGTCCTTTCAGCACGGTGATGTATTGAAATCAAACGGATGTGTTTTTGCCTCAGAGGCGCAGACTTTCATTTGAGCCAATCACCTTTATGGTCCAATTCATCAGGGCCTTGGACTACGTGTCCAGGTCTCTTGTTGTGAGTAGCACCCGGGGAGCCGATGAGCCATTTCCACACACCGAGCTCCTCTCCCACTTTTAATGACTTGCCGATGGTGATTTTCACCGAGCGCCTGTTTTTTATTGGCTCGGAATAAATTCCCCTTCTCTCTGACACTAGACATTCTCTTTAAATTGGATTGAGAGGGCTGAATGCCAAATCGGAAATGACCTAGCAAAATGCAGATTAACTTGTGAGAGAATATATTTGTCTATTTACCGTATGTGTCCGTATTACATCTGTGACACTGTGTTTATCACAAATATGACTTGGCTGCAAGCTTTTTGTCCTGTTACAATGAGTCTTCATATACAGCAAGAAATTGATTTTCTCCGTTTTCCATTTATTTGTACAACCTCAAGCATTACGGCATGTTTTTGCACTTGTGTATTTCATAACATTTTTCATTATCTGAAAAGACATCACACTCAGCTGCTATCATTAGGCGTAGGGAATAAGTCATAGTTCATCCAGCAGAATTCCCCACACTTGGTCTTTCTACGTATAAGGGTACTTAAAAGATTGACATTTTCGTATTTCGTAAATATAATCAATGTCTGTTGAACATCTTAAGCAGATAAACTGAACGTATTGAAGAAAGAGAAAAAAAAATAAAAATAACAGCATTTGCGGCTGCATGTAGAGAACGGCCATTTGCCCTAACCTCTTACAGGCTCAGCTGCTTTGTACCACATACTGTCTTTCTGTCCTAATTGTGGGGGCAAGTTGGCACAATGTTCTGCCTTCACTGACGTGGGAAGGAGATGATTGGGAACAACGTGCTGCGAGTGGATAGCAGCACACATCCACAGGAGCTTTGTGGACCAGGGAGATAAGGCTGGAGCCCACAGCATGACAGGGAGAGAGGGACTGGGGAATGGAGGACAAGACACTGCAGCCTTAAGGCCAAAAGACTCAGCGGAGAGTAATGAGGGCCAGCTCTCACCGAGGATACTGCCAAAACTGCCTGAGAGAGCAGGGAAAGGAGAGAAGGAGAGGTGGAATAACAACCTTGGAGGGCAAATTAGCTGCCTCGCCAAAGTAGCTGACACAGTAGAATGTGGAAACAAAAGGCACAAATGACAAGGAACAAATCTGAGGGTGGCTTTGATTCTAGGTGCAAGAATCTGTTTACACACCAGACTGGAATGCGTGATCTTTAACACTCTGCATTGTTTGGTCACAAAATTAGTATACTGTGTGTAGTACGCCATTATGTGTTTGTGTCGCAATGATTACAAGTGATGTTACAATGTGGCATGCCACATTAAATGACAAAGTGACTGAGACAGTGGAAGAGATGTAAAAGTTAAACAACATCAGCACCTTAAGAAGTTGTTAAATGCTGAAAATACAGTTGTCACAACTGAAAGGCATAACATGTCCAATACGCTTGCGTCCTGACTTTGAGTCTTGCAAATACATTTCACAGCTTCCTAGAAATTTGATACACATGTATATTTTCCCCTCAGGATGAATTTTAATCACCTTTGCGGTCCCCTGACTCTTCACCCAGTACCATCATCAGGTCAAAGTCAAGTTTCAAGTCAAGTTTTTTTTTTTTTTTTTAATGACCAAAACTAATGGCATTCCCATCAGCGTGCTTTGTGTTTAGTGTACTTAGTGTTTAGATAGCGGTTGCTAGCATGCAGGTGCACTAAACTACAATGGTGAACATGATAAACCTGCTAGGCATCAGCATGGCTGCAGACTGTTTTTCTTCAGGACTTCTTTCCTTCCTTTTGTCAGTCTGTGTGTGTGGTTAGGAGTTACATTTTAATGTGGAGAGACATTACAGTAAAATGCCTTAACATTGCATTTGCATACAGTATATTGCACAGAGTCTTACTTACCTATAAGCAGGCCTTTAAGTGATGAGCTTATGTCACAATATACAGTACAAGCACTATTCAATCATAGGGTCAGTTAGAATTAATCAGCCGCCATCTTAAAAGGAAAAGGCTGACATCTCACAGGGGCCATAAAAAGATCCTCGGAGGCCACAATCTGAGTTGAAAAATACTTTTAATTTTGAGTGTCACAGTTTCGCAGGCGTGGATTGTTGCCCATCCATTCTGCGTGATGCCTTTAGATTCCTCTAATGGAATTTTGCAGTTCTGTTTCTCTCTCTTTTCTCTTTCCTTTTCTTCTTCTACTTCTCTCTCTCTCTCTCTCTCTCTCTCTCTCTCTCTCTCTCTCTCTCTCTCTCTCTCTCTCTCTCTCATGTCACACACACACACACTGAGCCTCTCTGTGCTGGGCCTGCCTGTGGCACAAGACATGTTGGATCATTTGATTCCAGCTAATAACCGGAGTTAGCCCAGAGAAAGGCATAAATGAGTTGTGGCCTCCCTGGGCTCCTCCTGCTGCCTGTCTGAAGTGTGAGACGGCTGGAGGCTCTCAGCTAGTCAGCTCTGTGGATGGAGGCTGTTTGTGTCATAAGGGCTCAGAAATGTAAGTTGTTGTCCTAGAGAATGTTTCTGCACAAGAAAAGCTTATAGTTCAAGTGCAAAATATATGTCTTTCCAAGTATTTGGCGCAGTTTTACTCTAAGTCTTATCTTGTTTTCCTCACAGATGAAGGTTTTTTTCTGTTTTTAATGTTTTATCTAATTAACTACCCTGTTTTAAAGGCTTTACAGGCCAATTTTCAGTTACTTGGTTGTCGTTCAGTTGTGTGAATGACTCAGTAGGGTAAATATATATTGCAAGTATATGCACAAACACATGTTGGCATGGACTTCTGCACACGTGCATGAGAACATAGACACAATCTCCTAACCACATACTGTCTGCACCCTCTCACACAGTTACACTTGTAGTTATACTAATATAACATGGCCAAACCCACGCCTTCCTTCTCACACACACACACACACAAAAGCATACTCACATCTATAAATTCTCAGTAAAAATGAAAACACTTCCTTGTTGACACGTTGTAGCGCTTTGCGTTTTGATTAGCAAGAGAAGGGAAGTGGTAATGAACTGTGAACGCTCTGCTTCCTTCCATTTGGAGACCAGGCATCAGCTCATTCCTCCGCTCTCCCCGCCAAACGCTGTATTGCTATTCTGTCCATACACCGCTCCCAATTAACTCTGGCATCTCTCTCATCCCCCTTTGTTGATATTCAATGTCAGAAGGACTATTTGCTCCGTTTTCTCAGCACATCAGTGATGATGATATGCCTGGTTATGGATGAGCTGTGACATTATGACGCCCGCCACTGTTATTCCCATAGTGTTTGGCTGATTTTGTTGTTGTTGTTGTTGATTTTTGGCAATAAAGCTATTTGTAACTAGTTGTTGTAGACCATTAAGATTGAATGTGCCATAACAAGAATAAATAAATAGAGAGCAGATTGATAGATAGATAGATAAACTGTATTTTTTCACATTTATCTCCTCCAAATAAGGCAATTAAATATTTTTTCAGCTTCACAGCACTGTTTGCACCCAAACATCTCTCACCCAAAACTTTTCTTTTGTTTTACACAACATCTCGTTGTTCCGGCTCTAAAAAAACAAAAAGTGTGAAATCACATTTCCCTTCTATCTCGCCTGTAGAATCTGCAATAACAGCCCCGCCCTCGCCTTGCCTTCGTGGACGCTGGGAGATGCGGTGTGTGACACGTCTGTGTGTATGTGTGTGAAAGAGAGTGTGTATCAATCTTTTGTCATCTTTAATACTGCAGTCTTATCGGAAGAAATGACAAGCTCAAATGAGCCGGCGCAGCAATTACCGCAGTGCGAATAAATGTGGGTGTGTGAGCGTGCATGTGTGTGTTTGGATGGGTGTGTTGGTTGGGTGTTGGGGGCTGGGGGGGGGGTTGTTGGTGCTGGGACCATTTACAGCTTGCTGATGAGAAACCCTGCTGTTCTCCTCATCACCCCTTCCTCGTCTGTCTCCTTCAGCACACCCCAAACACACTGACACACTCGGGCATACACACCCCAGGACACCTGTAATTAGGCAGTTAAGTGTCACACATATATTCATTTAATGGTTACTCCAGTGTCCAATGGCTCTAGAAGCACTTGCAACAAATGTAAAAGTGTTATGTTATTTTTCATAACACTTAGAGTCAAACTTCTTTGCAATAATTATTCAATAAATATAGTAGCTGAATTTCAAAGTGGACACATTTTTGGTACTAACACACACTAACAGCTCTAGCATCCTTTTCTTGCGGCAACATACACACACACATACACACAGTCATATAGATCCATCGTCCTCTAAAAGGGGCAAGGGACACATCAACACAGCGAGAAAAGCCTGCAGAGGCCACAACATGCTGAGGGATGTGGAGGTGTCAAACATGGAAGTGTCAAACTGTGCACACTCAACACCCCAAACCTCTCCTCAGTATATGTGTGTGTGCGTGTGTGTGTGTGTGTGTGTGTGTGTGTGTGTGTGTGTGTGTGTGTGTGTGTGTGTGTGTGTGTGTGTGCATGAGTGCGTGTGTGTAGAGCTGTGGAGTGTGTACAGTGTGTTTCCGTGGGCGGCTGTCACCTCTAAACAGCAAAGTTTCCAAATGACAGGGCCAGGCGATGACAGTTCAGCTACTGCCACCGGGCAGGGTAGAGACGGGAGCCTCCCCCCATCTCACAACCCCCACCTCCCCCATCCTCTCTCTCTCTCTCTCTCTCTCACTAGGTCTCTCTCTCCCACTCAGCTCCATGTTGTGACTGCTTGTGACAGGACTTGTAGGTTTCTTGCTGTTTATTCCATGTGGTTTTCTTGCTACAACATGTCTGCATTGTGCATTTTCTCCCAGCATGTTCATAAGTTCGACACAGAGCTGTTAGTGTGTGTGCGTGTGTGTGTGTGTTTATATAAGAACAGGTCTGATATTATATGTACATATATATGTTTCTGTCAAATATATTCATGTATAGACAGCCAGTACAGACAGTGTATGTGTGTGTAATCCTCTGAACAGCTGGATTTTTAGAGTGATGTACATAGTGACTGAAACATAAACACATCAAAAGGTCTTTGCTAATGGGCCCGTTTGTGTTCGTATGTCTGGAAGTACAGGTTGTTTTTTTCCTTCCATGTGCTCTGTAATCTTTACGGTAGTTTCCTCACAGTATGTTTTACAGTCAGAGGACGTACCGTTGGCGTCGTCCTGCAGTCAGTCATCTCAGCTTTTAAGCTGAGATAGTTCCTTTGTGGTAATTTGTCACACGACTTCAGTCACAGGATAAACGTCTTATGTTAAAGCGAAATTTTAACACGTTTAAAAAAAACTCTGCCTTAAGCACAGTTCCTTCTCCTCCTTCAGTGGAAAAAAAAAAACAGAATGTACAAATATGTAGATTTGTTTGAGTTCAAAAGTTTAACTGCTTCACAGATGCAAGATGTGCCCTACTTCACTGAAAAGTCGATTCTGGATGTATGGAAGTTTCAAGTTTCTAAATCACACTTGCGTTAAGTTGTGTATTTGACTGTAGTTGCCTTCCAGACTGGTTCAGATGTCATTAGATCAGCTTGTACATCCACATCTCAAACTCAGATTGAAGGTGACACAGAGAAACCCCCCCCCCCTTCAGCAGATTAGTGTGGAAACAGTCTTCTGGTGTCAAACTCTGCACATACATCACTCTGCACAGTGAACACAAGTCAAGGAACAATAAGAAAAGCACATTTGTTTTTTAATGCACAGGAACTTTATTCAACTAAAATCCGAATAAACTGCCAATATTAATTAACAAGAAAATTGTCAGGTGTCAACTACCTTCACCTTTTTTTAATCTTGTTAATATATTCCTCCCTCATCTATGCAACCCCAGTTGTTTTTAAGATATTTTCACTTTTGGTGTTCACAACTGCAGAATTTCCAACTATGGGAAACTTCTTAAATCAATATAGTACATCTGAGTGTTCTGTTATCACAATATAAACCCTGTGTATTACCCCAACGTATTATTAATTCCCAGCCTTGAACTTTCACATACAAGTTTGTGATTGTGTTTTGAAATTGTGCCTCGTGGTGGTTTAATTCAGAGATGTGACTTATTGAACTGGTCCTGGGATGTGTCATTTTGTGTTGGAGGAGCAATCCCTCTCCTGTGGATGGGGTTCACTTTAATTTAACAGCCTGAAACAGCTCATCGATAGTTTGTCCCACAGCAAAAAAGAGATGGAATTGGCAAATGACAGCATGTAGAAGCTATTGTAGGTTATATCTTTATAAACAGGCCGCACGCAGGAAGAAATGAAAATAGATTTCAACTGGAACACACTCCAGATAAATACATTTGTGTTGTGTACAGGTGGCACGTTGAGTGAATTTCGAAGTGCCTGATGACCTCTAAGTTAATCCTTACCAAGGGTGTCCTGGTATCTCAGGGGACTAAAGGACACAGTGTGGATTTGCGACTCAACAGCACATATTTTAATCCACCTTTTAGCCTTTGTCATGTGACACCTCTCTCTCTCTGCCGTCTTTCTTGTTTATGTGTGTTTCTCTTATGTAGCTGTCTAATAAAGCAGAAACACACTATGAGGGAGTCTGTTTATGGCCTCTTATCCTTTTACGTATTGATTGTGGAAAGCATGCTTGCACATGGATTTATCTCTTTATCTTATGATCAAACAACAGTGGTATCATTACCCATGACAGTTACAGGCTCTGGCATGTATGGTTGGCCATGAATAGCCATATTACCATACATTTACATTTCTGTGTCCAACATATGGTTTAAAATGTTTGTCAAACGTAATGTAATTACCACTTGTATATCCTGAGAGAATTCCTCAGAGAGCTCTGCAGACACTGACACCACTGTAATTGTGCAGCTTGATTAAACTCTTACTCACAAGTCGTTATTGATGTAAGTTACTGGATTCAGTCACAGAATTTAGAGGTAATGTAAACGCATTGGATGCACTGTGGTTAAATGTGACCATGACAGGACATGTCTCTGTAATGAATCTTTTAGTGTCCTTGCGAGAAATGAACAGTGTCATGATCTTATTTTCAGAGGGACGATGATGCATTTTATCATCAGTTTATCAAAAGTTACAGTTAAGCGACAGTTTATCAAATGTTATGGATTGATTTTATTGTGTCAGGAGCCATCACATCTGACATCAGTCAAATAAATCATCAGTCTAATTAAAACCGAAAATCATCAAACCGCTGAAGTCACAGTTCAGAGACTGTAGCAGCTACTACAGCAGCAGTATAGGAATCACCTTAGGAGAATGTCTTAGTTAAAAGTCCATCTTAGTGCCTGGTGTTTTTCCCATTTGCTTCATGTTGTGTCTGTTTCAGGCCAGTTCACAGAGTTACAGGTCACATTGCCCTCCCTCCAACAGCATCCTCTTATTCACACACCACCAGACGCACGTATGCACACACACAGGCATACTACATACTCAGACAAACTCAGAAGCATCACTTCACAGCATCCAGACAGATGGAAACCATTATTTGATTCTTAACTCAAAAGGAAATCATTTCATATCACAAAAAGCAAATTACCAGTCGTCCAAATATTTAGGGAACGAGATGAATTGAGACCTCCTCCTCCACACTGGCTTCCTGCACGGAAACTCTAATTTTGGATTTAAACAAAGCTGGAAAAGGAAAATAAATGTGTGGCAGTGGGGAGACAGCCCTGTTGTTGACCTCGGTGACACGACAGGGGCGATCATGGAAGTGCTTTCTTTGATTTCAGAGGAGGGCTCGCTCCCTGCACAGGATGCCATGTGTCAAACAAGGACCTGGGGCCTCAAAGAGGAGGAAGTGTCTCCTTTATGGCACTTTGCAGTGTAACTGCCAATGCAGTATTTGCCAGATGGCCTGTGATGGATAGGGAAGCAATCCAACACACGTCATTTCTGGTTCCTCTTGTGTTCTGAATCAGGGCTGGACAGTCCAGCATGTTTACTTTCTGTAGCTATAAGATAAAGCGTCATCCGTGTAGCAAAGTCTATAAAATAAACATTAGCAAAATGTCAATAATACATTGAGTGAATTAATCAAATAGGGTGTTTGACTGTGACATTAGTGATTAATGAGAATAAATTCCAACAAGAATTATAGATGCTAGATTTGGAAACCACTGGGTAGTCAGCCTTTCTTTGGCTGAAAACACGGATTGAAGATAGATCTAAAAATCTCACTTGTGCTCTCAATTCTCAAAGACTGGATAACTCTTAACTTAGAGCCCTGGCCTCAAGTAATACCTGTAGAGGTGTAGCTGTGGGACCAGTTATTTCTCTCTTTCTATCTTTGTGAGAAAGGAACATTTATTTTATACCTTGTTGTTCTTCCCTCCCTCCCTCTCATCTTCCACCTTTTGACCTATCCCATCTTTGATTATCCCTGAGAAAAATGGCTTCTTTGACTCCAAGGGAGCGCAGGAACAAAAAATGTACTTGAGCGATTTGTCTTGCTGCTTTTGTCTCGCTACACATCTGCACCGAGCACTGTCAGCCAAATCCTTCATTCCATTCCTTCCTCCTTCCCTTTACGCCATATCTCCTCCCACTGCAGTGCATCAAAACAGCTGGGTGTCTGTTTGCGGTCCATTCATAATTGTGCAAGGGTAATTAAGAGCTTTCTGTAAAATGATAGCTTTGTCAGGCTTCTCAGATGTTACCTAACAAGGCAGCCTACAAAGGTGTTAGTGTAGCACATTCATCATTGTCATCTGGGGCTAATTACCAGCCTATAAATCACTAATCCAACCTGGACCAGCCACAGCTGAAAGGGTCTAGGCTTTGTTAAGGTGGATCAGAACCTCAGTCCTTCCTGCATGGTTTCTTTTGTTTAATATTTCTTTTAAACTGTTACTGTTATTAAACATTATAAATGTTTGCTGTGTAATCACCAAATATTTTAATTTTGTTAAATGATTAGCAATGAACTAATAATCTAATTTACTGTATGCATTGTGTGATCCCTACTTTTCCATTTTATTATACCGCAAACTCATTTAAAACTAAAAGAAGCTGAATGAGATAACGTTCTCTGCAGCAGACAGGGCTTAAAGTGTCCTCGCCCTGACTTTTACAATGATAGGAAGGTTAAGTTAGCACTGTGTTAGATTTATGCCACCTTTCAAGCATCCTTCATTTCCACTTACTTACCAGATCAAGCAATCCCCGGCCAGTCTATAAAATCCCACAGCTTACTTTTCTTTAATTAAATGCCACTCGTAATGCTCCCGGTGCACCCCGTATATCTGCAGCCATAGCTGATGCTTTAAAAAGCAGGGAGCCACCTTTAATGTGGTGCGCCGTCTGCAGCTCAGCTGCACCAAGGGGACAGAGCAACAAGGCATCCATCTTAACAAGGTCACACCGTTTGATTTTTAATATAACGGTCAGTGCTCGGGCCCTGCGTCCTTCTTTGAAATATTAGCGCTCATTAATGATGTGGAAGCTGCCCCGCCCCTCCCCTCCTCGCAAAAACCCATCAGCAATCATTCTGTACACGAGGGTGTGCAGAGTCAGATCTGTGCTTAGACCTGCTCCCACTCACTGCCAGTGGCTGGCCAAAAGCCTGCTTTATAGGCCAGTTTTATGGCATTCATTATGCACACTTAACAGCCACTGTAATTCTCTCAGATGGGCTGGGGAAGTGAGGCGATTAGCTGTTGGGTCTGAATGTGGGTTGCCTGAGACTTTGACCTTTTGTTTTGGACATGAAAGATGATGTCTCTGCCTCATGCAGAGAGATTTCCTAATCTGCAGTCTGGTTTGTACTTAATTATGTTTTTCTCCATCATATTTGCATGTTTGCTTTAAAAATTCGGTCTGATCAGGAAGGAGTAGGCTGGGATAATTCTTATTGAAGATGATGTTATTAATTGTATCCAGAAAGATTGTGTTACACTTGTGCACATATATTTCTGGACTTTGACCATTTTCCTAAGGCCTTGTAAAAGTGTAATTGCATTTATCTTTTCTGTTAAGAATCTATTCCAGTGTCCAGCACAAAAGCTGAGTTAAAGTGACTGGAAGTTTTGTTCACTTCCAATTGCATCTCAGCGATGTAAAAATGAGGCATAGAGGGTCAGGGTTGAAAACATCTCACACTCCTACGCAAACAGCTTATTAGAGGCAAGCTTTTGTAGAGGCATTTAACTTTTCTGTGCTTCTTGTTTTTTGCTTCCCACTCATTTAATGTTGTTCAGCGAGAAAATGGGACCAACATTAACAGTAGTGCTCTAGAATAATCTACTACAGATTGCATTTGTTGTCCAAATTCAGAGCTTCAAATCATGTCTTCAGTGAAAGCACTGAATCATGACCAACAGCACTGATCAGTCGGCTGGATGTCGTGTTTTTCTTACTCGCTCTCTGCTGGTTTACTGCCCGACTGCTGGGCTGAGTCTTCCATGTGAAGCAATGCTTACGCAAGCAGTACACCCATAACAAATTACGCCAGCACCTCCTCTCAACATGACTTATCATCCTGTGTAGATGGAGATGCAAGACATTCCATAAGTTATTGTGCTGGATGCCCTTGGAGCGTTGTGGTATGTTTACACAACCCCTATTCCTCTCTGCCTCCTCCTTGGCTCTATTCCCTAAGAAAGATTTCCAGGTCACAGTCTGACCAAATGGTAAGAACACATTTCTCTGAGCCTCCCTGTTTGGATGCACCAAGTAACAGCGGTTGTCATGGGAAATTTAGGTTGTAAATCTGCGGACGGTGACCTCATAAAGTGTGCTTGACCTCTAGGATGAGGAGCCTGAATGGGCCACGCACCATTAAGTTCACACACGGCATCCGGATTTGATTTCAATTCTCAAACTGTGTGTAGTCAGAAGCAGTGGCACCGCGACACCGGACCAATGACCTGCACCACTGACCAGATGTAATTGTTGAGTACGGTTTTTATTGACATTGTTTTAGTCCCCCAGAAAAAATAACTCCACATCGTGTGGTGTGTCAAAAAGAAGTAAATATCTGACCAACAGTTTGTTTACATTCCCTCACTAAAAGCAACACAGGCACTCTTGATCTTATGTGAAGATTGACTATCCACTTATGGAGTGCACTAAATGTAAAAAAAAAATAAAAATACACAATTGTCTATGGAATGTAAATGCAAATAAGCGACAAAAGATTTTTCTCTGGGGCTTTATTTCTTTAAAATCATTAATTGTAAGCAAAACCACAGAAACATTCAAAGTTTAGTTTTTTCCCTGAAGTTGCAGAGGTAGGACAGGAAGGGTTAACGCAGGCCTCAGTCTGCCCTGGCGGCTCTTTTTAAGAGCCCCACTTAAGGTCTCTTTTGTGGCTCCAGATGTTTTGTGTAGCTATTTATTTAGCTTGTAAACAGGCCGACAAAAAGCAGCAGGCATAATGATGGAGAGGGAGAACCACAGTAACATTGTTGCAGGGCCTTACAAAAGATAGCTGCATGCTTAATGTGATTTAGAGCTGTGGCTGGGGTGGGGGACTTTATCGCCTTCGAGAGGGAGGTTACCAAATTGAAATGCAAATCTTACCATTTTGGAATTCATTAGGGTTGACACGGCCCCTTGGAACAACAACAACAAAAAAAAAAAAAAATGAACAGCATTGTGGAGGGGGGTTGAGGGAGTTCTCATTTCTCACAAATTCTTTTCCTGAAAGGGAATGGAAAGAAATGGGTATGACCTTCTGACATTTTATTGCATTGTCGTCTTCCTCTAATTTTTTTGGTGAATGTTGATGTGAAAACATCTGTCATCAACAGGCTTGCTGACTGCAAAGTTCCCATATGGAGCAGGTGGATTGTGCCCCGCTGCACTAATGCTGCAGCATATGAGCACATCTGCCAAGTAGCCAAGTAACATGCTAAACCCTCTAGGTATGAGAAACAGACGTTGGAATTATGATGACAGTATGATCTGTCATAATTATCGAATATAAATGTTGTCTGCTGCAAACTTTGCGTCTGTGTTTGACTCCTAAGCACGACTCCAAGTTGCAGTAAAAACTAGAGGGAACTTTAGCATTTGAGGAATTAAAAAGTTAAGGAGTTTGGTGGGGAATCGGTTTTCTTTTGAGACAAATACTGTTATGAAAAGCTTTTATGCATTTTCATTCTTTGACAGTTTCTATCACTCAGTTATTCTGACATTCTCACAAACAAGCCTGTGCACAAGCGTCCAACACACATAAACGCACACATGCACGCATGCACGCACGCACACACACACACACACACATCTTTCACTGACGTATGGCAAGTCCTGATCTGTATCTCCCACACACACTTCCCCAGAGAATTGATTAAAATCAGAGAGAGACAGGCCTTGAACATAGCTGCTTTTGCCTGAACAAACAAAGGCTGCCGGTAATTGGATTCACATTGAAAGAGGTATTTAAAACAGTCTGATAACTAACACAAGCTGCCAGCTTTTGTGGGGCATTTTGTGACCCAGTCACCATTATTGGTCTAGCACTGCTCAAGCAGAGCAGTTATGTCAAGCAGCTCCCTTTTAACCTCAGGGAACATTATTATGAGAAATCTGTCAGTCAGAGTGGGTTCAGAGGTCTTTCACCTCCTTTTCCGCTATGGGTTCCTCCTTTTGGGGCACTTAAACGCACCATTAACTCACTCCCATTTGACAGCTACAAGTAATGGATTTGCAGTACTTCTTGGATAAAAGTTTGCTTTCTGTGTTTGATGTTTGGTTAAATGCAACTTAAAGATAAAAAGGCCGTGTAAGATTCTGACATGACCTATGGGAGTGTAATCCTAGTAGGCTACATACCACAAGTTACAGATAATTAAACCAGTGAAGGGCTGATTAGAGGCAGTGAGACAAGAAATCAAAGAAACACAGCCAGACAAAGTGTGTCTGATTGTTTACATACCTGGGACTGGAGGGGAAAAAGAGAGAGAGTGAGAGAGAGAGAGAGAGAGAGAGAGAGAGAGAGAGAGAGAGAGAGAGAGGAATGACTGCCATTTTATGTCTGGGTTTGAGGTGAACAAGACAGAGATCAACTCCAGATGGCTGCAGTCAGAGGGCTTGGGGCTCAGGGGACGCCACTGCCTCACAATCCATCGCTCACCCAGACATAGACTCTCCATTACACTGGCTCTGAACCTGGATTAAACCCCATCCCAACCCTGATTGTCTTTCCACCTCTTTTCCATCCTGTTGACATTGGCCTCCCCGGGCCGAGGAGGCAGTTCTACCTGATGGCTCGTGCTGAGTCACAGCCCAGCCTGCTGGGTCCTGGAGAATTAACCTGAGTGAGCCAAAAGTGAGCTAAGGGGTAGATGATTGTACTAAACCCTTGAGACATCTCTGGCAGCTTTAAGTGTATTTGCACAGTTGTCCCAGCATAGTGATAAAAATTGTGAAGGTTCATAATCAGCCAAGGCGACGTTGAGTAATGTTTTGCTTATATGAGTGTCTTATCTGGGTTTGGCTACACATTATACCCTCATGTGTTTACATTTTCATGTTGCAGTGTGTGTTCTAGCAATATTTACCTTTTGTGTTGATTGTTCAAGGGCAAAGAGAGTTCACCCTTGTCTCTGTTGTACCTTGTACTTTTCCCTGCTGGTATCTGTTTCACCTCAGTGATGGCCAGCATTTTAGCTGCAAACAGAAGCCTACCAAGTTGTGAGCCAGTATCTGTAACTCTTAACCCAAATAATCTTTTTGATTGCAGAATGACAATGAAGAAACCTGATTATTGTTGCACATATGTTTAGTTTGTGTTCCAAGGGAACCACCAGGGGCAGGTTGTCTGTTGCATGAGAACGATCTCTGAGATGAATTCTATCATGTTTGTAGAGGAACTGTCTCAGTGAGGTTAGAGCCATGTTAAACAGTTTTGCACTTTGGTGGCTCCAACAGGCAGTAAGAGGTAATATCTAGAAACCTTTTAACATATTCAGCAGGAAACATCACGTTCCTTTTTACTAATGACCTTAACACACTGGAACACTTTTGAAATATTCCCCATTCGTCCGGTTATCCAATGGAACGCAAACATTTCAGTCACTTATTCTTTCATAAAATTTGCTACAAGACGTAAAGTAACCAACAGGGAACGCAAACCATGCCAATATTGACGATGGCACAGGATTTCTTCCTTTCTACTCAGCTGTTCTGCAACTCAACAGATATGTGCTCATTGCTGCCACTGGTGGTGGACAAATGTTTTAATCCTAATCAGTAGTGCTGCTGCAATGTAGCTTCTCTCACAAGAAGAAACAACAGGGTCATGTTTAGATTTTTGAACATGTTCGTTATATTGTTGTGTTGGGTCGTGACAACTCAGACTCTTCTCAGGCTCAGTTTAGAGATGAGAGATTCAATCTGAAATTCCCACACACAAGGTAATGTGCTGAATGTCCATTCAGACTAAGCAGACTCTCCACAGTTTTGACCATCAGCCTCCATGGCCACATGGAGCTTGTATTTGAAAAATTGTGGGTAGCTTAATTGGGTAGCTTAGATTACTGAGAGTTTAAATGTACAATACATTTGAACTGAGAGTGAATTCCAGTAAATCCAGATGTGCACCTGATTTTGATGTAATATATGTATTACACTACAATGATAGCAAGCATACAGTCTTGCATTTCTGCACTGCACAGTCATTAGGCTTGTCTTTCCTCACCACACCCTATACTAGTCAGAAATACAACATGATAAATATTTATGCTTCTAATTATTCTATGTGCATTATTAATTGCACCAAAATGTCCCTCCAAGAGGATCTCATTAGGGTAGGAAATTAGTCAAAGCTAATAACACTCAGTTGAAAAAGCATTTTCAAACATCATCCACGTTTCCGCTCTCATTTTGCCAGTGCTGAAGTTCATAAACTGCACTGTGAATGCGTTCATTAGAATTAGTATTTCCTCAAACCGAGTTGACTGGAGAAATTGTGTGTGATTAAATATTAGCTTGAATATAATTAGCATTTATTAGCAAACCCTGCTATGGTAGATAATGAAAATCTTAATGAAATGCTTTGTTGAATTTTGTGTCAGGGGGGTTTGATTTTTTTTTTCCCCCTCAAATTTGCAGTCAGCTTGCTTGAGCCCAAAATACAATATATGTACATTTTCTATTGAGTTACAATCTAGACATCTGCTGTAATTGTAATAGCCTACTATTTGGCCCCTTTGTTTTGACAGTGTTTGTGTCTGTCTCATTGGCTTTTACAGATAAACAAGCAGACCCAAAGAACCAAATGCATACCTGTCTCATGATTCTGTCCTGCCTGTCTCTCCTTCACTGAAAGTCTGGATATCTTCACCTTTCTTCATTCCTTCCAAGCTGAAGAAGTATTATTATTATTCCTTTGAACTGACAGTAAACATACTGAATGTGTGGTTTGGAGGACCAATATCTAGAAAGATATTAATATGATAACAACTTACTTTTGAGACAATAAATCACAGTCTAATTTGCTCCTTGGTACTGCTACGTCTCAACGCTTAAGAAAACTGTTGAAGTAATTTTCTAATTGGCAAGTACGGCTTCCACATGCATCTGCACGTGTATTATAATGTATCCAGTATCGTAAGTGATCTCAGAAAGGTGGAAGCTGAATCAAGGGCAGCTTAACACGCACACTTGGCTGTAGCTAGCTATAGCTACTCACCCGTCACAGATCCTAGGTTCTTTGAACCTTAGCCATACCAGGGCAGTAAACTACAAAACGAATGCAAACAGTCAATATCAGATCCTTCATGGGAACAGAACACTATTCCAAAATGTAAGGAGAGATATTTCTTCCACTTCTGTATCCTTCTGACGCTTTAGCTTTAACTGGTCCAGCCCTGCTTGCCTGTCTTGTCCTGACTGCACACTACTGGTCTGTCTGCTCCCTACAACAGCCTAGCATGAGTTTAATAATCTCCTCAGTCTGGTAGAGCTATTACCAAATCCAACACAGACCATTAGGTGCATGGGCTTAATTGCACATTAATTGGATAATTAGTCCTGCATTTTGTTTTTCTCCCATTTTCTCAAATCTTCTCCCTCATTTTGGCAAGCAGTCGGTCATTCGCTAGATTTCTCCTTTGTCATTATGTTTTTCAGCGCAGCCAGAAAATACAGTAGGTGGTGCAGTCATACTGTGGCTGGAGATTTGTCGTTGGGAGGGGTTGCTCCATGTGGGTGGAAGGCCAAGGCTGAGAGGATTGATGGAGCCCTAGGTTGTACTCCTCCTGTGCTGTCATGTTGACCCATAATACATGCTGTGTTTGTGTCTCTGCCAGCACAGAAACCAGGAAGAGGCATGCATAGTTAAATAAGCAACAACTCTCTTGTGCGCAAGGTGCATTATTTATGAACTTTTAAAAGAGATTTTATTCATCCTTTCCTCGTATTTCTCCCCGCCATTATTGTCTCTGCTTTAGGTGTGTGCCTCAGCACTCTCAGATTGCTACCATTAAACCCAGGGAGCCATCTGATGGAGTTATCAAAGTAAATGTTTGGCACATTTGATAGCGTTTGAAATATCCTCCTGTAATAAAGCTCTCCGGGGAGAAAGAGGGACAGGCTTTTCATGCAAATAGCTGGTTCTCTGATATCACGCGGTGTTGAAATATCCACATTTATCTCAGTGCTGTCAACAAACACACGGAGCACCTCCAGATATTGGAGGTTGATGTTTGGCTGGATGTGAGACGAAGGAAAAGTGTTCACCATGTGACATCAGGCCAGGCAGCACCTAATGAAATCAATATCTTAAATTTACAAGCAATGAATCTACCAAGCTGCAGTTGCAGTTCGGTGTGTTTTTTTATTGTGCATATGTTAGACATATGAGAGTTAGACAATTACAGAAGATGTGGACGAAGAGGAATAAACTCAAATATTAGTTTTGGAATGTAAAGGATACAAATGTCTTTGTGTACTTTCAGATTGTGTGTTGTGCAAGTGCAGGCTTTTGTAATCGGAGGAAATCAGTGCTAATGGACATTTAGTGATGGACTCTGAGCTGCTCTGCCTTAATGAGCAAAGCGCTGTCGTCCTCTGCCAGACCCTGATAGGTCTCCTACTGATTAGACAAGTTAAAGCTCAGCCTTTTATTATTCCCAGAAGAAGCAGCGCTTGCTTTTGTCTTGTGCTAATAATAGCCATAAAGTATGATCATTCCAAAGTGTTAAAATGCTCCTTATAAACATCGGCCTGTTTTCATTTTGTTTATTATTCATCTCGTCCAATTACCATTCTAAAGGGAGAGTGTTTCTCGCCAGGCGCTGAGGGAATAGGAGATTAAAAGGCAATGAGGAAACATCTGTGTCTCTGCTTTGCCACAAATCTGCATCTCTTTCCTACCACTGGCATCCAAATAGACAGCGCCTACAATGCAGGGAAAAAAGTAAAACACCAAGGCGCAATAGGGCTGGCGAATAGAGGGAAGGGTTACCATAGAAACACATACCTCACATGGGTTTATGGGCTGCATCCTATCACATGCTATCAGGAATTACCATAAATCTTCTGGCAGCGAGGGCGGTGGTTAAGGTGCGTCTCAGCAGTGAATGACAATGTGTTGATCTCCACATATCTGGAGAGATGCATCCAGGCTCTTTAAATCAAGAGGAAAATGGCATCAGATTTAGCTCGTGACAATAGAAAGATGGAGAGTGCCTCTAATGCGTTTCCTTTCATGTGCCTGTGTGCAAACAGATATTGAAAATCAGAAAGAGGATGCTGGCTGCCTTTCCTGTATATTCATGTCATTGTGGAGATGAATGATTGCAAAATCAAAACTTAGCGGAAAACATAATGCGCCACAGAGCTATACATTTATACCTGATAATCTTTGACTGGGTGTCACCATGCTTATTCCATTCACTCGTCGTACAGCTGTCTGCACATAAAAAAAAAAAAAAAGCAGCAGTGAGAATTGTGTCAGAGCACAGTGGTACATCAGTGCAATTTCCACAAATGGCATCTTTTCCCAAGCTCCCATCCTCTCGACCTCTGGCGCCAAGCGACGACGCTGAGAGCATTATCAGATGTGTTTGAGCAGCTCCCATCAGTGCGACCCCGGTGGGCGGTACAGATATCGAGTGACCTTTTCTGCATGGCTCCCTGATATTAACGCAATCTCCCCGCCTTATTACCATGGGAACATTTCACAGAGTATTAGACTTAATAAATGGCTTTTTCCTTGGCTTCCATTTCTTTTCTTCCTTTGCCTTCTTTCTCCCCCATTCTTTCCTGCCCTGCTCCCCTCGTTCTCCCTGCTCCTGAGCCGATAACCCGACCTCCCCGGGGGCCCGGCCTCCATAATCGCGTCAGTTCACGGCCCTCTTATTCCAGCAGAATTGCTTAATTGGTATGTGTTCTACATAACTGTTGGAGTATTAGACTCACAAATGAAGGTTAGAACCTCAGTGCTTGTAATCGACTGAAAGAAATTGATTTGTGCTCAGCTGCCCTTCTGGGACGAGACTTTATGGTTCTCTGAAGAAATGAAGCTTTTATAATTGTGTGTTCCTCCCCTCCCTCCCTCCCTCCCTCCTCTTCTCTCTCTCTTTTTCTCATTTCCTCTGTGCTAACTACTTTGTTGACATTCATCAAAAGGCAAGACACTGACAACTTAAAGGTGATATGTCTGGTCTTTCCTGTAACACTGCACTTGGCATACGGTACATAAGTTCCGTGGGTGTAAAGCAGGTGTAGGGTGCCGAGCAGTGAATATCTGCGTGTCCTTCTTTACACCACAGGGAAATCTAATCATAGCTTAGGTATTCCGTCAATGGAAATCTGATTGCATTATGTGTGATCATGCAGAAGGCGTGAAGCGACATTGTATTAACCACACCTGACCAACGAGCATAAATTGTCTTATGATTGATCTTCTTAGATTGTGTGGTGCTTTAAGGCTTTGCATCAATAGCTGAATGTGTGTGATTAACAAGGGCCTTGTCACAGTTGCAGTGGTGGAGCAGCTAAAGCGGTCAGCAGGGGGAAATGCAGGAACGCTGATCCATCCTAGTTTTAAGGGTGACACATTCAGGCACAGATTTTTGCATTAATAAGAATTATACTTACACACTTCCCTCTATAACCATACATAATATGTTATTAGCTTAATGATTCACTCGGGTGCTTGATAAACTGACAGGAAGTACCCTGAATTACAGGGTAAGGAAATAACACAGACTTAATGAAACAAAATCATCCCCTTCCCATCAGCAAGGATGAAATCAGCTGGGCTTAACACAGTTTATCCTGCTGGACTGTGTTGCTGCCGCTGTCTGGCTAGTGTCTTATGCATGAAATCTCCCTCTGACTTAGGTGACCGTAGATTATTCATGCCCGCTTTCCAGGTGGGCAGACTCAGATGTGCTCAGTGCAGAGGTTTGCTCAACGCTAAATCACATTTCACGCTTGCGCTAATGTCACCCAGCGAGAGAAGAGGAGTGAGAACTGGCAGGTGGTGTTTACAAATGAGAACACCCCAAACCGCAAGCCACCCTGACACCAGATGCTGATTTGATTATGGGGTGGCATGTAAGAGAGTGTATGAATGTATGGAGCAGGCGAGGTGGTACATTCAAAGTCAATTAAGTGAAACAGAGTGTCGCATTTATTTAGATTTTATCCAAGTGGAGGTGTCATCTTTATGACTGATGACATGGGGAGTGTCTGCTCACTGTGGAGTTAAATATACAAGATGAGACTATGTTTGTTGCTGTTTCTTCTTTAAGCACTTTTTTTCCCCACGTTGCTCCCATTTGTACTTTAAGCGCAGTTGCACATTCACTTTAGGTGCTATTTGTTTAAGATGAGTTTTGCAGAAAATTAGCATCTTCATAGTGTCTTAGACCATAACAAAGAAACTCTGTTGAATTCTGACAGCATGTCATTATTAAAGTTCTTTGAAATAAGTTCTTTGAAATAATTCCTTTATAGAGAAGTTTCTAGACTGTTCTGCTGCTTTTGTCAGAAACACAATAAGTATATGAAAACACATGACTAGTATTCACATGAAAACATGTGCATTGTTTGCCTGTAGATGCTGTTACTTCTCTTGCCTATACGTGGTGTTGATTAGACTGGAACTGCAGGTGTGAAACTGCTGGCACCAAAGCTCTGCAGTCGCATGATAGTGTTTGATTCCTTGTTTCGACAGGTTTCTGATGCTTTATACGTGCAGAGATGAAGTGATATACCTGTAGAAACAAGCCCATAATGGTCATTTTTCATGGTAAGCATGAAAGACAGATGACAAGAGACAGAACTAGATTCTATAGATGATGGTACGTGATAAGAGGCTGCATGATAAATGCATTTAAAATGCTTCTTATATGAAACATCACTTGTGCAATGATGACTCATTTCTTTGTAATCATATATTACTTTATATTAGGAACACCTGTACACCTGCTTATTTGTGGCATTATCCAATCAACCAATCATGTGGCAGCAGTACTAAGCATATAATCATTCAGATACAGATCAGGAGCTTCAGTTAATGTTCACATCAAACATCAGAATGGAGAAAAAATGTGATCTCAGACTTTGACTGTGGCATTATTGTTGGTGCCAGACAGGCTGGTTTGAATATTTTCACAGACAACATTCTCTAGAGTTTATTCACAAAAACAAGAAACACCCAGAGATCAGCAGTTTTGCAGACAGGAACACCTTACTGGTAGGAGTGGTGAGAGGAGAATGGCCAGGCTGGCTGGAGCTGGCAGAAAGGCTACGGTAACTCAGATGACCGCTCTGTACAACTTTGGTCACCAGAAAGGCATCTCGAAGTCTGGCATTGTTCTCTATATTACTATTAATTAGAGTAAACAATTACAACTAATGAGACATTGGTAATTAGAAAATCCTGTTACCAACAAGAACATAGTTCTCTCAAGTTTCAGAGAACCATGGTTACTAAAAGGGCCCCTAACTTACAATTAAAAGCAATACCAAAATATTCCCTCCTTTACATGGCTATTGGAATAAAACTGCGACACCAGCAAAAGAAAAAACAGATGCTCTACACCCTGTGTCATGCATCATGGAGTGGTAACCTACAGTCACATGCATAAAACATTTTAACAGTTACCAAAGGTACAGTTCAGTAAGCTTAAAATGATAGAGCAGATTTCTATGCAAGTAAAGGGAGGAACCACTCAGTATTAGTATGGTGTTTCTAATGAAGTGTTCGCTGATTGTAGATCTTCCATTGTACATCAGATAGTGTCGCAGAAAATGACTCGAATCCAAGAGCAAAAGTAAAATGTCACTTTTTTTTCTCTGCAGGGGAATATCTTAGAATATCTATGATGTGTAATGCGTGATGTACTGTTGTGCCTTTTCTCTTGTAGATAAATATGTAGCCCATTTTTAACGAGAAATAGTTGCTTGTAGACCTTGATGACACCTCTCACAACCAAGTATTCTTTATACGTGAACATCCTTTATTCTTCAATCCTTGGTAATTGCCAGCAGATGCAAATTGAGCTTTGACAGCCTGTAGCAGCAGCGCCACTCAAACTCAACCCCCTAATCAACTCTGTGTGATTTAACGGTGCATCCTAAGCATTAGTATTCCAGAGCCGGATCCTTCT
The DNA here is from genome assembly GCF_017976425.1 of Toxotes jaculatrix. Lineage (NCBI taxonomy): Eukaryota > Metazoa > Chordata > Actinopteri > Toxotidae > Toxotes > Toxotes jaculatrix. The sequence goes on from NC_054400.1 coordinate 22,636,532, forward strand.
TGGATCCAGGCTAGGATTATCCAAGCTCTTAACATCTTAGCTAAGCTGGTTAACACCTGTTTTTATTGACATCTGAACACCATCCCAGGTGCCTCGTCTTCTGCGGTTTTAAAAGATCTTCTCTTACTCTCTCCAGTAGGCTAGTCACTCCTCCTGCAGCTGCATAAATTACTGTTTTTCCCACCACAAGAGTTGGTAGAAGGTCACTGGCTTCACTGAGGATATTAGAAGTTAAATCAGTAAATTTACATTATCTCAAGGATTCTTATTGCAACCCTATTTGTAAAAAGGCTACATTAGAGAAGAGTGAAGGTACTTTGATGCTAATGTAAATCACTTGTTTAGAGCTAAGTCTAGTGAACTCAGAGTGATTGGGTTATTTTTTCCAAGTCTAGACATGAGCTACAATTTCATGAATCCCATACTTTACTATACATTCCTGCTTGCATTTCAGTGTAATTTGCCGGGGAAAAAAGAAAACAAGCTCTCTTTCTCTTTATTATGCCTAATATTTCCATTGGGGCCCATGTTTGCCCCAGTGTAACTGATGTAATATTCTATAAAAACCATTTAGGCTGTTGATACAGCCTAGGGGATTCTGGTTAGCAGTGGCTGTGCAGACCCAGAGAAATCCTCAGACTTCTATGTGTGTGTGTGTGTTTCAAAGAGTCTTGCCAGGGTCAGTGGAGGAAACTTTGAAGAATGTCCCAGGATTTGTCTAAATCATGAGGTATGGATCCTCTTAAGCGTTGCTGGGATGAGAGCTGAGCCCTATCAATGATTCCATTAACCTAAATTCCAAACCAGGCTTCACAACATGACCATATTAACCCCTCGGATTTCACCAAGCTCTTGATCCCTCGCTATTTAGACAGACGGGAATGAATGGTCACTCACATTTGTCTGGCTACCGGCTATGTTTCCTGCCCCAGACAGGGAATTATCTGTAATATGACCCTATGTTTATCTTTGGCCTTTATGTGTCCACATGTTTTCTGATTATTTTTTTCTGACCCGAAAACTGTGACAGAACCTGATTAGACAACGGCAGCAGTGATGTGCGATGATAAGGTGTTTAGAGTGGACACGGATGGAATTCCAATCTTCCGATTTTTACCTTTCCTCGATGAACAATAAGCATTCCAGGCTAACGGCACTGGAAGGAGCGGAGAAGAGAAAGAAACGAGTGTCTGCCTTCATTAGGACAAAGGGAGGGTGAGCAGAAGAGCGTCTGACAAGCCAGTAACGCCTCATTGTCCCTGATCTCAAGTTTCATAAATTTCCACGGCTCTCGTTAAAGGACGTGTCGCTGCTGTCACCAGGCGCTAACTCGTTATCTCCTCAGCACCGTAAAACGCTGTAATTAACATTCAACAACTGTAACCGATCCAGCATTCGTCCTCTCTAGCCGCTAATTGCCACACTATTGTGCTTTTTCATAAGTGGGCCTTTTGTGTGTGTATTTGTGGGTACACATTTCTGTGGTTTGTTTCGATTGTAAATAGAGGTGAGACAGAAGTTCGTCTGAATTTAAAGGTGAAGGGTGTTCCTTGCAGGAGTCATAAAGTTTATGCCTTAGTCAAAGACTAACTCTAAATAGTGTTATTGGGAATATTTTTTCAGACATCTGGACATTTTAAATGCCTTCTATCCAAGAGCTTTTAAATTAAAGCTTTATCCACGGATACTTTTGGTAGACTCCTCATGGGTAACACAACCTGTATTTTTGCCGTTGAAGAGCGTATTGGAGGCCCATTTGTCGAAATCACAATTACTGTAATTACAAATTTCAAGGCAATGCCTGCCTGTGGTTGTGAGGACACAGTGTGTACTATTATTTAAAGAGCTGCACCATTCTCCTTTCAGCCATGCATGAGCACTCCTCTTAATCATATCTACCACTGCATCAAATGCATCCTCTATTTAGGAATGTATACATTGCTATACGACACACTTACAATACACAGAGAGCTCACTACTCTTAGTGCTATTTTTCTTTTCCTTTTGAGGCATCAGATTTTCTTTCATAGTTTCCTGTAGCTACCCGGCGGTGTCAGCTCCGTTTTAGAAGGAAATGTTTTTGTTTCCCCCTTAGCTGCACCTGCCTGACCTTACTGGAGCAGCAGCCATCACAACAAGCCTTATGAATAATTAGTCTGGGTCAACTGATACTCTCCAGCTCCACACACCGCTGTCATCTACTCCGCCAGCACCAGCCAAAAGCCAATGAACTGTGTGCAATTCTGCTCAATTGAATCAGTTTAAGTTGATGCAGCTCTTGTTATTTGAAGGTAACCGACTAGATGTAAGTTGATACTGGGGCTGCCCCTGAGGCCAAGTGCAGAACAGGAGAAGGGACGTCAAATTAGCAGTGTCACAGAGGCCACGTTTGGAGACTTCTACGGTGGTCTGTCACAGATATGCAATCACTTGATGCTTTATCTGTGTGCTGCTGGCCCTGCATTTCATTCTCTGGGGATTAGAGTGAATGCCAGGGTAAGGTTTCCAAGAGCCAAGACGGCCCCAGGAGGACAAACAAAACCAAATGGTTGCCTAGTGTTTCTTGTCCTGGTTTCATGTTCGGGTCAGAGGAGATGTGGTGCAGGTGTCTGGGGATTTTGGTGTGTATCCACAGACTGGGCTAAGAGCTTTATTGTCAGACACATAATGTACATGTCTATTGTTTCTCAGATATTTTATTTTATTGGCAAAAAGAGCAGTGTTACTTAACAGCAAATGTCTTAACAAGGTGTTATAACACCACAAGCCACCAAAGCAGTGAGATCTGGTGACTATGAAGGCCATAGCATATAATTTGCATAGTCTTTATACTCATTCGTATATGTGTATTCATTATACTTATCTATTTCTCCACTCTGTGTATGTGCCACTTTCAAGGCCTTAGAAAACTTCACTTGTGTATTTCTATCGCAGGAGCTTCAGTTTGTTTTGGGCTGTGGCTTCACCCCATATGGAGATAACCTGCTCTTTTAGTAACTCACATCACCTTTTGTGGTTTTACATGTTTGCACAATAGTCACATAGGTTGTGGTTTTTCTCACATTTTTACAACGGCTACAACGAAACTGCTGAAGCTGCAGAGCTTGAACTCTCACTCCCTCTGTCTCACCTTCCTGTTAACGTTCTGAGAAAAATGACTGAATCTCAGAAAATATAAATTATTCACCAGATACCTGACATCAAGAAAGTGAAACAACCTTTAAAATATATCTGAGATATTTGTTTCGTTTGGAGTCCTTTTGCTGTCAGGGCTTTGGAAGACACTCACTGGCTGACGTGTTGCGTGAGTGTATATGTCTCATGTACCAGTTTGCCAGTGTTTCTGGTGGCGTTTTTTGATGCTCTGTCTCAGCCCAGTTAAGTTTGCTATATTCTTTGTTACAGCTGCTAAGTACCCACTGTAAACTTTGACTAGTTCTGCTTAAGCACTCATTTCAGTGATTTTCTCTCTAATTCCAGCTGTTCACACACTATTCATATCTGCTAGTTACTTTAGCTTAGCAGTTAGCAATGGCTTCTCACTCTCCTGCTCTCTAATCCCCATTGTGTCTTATGTTTATTATTGCTCTACCTCCTATAGTGATAAAGGTAGACATGATGTATGTGGTTTATTTGATGTGATGGAAATGAAGCTCAGTGAATAAGAAGAGAGGCTCCATGCCATGAAAGCACTGTAACTGGCTAACTACAGTTAGCTTGTGTAGTTAGCCTGGGCCCAGTAGCCGGTGCAAGCCAACCCAGTGTAGCTCCTGCCCTCCCCTCAGCAGCTCCCAAAGCCAGGATACTGCTGACAAAGAATAAGTGTAAGTTTAGTAAAACTGTTATTCACGTCAGCAGTAACAACACCCAATTACACCAACTGAAGCTCACTAAAATTAGTGTTGAGTCAGTGTGTACACATGCAAAGACAATGTCAGACTCCATAGTTTTCTCTGGGCCCCTGCCTAATCTGACCAGTGATGACATGTAGCTGCATGTCATCATTCAGCCACTGGCTGCCACAGCGTGGTGTCCAGCTCTGTGGATAATAGGTAGACTTTCTGGTGAAGACCTGGTCTGACAGCATACATCCCATGTTGGATGGACCAGCTCTCATATCTGACCAAGTTTATTAGTACACCATAACCATGACAACCAAGAGTTGAGACCAGAAGGCAGAGTAGCAGTTCTGCCCACCTACAACCCCATAGAGACTGTGTCTGCCCCCCGACAACCAAACAGGAGTTGTACATAAAAACTTAATTAAAAAAAAATTAATATAAATGTTAGAACAAGAAAAACAGCACAATTAAATGTGGACTGTTAAATATTAGATTGCTCTAATCTAAAACCCTATTAGTCAATGAAATGATAACTGATCATCACAGTGATTTATTCTGTTACTGAAACCTGGTCGCAGCAAGAACAATATGTTAGTCTAAATAAATCAGTGACTCATTCCCACTCATATTAATTCTCACATTCCTCGAAGCACAGTCCAAGGTGGAGGGTCCGCAGTGATTTTCAACTTTGCTTTCAAACTCATTTAAAAACCTTAAACAAGAAACTGTGTATTGTCTACCTGCCCATTACTTTGCATTTTATTTTTCCCAGAGAGAAAAAAAGTCATCACCAACTGAGTTTGTGGTTCTGATAATTATAGTGGGTGATTTCAACATTCATGTAGATGTTGACAGCAACAGCCTTACTTGATGAACCCACTCTCTGTACTGACATATGGAATAGAAATCAAACATTTAATAATATTTCCACCAAACCCTCTTTTGTCTGACCATTTTTAGTAAGATTTGAATTTACAGTGGACTACACATCATTTGGGAAAAAAGCATCTATCTGAGGAGGAAAGAATTCCATTGTTGTTAACTCCATTTCTATGTGCCAACACAATGGAAGACAGCTATCTCAACTTTAATCCCAACTTGAGGATCTTGCTGGCAGTGCTACAACCTCAGTGCATACAACTCTTGACACTGTTTGCCCTCTGATAAAGAAGGTGAGTTAGAGGAGGTTAGCTCCATGGTGCAGTTCATAAATGCATGCTTCAAAGCAGATGTCGCTGAAGGAAGTGGCATTCCACCAATCTAGAAGAATTTGGCTTAGCTTGGAAATGAAAAATCTAATGCCAGCTCCTCCTGTTATTCATCATTAATAGCAGAAAATAAGAACAACTCCAGGTTTCTTTTCAGCACTGTGGCCAGGCTGACAGGGGGTCATAGTTCTATTGAGCCATGTATTTCTTTAACTCTCAGTAGTAATGACTCTATGAACTTCTTTACAAATAAAACACACACAGATGTATTGTCCAGTCAAGTACAGTGACCTTAGAATCGACTGTAACACCTGAATTCTATTTAGACTAGATTAGACTAGACTTGTCTCCTATAGATCTGTCTGAGTTAACCTCAGCAGTTTCTTCATCTAAACCACCAGCCTGTCTTTTAGATGTTACTCCAACTGGGCTGTTCAAGGATTTCTACCCTGAATTAGATCTGATAAATGTATCTTTATTAACAAGCTATGTACTACACGCTTTTAAGGTTGCAGTAAATAAGCCTGTACTTAAAAGGCCTGTTCTTGATCCAGATTTTTTACCCACCTCTAGACTTATATCCAATCACTCCTTTATTTCTAAAATCCTTCAATTAAGCTGTTGCAAATCAATTATGTGATTAGGATTTTTTGGTACATCATAGCACAAAAACAGCGCCAGTTAAAGTTACCAATGATCCTCTCATGGCCTCAGATAATGGATCCGTCTCTTCTCTTCCTGGACCTTAGTGCTGCATTTGACACCGTCGATTACAAGATTTTATTGCAGCATCTGACACATGTCATTTGAATTAATAGAACCATGCTAGTTATGTTATGTTATGTTATGTTATGTTATGTTATGTTATGTTATGTTATGTTATGTTATGTTATGTTATGTTATGTTATGATTTGGTGCTATATAAATAACATTTCATAGCTTAATATATTTTTGGTGAACTAACAAACACATTCAGTTATTTACCTGGTGCAAAAAAACTTTACACCTCTCCTCACTACAAACTACAGGCCTCAAGTTAAGGCCATGGAAGAACCCTGCCTTCTTTTTAGGTTGTTTATTAGTATAATATCCTTAGGCGTAATACAGTATCAATGTCAGCTGATGTGTGGTGAAGACCCAAAGGCATGCCTTCAACTAGAGTGCTAAATTGTGTGCTTAATTCATTGTCATGCTCATATTGCCTCTAATTCGACCTGCAACATCAACAAGACTATCTGCAGTTTCCACACTTTCTTGATTGGACATAGATCTGGAGAAAATGATCTCTGACTGTGATGAATTTTATAGATAGGGAAGATGCTGGCACAGTAGCAAAAAGATCTTTTTACAAGCACCATGAACAAAGGAGAATTTATTCTCCTCAGGGGTTTGCAGAAGAGAAGATGGAAAGCATAAATGAGGGAAAGTGTCATCATATGGCTTTTTTTATTAGATTGTTAAAGATAAATCTAATTTTAATTTGGGCTAATGCGAGGAACACTATCAGCCATTGACCAAGGGTGTCTTATGACTGACTTGACGTACTTCGCTCAACAGTCTTGTGCTTTTACTCTGCAGTTTCAGTTCAGAGACCAAGCCAAGTGCGGAGACAGGGTAATTTTCAAAGCTCCTGCATCCGCTGTTCAGTTCATGAACTTGAACGCCCCACCTCCTTCCTTCCCTTCAGCTCCTGGAAGCACAACTATATTAGTATCTCCCAGAGAGCGTCAAGCAAGTCTGCTGCTTCTGTTTACAGGCTATTCAATCACTCTAAGTACTAGTGGCAGACTGATTTTCTTGGAAACACATTTGCCACAGTCCCCCTGGCTCCTTACATGCAAGGTATTTATCATATGAAAATTTGGAACTGTCTAACTTGCCTGTTTTACTAGCCTTGTCCTAGAGCTGGGACTGGTAAAACATTGTAATATATGCACTGCAGTCAAAATTGAACATAAAAATATCCCAGAATACTGTGAGATTTACACTCTGTCAGAGGGAAGTGGTTACTTTTATAACACCATTGCACTGGAGATAACATCTCACAGCTTACAAGCAGTCGAACGGTAAAAATGGGTCATTTGTTTTTATTTGTTTTGTTTTGTTTTGTTTTTTGTTCTTAGTGACACACACAGAAAACAGTTGTTTACTTAGCAACACCCCAGATGAAAATAGCGGGTACAGTGTCCATTTGTTTTCAGCCTACTTAGCATAGGTAGGTGCTGGAAATACTGCAGCGTGCCTCCTCATATCACACACATTGTGTGTGTGTAGAATGCCTGTGTGTGTGTGTGTGTGTGTGTGTGTGTGTGTGTATGTGTGTGTGTATGTGTGTGTGTGTATGCACTACTGACCTCAAACCTGGCGACAGCCCCTGCTAACAGCTGGTTTTCTGCCAGTTTTTTTGCAAGGCTATGAGAAAATTAGCTGAGCTGGGTGGTGGCTTGTAGCACCTTAATATAGCATTAAACAGGGTGACCGGGCTCATGCAAGATTGATGACTGTTGTCTACCTGACTGCACTTTGCATCTTTAGCATGTGGCCCTTGTTCTCAAGGTTACAGGTCACAGGTCACAGGCCACATTCATAAACTGACATACATACAGCCTTTTCACACCACTGTTGGGTCATTTCACTAGGTTAAACATAGGCCAAGGTATTTATAATAACACTTCTATGTAGGCTATTGTGAGTTTATCTAATGCAAACACTTAGACGTGTAATTGTGCTTCCAAGCCAGCAATAGCAGTGGCCAGAAGTATCATGTTTTTTATTTGTCAGTCCATCTATCTATTCATCCGTCCCATTCATGTGAATTTGATATCTTAGGAATTCAGTGCTTAACAAAGTCAAATCAATTTCATTTATCTCACTATATCACAAATCAAAAGATTCACTTTGTACCTTTTATTAAATTCCTTCAACGTCTTCACTGCTTATAATATATGAGTCTGGACAGACATGGATGTAAACTACAACTTGACCGGTCGGCAGAGACATACAACTGCATACAACCACGACAGCCATTACTGAACTCTGTTAAAGGCTAATGTGTGAGACCCTACCATCATCCATGTAATAAACAACATGCAGAGCACTGAGTGTCAGCATGTTTTTAATCACGTCTGCTCGGTCTTCATCTCTTTCAGGCTTTGCTCTTTTCTCTTTGTGTGCCTCCCTCTGACCTATCTATTTACCCAGCATCCCCCTCTGTAATGAGGAGTGTTCGTTCATCAGCCATGTTTAAACTGCAGACAGGATTAACTTGGCTAAAGACTTAATGCACATGCACAGTCACCCCATGCTCTGTTTGCTGTTTCCAGGCCGCAGATTGACAAGCAGCTCTGTTAGGCTTCCCTCTCTCGCTCATTCTCTGTCTCTCCGGGCTCCCTAGACCTCCTCCTCTCTTGTCCTCATTTCGCCTGAATTAATTGAGTTCTCATTTTTGTAAGAAAGCTCACAGGAGGCCTGTGTGAGGAGAGAGAGAGGAATGATAGAAGAATGAGAGAGACAGAGGGAGATCAGTGGCAGAAGCCTACGGGGCATAGCTCTCCCAGAGGAAGGCAGTCACCAGGTTCCTGGGGGATGCCAAGGCCTCTCTGCAGTGACTTATATCTTTATCCTCTCAATAGTCAACCCTCAGCACTTCAGGGAAGGCCCACAGGCTTTTGGTTGGGGTCAGACAGATGTGCTCCCCCCGCCCCCAAACCCTGCACACACACCCACACACTCACACACCCACACCCTAACCTGACTCAAGGGAGGCTGGCACCTCATTTAAGCTCTTTGTGTCTGTAAAGCTAAGAAGTGGGAAAACTGGAGATGTTTCTGTTAAAATAACAGAAGTACTGGTGAATTGGTTCAGAAAAAAAAAAATCAGACAGATAAATTAATAAATGTATGGCACTATGTTTCTTTTCCTGCTAGCTATGACAGTAGCCCATAACCTCAGCAACAACCAAACCAGACAACACAAAAACCAACTAAGTAGATTGTACTTAAGCGAAAGTAAATTTTGGGAAAACACCGTGCTTAGTCAACACAGCTCTCATTATGCAGGGTGACATGTGATGCTTCCCCAAACCAAACGCTAACCAAAGCACTAAAAACGTGACCCAAGGACTAAGTGGAGTTATTGCTATGGAAACGATCCACATGCAGGAAGTACTTATGCCCATTACAAATATTAGAAGGGGATATAGCAGACATGATGTGCACCGTGGACTTTACCTTGACCTCAACCATTTCAGTTATGAACCATTACAACCTCCCTTGCAGTATTCATGCGCAGGCAGATCACTCCTTCAGATGTCTTAGGTTGCTGTAAGTTGAGATAAACACTTGCTGAGTTGTTACAGCCAATCACCCGCCTCTGTTCCTCAATGTCACTGCCTTAGCACTCAATAATTCAAAGCTTGGCGGTAATGAGCTCCCCGTAGGCCCTGTCCCTAAGGAGCCTCCCCACTGTGCCTCCACTGTAATGTAGTTATATCTCATGTCAGCTTTCAAATCAATTACATTTCTATCTGATGGCTATGTAATTGCGCCTGATTGAGTTTTTGGCACGCCAGCCAAGTGTGTGGTTCCCAAACTCAAGCCAGTCAAAACAGGAAGCTTCATCAAATGAAACTGTATTTCATCCTGATTGAGGCTGCTTGCATGATAAGCACAACTGTAATTATGATAATAATAACAATAGCAATCTGTGTTTTCTCAGCTTTGTTGTTTTTTTCTTCCCTTGCTCTCCAGATGAAATTCTGCCCTAAGGACTACGAACAACATTTGCTTTACTCAAGATTCAAAGGCTGATTTGATTGTTTGTAGCGTGTGCAATTTAGTAGATTAAATGCAAACCATAATGCTTTTGTACAAATATAAGTGTCTGGAATCTCAGTTTGTTATAATGCGGCAGACTTTTCCTTTGTGTCTGGTGATCTTTTACATGTTATGCTTAGATTTGGATGTCGGGCATGTAGTGTGCCACTACTGTGCTTCTAGCTGACAGCTAAGGTCAGAGCAATATTGTTGTCTGTGTCAGATCTTTCAGGGCACAATTTTATTTCCACAAGATTGGATGGATATATAGACGAATATATGGATGAACAGACGGATGGATGGTTGGACAAACGGGCGTATGGATGTATGGATGGATGGACGTACAGAGGGATGGATGGACGAATAGAAATACAGATGGATAGATAGATCAACAGAGTGCATGCCTGGATGGACAGAGGGAATACTCTAATGGAGTGGTATTGAGATGGATGAGGGGGAGGATGCTGTGGTTAGGTGCATCAGCAACTAAATAGTGATGAATTGTGGCTGCTGTCAGCAGCACTAAGTATAACAGACATAGTAAAGCAGCCCGGCTCATCCATAATCAGCAGACAGAGATTGTCTTCATGCCAGAAGAGAACTTCTCTGGAAATATAGCACTGAGAGAATCTACCAATCTGTTTTTCTATCCTCACTTCATCATCCCTTTTCTTTTTGTATCCTCATACTCTTGGTGTTCTTGCCCTTTAAATCTCTTCACTTGTATTATTCTCTCCTCATTTCTCTTCTTAAAGCCTTGCACTTCTCTGTCTGTCTGTCTCTCCCTCTCTTTCCGACACTGTCTTTTGTGTTAACAGCCTTCCATTTTTTTGCAGTGGGGGAGCCACTGGGTGCACATCTACAATCTTGCCTTTCATTTCATGGCTTCTGGAAATGGATGTTTTACTGCCTTCATTAAGGCATGCAGCAGTCAGCGCCGTGTTTTCCCTCTGAAGTTTAGCTCCATGAACCTCGCCATTAGAGGACATTATGGCCCCAGATTTCAGGGCGCAGTGGAACACTGTATAATTTGATTAGTGTTATTAATCAAGTGGAATACCGCTCCTTTCGCCCCCATCTCCCTCCCCTCCTCCTCCTTTTTGCCATTTCACTTCTGCTTTCAGACCCTCAAGACGTTCCCTTCCCTCTTCCTCCTCCCCTTATCCACGCACCTCTCTATCGCCCGCACTACAACACACATGCAGGGAAAGTGACAAAAGGCCTTATGCCTTCCCTTTTAAAAACAATGATTTACCACTTGTTTTTTAACCCCCCTTCACAACCCCACCCCCCTCTAAGACCCCCCCCCCCCCCCCCCCCACTCCCTCCCTCCCCTTTTAGCCCAGGACATAAATCAATTGAGATGAAAGTTCCATAATTGTGCTTGCTGGGAGGGATTTGAGCAAAATTGCACTATGAATTTTTTAAAGGGAATTTTTACTAGCTGTTCAGCGAGACTTGGGCGGCGAAGGAAGGTGAGGCCATGAGGATTTATGGGCCTGGATTCTTCATTACTGAAGTAATTTTCCTGCAAATGATAGTGCAGCACCCTGGAGGGGGGAGCGCTGCCCGCCTGGGAGAGTACAAACCTGCTTAATCTCTCGTGGAGAGAGAGCAGCTCAGAGCACTAATATCATCTGTAAGGGACTGAGACTCCATTTGTTCACATCTAAACCACAGCTAGTATATTTGTGATTCATAGTAATTGATTGCTCAGATTCGTTCTAAGAGTAGCTATACAAGTTGATTTCATTAGGAAGGATAGTTTTGTTAGAACTGCTCAGAGACAAAAAAAAAGGCTCTGGGGTTGTTTTTATCATCCTCTGTGTTAACACAATATGTATATTTTATCAGACATTTAATTTTATTTTCCTCTCTCTGTGGTTGACATCCTGTCAGTAAATGTAGTGTGTTTGTCCGTACTCGTGCTGATTCAGACCTGCTATGCCAAGCTGTCATATTGCATTTTTTTTTTCTTCTTTTTCAGAAAGGGTCTCCACCTTTCCTTTCACCTTTGGTCTTTTCTCCCTCCTCATTTTAACCTTCCTCATTCCAATATGGTTGACGTTCTGTCTCCATCTCTTTAGGTGCAGCCAGCAGCAGTGGCCCTCCTCAAGGTTAGTGCGTCCACGATGCCAGGTCTCATTCTGTATCCTGCCTGCCGTCCACTCAATTTTACAGCTCAGTAGGTTGAGAAGCAGAGGGGGTAAATCTGCTGCAAAAAGGAGAAAGAGAGCGAGGGGAGGAGGAAGGGAGAAACAAAATTATTGTGCACCCTGTCACCGATTAAAGTGGATCTCATTCCAGGCCCACTAACAACTCAAGACAATTAGTCACTTCTGACTAGGCCAGACCTGAGACTCACTTGAGGGCCAAAACGAGGCAGGGAGTAGAAGACCCACTAGCATGGCTAAGCTCTGCAGTTACAGGAGTGACTCACTGGAGAGAGAAGTAACTTAGGGATGAAATGGCTCTGAGTTCTGCTAGAACAGGTTCTCTGGGCCATTTATGCAACACTGAGATAGAAATAGAAGTATGGAAAATGGGATTAATGCATTGATGCTTCATAAAGATCTGTACAAAACACTGCACCTTAAAAATATTTCTGAATATGAAGGATTATTCTTTTTATGGTCGTATGTTACACTGTTGTTGCCTGATTCTAATGTTAAAATCGCATTTTCCCAAATATGAAAAGATTTTAATGTCTGTAGTCATCTTTATTGCCTGGTAAATGATGTGTTTTCATAGCATTCTTCAAGATAGACAAAGACAGCAATGTCAGGAGTCTGTAACATGCCACCTATTAGTGGGTCTAAGGTAGTGTAGAGCCAGAGATGAGCCCCGGAGCTTCAGCCACCTCATGCTCCTGAACAAAAGCGAAGCATGACTAAGGTGGGTGGTGCATGAAAGATCAGGGGGTGGAAAGAGAGAAAAGTTTGTCCTGGGCCCTCTGCGGAGACGCAGCGTGACCAATTGTGGTGAAGGGGATGAATAAGGCCATTCACTGGGCCTAATGAAAGAGCTCCTGCTGGGCCCTGAATGAGGGTGGGCGCATCTGCACCACATAGGCGTGCACAAACCAGTGACCTCGAAAATTACCCAGGAAGCACTTTGGGACAGTCACCCCAGCAACAGGCTGGGGTTCGCATGGTAACCAGGCGCTTCAATCAGTGCTTGGCAGCTTCTTAAACAGAGCAAAGTTTTTCTCTGTATTGAAAGAACTCCGTGTGAAATCAACTTCGAGGGATACCCCCGAGTTTTTTTTGTTTTTGTTTTTTTTTAAAGGAGTGAGCTGCCAATGATTGTCCCATGTGAAAACGTCCAGGAGCTCTCACCATCTCTGAGAGGTGTGGGATGCTGCCCTCAGGACTTTTCCTCTCAAGACACCAAAGACACAAAGCACATATGTGTATGTGCTGCCAGGCTGTATATGCAGTGCTGTATGTAGGTTAATTAGGTTCAGGGGATGTACAGGTTTAGGAGGCTTTGAAACAGATCCGATCAGAGATCCTAGATAAGGAGAGAAATTCCTTCAACACCCCTGGGAACTGGACATTAAGTTTACAAGCATCTTCAAGGATCTGGTTCACTGGGTTTTATCTGTGTTATTTGGTTTAATATATTCAGTCTTGATGAGCCAGAGGCATGCAGGTCATTGAAGTTCCATTCCCGTCTCCGTTCCCTCTCGGAACTTTTGACAGTGTGAAATGACAATCCGCCCCTGCACGCATCTCCCACGTCAAAAAGTAATGAGATTGTGCTGCTGGAAATATCACTACAAAGCATCAGGCCTGCACTCAGGTCTGACTGCACCTTCAAACAGCGCTGCCTGCCAGCTCGCCTGCCTCGCCTGCCTGCTGAAAAAGAAACGAACAAAAACAATCAGAATCAGAGACAGAGAGAGACGGCAAGGGAAGCTCCCCACGCTGAGACAAACGAACACGCCAGGGTCTTTCATCCTGAGAGTGATTAGCCATTCGAAACGTTTTAAAACCCCGCTTTGAGTGTGTTCCTCAAATGAAAGAGTTCCATTGAGGAGTGGTGGTGAGATGTTTCTCGCTGGGAAGCGCCAGTGATCTAGTCTCTAATTGTGGCAACGCTGACAAGGCTGGTGTGGCTGGGAGCTTTTTAAGCGGGGCTTTTTGCTACGCTCTTGTTCCCTTCCTGTCAGATCCACCACCAAAGGCACTAGGGAACAAAAAGGCCCCTCAGATTCTGTTCTTACATCCATCTGCCTATTGTTTTGTGCATAAATACAAGCCTAATTTAAAACACTAATAGGCCCTGATGCTGGCCTAATGTGACCAAAACTACAATAGGTGCTGTAAATGTGGGATTTGTTTGCAGATATGTGATATCATCTAACATAGTTTTCAGTCTCTGTAATAGCTGTCTTTGTCTCTCTCATGCTCTTTCATATTTCATTGATCGAAGTCTCTTGGTCTCATAGAAGATGCAAAGATTCTGACACATTGGCAATAGCATTACCTTTCTTCTGCAGTATAGCAGGAACAAAGTCATTTTGAAGGTCTTTGAGTGGGGTTCTGTAGAGCTGGTAGGAGCTCTCGGAATTTGGCACCGAAAACTTTTTAGATCCGCTGCTGTTCAGAAGCCAGGTTGTCGAAGGTTTGAGGAATCGGAGAGAGGCGGTTTGAAGAATCAAAGAATCAGCGACAGTGGGGGGAAAAAGGGAGGGGTTGCAGGGGTAGAGAAGAGAGGAAAGGAGTGAAACCCGAGCTCATAAAAATCAGTATTATAACAACATTAATTGATGCTGCTGAGTGCCATATGTGATGCCATATGGAAAAGCTGCCCCAGAGGCCTGCTATAAAAGACAGCCCGCAGTGGTGCACACAACTTGGCACATTTACAAACAAGGGACGTCCCATTAATATCAGCCACGCAGACCAAGCAGGAGACAGTGAGAGAGAGAGTGAGAGGGTGTCGGAGGGAAGGAGGGGGTGAGAAAATAAAGAGGAAAGTGAGCTGCTGCCCTCATGTTTTCTTTGGTTGCCATCTTTAGTCCTCAGTTATTCACTATTTATCCATTATCATGATACTTTCACTTCTACCAAAGAAGATTTACTATACGTGCATATCAGTATGCATGTACATTCTAGGCTCCTCTACTCCCACGGTTCCTTAATTACAGTAATAAATGGCCCCTCCCCTATGGGTTGATCAGACCGCCCTCTGTCCGCCCAACTGTCACTCCCACCACAGATGCCCAGTGGTCCTTTCATCACACACACACACACACACACACACACACACATTTCAGCAGATCAGGTGATTCATGGCACCTTGACAAAGGCGGCGTGAACGAGCTCTGTTTAACCTCTTCTGTGCCTAATAACAGGGCAGCTGTTATTTACTGCTGCTGTCCACGGTTTCCACTGCTTGGTTGCTCACAGCACTGTCCCTCACTTACACTGCAGTATGTCTTATGACATTGACTGTGTTGACGTGGGCGTTCAGCAAGAAATTATTGACTGAGAATGTCAGTTTATGGGTAGTAAAAATTACATTGATTATTTATTCATTTAAAACAGGATGAATGAATTGAGTAATTTTTCTTGTAAGTAATTTTAAGCTCTTAAAATGCAAAGAGCACAATGTTAGGGTGACAGTTCTTTTCTGTGAACTAAAATGTACTCATTTCAAAGATGTACGTGCAACTGATTATTTTCATTATTAATAATCTATTGATCATTGTTTCCTCACATTTAAGAGGCTATAAGTGAACATGAGGCATTTTACTTTAGATAAATTTATACTTAGAACTGATTGTTTTAGAAATTAGTCTTTTAGAAAAAGTAAAAAAAAATTGATCATGGCAGCAAGGTGGCCAAAATCAAGTTTGATTTCTTTAAAATTGATGCTTCCACCCATCGTGCATTTGTGTGTTATTATAAGTCCTGTCCGGTGATCTGCAGACAGACTTGCATCCGCCTTTACTGCCCCACGTAGCCTGGATCTACACGCACCCATTTGTGCGCGAGGCTCTTCCGACTCCTCTGATGTGCCCAGAGCAGGCAGGGAGAAAGAGAGATCCTTATGAAACGGAGTTGTCAGCCATTCTGTTGAGTTTCATAGAATGTGAGGCGAAACAAGAATAGCGTACAGCTGTTTCCTCCCTGACACAGAGGGAGGCAGATGAAGAGCAAAAGAGAGAAAAGACAGAAAGAGGGAGGGTGAAAGAGGGATAGCGAGAGAGAGCTCTCCACTCTGTGATGTGCACTGATGTAGCGGCAGCTCTAGGTCAAACGCTGCCAGTGTTTTGTGTTCATCTTCGTCTCGTCTCCCCAGTGCTCCTCTAAATTATTCACAGCCTGAAGATGTGCATTGTGGCTTGCCTCCTCCCTTCCTCTCCCCTCCTTCTCTCTACAGTTCGCTCTGTCTCTCTTCCTCTGTTTCCCATCCCTTCCTTTCTCTCTTGTGTGACGGCTTGTTTCAGAGGCAATGAACAGAAGTTTCTTCTCGCAAGCTGGTTAATCCCCCCATCCCATCCCACATCCACTCATCTTCCATCAACCACCCACCTTTCATCACCGACTTCATTTCTCACACTCCTCCTTTCATCCCTGCTCATCCCTCGCTTCCCTCTCCTGGCTGCCAGACAAGAGCCAGTCGCTTCTTTTTTAAGGGGGAGGCAGCCAGCTGTTAGCATCAGCTCCTGTAGCCCCTGCTTACCTCCTCATATTTCTACCTCCCTCACTCTCTTATTTCATAGGATCCACAGTCTATGGTTTGGGCTGTGTTTTTTTTTCCTCTTGTCTCAACTCTTTAATGATTTCCAGCTCATTTTATCTAGCTCTCTGTAGAGAGATAAACCCTGAGTGCACACCAGTCCGGTTGATAACACTGATTAAAAATGGGCCTGTCAATCATTTCACCTTTAACGGACTGGCAGTCCATGAACACGGAGGAAGATGCTAGAAACCAAGGACATGCTGGGGCTACTATTAGGTGAAATGATGGTATACACCATAAGATAATCAGGGTTTTTCCAACCGTATCACGTTATAAATTGATATTGTGATATAAAGTAAAATGTAGAATGATAGAAGGAGATTAAGAACATTCTCCACATTGGGGTGCAGCCAAATGCTCTAGCACTGTCTCTGTGTTTGAGTGTGTGGGCTTATAAACAGCCTGCACTTGTAGCAGATTATTATTGTCATGTTAACCACGAAAATGCAAGTATGAAATCCTGTTTGGACAGCAGGGGTCGGAGGATGAGGTGTGCCCTGTATGACCACCTGAGGAGAGAGAGCAGAGCGGAGAGAGAGCAGTTGAATCCAGTTCCAGCCGTTGCCACAGGACACTCATTTGTAATTCTGTACCCTGCCTACAATAACGTTTGATCATTGCAGAGGGGGGACAGGAGGTACAGGGAGGGGGAAGGGAGCTGAAGCTTTCTCCCTCTCACTTCGCTCCCACTCCCCAATAACCCCCCCCCTACCCACCCTCTTGCAATTGCTGTCACCCAGTATGAATGCCCCCTCTGGCCCGATGACAAGTCTAGCGTGAAACGCTTGGCTGCCCCCTGAAATTAGCAGTAGAGCCCCCCCGGCAGCACATGCTTCTCATGACCAGCACACAGTGGGCTGCCGCCAGATTCTTTTCATTATGGCTGTGGCCTGCCAGCCCCCTGACTCTACCTCCTTCTGCCTCTTCTTCCATCCCACCCTCCCTCTCCTCCTCCTTCCCCCGTGTGTCGGCCAGAGCTCAGTAAACAGCATCTGTAGTGCTCATCACATTACTGTCGTAGGGAAGAGAAGCAAGGAGGGAGCCAGGCTTACTGTGGGTGTTGCTGTTATGTCTGCGTATCTAAGTGTCTTTATGCAGGCATACAGAATGTGAGTTTGTGTGAACGCATATAGTATGTATATGCATGCATATGCGCTGTGTGTACATGTCTTTGTGTGTTGGCTTGACAGGATTAGTGAGAGTGAGACAGAGCTAGTAGTAGCAGTAGAGAGAGTGAGAAAGAGCGAGAGAGGAGGGGAGTAGCAGTACAGAGCGATGCCTGGAGGCTCAATCTGTTCCTCACTGAGCTACATCAGTGTTAGAGACGGCGGCTCGGGCCGCGGGGAAGCCTCCACTCGCTCCATCAAACTGTCAGGCAGCCAGCGGAGCTGCACAGGGAGACTCTCAGCTGCCCCCGGGGCCACTTCAAGTCAACATCCCATTTCCTTGCCTCCTCGCCTAATTTCTCCTACGCCCCGACTTAAATTTCCAATGCCCAGTGTCTGCCACTGCAGCTCAGCCGCACCGGGCCCCGGGCCATGTCAAAACACCGGGAGGTGCAGAGGGTTGTATATGCGCATACGTGCGTGTGCGATCACCTCTGAAGGCAAGATAGCGAACTAGTTACAGCCATGCGGTCAGCAGAGACAAGATGAACCCGAAGCCTTATGAAAGACGAGGTGCAAAAAAAAAAGAAAAACATAAATCAATGTGTTTTTTTCTCTCATTCTTTCTCTTACCTATGTCCCCATTTTTCTTCCATGACTATATTCATAACACAGTTGTGTATTCCCTGTCCCTTCAGGTTTCTGTCAGTTTTCTTCTTTCTCTCTGAGCTGAATAAATGCTCCCTCTTCCCTCGTACATCTGCCAGTACTGTCTGTTTTTCCCTCGCCAAACTACTCCAAGGATCACACCAGCAGCCCAGTCGGCTCTGTCACTCCCCCAGTGAGTGCTGAAAGCAAAGGTTGAGGGATTTCTTGTTGGAAAGGACAAGGCGGTCCTTTGATTTAGTGAAGAAGGGGGACAGCTCTTCAAGTTTACCCCCACCACTATCACCATCAATCTGTCCGTGGATCTCCTCCCCTTCTTCCTCCTCGACCTCACCACATACTTTGCATGGAAGTGAAACAGAGCACCGCCAGGTCTCAGTGCTGTTTACATGGACTCTGGGTAATGTTAAAGTCTGCTTGGTTTGGCCCCAGGTCAGGACTATATCTTTCCTCACCCCGGCTTGATTTACATGGCCCCCACTGACTCTTCCCTTAAGTGTGTCAGCCCTGAACCAGAGGCCCCTGTGTCTGGCTAATGCAAAGAGCATTTCTCTGAGCTTGTCTTCTTCAATCCTCCTTCACTCTGATTCTCTCTCTGTCCTCTTTCAATGGGCCTCTGTGAGAGGAGCTTTTGCTGAAGCCGTCTGTTTGCACAGCCTCCTAGGTCCCAAGCTCAAATATGGTTTTATGTGCGAGCCTGTCCAGGCCTCTTCTACTGGTCGATATCATTTCTACCCGGCCAAGTTTTTTCTCTCAATCTCATTCCCTCTGGAGCCTACATCTTCACTGAGATCAATACTTTCCTAATCCAGAGCTCCTAGGCTGACCCGGGGTAATCAGCTGACTTCCCGTGCTGCCTGCTGGGGAGGTCAAGGGTCAAATGGCTGTATAGATTTGATCGTGTGATCAAATCACTTTGCTGGGTGGTGTTTTCAGATACAGCTAGTGGGGTCAAGAGCAATCACTTTTTTCCTCTCTGTGGCTGAGGAGAGAGTCAGATTCAGTGGCTCTATGAAAGCCATGTCAACACTAATATTAATACAGCAACACCACTTAAACTCCCAAAGCTTTTTTTTGTTAGTTCTTTGCCCCATTTAGGTGCACAGTACATTTATTTCCTAGTGTGACTATTTTGATTCCAACCCACTTACATACACACGTAAGCACATGTACGAACACACACCACCTCCTCAACTTTGTAGTGACTCATTGCCTTTTTTTTTTTTTTTTATGGCATTTTGCCTCTATTTGACAGTCAGTGAAGAGAGACAGGAAAGGAGGGAGAGAGTGGGGATGGAGATATGCAGCAAAGGGCCCGGGCCAGATTCGAACTGTGACCACTGTGGCAAGGATTCAGCCTTGATATATGGCACGCACTTAACCAGGTGAGCTACCGGTGCACCAACTCATGGATGTGTTTCAGAGAGGGTGAGAACATGAGAGCATGAAACAAAACGTCCTGTTGATAAATTATGAAAACTGAGTTGAGGTAAGGCTTCACCCTTCGCCACAAGGCCAGAGAGACCTTCAGATACCCTGCTGATGTTTCAGGCCCGACAGGAGGTCCTCTGGTGGACCTGAGGCTCTGCTTCCACGCCCCATCAAAGTGGACACCGTGTCTACATCCCCACACCTCATCCCAGCCTCTGCAGGAGGGAAATTGCGGGAGGAAATTGGTGTTGTTCCACTAGTATCTGACACTGCTTTGGTCCTAGACTATCTAAATGGACCATTACCTCCTCTGTGTGCTCTCATTCTAGGAGATCTGGGTTTGTCAGTGCTTTCTCCCTTACAATCAGGGGCATCTCAGCCTATGTCCATGGAGAGATGTCATCTAAACAGAAGCCATTTTTTTCCTCTCAGTATGAAGTGTTTGAATTATTGGTTTGTCCCCTTATTCACTTGGAAAAGGGATTAAGTGAAGCAGCTGCTTGGGGCAGTCTTCAATTTTTGCATTTTTTTTTTTTTACTCTCACTTATAACTTTTTTTGATTTACGACATTCAGTCACTGACACAAAGTGAGGTGTAGTAGCCATATCCTAAACTGATACTGAAACTGGAAGATTATTGGAAACTACTCTTACTATCTTAGACACTTCACAACATAATCTGGTGGCAGCACACCTTACACTGACACCTTACAAAGTACACATTTTTATATACAGTATAGTCCTCTTGCTTTTATTCATTTTATTTGTTGCTTTATTTATTTTGAGAAGGAACTGAGAGTCACACTTAAATGCCAGCAGCTCTGGCAGCTTGTTTTGCCTGTTTTTTTTTCTAGATTTCTTGCAGCGAGTACAGGGCTGCGATCAGTATTCAGACAGACAGTCGTTGACGCCATGCCAGCATTTGCGTAGCCGGGCAAGTTCCTCCTCTGTTCCGCTCTCTATCTCTCAGGCAGACTTCATGGCAGACTGTCCTCCGAGTGTGACAAGTGGAACTGTGTGATTAATTTGGCCAGTCGTTTTAATGTGCTCCGGGATGCGCAACGCTTATTGTCTTCCCCTTGCACGTCTATCGGAATCTGCCAGAGAAAATGTCCAGGAGAATCGAGACATCCATCCCTCCCTCTCACTGTTTTTTCCCTCTTGCTCCTCTCTCCTCAGCCCTGCCTCATTTCAGGGCTGAGCTACAGGGTCGTCATGGGGGCCAGCCCAGGTCGAGGCCTGGCTGCAGCCAGGGCCGCTGGCGGAATAAATCTCCTGTCTCTGAAGTGTTGAAAGCTGTGTAAATGTCAAACGCATCCGTCTGATGTGCTGGCTAAGGGGAGGAGGGGGTTGGAGAGAAGGTGGGGGAGCTGGGAGAGAGGGTTGTGGAGCCATTCGCTGAAGCTGGTCCCCTGTTACCCTTCGTAGCTGGCGGTTGCCAGGTGCAGATGTTGCTGCTTGCTCCCTGCCTCTGAAGAGGCAGGCAGTTTTCTTTTTTTTTCTTTCTTTTTTTTGGGTTTGTGAACATCTATGAGAGACACAAACCACAGGGGGCTTGGCTGCTGTCAGGCAGCTTAGTGAGCAGCATATCTCTCCAATTTTAACAATGTCCCCTCTGACCACCAGACGTGCTGTTTAGGGAAGTTTCTGTTTGGGGTTGTGGTTTTGCATTTTCACCATTTGGTTTTCTTGTATAGGCTTGCTGAAAATCTTTTCCCCAGCGCAGATATCCGTAGTAGCATGGGGTGCTAAACGACGTGGTCGTCTTCTCACGCCCACGCACTCGCAAACATGAGCCATTCTAGTTATTTCATAGGTCCATTGTCTTCCTGTCTTTGACTCAAAAGAAGTCTCAGAGTGTAATAGCCCAGCAGGGCAATCACATACAGTACTGACAAAAACCTGCTCTAACACTACTTCCATCCGTCCATCCCTTCATCTCTGTAGCATCCCCCCTGCCTGCTCTTACTGTTGTTTTGTTCCCCCTTTCCACCTGCCTCTCTCTCCCCTGCTGTGCTGTGTCTCTCACTGTCTCTGTCTGAGCCGTAGCTAGTATTCCTCTTTATGCTCTGCTGCAGTGCATGCTTCTTGTAAAAGGATAAGCACCATGCTGTGCTCTTTTGATATTATTTTTCCTCCTCGCCAGCTCCAGCCTTGTGAGGCCTCATCTCTTGTGTCATGGCTACTGCTACAACAACAAGGCCAAGCATGCACCCAGGGAATAGACAGAGCCAGTTGTTCATCTCCATCACCTAGGGTTTAAACTCGTCCCCAGTAATCGAGAGGAACTCACAACCGCTGTGAGATGGAAGTCATCCGTTCAGCTGCATGCTAAGAATACATTTACACCAGTTTCCTGGGGGTAGGGAGAAGTCGGAGATTGGATCAATTTGCCTTTTTTTTTTGTAATTTGTAGATGGGTGCAGATGGAGAGAAACATTATTTTGAATGTGATTCCTGTCAAAATGCTGGAGTGGTAAGGGAACAAATGGGCGGTGATTACAGGTTGTGATGTGCCCCTAACAAGCAGCATAGAAATGGCTGACAATTAATTTGTCCAGAATCCGCAGTCTGAATGGGGAATTGATTGACAAGAAGCCTAAGCCACTTTCTCTTCTTAATGCCCTGCACTCTGTAATGAAGGTCTTTTGACAAGCGAAAGCCCAGAAATTAGGGTTTGCAAACATTCCCCAGGAGAGGAGAGACATGTTGTGTAAAAATGTGGCCAATATTTCTAATTTTCCACACATATTTTCCAAATACATGTGGGTTTGTGCTCATAGTTCAGTACCAGAGGTTTTTTATTTTCCCATTTTAAATTATTGGTCATTACCTATTTTAGGCTGTTGTCCTTTATTTTAGCAAGTATTTTAAGATTGTTAAATAAATAGACAGAAACAAAGAAAACACACTGACATATTTTCTTATATAACCATACATTCAACCATATTGACACAAGTGCAACACAATTGTTAGACCATTTTGGCATTCTCTCTCTTTTCTCCAGTATTATGATGGACTCTTCCTTTGCTTTCACACCTCTTTTCTTGATTCTCACTGGCACTCTCCAGAATCATAAAGAACAATCTCTTCAGCTGGTAGAAAGCCTCATATTGAGTGTATCATTTTACTGTATTTGTCTTCTGACATTTGTATGTTCTTGTTCTTTGTCTTGTGTAAGAATGCTTCAGTATGAACAGTAGGAGCTCCGACATTTCTAGGAGTCATTATTCTGAATAGAGATGCAAACACAACAGTAAACCCTCCTAAGGGGCTGAATCACAGTGTTTTTCACTTAGTTTTTGCCATCAAGGACTCCAGCTGTATGCCTTGTCTTTACAGCGAAGGATGAATCACAGAGCATGGAAGCTCCCCCCTCCTTTCTCCTCTCCTGAAAGATCTTGGCCACTGAGCCCTTGCGCTGATTACTCTCGTTACTTAATTATACATTTGGACCCACCGCACTCCCAACAAAGGGCCGCTGTGCCTTCATTGACCCAGCTCCCTCCTCATTGTGCCCAGCTCTGAAAGGGAGTCAAACAAAATAAAGAGGGTCCACTTAAATATGTTGCCACAGGGACTTAATTGACAGATTGAAGGCAGTTTTTCACAGGGGGCCCTCTCCCTCTCTATGTGGCTCTTCGCTTGAATTGCTTGCTCCTCATGCATCCTGCTGGGAGGTCCAGTGGGACTGGCCTGCAGCTCGACCACTCCTGTTTCCACAACTTCACTATCTGCTGTCTCTGAGGGGGGGGGGGGTTACCAGCCAAGAGCATTTAGTGACAAATGAATGTGAGAAACAGAAGCTAAGACCATGTGCACTGGATTTAAGTTAAGGAGTGTGGTGATGCTTGCCATAAATATTAAAGTTGCAGTATTTTATCATGACAAAATAGGATGTGTCAAATAAAAACTAAAGATAGAAAAAGTCAGTCAAGCTCTGTAAGTCAGGGTTATTGACTTTACTTTAACTTCACACATTCTTTTAGACTGAAAGTGAATGTACTTCCCAGTATGTGTCTGAGTCTAATCTTTTTTTTTTTTTTTATTATTTGCTAGAAAGAGATTTCTGCCTATGAATATGTCAGGAATGAAAGGCTGTGGCCCTCTGTATCTGCAGTATTCTCATCATCTGTTTGTCAGTTACAAGGTCTGACTTTTTTCTCTTTTCCTTGTTTTTTTAAAGTTGCACCTCTTCTCAAGATATTTGAGCCTGATCTCTGTGTATTTTAATGGTGAAATGACTTGTGAAATTTGAAGTGTTGAAGAAAAACCATTTCACTTCTTGTCTGAATAGAAGGTGATTTGGCCTTTGACCGTACTAGACAAGGCATATTTCAGAGTACAACCTCTCTTGTTATTTAGTTCCTTTATCCCTGCAAAAGTCTGACATACAAATTAAAGGCTGGTTTGTCACAAGGTGAATTTGAAATACCACACTTAATAGGCACTGTGTTTGAGTATTCAAAGAGCCTAAGCTCTCTGTGTCCTTGAGATAGTATCGTCCAATTTTAAAGCACACTTAAAAGGCTAAATGACAAGCTGCAGCTGAATACAAAGTCATTGAACAGGCTCTTTATAATAGAACCCAGTGTATAGTATTATTCGTTTTTTCATCTTTTGTAAATTTACAGCATTGAATTTGCGACAGAAAAGACCAGAATGGTGTTCTGTGCGGCTGTGCTGCTTTTGAAACTTGAACAACTCTCTTAGACTACCACACTCTCCTTTCCCCCTTCATCCTCTGCCGTTTGCACTGAAAGCTGTCAGTGAATGAGAGGTTGCACACAAAAATAACATCTGCACTGATTATGAGCTACTGGGGGGAGCCAAATGAATAATTCCTTATATTTCCTGTGTCTGTCTCTTTTCTGTTACAGTGTGACAGCGAGAGTGACATTGACGACAAGGTAAGTCTGCTTTTCCTGTGTTTATTCACCCACCACATGAAGTGGCTGAGAGTTGTGAATAACAAATTTGAGCGTTCGACTAAAGGAGGGAGACAGTCACAGTGTTTTGTTAGCAGAAAAAAAAGACGAGGGGTAAAAGACACTATGCCGGTCCCACCACTGTTGATCATTTGCATCTCACAAAGAAACAAAGTGACAAGGAAAATGCGGTATAGGGAGAAGATGTTTTTCAGTGTTAGTTTTCTGTTTTGCAGTCAAGAGGCAATATGGCCTCTTTTCTTTTTGGAGTACTTTATGCCTGACTGTCTTAAATATGCCTTCCAGCCTAGATCATAGCGTAACATACAGTAAGCTTTAGTGTGTATGCATTTAATCTTATCGCATGGCACATATCACTACCTGCTTGTACCTTTCATATTCTAGATAGCAGTATCATAGCTCCAGTTTAGGTATCTTAGCTAATCATTTTAGTTTAACATTTGAGTCTTGTAATGCTGATTATGTTTCAGACACAGAAAGACCTTCCTGTTTTTCTCATAAATGTTGGCAAAATTTTGAAAGTTGAGTTTTTGTTTTCTTTTTAAACAACAGCCCAGTTTAACAACCATAACCTAATCAAAGATGGCAACTAGAAAACACAGCTGCTCCCTTGTGCACTTTCCATTTTTTTTTTTTTTTTTTGCCAAGATGAAGTAATGGAGAATCACCTTATAAGACAGTCTTTGATGTTTATGAGTATTTCTTTGAAAACATTTCTTAGTTTTACTTACAGTGGCTGAATGTGATTAGTCTTCATTATGTCAGTGGACCTGGAAAGTGAAAACTGTGGGTCACACCAGGAACTTGCTTTACAAAGCATAGCAGTGTTTTATATTTTAGGAGTGATGTCATCAAGTGTTAACCATTTGACAGTTTGACAGATGTAGTCTATCGGTTTCACTTCTGTGTGTTTATCACAGACTTGGAGGTGGTTGGCTGATGGCAGCCACCTGGTTACAAGATGAAACGCCCTCAGGGAACCTCACGCATCCTAATTCCTCCACACTTTAGCAATTACTCCCTGGTAAATGAATGAGATAGCATGCCTAATCTCCTGTAAGCTTAGCTCCCAGTTCTGTGGAAATGTCTGCAGCTCTCCCTATAAATAATACATTGATAGCAGGCCCAATTTGCATTAACTGTAGTCTGGCAAGTCAATAGGCTTTTATCTCTTCATTGAAGCGAGAAGGAACCGAGGGCGCTAGCTAGTTGACACGACAGAGAGACGTAGCAGGCCTGTCAGTCTCCATACGGCTCCCTGGCATCACTGTGGGGGGTAGAGAGGGAAGTAAAGTAGGAGGGAAGCTCTCAGAGTGTTTCCTTTTCAGGGTTTTGTTTTCCTTCCTTCTCTATCAGTTACTTGAGACTTGTAACAGTTCTATATAGTGTCACGAATTTTGACATTTAATATCTAAAAGTTTGATACTGCAATACTGAACAGCATTACCAAAAGAAACACAAGAGAAACAAAACAAGCAGTGCTGTGGCGGTTTTGTAGGAACTCAGCGGTGTTGCTCTGTTGTTGGTGAGGTGTCAGCCTCTGCCTGTTCAGTAAAACAGCTCCATATTTGGCGTTTGGCAACAGTTATATTAGGCAGTTTAGGTGTACTGGGATGCAGTTCAAGACATGGCGGAGTATTCAACATTACTGCCAAGTTTTCATCTGTTGAATTTTGTACCAATTATTACACAGCCCAGTGTCAAGAGCCAGATGTCTGTTAAGGCCTTTCTCTTCTCAAACACTTGTCATCAAAATGTCCTGAAGTGGTGTTTTAGTTTGTGAAACACAATTTGTAAATGTATTCCTGGTTCATGAGAGTGAATGGAGAATGTTATCTTTGAAAAATACTAAGGTCATAACCCTGACATTACTTTTATTAGACGCTGCTATGCACTGACAGTGTCAGAAACACACTCAAGTGTGGGCTGGACTGTAAGTGAGCTATTTATTATTCTGTAAACATGATACCTAAACCACTAATGTGAATCTCCAACCATAGGCAGTAAAATAATACTGCAAATGACAAACATAATCACTAACAACAAAGTTGTAACCACGGTTGCAGCCATGCAATCTGTTTCCTTGGCTTCAGTGTGTAAAACTACTGATTTTCACTCCTAGATCCTTTACTTGCTTTTTCATGTCTCTTCAAACTTTGCTCTCAGTTCTTAGTTTCCATTCTCAGTTCTAAAGTTCTAAAGCTCGGTCTTGAAGCTTTTTTCAGTGTGGGGCTTGTGGGTTAAAAGCCGCTTATGAAGTTATGAATACAGGTCTGTAACAAATCTCACACAAGCTATCAAAGAAACTTAGTTTGGTAAAATTTGTAATACCCCAAACAGAGAGTAGAAATATATCCCCAGATATTCCTTCCTAAATCAATGCTATCCTTGAATCAGCAAACAGCATGTGACAAAACAGTGACACTGGAACACAAGAACCTTTGCTAATATCAGATCAACTTACAACACAGCCTGGGATTAGATTTAGCTGAAGGCCACCGTAGGCATGGCCGCAGGATTCATAAGACGCAAAATGTGGATAATAATATACATGTACAGCTACATTCACCGTTTATACTGCTCACCTAGCCCTGCGCCCATCAGCCCACCTCTGTCCGCCCTGACAGCAGCCACATCGCCACTACCTCACTCTCACTCGCCCACTCACTCACTCACTCACCCCAATAGTTTACTGTTCGCCGTCAGCCTGTACCCTGCAGCTAAAATGCTTGTTGTATCTAAAACTTTGAAAACCACCCAGATAACAAAGTCTGTCGCTCTTCAACACAACTGCTAAGAAAACTTTCTGTCCTTAACTTACAGTTACCAAAACAAATTTGTTTACACTGTCTTACCCTCCTACAGACAACTCAACTGCCGGCCGCCTATTGATTATCCAGTTTTGTTGTAGAAACTGGATCTAATTCTTACTAGCTTGTAAAGCTTGGGGGGCATTTTTTGCGGGGGGGAGTTAGAGGAATAGCAGAAATAATCAACATCATATTTTCACAGCTTTTATTTTCCACCTCCAAGTTTATTAAACAAAAAACACAAAATGCAATTGAAACCAATTTTCACGATGTGGGACCTTTAAAACTACATTATTAAATATTAGGCAAGGCAATACTAAGGCAGCAAATATGTATGATATCCCTTTCAAAACCACATCATTACATAGAACAATGAGAAACTGCCACACCTTGCTTTCCTACCTATCAACAATGTCACATATGATGTCAACACCCTGTTTGACAGCTTATTATCTAAGTAAGAATAGAGGCCCAAAGGTAAGTATTAATATTTTCCATTGTTACAATGATTGTGGTGCTCCATTCCCACGAGCAGTGATGCTGAACAAAGAAAAGCTGTCATTTGGTGGCAAAACAGGAAATGGGACTGAACGACGGTGTAATTCAAAAACAAGTTTGACTGCTGTGGAACCTTTGCAAACACACTGTTGATGTACATGTATTTGCCAAGAGCGCAAGAAGAAAAGAACATCTGGATAAAGGCGAAAGCAGGGCTGACCTTTTCATTTCCTCAGAAATGCATATTATCATAATCAAGGTGATGAGAGTTGCGAATCATCCATATCAAATTGCTGAGGAAAGAAGAACACTGGGGAAAAATACTCTGACAGGCCATCACCATAAGTAGAAAAAAAGATGGTGTAAAAATTGGGTTCCATGAGGAGGAAGACAAACACTGTCATTTGTAATTGCCCGCACTCAGGATAACTCGACAGCGATAATTTTCTGCAACGTTTTGCTGAAACAGGTGCCAGCTTCTCCCGTATCTTTCCAATGAAAACAAAGACTCCTTTCACATCAGATTACCAGCCACCTGAACACCCACATTGTCAGGATTTCGCAGATTAACTTAATTAGAATATTGCTTCCAGGTGTGCCCCCAGGGTGCAATCAGTTACACTGTATTTGAATAAAACTGACGAGTTGCTGCTACAGCAAAGTCAGTTTAGATTGGTGTACCTTGTGAAGCTCGCTTGTATCAAAGTGATGCTTGAGATAGCATGCAGCGATGTGTTTCCAGAACATGTCAGACTTGAATTCTTCGGAGATTGCCGGGTCACCTCCAGTTCAGCGCGAGGCTGTTGTGAGGGGGATCTTTATGTAGATTGGCCCAGCCTTGAAGAAACAAGCAATCAGAATCTGGGTATTGTGTTCTCATCATTGGCATTTCTTCTTGGGAGGCCTGTCATCTGATGTCCAAGATTACATGATGTTTGACAATGAGAAAGATTCAGAATACGTTTAAAAAAAAATAACAGCCCTGACCTCGCGTTGCCTCGCTCATGTCTGCACCCTGGGGGAAAACCCACATACGTACTTTAAGGATTCCTTATGGAGAATAATGTTTTCTTTGTCTTCCCTGTTATTAAAGCCACACTTGTGTGTGAGTGTTTGCACATACCCATGCTAAAGATAGACACTCATGGAGGAACAAACCACATGTTGGGTAAACCTCTTGGCAATACAAGGACTATGTGTATTCAAGTCTGTTTGAGGCTGCTATGGAACTGGGAACGTCATTTATTCTTTAGTCTTGATTCAAATACTTTTAGCCACTTAATGTCTCTGTGTGACTGTCAGTTGATTAAAATGTACTTACAAGCCCCAGAGCACGTGTTAGCTGTTGGTTGTGCTTGTGTAATGGGGACATCTGTGATAATAAGGCGTCACAAGGACCTTAGAATTTGATATATTTGTGAATAAAGTGCATTATTCAAAGGGGAACTATTATGCTTTTCCTTATTTTCATTCATATATAAAGATAATGTAAGATGTCAGGTGGTCATACGAAATATGGCAAGGGTTTCAAATAACGAGGTAAACATATGTAGAAGTACTCTCTGTGAGATAAAGGCCCAGGCATCAGGCTGCTCTGAACACTGTTCCAACTTTTTTTTTTTTCTTCTTCCACGACAAGCTGACGTCAGCTTGTCAGGGATTTCCTTATATGGCCATCCACTCTAAGCACAGGCGCAGCACGCCCATGAAGTACAGGGTTAATGTAGTAATTTTAATGTACTCCAGCATGCAAGGTTTACTGTACAGTCATTAGGTGACAGCAGAATAACATTTTATTGGCAGTGTTACCTTTGGTATTTCTGTCAGCAGATGTTTTCCACTTCAGTCTGCATTTTAGGGCATTTCCCACACTTACGCCTATTGACAGGGGCATGTATTGAAAGGTTTTTATGTACGGATTTTGATTGACAGACTAAGTCCACCGTTATTTCACACAGTAAACAGGTAATGTACGTAACATTTAGCAAACAGAGACATCCTGCTGTAATCTTTGTTGCTGCACGTTTGTGGTGTCCACTCTCATGGTCTTGATCGGATCTGGTTTCAAACTTACAGATGGATTTTAGAAGTTGCCGTTTCCAATCAATTATATTATGTCATTTATCAGTTTAAAAGTTTACCTTCAGAACCTCTACGCCAATAAGACGATGAGGTTTTGCTCACAAGCTCTGGGCGCTGGACCTCAGCGAGTTCTTGAAGTCGGCCAATCAGAAGAACATCAGAAGAAAGTGGGAGGGGAGTTTTAAAGAGCTCTGAGCTAATAATGCCTGTTTCTGTCAGAGGCTCAGCTGAGGTGTTGCATAGCTGCAGGCAGTAGGAGATAAGAAGGGATTTTTTAAACTGTGAATCATGCAAAGCTACCCTAGTGAAGTCAAGGAATAAAAATATAGAGCTGGAAATGAGCGTAATAGGTCCCCTTTTACATCCAGCCCAGCCCAATGTTTTTATTTGTCTGGTGAATGGTCATTAGTGTCAGTTTAATGGTTACCAGCCGCGGGGTAACCATGGGGCTGGTATTGTTTTCACCTTGTGAGTCTGTGTGTGTGTGTGTATGTGTCATCATGGCAAAATGTGGTCCTGGTATCACAGTTTGAACATGCTTTGTTTGGTTTTACAGAACTTGTGGTTTCATAACATCTGGTATTATTCCAAATATCTTTTTAACTACAACAAATGTTGAAAATTAGTTTCTACCCCTCCCTGCTCCACTTGTCATCTATCAACCAGCCAATGCTGTCAACCTCTGACATGTCTGAGATACTCTAAGTCAAGACGGTCATTTTCTTTCACTGGAGAGGCAGAGACAGACATAGAGTGGGATTTATCCCTTCTCAGTTTGTTCATGTACTCTCCTGAAGTGTCATCCTATCTCCATTAGACCCCACTTTGCCATCCTCACTGGCTCCTCCAATTTCCTCTGTATTCTTTCTCCTGTGCAAATAATACAGTCGCTGTCTGCCTGTGTGCGAAACGTTAGCATGAGCCGCTTATATTCTCTGCAGCCCTTAACACAGCGGCCTCGTGTCAGGTGCATTACCACCGCCACCGCTGCATCACCATAGCCACAGCGGAGGACACCCAGGTCGGCTAATTCTATTTGGTCCTATTTGCCAAGCAGTCACTCAGCAGAAAGTGTATCTGTCTCCGGGGGAGTCTCCAAGGACCATTACCACATCCTGTCTATGAGCTCTTTTACGGCTCCGGTGTACTCATCTGCCAGGGCAGCGCACAGGCTCTGATTGACACATTAATTCCTCCTCTGCCCCCTTATCTTCCTGCTGTGTGCAGAATGAATGCCATATCACTGCGTCGGAGCGTCTCTACCGCCTTATCAGTAATGGCTCGTCAGCTAGTGGTATCCTCCCAGCTGATGTATTGGGGGTACGCCCTGTTAAACTAGCAGTGCGCCCGCAACAACAAAACAAGCGTGTTGCATGGATTTATACGTATCCGTTAACACCACCACTACCCTCACCTCTTTGTTTCTTCTTTAAATCTCATCCACTTGTTTACTCTTTTTTATTTACTACCTGCTCTCTGTCATAACTAGAGTTGTCTGTTTTTACCTCTTCTCCTCCTCCATCTTGGAAAAAGAATAGTCATATATATTCATATATATTCATGTAGGTGCGTCCCCCCTCCTACATACCCCTCCCTAACCTGTGCTACTTTGCAAAATCCAGATTGGTCTCCGAGTCATCATATTCAATAACAAACAGACCACCCACCAGGCCGCTGACAACCTTAACCTTTTTTTATGGACGGGAAAAATGGCCCGGCTTAATGTTTCGACACAAGTGATCATCCGTCCTCATCTCTTTAATGAAATTAGATTAAGTGCACCTGGGAAAGAGCTGAGAAAGCAGAATGCCTCGCCACCTTCTTTAATCTAAAACCAATTTGCCAGTAATATTCCTTTCCCCCCAGCTTGGGATTCGCCGGCCCTGATTCAAAATGGAGGAGGAACGAGATGAGACCAGAGCTGACTGGTTGCATTCAGCTCCCCACAGGCACTGTGAAATTAGAACTGACACCGGCAACACAGGCCTTAATATGGAGATGTCATTTTTCTCCTCTTGCTTTTGTCTTTCTCTCTCTCACTCCCTCCTTCTGTCCTTCTTTTTTTTTTCTCCTACTCAGTTACTTCTTCTGTTCACTACAGTTTTCCCTTTCTGGCCAAACCTAAAAGAAAAACGAAGCAGAGAAGAGGGGAAAAATGAGAAGAAACATCAAAGTACTTGAGAGATTAACCATTCCCACCAAATGTTGGTAAGGTTTGGATGTAAGGCCTCCTGTAAGTTTAAGGGTTAAGGTTAAGATTACAGTTATGCTGTAATCAGCTTTTAGAAGAAAATAATGATGACTTCTTGCTTTTTAGATTAGCCAGAGCGTATTATTCTTCCATCAGGTGGTCTCATGATGTTGCTCACATTTAGCTATTAGAAAGAACCTGGAAACATTTATCTCTTTAATTTATATTGAGCTGTTTGCAACATGTTCTCATCTCTGGTCAGCTCCAGCTCATGTGTGCTCTGCAGGCTAATGTTTTTTCTTTTCCTTTTCGTGGTTATGAAGCGACTCATCTGTTGTACATTTAGTACACAAGTATGCGGTGATCGGGGAGCACATTTGGATTTGTCTCTGAAGTGAAGAAGGACGCCCTTAGTCCTAGCAGTATGTGATGTGTGTTTGTGTGCAAGCTCGGAGGGAAGTGAGTGTAAGGGCATGCTCTGCGGTAAAACTCAGCCCCAGTGCATGTTGGGAAGAAGAGGCGTGATGACAGAGAAAGACTTGGAGCTTCTGCGGGGCCAGCCAGCAGACACAGCCAACTGACATCAGCAAAGGCGGCTTGTCACTAGCAATGCATGTCATACGGCAATGCAGGGACAGTCAACATGGACGTGGCGTCATTGATGTGGCAGCCAATAGCCTGGTCCAGATTCTTTCTTAAAGGTTAGCACTGATGTTGGCATGGCAGATGAAAATAGAAGGGTTGTGGCAAACAAAGCCATGCCAGCCACTCAGAACATAGGAGGTGTGAAAACATAGCATGGCATCAAGACTGCAATCTTCTTTCACTTACCGCCTCCTCTCAGTGAAGCTGTTGGTGTTGGCACAGACCGTTAATAGAACAAATAGTCGTCCCTTTGTTCTGTTAAAATCATAACACGCACCCTACCCTTCTGTCTCTGAAACACCAGTGCTCTTCTAACTCTGAGAAAATCCTGTCACCACTCAGCCATGTTTAACAGCTTGTGATCATTGTTATTGAGGGAGTTATTGTTGCCTCGATGAACACCAGGTTTCGGTATGTGTTTTTCCTCCACCTCGGCCAGATCCATTTTTACAGGTGGTTTTCCTCAAACACTGTTTTTCCCACCTGAGAGCCCTGGTTCTGTAATAGGAGAGTTTTCAGCAGCGGCCAGGTGAAATGCTCGATTACACAATTTTCTGCTAGAGATCTCGTCAGTTCAATGATACAGTGATAGAGAAAGTGTGGCATGCCATATCAAACTAGACAAGATGTGAAGTATTACACCAGCTGTGGTGCCACATTAAATCTAACTGGTACTGTATGAATCTGAATAACATTATACTGTAGAATAAGAAATGCAGACGCAGTAGTTTTTTGATGGCACTGCTGCACTGCTGATTCGTATCAATCTAAATAAAATTACATATCTGCTTTTTTCTAAATTAGGTTTATTAGTATTTCTAATATGGATGTAGAATAAGTTTACTGTGTGATGTTAAGAGACTTGCAGTGTTAAGTGGTTGCACAACTTCATCTACCTTTCAAAATAATTAGATTACAAAACACAACATAGACATAAAAGACATAAAACCCGCTTAATCTAATTAACCTGAAGTCTCTTTATGCATAATGTGTTATGAATGATGCACTCTTACAGCAGTCAGTGCACATCTACTTAATAGCAAGTAAAGCATTACACATAGCCCAGGGAATAATCTCAATGCAGTTGTGTGACACAAAGTTAAACAGGCAGCTAAACTGACTAACCCTGTGCTCAGTGTGTGTCCACTGTGCTTCAAAACAGCATGGCACAGACTTCATTGTTTTTCAAGTGGCCTGTGTTTGAATAACAATCCAAGCACTATATACATTTTTCCACATGAGTAATAAGTAAAATTGACTCCATATTGGGTGCAGATGTTCTGTGGGAAGAGAAAAAAAAAAAGACACAAATGTTTGTGTGTACGTGTAAGATGTAAGATTTGAGTGTTTCTGATTGTGCATAAACATAATGCCTAAGTGGGTTTTTATTCAATAAACATGGTTGGACTGTAATTACTTACACATTTCTTCTGGCTGGAAATGCAAGACAGACTTTGTGTGCGTTTAGAGCTGGCGCACCAAGACTCATGTCTGTCCCAGCCTTGGCTTGTCTGCATAAGACTTCCTAATGCAAGAAGACTTGCTTTTCCCCCACAACAAATGGCATATGCAATCAGGGATAAATATAGAATTCCCTGTTGTTATTAGGAATCAGTGCCATTGTGGATAATGTTTCCCTGAAGAAGCGTTACTTCCTCTTTGGCCAGGAATACATCAGTAAATTGAGCTTAGGTCCACTGTGGCTGCAACAAGAATGTTTAGAGAGCCTCAATTCCCTTCTCAGACAAAGAGGCCAGTCAGCAAAGTTGTGTGCTACTCATATTTTTTTTGTAGAAATTTTATAAGGGAAATCAACACACATTAATCATGAAGTCAAAGGCCATTGTTATTTCTTGAGGCTCTGTATTTTGTCTCCATTTACTAAAAATTTCCTACTGAAGCCAAGTTTCACAACCTGGCCTCTTCATGGGACGGCTCATCTGCAGTCCTCATAATAGTGATGATGGACAATAAAGGAAGTGAGCTCTGAGTCTGAGACTCCCTCCCACCCACTGAGAGAAACATATTCCATCTTTCTCTTGCTAACCACTTGAGCATCTCCAAGTCAATCTAAACACTCAGATGCCTGTGGATGGGCTGGCGACTGCCAGACCTCAAGCCTTGCAGGCCCTCGCGTCACTTGGGCTCTGGAGGGAACTTTCCGTGGGCGAATGTGTATGTGATGTGGAAAGCTGAGAACCCCAGAGAGTACGCTGAGATCAGGCCCAAACACACACAGGGGCCAGCTGCCTTCAATTAAACCAGAAACCCCAGCCTCTGCAGTCCCTTATGCTCAAAACCAGCCTGCTTTGATCTGTGCCAGCCAGGGGAAAAGGTACAGAGCCTGAAAGATTACGGGGAAAAAAATAATTATTGTATCAAAGGGTGCTCCATAAAAGTTAACGGGGGGATTTTTAGGCTCAGGGGGCAACGGGAAGCACGTATTAACGATGGCTGTCACTCATGTTCATTTACCAGTTATTTTCCCTTCGTCTTTTTCTGTGAGCTTTAATTAGTGGACACACCTGGCCTCTCTCTGAAGTTAACTGTGAAACTCTCCCTGCCACTTTAGTTTTTATGGGCCCTGAAGATCAATTCTGAGTCATGCAGGGCACATTATCACAACTGAAGCTGATATGCTTGTCAGTTTCAGCTTGACACGCTGAAGAGGTATAGAAGCTCTTGGATATGTATGAGGTTTGGAACCACAGACAGAGACCAGCATTAAAACTGTCCCCCTGCCAAGTACTGCAGACGCAGGCGGCATGGGCATCCATTAAATTAATTTGACTTCATTAGTGCAGACCTGCTAGGCCTGGGGTGCCCACAGAGATGCCAGGGGGTGGGAGGTGGGGGGGGGTGGTTGAGTGGCATCAGCCGCTGTGTTCTGAGGAGAGCGAACACATGGCACTGACAGGCGGAATATGGCCCCAGTTCTTACACCGGGACGACTGCCAAACAAAGGCAACATGCGTCACTGGCTTTAGGGGAGCTCAATCAACACCCGGTCGGAGCATTAACGCCATGCGCGCCGCGCCACATCAGTGAGGAGGCCGCGGGTCGCTGGGCAGCCTGCAAGTCATGCGTGTGCACACAGTGAATGTGGCAGCGTGATATGATACAGAGGCGGTGCCAACGGGTTGACCCGCTGCCATCACCTGTGTGTCTGCTGCCAGAAACGCTCATGTTATTAGGTTACAAGGCTCGCATTCATCTCCGGTTATTGCCTTGCAAAAATATATGTCACAATATTTTATAATATTTGTTGTCATTTGTTCTGGCATGCTAAGTGATTGTTCCATACATACATACACTCTAATAAGCACATTTATAGATAAAATGCTCCCGTTCTTAAAGGTCATAAGTAGTGCCATGTCATCCCCACAATCTAGGTGACATCTTTGAATGATTGAGGGTGAAATATATTTTTTTCTTGAGCTAATTGACCAAGCATTGAAAATAAATGACTGCTTTTGAGTTGAAAGTTGATCTGCTGTTTCTGGATCTTAAAATATTTCCAGCCCAGTTGCATCCAGCCACCAAAAATAACACCACAGCAGGGTAGGGTCAGATTGAGGGGCTTGGCTTTCTTGTTATGCTTTCATTTTTGCCATCTACTGTCAGCTAATGTGAACCACCACCAGTTAATTTAGAGAGGTTCCTTGCTTTGCCTTGCAGCACCTTAACAGCGTTTCTAACCTGCAACGTCCCAGTCACAGGCCTGCTTCTGTAACCTCAAGGCAGACGCTGCCAGCTTCTGGAGCTGACCCGAGCTCTGCTGGGAGTGGTGCACCTGATAAATACAGAAGTGTGGAAATAAATAAATAATGGGAGGCATTAAGTCCGGATAGGACTGGAAGGTAGCCTGAGGGTGGTAAGTGTT
The DNA here is from genome assembly GCF_017976425.1 of Toxotes jaculatrix. Taxonomy (NCBI): domain Eukaryota; kingdom Metazoa; phylum Chordata; class Actinopteri; family Toxotidae; genus Toxotes; species Toxotes jaculatrix. Next base: position 22,673,414 of record NC_054400.1, read on the forward strand.
CTGTCTGACAGCAGCAAACACTTTGATCAGAGGGCCCCGTCTGAAGATCGCTTCCACATCTGCACAGGGGGAACGAGCTGTAAACTGCCAAGAAGCATTTTAATGACAGTTGGATTATAAAATGAAAGAGGGCTCCAGATGGCAGGCAGTGCAGCGGCTGCGGTTCGGGGGAGGCTGTTTAAACTGCTTTTTTATTGATAAAATATGGGGTGAAAAATTGCGTAGGGCTTATTAGGCGTCCCGCTGTGATGTTGCTCAGCTGGCCAAGCTGTTCACCGTGGCCTCAGTCCAAACATGCCTCCATAAATTTTTAGCTGTACCTTTAAATCTGTAAGATCCCTGCTTGTTAAGTTCACCCTTGCTCCCCCAAACCCCCCACACCGTATTTGTCCTTTGAAAGACTTGCTTTGTGTCCTTTTTCTTCTTCTTTTTTTTTTTAGACCGGCTGGATGAAAGCAATGTTAGTAGCTCAACACAGACTGAGGAGGTTGGAGGGGGGTTCCCGCATAGCATGCTCATTATCGTCCGCCAAGAACCAGAGTTTAGCCCTTAAACAACTTAATTCCTCCATGATTTCATTAGCTTTACTCTCCTAGTGATAAAATGAGACCAGCCTTATTAATTCAAGACACTGCGGTTGTGCTTTCCACCTAGATCCACAGGGCACTGTTCAAGGCAGAAATAGTCATCTGGGCATTGACATTTAGTAACTGACTGCAATAGTGGCCAGAAGGGAGAAGCAGTTGCACTAACTGTGAACTGACTACCAAGTTAAAGCCCAAATTGCATGAGTAGTAATCTGCATCAGAATATGTTGTAGTAAGAGAGGTCATTTTAGGTCCTACTAGAGAAGATGTGGCAAGACAAGAGGCTTTAAAAATGCACGTTGGATAGAAGTCACGATGATCCATTAAGGGAAAGGGCACAATAATTACATTTTCGTGTGAGTTACGGTGATGTTGGTTAAATCAGATTGTCACCTTTTGAATAAGTGTCTCCCAGTTAATATTACCTTACTCTAAATTGGTCTCATGCACATCTTTGATCTGGAGCTCAAATTGAATTTGCTTGAAATGTGAATAGGCCTGATTCAAAAGCTGGAAAAAATTCATGGTCCCAATAAAAGGGATCAGTGAAAGCCATCTTGACTCCATCAGAATCCATACATGTCGCACGTATGCTTTTCTCTCCACAGAGTGGGCTCCTTTCAGCCCAGATATGTTGTTAGCTCTCACTGCTCTCACTGCTAATTTAAAATCCATTAAAGCTGATAGGCTGGTTGACTAAAACACTGTTGTGATGGCCTCGCAAAAAATGGGTGACTATTTTTTTCCCTACCTTCAGAAAACAGGCAGCCCCAATTTATATTCCATAACTACCACTTCAAGGCCAACCCGCCGCGCCCCCATTCCACCCTCGCGCCTACCCGCAGCATCAAAGACAATTACTGTCGACATCACATCAAATTACAACTGTTGGTTTGCTTGTTTGTCTCGTTATGTGACTTGAAAACTGCGATCTCCCACCCAGGGAAGGTCCCCTCCCATCTGCTCTCCTCCCTTTGCCCACCCTTATGGGCCTACACACACACACACACACACAGATACCCATCCAGCACAGGGAAGAGAAGGGACAGGCAGCCGACAGCCTAATGGACTAATTTGTAATTGGGAATGAGAAAAAGCTGAGTTGTTGGACGTGTTATAATTCGACAGAGAGTGGCAGCTCTGAGCCGGACCATGAAGCTTCAACCATAAATCTCTCGCTCCCTCCTCCTTCCTCTCCCTCTCCTTGAAATGCTTTTTTTTCCTTCCCCTCCGTGGAGAATAGTCAGAAAGGAAGGTGATGGGAGAGATGCTTTCGGCACATTCTGCTGCTCAAAGCTCCTGGCTCTGTCATATTCCTTTTCTTTCCTTTCCACACAACCCCCTCACATCCCTACCTCCCCTCCCTCTCTACCTTCACATGGATCCCATAGGATAGAATAGGGAAAGTATCTCAGAGCGTTCAGATGCGTTTGAAGTGCAGGACAGATGGGGGGCCCGAGGGACGGTAAAAAATGAATCGAGGATAGTAATAGGAGAGATGTTTTGAATCCTCTCCCCCATAAGTTATTTATCAGGGGCCCTTAGTGGTGGAGGAAGACTTCAGAGTGCTCCCTTAATGTAGCATCTGATGACTAGTAGGGGGGCTGTTCCAGGAAGTACTGCTGTAAAACAGGAGGGGAACATTAGCAGGGAAGTCTCTCAGGGCCCAGGCAAAGGAGAGGAACAGCACACAGGGCAGCTCTTTCCCAGCATGCAACACAGGACAGAGAAGTGAGGTGCACAAGAAGAGGTCCCGGATCCCCCCATCAGGCAGTGATATCACATGAGGTGCAGAGCAAGACGTTCTGTACTATTCCCACCAGGTTAGGCACGTTTGAGTAGACAAGGAACTTAAAATAGATGTGAAAATAAATAACACAAAGCAGATGCAAAAAAAAGGCAGTGACTGCTGGTTTCTTTAGTAGTCATTTACAGTGTCATTTTCCAATTAGAATTCAGCAGATATATTTACTCTTCACTACCTTCAATACATCGCCTAGTTTTTATTTCAAATTATCTGCTTTGTTATGAAATTGTGACAGGTCAAAGCTACAACCTGAGCAGAAAGCCAGTTAACTCAGCAGATAATTCAAAGAGAAAGCACTGAATTGGGCCCTTGTGCAGCAAAGTAATTTATCTCTAAAGACACAGACATCACCTCTGACCTTGGATGATGGACTTTTAATTCTACCGACAGGACCAGTGTTGATAGATTAAAGCTGCTGATAGAAAATATTTAGTCCTGCAACTTTGACAATTTTCGTGTAGTCTCAAAATTGACTTTTTTTTTTTTTTCCACTTAAAAATTCCTTTTAACAGTATGTAGAGTATGGTGCTCTAAAATCATCCATCAAAACACAGGATAATAACAGTGAATCAGGTGCAAGTGATGACTATTTCAATAAATCTAGTGATTATGCTAATTCATGCCATGTCTTTATCTTTTATATGCCAAACACATAATCACCAGACCAGCAATTAATGAAGAATTCAAACAGTAACAGGATTTGTTCTCAGTTCTCGAATGTCACCAAACATTGTGTTGTTCTTCGACATTCTTGGTAATCACTAAACTGCATGACATCCATAATAGCAGAAATGAGCAATAGTAACTAGCTAATTTCTGATTTTGATGATAATCACAGGTCTCGCCACCTTGAAACACTGTACACGCGTGATCACAAACGCCAGTAATGGGCCGAGCCAACCAGGGAAGTCTCTGATCACAGGAGACTAATGGCCTCTGAACTGATCACTGAGGCTAATAAAGACCAGCTAACGACATAGTCGCTTCGTTTGTGCTAATTGCTCTCCCTGGACCCTCGCCGTAGCCTGTGTCTCCCGAGCATCTGTCACCAGACATATTCCCCGACAGAGCTCAGACCCTGGCCTCAGCCTTGGAGCCGGGCACATCGCCAGAAACCATTGTCCTCTCGTGTCCTTTTAGTATGCTGAGGTGTGAAAAGACATTGTCTAGGTATATTGTTTGTTTTGCTAGATTTACATCTTGGTAAAACTGGACGAGGCTAAATATAATTCAGCATCGATATTGTGCTGTCAACACCTAATCATTATTGAAGGCAATATTGACTTTATTGATAACCTCTGGAGACCATGCATTCTTTTATGAGTTCACCTCCAGGCACATGCTTTCATCTTTAGCACATCAGTGCTCTGTGTATAACCAGATCAATATAACTGTCAATACAAACATACAAGAATTAGGTTTAGTGAATATAGTGATAGTGTGAAGTAGTAAAGTTTGATCTGCCCCCAAATATGTCATTCTTCTTTCTGTACTGTATACTGCATATATTGTCTGGCAGCCTTATAAGAAAGCTGGTCAAAACATGTACTACTAGTTTGAATCCTGGTAAAGTACTCTTAGTACTTAGCTAGCTAACACTGCCAAATTATAAGACTTTACAGGCTGTCTGATTTACATTCAGTTATATTGTATATAACATATACCACTTCATGAGGTATATGTTTAATCATTGCTGTCCACTGTCATGCAGGTAAAGTGGATTAGATCTGAGTGGGACTAAGATAGACTACATCCACCTGTTTTTATGCACCTGAGTGGAAAAGTGAAAATTGAAAGTTCAAAATTTGGTGTATCTCTAAAAGCAAAATGTGAAAAAGTGCAGTGGAAACACACAGGGATAAACATAAATGCCATATTTCCATCATGTTTTCTACATTGCTTTTTACCATGTGAGGTCTGATTGGCTGCCGATCTTCTAATTGCACAATCTTGTTGCACCCTCAAATCACACTTTGCAGCTACCAATATTTTCAGAATTCTTTTTATAAACCAAGCCTAAAATTTCGTATCACATGTAATTTTTTTTTTCTCTAAGTGGGAGTTAATAATTAACAGACAGTATTCTGTGCATAACAAAAGTATGGCGTTGCTCATAGGCAGACACTGGTTACGTCTTTTGAAGCTAGAAAAGCAATACTTGTATTTGATGCACACTGTGCTGGAGAAATCGTTAAATAGAAAGAAAGTGTGCTGAACAAAGGTTAGGGATTTTAAGAAAAACTAATTTTCTGATGTAGCACAAGCCCTTTAGCCTTATTGGAAATTTTAATGGGCTCAGCGGTCCCAAAGTAGCAACTTTGAAACTGCATTACTTTGAAAAATTGTGTTGAATACTAAAAAATACCAGGGTAGTTAGGAGAATATTCCACTCAAAACCTTACACTCACCCTCTGTAGGTTTGAACGGTGGCTGTGGTCAGCATGGTTACAGTAGACTCTGAAAGTGACAAGTTTTTAGAAAAGGGAAAAAAAACATCTTGAAAAAAATACACAGAGACTTCTCAACAACTTGTGACCTCTGGAATCCAATGTAACCAACCGAACTCAAGCTGAACGCAGCTACTGTTCTCCATCAGTGGGCAATGCACAAATCATTACACAGACATCTTTCAAGTCTGCAGTGTTTAACACTTTAAGAATACAGTTGGGGCCAAGTCTCACCTATACTAATATGCCGCTCATATACAGTATGTAAACAAAATTTTGTAAATGACATTAGTTGACAGTTGCCTCTGGGCAACTACAATATGCACTCTGTCTCTTGACGTTGAACATATCTTTGTCTGCCAAATCAAATTCATATATATTTGAGGCATTTTGAGATCAGCTACATTTTTACATGGAGGCAAGGTAGCACCTATATTTTTTCATTGTGCAGAACTTGTGATGTAGATGCAGCAGTGGCCATTTTGAAGCACTGACGCATGGTGCAGCATTACAATGGGCAGCAATTTGCATATCATTTCATGTTGGGGATATTAGATTAATGGCTTGTGACTGGTGTGATGAATACTAATTTAGCCTTAAATCATGTCACCGTTCAGACATCCAACAGCCTGCCCAACAGGCAGCAGAGCAGCTGAGCAGCCAGACATTTTATAAGGTCAGGTAACTTCTTTGGGCAAGCTCTTTCTGTTCCTTATTCGTTCTAGCCAGTTATGGCACTTGTAAATGTTTGCTATTCCAGGGACTGTTGGCTTCACTGTTAAAGGTATACGGGCTCACTACAGGGGTTAATGTCGTCTCCATTTATCCTGGCAGACAATAAAATCTGCTGATAGAGTCGGGCCAGCAGTGAGGGCAAAGCTGCGTCTGATGAAAATCATAAATGTTGTGGTACCCCAGCCCTTCCCCCCAATGGCCCCAGTTTGACTCCCAGTGTGTTGGTCCCTGGTGTAGGCAGCTTTTGTGGCCGCAAGGTATAATGATGTTAATGTTGTATGAAAAGGTTACATAGATAGGTAGGAGAGCGGAGCATCATGCTGTGTTTTAATGTCATCAGAGGCTGTTGTGACTCACCCCAACAGGTTGTGCAGTAAAACAACATGGAGGACGTGGATCCAAAATAAAGGAACCAAAGACCAAAACAGTACCACTGATTGTCCATCACTTTCCTCAGATTTGGCGGCCACTTAAAAGAATTCAGCCGGACTTTAGTCATTTTTTTAGTTGGTTTCAATCAAATTGGAAACCAGAGTTAATTGAAAATGGTATATAGAATCAATCCATACCAGCTCCTAATTTATGTCATAGATTCATGTGAAAACTTCTGTTAAATTCATGGGACCCTGCTAAACCCCGAAACCACAAACAACATAGCAATGTCCTGTTGTGAGAGGCTAATACACCTTACACCCCTGCTTAATACGGCTATAAAAACAACATAAAGTTATTTAAAATCTTAAAGATTAGGTTATCTCAGTTTCTGTGTGGTGCTTGAGATATCTCATCAGGTTTGCAATTTTCTTACCAGCGATTTTTTTTAGCCAACAAGACTACAGTCCCTTTTTAGCTCGGTGGCACTGCATTTTAACTGGGTTCGAATGTCAACCCGTTTTGATGCCATCACGTTCCTGTCCCACATGTTGTCAAAGCTCCTACAGCCATAGCATTAAAGTGCATAGCTAGGTCCAGACTGGCACTGTTGGCGCTGCATTCATGGCTGTGTAAAGTCTAAAATGTAAAAAAGGAAACATCAGAAACATCACTGACGCAGCTCAGTTCAAAGCCAGGCAACTGAAGTCACAGCAGCTCATCTTTACAGCGTCATTAAAAATTACTGAAATGCACCCCAATAATTATAAGAAAAGATTTGGAATCAAGCATCATTTCAGTGGTCATCCCTAATGAGCACTTAGACTGATGAATGTTCACATTGATTTGTCAAGAAAAAGGCAATTATGAGCTAGTATAAGATGCTTCTATTGAACTATAACCAGACAGTTTGGCTCTCAATGGTGCAGTAAAGCCTGACTGTGGACTCAAATATATAGCGATAATTTCATTATTTTATTCCACTGCAATAGCCATCGTATCTATTTTGCATGAATTTCTAAATGTTATGCTGAACCACTACTTTTATCAGTATGTAGAGATTTTTTTTTTTCACACACAGGAGTGTGTGTGTGTCTGTGTGTCACTTCATACATTCTCCTGAGAGTAGATGGCTAGCCAGGAGTATGGAGGGAGGAGATGGGAGGGTGTCCAGAGGGAGCTGTTTGATTGATGTGTTTTGGGGGTAGAGGAAGGTAGAGAGGGGGAGTTTTGAGACTGAGGAGGGGTTGGGAGCTTGATGGGACTCCACGGCAGGAGGGAGGCAGGGCTCTTAAGTGGGGGAGGAGAGGATGGGAGCTTTAACAAGCCCTAGATTGTTAGTGACAGGCAGATACTTCAACACTTAAAGTAGAAGGTTTGATTTAATCACAGAGCTGTCATTTGTTATTTGTCTGGCTTGCTCCACCGGGGCCATGGCTGATCAACTGCCTGGTCCCAAGAGAGCCCTTTTTCCCCCTGTAATGTCTAAATCCCCTGCACAAATTACAGGTCTGCACCACCTCCCATCCCCAGCCCTCCCCTCCCCTCCTTGCTTCAGTCCTGCCATGTTAAGAGACGAAGGCCAGAAAGAGAGGGAAGCGGGTTGGCAGGATGTGAGCAAGGGAGGGAGCCAGGTACTGGAAACAAGAGAGAGGGAGATGGAATGGCCTGAGGGCCACTAAAGATCATTAATAGGACTGTCAGGGAGGTTGCCAGTTGGTTAGTGTCTCATAAATAAGAAATGAGCTCCTCCCTCCTCGCCCATTCTAGTTCATTAATAATGCCTGCTGCGGTTATTTTGTTGCATCGTTCTTTGAAGGAAGGAGAGACAGGAAGGTGGAGGCACAACGAAGGGGAATATAGGGATAGGAGGCCTCACTTCCCCACTCTCTCTGGTAATCTGAGAGGACAGCCTTCCAAAGCAGTTGAGAGTCCACAATACAGCGGCATAGAGTCAATTAATCCCACAACCGGTGAGAGTGATCGAACGGGGTGGACAGATTGGTGACAAGACCAGGAAGAGGATGAGATGGACTTATCCAAAATAAATCCATATACTCCGCCTTCCTCTGACTATTAAGCCAGTGTTTTGCAGCCACTGTTTCTATTAATTTTGGTTGAAGAAATATAAGTGACAGCAGATCCAGTCCACCATTCTCTTGGGATCTGGACAGAGAGGAAAAGAAATCACCAGATGGACAGATTGAAAGGGATGTGGGGGCGGGGGTTGGTTGTTAAAGAGAGAGAGGAAGCAGGTTCAGAGGGGTCACCCTCCAGGTAAAAGCATTGCCTTTTAATTAGGGTGAAAGGATATGATTCTTTTATAAAGGCCAAGGCCCTGGGCACTGTTGAGGCTGATAGCAGTCAATGCTGCTCATTAACCCTCCCTCTTGCTCTCTGCTCGCGACATGACTCCATCTAAGAAGGCAAAGATAAAAGGCTCAGCCGGGCCACAAATAACAGGAGATTTTCTGGGTTTATTCTCCATATACTCACTGCTACTCACTTTTCTTTCACTTGACTCATTTTCTCTTTCCCTCTGTTCATTCTTTTTTTTTTTTTTTTTGGTCACCAAAATCTTAAGCCACTCTGCCAGTCATGGATTATGCGACATCTCTCCAAGGTGAGCTACCTCAGGGAAAGCAGGGTCCACCGCCTAAGTAATGCTAAATTTGGTAGCTTCTGTCTTTCATTGATGGTTTCATCATGAGGAGAGCTAACTTTTTCCACCGGCTCTTACATTTACTTGTTTGATGGATGCATTATCTCAGATGTCATTCATCTGACTGATAAAACTGGAAAGGATACACTAAAGCTTTCAGGTATCCTGAATAGTACACTGGGTCTCCCAAAGGTGGCACTACCCGGGGGTAAAAAGAAGGTGACATATTTATTACAGATTTCTCTTGAACAGACCACATTGTTTGCATGAGAAGCATTTGTACATTTCTCTTTCATCTTTTCTTTCTCGCTCATTATCTTGTGTTTTGGGGTTTTTTTTTGGAGGGTCCTTGGTGCTTTGTTTTTGACCCCCTGTTCTCCCCATCTCTTCTCCCTCTGTGCAAAGAGTTGCTCTTAACGCTTCTGGTTGTTTCTAGACATCATGAGAGTGACAGGGGAAAGAGAGAGAAAGCACGACAGAGAGAATAGCAGGAGACCATCAGCCAGCCAGAAAGCTATGATGTATGATTTTACTCATTCCTCCTTCCTGTTCCTGATTAGGGGCCTTTAAACTGTGATCGATCGGCCCTCAGACCGGCCTCAAATCAAAGGCAGATACTGTATGTGCTGAGTGAGAGGGAAACACATGGAGGCATTAGGAGTCTGTGGCTCTGAGGTGCACAGCAAGAGGTTGATTCACTTTGTGCAGGCCAGCTAGGGAAAAGGAAGACGGGGAGGGGGTCACAGGGGGATGAAAGACCATGGCGCACACTTACATGATGATGGATAGAAATGCATGTCTGTACTCCTTGTTCGTTCATACTCACCTACAGACACAGGTGAGCCTGACCTCCCTCAGGTCCTCCTGTCTGCTGTGTGTCTCACCCCAGTGGTCATGGGCAGGTGGGGTTGCTGGCCTCGACCGTGCAGTGTCACTAAACAACAGGAAGTCTGGAGGCTGGAACAAGGGTGTTCAAATGTTCCCTCTACCTGACAGCCAGCCCCAGATGCTTAAATTACCCCATCCTTCAGCTCCCCACATTTTCCTTCACCTCATCCAGTCCCTCTGTATTTTCTCCAGCACCTCCCTCCTCACAGTCTCCATCTCCATTCGCTTGAGAAGAGCCCCAGTCTTCAAGAGATGAACACACTGCAAACAATTTATGATGCCTTTCTAAGGAAGTCAGATCTGGCCTCCATACCTTGGGGACCCTTTTTCTCCCTCTCTCTCTCTCTTTTGCAGGGCTGCCAAAAGAACATTCTGATATGTAATCTCTGGCTGGAGGAATGGCAGACAGACAGACACATGTGCACAGTGCACATTTGTTTTCCTGCTCTTGACCTACGATCGACTGTAGAGCTGCAGAGAGAGAGTGAGAGAAAGGCTGCCTTACAACAGATGGTTCTCCTTAAGGAGCTGAGATGAAACTCTTTGTGTTACAAGTGCTCTTTGGTCTTTTTTGAGACTCCAATCGGTTCAGGCTCCCCTGCTGGGCTTCGTTCCAATGTGCTGAGGCCAAATGAGTGCATAGGCATGCATACACACACACACACTTGGGTAGGTGATGAATGGTCTCACCTGCCTTCCCGCTTTGAGTTATTGAACAAACTGAGTTCCAGTCAAGGCTAATAAATTGTCCTTGGAATTGTTCTGGAATCAGACTGTAATTATTGGTCTTGTCATGTGACATTTTGGATGGCTGCATTGGGGCTATGAATTTTCCTTAACAATTCAATATAACACGGATTAGAGGGATACGAATGCTCAAAATGCATAAAGACATTTGTATCGCTGCAAGTAATTGAAAACGTTTTGTTCTAATTGTGTGACATAGGCCAGACATAATCCTGATTTTATCATATGCATCCAGGTTATCCAAGGTAATGTAAGTAACTGTCTTTGTCCTTTGACACCAGATATGTTCAGAGATTTAGAAATGGGCTACAGAGTAATGCGCCATTGTTATTATGGCGGCTCTAATGAATGATCACTGCACACATCTCACCCAGCAGCTTGTTAAGACTGATATCTGGAGCTTCCAACAGATTGATGTTGAATCTGAATAGGAAATAGAGTGCATCTAGCAGCCAAGGCCTGTCTCAGAAGAGGGTTGGGGGTGGGTGGGGAGGAAGGAGCGATTGCATTCCCGGCAGAGTGATGGCATCACTTCTCAAAGCGCACACGCTCGTGACAAGTAAACTGAAATCATCATTGATGTTATTTATTTTCAAATGCTCCCCGCTTGACAGGCGACATCTTGTTCGGCACGCATCCCAAGGGAGGCCGCGGTGCTCAGCGCTTCTCGGCTCCATCACGCGCAGGCAGCCGCTCGGTGCTGACACCAAAGCAGTGGGACTCACTAGAGACTTGCTCTGGAATTTGTCACAATCCTGCACCACACGAAGAAAACACAAATGCACTCAGCTCCTTGTTTACACACATCCAGATCTGTCGCAGTGCTTGTCTTCCACCCCAGCATCTGCCACCACACTAGAAAATAAGAGATTGTTTGCCCTCCAAAAAAAAAAGAAAGTCCGTTAAAGATTAGATTTTTTTTATCATTATTATTATTATTATTTTTTGTGCTAGACAAATCAACAAAAGTTTAATCTGTGGAAAGTAAGTGTGCTGCAAATGCCTAAGCACCAACTTCCTGTCTGTCTGATTTAGACATATGGAACGCATGAAATTCAGTAGTAAATTAATGCATCTGTCAAAGCAAAATCTTACAATGTTTTCCAAAAGCCAAATCAAATCTTTTTAAATTGTTGTTATTGTAAGTTATTTTTCTTAATCAAATATTTATCCAAATATTGACTAATGACCTGTGGTAATTGCTGCGTTTTACCTTAAGCTTACCTTAAGCTGCTTGTTACCCTATTTTTCCAAAGATAGTGTAAGGTTTTCCTCGCCCGTTTTCCACAATTATTCATCACAGACATCATAGCAGTGGTTCCAGCTTCACAATTCCATGCTACTAACAACGTCAGCCCGTCAGCACTGCCTATCTCAGCACAGTCAGGCTCAGAGTCTGTGTGTATGTATGTGTGCTTGCACATTTGTGTGTCTTTGGTAGCCTGGCCCATCCATTCATGTGTACATGGCCTCATTATCAGTCAGTAGCTGTCTGAGCTCAGGGGAGGCAGTGCAGATGAAGAAGCGAGCATGGCGGTGGGCAGGTAAACCAGCCATGAGCCAATACCAGAGCCCAGATCCCCCCGGCACAGCTCTGCTAAAGGAGTCCATTTGTCAAATGTGCCTCCACTGAGGGCCACCAGGGAGTACATTACTGGCTGGGGCCCCTGCAGGGATTGGTCCTGTGACTCCTAGCCACACTCACTCAGCAGGCTGGCCGCCCAAGGTGCTTCCTACAGTCAGCAGTGACCAGCCCCCAGCCTGTACCCATTCGATTGGCTCATTAATAAAACAACCCCCACCCGAGAGCAGGGGACATGCTCCAACGCTCTGGACATCGCTCTCTCCAGCTAATGGGCCAGCCGGGAGAGGCCTTTGTCTGCGCCCGACTCCCTCACATCCTTCAATGTGTCAGACAAGACAATGCAAGGAAGGATGGAGGGCTTTGACTGTGTAAAGCCCAGATCATGTTGTATGTAAGCCTGGGCTGGAGCTCAGTATTCATCGTAGACCTCAATGTGTCTTCAGTCTGGGCAAGTGCCTAAGCTTTGCTCCATCAATCCCACTTAGCCTCACTTGGTCGAACCTTCTCAATTGTGCTTCCTCTCAAAATGATTATGGACTGGCTTGCATGTGTCACCACCATAAAACTACTGACACATTCTGCAGTGCAATGATTCCCACCCCCATCCACCAACTCTTGTACCTCCTACTACTTTGTTTAGCCAAGCCAGTGTGAAGCTAGTTTTTCTCTTTCTCTCCCTCTTCCTGTTTTGCGTGTTGGGCTCAGATGGAAGCTGCTCTGATTCACAACTGGGCTCCTGGGGGAGAAACAAGAGTTTTGTTTGTGTTGTTGTAGGATGTAAACCTAACAAGAGAGGTGGAGATGGAGCACTAAGGCTTATGGATCCCTCAGGGGTCTTACCGAGCCCCTCACTAAATAAATCTGAATCGAAAATACATATGGAGCTGTAAACCGTTTGCATAAAGGAGCGCTTGTTCTACTCGAGGAGAGTATCAGATTTACTGGCTCCATAGTCTGTCTACTGGATCCCAGCCTCAGCACATTAATACAGAGAAGACGTGCGAGAGACACAGTGTACATAAAGTTCATTAACTGAAATATTTTTGTGCTGTGTCGAAAAAGAACCTGAAAGAAGTAGTTTTGCTTTGACATCGATCTTTAAACCCCTGTTTGAGGTGATGGTCTTCATTTTCTTGAACTCAATAGCTAGGTTTTCCTTACAGCTCTGAAATGAAATCTCCAGGGGACCTAAACCCGGGGCTGTTTAGAGAGCAATTTAGTTAACGCTATTACCATAGATATCTACTTCCTGTTTGACGGGGAGAGAGAGACAGCAAGTGGAAAGTGCAAAATTGGTGCCATAATATCGCCAGACACAACTCACGGGGAGAGGTGGCTCTCCTCAATTATTAGCTTAAGGAAACCGTCTAGAGATTTATGAATATCCCCAGGTGACTTAGAACAGCTCTAGTCACTTCCATATGTGACCCTGAGGCTGAGTGGTTGACAGGGCCCTTCCAGGCCGATTAGGCTCCCAGGCCCTAGCTGAGAGGCCTGCCTTGTTGGCAGCTGGGGGCCAGGGGAGCATGGCCTCTTGAGCTCAATTGGTAAAGATCACAGATGTAGAGGCCCAGTGAGGGTAGCCAGTTGCTGGGTCGCCACAGCCAGTGAGGCCCTCCTCCTTGACACTGGGTTTACTGTTACTCTCGGTCCCTTGAAGAGGAAATAACAGAGGCGCCAATTAAAGCTTTAAGACATTAAATAAAAACCCTCTGTTGTTGCCTTTAAAACATCCCAGTTAATGCTTGTTTGTCTTTACGATGGAACCCCAGTCAGTTGCCATTGCTCTGCTTTCTATTAAAGTGGGATCGAGTGGTTTTGTGTGGAGTTTTTTTTCCCTCCCCCTTCTACAGTCTCTCCCCTGCTTTCCAGCTCGTGGCTTGATTGCTATATAAACAACCTTTTTTATTGCTGAAATACATACTGTTAGAAGGGAGGAAGTCCAGATTTTGTAGACTTTTGAGGTAGTAAACAGCTTACCTCTGTGAACATCTGGCTATAATAAGTAAACTGTCTGTACTGTTTAAGTGATTTTGCCAATCAGAATACATTTGCAAACCAAAAGGCTTCCTTGATAGAGATCTCATGATGAGCCATGAGACGTCCTGATGTTTGAAGGTTTTGTTTAATGAGTCAAGCCATTTCAGGAATCCCAGGAATTTAAAAGCCTTTCTCAAATTAAACAGGATTTAAGACACAGGACAGTAAAAAGCTTTAAGTTGGGGGAAAAAGTAGATCCCAGCTGGCACTTTAAAATACTAACACATTGAAGTCCAACCAAAGATTTTGCATTTTAAATGGTACAGTGGTTATATTTATTTATTTTCATTTTGATTTTAGTGATCTATTCTTTATTGAACTAAAGATGTTCTTTTTTTAGCTGCACAGTGAGATGTATGCTTTTGTATTTTTTTTCCCTTTTCTGTGTACATCACTTCACTCTAATGCAGCACAGCATGCATTCACTTAGTTTGGGGATTTTTGTGTTATTGAATTTAGATTTGAATTTAGAACCTGTAAAGTGGAAAGTCTTACTGGACAGAGCAGAGATTATCGTGTTCTGCCTATGTTTGAAGGAAAGGAAATAATAAGCTCAAATAAATTATATTCCTATCATGTTTGCAAACCAAACACAGCAGAATTCTGCTGTTTGAAAATGGTGCGCACAGTTACTTTTCAGTCCATTGAATGAAGCTCTTGTAAGCAGGACGTTATGATCGACACTCGTGAAGGCCCAGTGGAACAAAAGAACAAAAGACCAATATGAAACTGATGTCAAAGGCTCTCAGCTTCTGTCTCTGGAGCTGTATTGGTGTAATTAGCGAGGAAGGCCCTTACCCTTGCACCAGGCTTCTATCACACACACACACACACCCCACCCCATCCCCACTGGGGTCTGGCATGAGGAGGGCCAGGGCAGCCCACTTGGGGGGAATGGAAGGAGTGGTTGTGCGGGTATGTCCCAAGGGGGGACAAGGTCAGAAGTCATGGTAGGCCTGTGGCCAGATGAACGAGGGAGCTGTGGTGCAAAGAGGCTTTTCTGGCATCATGACTGAGCTCCCTGAGCCAAAGTGCCTAATCCATATTACGTGCACAAAGGCCCTGCAGATTAGCAGACATCTTCATCAAAATGAATTAAAACTTATCAATTTGAGGGGGGCATAAGGACATAGAGAGAAAATAGGCTCTTACCAAGAAGTGCTGAGAAGACATTTTCTTCTAAGGCTCTTTATAGGTTAAGATATTCAGGTTGAGAACCTTAACCTCGGATGTGGAAGCCATTAGTTTGGAGGGCAAGGGTCTTCTGGCTAAAAATATGGGATTTAGGGTACTGACACACACAATTATGGGCTAAAATGGAAACCATCTGACTGGTGTTAATGTCTTAACTCATTTGCGGTGTCTCTTTTTCACACTGGCTGAGGTTTGATAACTAGGCTAGCAGTAAAATAGCTTCTTGTCTAGCCCTTACTTCCCAAAGTCCTCACATACGAACTCAGTATTGAGTAGCAGCATGGTCTTAGGGATGGCCTCAGTTGGACTGTACTTTATCTAATAATGAGATGTGATTGAATAAAGACAATTTTCTGTTGATGTGCTGTAAATGGTTGAAATCTGATTTCAGTAATTTTCTGGGTCTCTTCATCATTAATTTGTCATTAGCTAGATGATATTCCAGAGGACTCCTCATGGTTCCAGTATAAAGGGCGTATTCTTCAGTGAAATGCCAAACAAGAGTACAACAAGGTTAGTGTATGAAGAGTGGAAAGAGGGATTCACAAGCTTGATTTGCTGGTTGATTGAAGTAAAAAATAGTTCATGTGTGTGGTGTCAGATGCTCACTGCTTGTGAAATGGCGATAATATGCCAGCCCAGCCACTCTGAGGTTTTTACATTGGTTCCATCTTTGACTTTGGCATTGTTGGGATCCTCAGTTCACCTGACTGCAATTAGCTGACTTATGGTTTGTTTACCCTGAGTTTTCCAAGTAGAATGGAGTTTTGAGCAACTATGAAGTTTGCCACCAGTTCAGTAAAGAGATCAGTGTAAACAGCTGGCGTCTTAGTCCATAATTAAATTTGAAATCTACTGTTGGAAATTTTGTTTTGGATGATAATGTGATATTCCTAACTTAATTTAAACTCATTTACTTGCTGTTGATTTGTATTTTGCAAGGGGGACTTTTTTGACCATTTTCCTATTTGATGGAGGCTTGTTTCCTGTCCTGACTCGAGTTAATATTAGATTACTCAACTTCTCTTTTTGTTGTCTGTAGACTCAGAAACCAGCCAGCTTCATGGATTCTATCATGAGAAAGTCATTGAAGCAGCATTATTGGGCAACAAACCACACACCATAATAAGTTGAAAACAACATTTTGTAATCACTTCATAAGACTCGCTAACTTTATCAATCATCCTTATCTTGGAGCGTCATTATTAGAAACACTCCTCTAGAAGTCTGAAAATGGGCCAAGGTCACAGCTATTCAGAGGAAGCTGCAGCATATCCATTTTTTTTTTTGAAGGACTAGTCTATACACACGGAATGAAGAACACAATGTTCTTGTTCCACATCCCCTATGAGACAAAACTGTGAATCAATAAAACTGCACAGGGCATAGTTAATCTACCCACCACCATCTTAGCCTCTATTTTGAGCATGAGGGAAGCCGGCAGCCATTTTGTTTGCCTGTTTTCCTGAATGGCTCCTGTGAAAAGCAGCCGCCTGCGCATGGAGTTAATTAAGCCATAGTTTTAAAGCCATAATTGATTGAATCATAGAGTCATAATAGAAATTGCGGGGCCCCAGCAGCTGTGTCTTACTGAATTAAAACCAGTGGCATCCTCTGCTGGTGAAAGGATATGTTAATAAGGCCTTGAATGCAATCAGATTTTGTTGTTTTTGTCCTTTTTTAAGCCTGGGTGCTTCTTTTTTCCCTAACACTTTTCCTCAAGGGGTCTTATTATACACTTCTGTAACACTAGAGAGTTAGTGTGCAACGCAGTGGGAAGCCAAAAGACCCTCCCCCAGCTCCCTTAAATCGGTCAAAGCATCTGCCTCATCCACCCTGGCAAATCCTTTGACGTGTGGGGCTAAAGAGCAGGCCTTGTATCATTCATGAATGCTGGTGGATTTCCATATCTGACACTACGCTGACTTACTGCTGGGAGCACTTGTGTCCACATTCAATCCTCCACCGAGAAATGTGGCAGCATATGGTGACCATGGAGACATTGCATGTGCACAACTGCTCTCCAGCATGCGCGGCCATGCACAGCCATGAACAATTATGCACACACACTCGTTCAGTTTCGTTTCTTTCTCTTTTCTTTTTTTTTTTTTTTTACATGAAGACATTCACAATGTTGCACACATGCAGTCAAAATCTGAAACTGGTATCTGCAGGAAATATATATACAGGAGTTTATACAATATGTAATATATGTCCTCTGTGGTTTCCATCATCTCTTTTATTCGCGCTCCTTCTTGCTCCCACTCTCTCTGCTCTTTTCCCTGACTGACCCTATCTCCGCAGTGCTACAGTACAGGGAGGTAATGATGAGGAATGGAGTTATAATGCCAGTTGTTAAACCCCAGGCCGCACAACAAATGTGCTTCAGAGACCCTGCATTTGTCTCTGAATGGATTAGGTCTTTGCTGTGGTAACCCTATATTCAATCTCACTCCAGTCTCTGCAGGCAACTCTGTGTTTCTCTTGGTAACAAATATTCTGTCATTTTCTCCTCCTTATGTCTTTAACCATTGTTGCACCTGAACTGCTGCAGAGTCTTTGTTTGTTCTCGATTATCTGTTGTTTTCTAATACAAGACGAATAGAGAGCAAAATACTTATCTCTGACTGAGTTTGTTATTTGTGTGACTTGACCGTGAATGTCAGATGTGCATTAAAAAGCAACCTGTCTGGTTGTGCAAATTGTTCTTAGCCAAGTACCTGGGTGCCATCGCTCACCTTGCTCTGCCTTATCGCCTTTTTAAGAGTCCTCTGTTGGCTCAGACATTATCCATTTTCCCAACAGCTAAGTTTCTACTTATAAGCTATTTTCTGCACATTGCCATGTTTTTAAGAGCTTGTTAATGCTCCGTAATTGGAGGTCAGACAATGTGGTCAATTTTTCTTTCCTTTCGTGAGAATTTTGTGAAATTCTAATTCATATAATTTATATGATTATTAGGAAATCATATTCACTTACAGCCCCCAGTGTTGCCTTCAGACTTTTAGCATTTTATTTGACAGCAACAACCTTTGACCACCTGATCAGGCGGTAATGGCGGTTCCCTCCAAAGTGCCACAGATTATATGGTTATTATTCTCAGAGCGCAAGAGAAGTCATAGAATGTTAATAAACTGGTGCCAGTCTGTATTAAATTATCAATGTGCATGAAAAATTCATCTCCAAACGTCTTTCACACTTTCTGAGTCAGAGCACAATTCACTTTTATCTTGTTAAAGGAATGGAAATTTTATTACAAGGGAAAATAACACCACTTGTTTTTCATTTTCCGTTTCACATCCCAAGCAGGGGGTTAGACGTGATATAGCTCTGATTACTGCGAGCCCTTTCAGTGTTCACACGTAATTTGGTGGAGTTTGGTTGTCCTGCATGTAGGTTCTATAACTCAGGAGCAAGTGGCATGGCTGTCCTCTCAGAATGCAACGCTGCAGTGAAGCATATCAGAGGTTGTTATTGCAGGCACCCTGCTAAGTGCCCATAAATTACTTGCTAATCTCACTTCTCCAATTTCCATCTTTTTTTCTTAGTATAAATTATACCCCGGTGGAGACAAATCAGCAACAAGACCACACAAGGCTGCGCCTTCTGTTTTCATGTTTTCCAGACAAGAGCGGCAAAGTGTAGTTTTTGCTTCCGTCAATCTTCCAAACAGCTCAGGACGAGGGGAAAATGAATGCGCTGGGTCCATAAACGATTGTGTATCAAATGCAGGATCTAGTTTGCACATTTTCCTCTGCCAGCGCTGTGAAGAAGATAAAGAATGTCAAGGTGACATGTGCATGCTTTTGGAGGGAGAATAAAGACAGCAATGTCCTTGCTGATTCTATCAGTGGGTGCCATTCTTTACCTTGTTCACTGAAAGAGGAGGGTGTGGGGGAGGAAGGCCATGAGAGGGTGGAGGTGTAGGAGAATAAAAGCCAGAGAGAGCATAACATTCCTCTTAGAAACGCCAGTCTAACGCAACACTGTTATCAGCTCCCAACTGCTTTTCCTCCACGATCGATCTGTGGTGTTGGGCAATGCAAATGGCTGTAGCTAGCCCAGGGTATTCTACCATCAATGGAGAGTAATTATCTTCGGCAACAACCAATATTGGATTGTTAAGCCTCAGGATAAGGTAGCCGGCAGAGCCTTCACACAGTCACTCACCTCTGTGGGCTTGAAGGCTGATGGATGGATCAGCTGGGACTAGCTGCTAGAGGGGCTCCCGAGGCAAACTAGCAGAGTTACCAGCTCTCATCTCCCTCTGCCCTAGCAGCGCAGCCCTTTGAATCCCAGAGAAAATTCATTTTTAATGTGCCTGGCGGAGGGCGCTTTTTGTTCTACATCGCCTCGATCAATCAGGACGACTTTTCATGTCGAACAGGAACCTCCAGAAACATTTGCCACGAGGGCTTTGATGAGCACAACTTTCAAGATGGTTAAAAACAAGCTGCCTGACAAGCCCTATGCATGCAATAGATACAGAAATATGACTGCAAAGACTTGCAGCCTGCACTTAAGTGAAAATCTAATACCAGCACCATAATTCATTTCTACACATAATCCTATAGAGTATTTTGTTTCTGTATCTTACCCGATTGCTTGTGCATCTCTAGAGCTCCTCTATTACTGTAAAGTCCTTTAATTTTAGTTGGGTCTCCTGAGAGTCATTCAAAGTGTCTGACATCCTCTGGCCTCTGTTCTCAGTAGCACTACTTGTATTCTGGAGTACGTCGGTGCTCCAAATGGATGACCTAGAAATGTTGTCCGTATTGAAAGATGGGAGTCATTGAATAAGGTGCTCATTCTCACATCGTTGGTCTATGCTACTCGAGCCCCCGTAATGAATAAATCATGGATTCTGCAAGGCACTCTCCAGATAGAAATTACAACGTACAGCTGCCGAAATAAAATGGAATAAAACATGACTGTGTTCCGTTTTTGGTGGTGACAGACTATGTTGTGCCTCTCCACCATCATTACTAGTAATGGCAAGGATTCAAAGAAGAGATAGCTGGGATTCAAACTTGCAGTGCAGTTTTATAACTCTAGTTAGAGGAGCTGCCCAGTGCTGCTGTTTAATTGAACAATAAAAACTAGACGTTATTTTATGAACCAAATTAGCTGAGCCAATAAATGCTACAAGATACAGTACGTTTTGCCAATTCAGTGAATATTCCATGCTTGTATGTCCACCCTTACAAAAATATACATAAAAAGTCTAAATAAAATATCAATACTTGTAGCTTCATGAAAGCATACACCAAATCCCTGCTACATCTAATTCTGAAATCAGCTGCTGAGCTAATTTGTATTTTGTCTGCCAGTGCCTCCAGGCTTTGAGATCATTCACTTTAAAGGAGAGTATTTGCTCTTGATAAAGTCTCAATTTCATAAGCAGGGTGATGAGCTGTTAGCAGCAAAACACCATCCTCCAACAAATATTTGCCTAATAACTTCGTATTAAATTTTCTCTTTGTGGTCGATAGTAACACTTCCTGTCAACATCTGATCTGGAATCAACATATTTCTGTCTACACCCCTGGCTTCTCTCTTTACATTAGAGCTTTTACTGTACACGCACCTATTTTAGGAAGCTGTTCAGGAGGAGGGTATTGTATGCCAGATGCTATTTCCACAAGGCAGATATTTGGACCAAGCCTTTAGATCCACTCAGTCAGCGCAGGCTTACCTGAGATTAACTGTTCTCCTGGCTGAGGCTGGCAGCATTAGCGGCCCACTGCTGAATGGACGTGAAGCCGAAAGCTGGCTGTTAAAGTGCTGAAGGACAGAAAATACACCCAACCTTTCTCCCAGAGGTGATGTAGTGGTTAGACCCCTACCTTGGGAACGATATGTGGCCTCACTAGCTTAAGACTGAATCCTCCTAGAGCGTCTCTCATGTGTCCATCTCAGCTTTCTTTAAAAAAAAAAAAAAAAAAAAAAAAAAAGTAAGGAATAAAACTACGATATGTACAAGAAATCCTCTGAGTTTTAACAGCACAGAAAGAAAGAGCAAGACATTGTGGGGTAATGAGCAGATAGCTTACGCACTGGAACTATTCATTGACCAACAGCTGGGCTGAGTTACTGCACACTGTATCTCAGAAGTCCTGTGCACATCAGGATGTTTTCAGCTTTGCACAGTGTTGCAACTCTGAACAAATCCCCTGTGAATCTTAATGTATCCGTGAGTGTTTTGTAGTTAACAGGAATTAACCTGTAAATAAAATACTTGTGGAACTGTTAACAGAGAACTGTTTTCTCTTTTGAGCGCTAGAAAAATGTTGGAGTGTTCCTTTAGGGGGAATAACTGCATACGGCCCTTGCGAAACAATAACAGTGGACCAAATCCCAGTGTTTGTTCCAGATTTTCTTTATTGGGATGGAAGAGAGATGGAGGAAAGCAGATGTAATATGACCCTTAGGAGTGATGATGTGTTTATGGCTTAAACATCTATTGTTTCCCATTCTAGCATCTAAGAGGCCAGTTTCCCTGATGCCCTACCAGTCTAACATCTGCTTTTCTGTTGCATACGTTGTGCTGGAACGTTTCCCAGCTTTAGCGTTTTATATAGTATGTTCTCCCTTTTTGGTCGCTGGCCCTTTTCAGCTGCTTTTGGTAAGCTGTTATTTTCTAGGATAAACAAAATCACAGCCAATTGCTCAATTGACCTAGGTCCAGTTTAGTGGCGTCTAACTGGACCTATCGAGTTCCAAAATACTCCTGTACCTTTGACTCTGACCTGTGTGTGTGTGGGTTGGTGGGCTGATGTGTTTTTGTGTGTCCGTAATGCGTAATGTTTTTAAGGGAAGTCTGTATAGGCTTGGGGATGACCCTTAATCACAGTCAGCTGGGAAATAATTACAAGTCTTGCATTCCTGACACAAACCCGCAGAGTAGGCCGTAACTCTTATTGTTGCTGCATGCAGGACAGTTCCTAACATACAGGCAAAATGTGTAGATGCTCAGTTTGAGGTGGATATCACACTGTATTATTTATCCATCCACGATACTGTATTTATCATTCTTTATAAAAAAATAAATTAAAAAAAAGGATTTGTTTCACATAACAGAGCTGCCATTCTCTCAGGGGTATCTGTGGAGTATAACACAGCATGGCAGAAAGTAAACACCAATCTTCTACTTGTCTCCAGAAAACTCCACGGGGAGGTGGACTTGTAAAGGAGCCCCTTACTCTGCCTTGGCATTTTGCAAGCATAAGCCTCTTTCAACCTGACTTCAATCATGGCTAAGTTACGCAGGTCATAAGAGTGAACAGGATAACCACAGGGCTAACTTTGTTGGAGACGTCAAAGCCCTATCCTCCTCCTCTTTAGCCTCAGAGAGTTCTCCTCTAAAGTACATTTTAAGAATAACATCTTCACTGTGGAAAAGGAGCAGATGGATAGCCTTGCCTGGTCAGGACTGATGCCAATCCATACTCCCTAGGCTACTGAGAGTTTTAGGGGATCGTAGCAGACTGGAGTGGTCAATAGGGGGGAATTTTAGATTTATATTTTTCACTTTATATCTCTGTGTGCATGGTTGAAGTGTCTAAACTGTATGCTATTATCAACGGGTTATATCCAGTTCAATTATCATCTTCATGAATTCATTTTTTTAAAGAACAAAAAATAATGTTCCAAATAACATATTTTTCTTTTGTGAGTTTGATACTGGAGATTTAATAGTGTTGTATGATGTATTATGAATTGGCTCATAAATAAGATGAGTCAGACATTATGGGTTAACTATGGCCCAATACATTTCTGAGTAATGAAACTACTTCAATCAGTCCATAGATAAACATATTCAGGTCACAGTTCTGTGCTAAACATATATTATATGCATATACATATGTTCTGAAACATAGAGCATAACACTATGTTTACATGCTTAGGTTGGTCTAATGTTGACTCCATATAAAAGAGGTTATATAAAGAATATATTTTCCTGAACATGCCGTTTCAACCTCGCAAAAATAAAATAAAAGTATTTCCCACAAAAGGATGGAAATAGATGAAAAAAACCCCGGGTCCATTATTGGGAATAGTGTTAACAAATCAGATCAAGCCCTCGTACATTGATTGCTCTGGTCTCGTCCTGTCCTCATTTTCAACAGCTGCTGCCACACACACACACACTCACACAGACACACACACCCTGGCTGACGCGCAGAGCAGCCCAGTCTCTCTCTCTGCTGCGCACGGAGAGCAGGTCGGAGAGGAGCTGAGCGCACTGCGTTTTTCGGGACTCCTCGTCTTACCAAACGCGCCGGGATCTTGTGGATAACCGTCGAATGATTACGCCAATGCACGACCAAGCACCCACGCGGCTCTTGGATATGTATTTCGTCGCGTTTTCTGTTTGAGATCGACAAATACTTGGGGGAATCTATTGTGGACGATCTGTCATCGGCGCTTTCACTATCCGAGTTGGAATCCTATGAGCGCTGCTCTGGCTCGACAAAGATCCACTGTGTTCTCTCAAGGAGCCCAAATCATTGCCCACAGAACTTTAGCGAAGTGAAAGAAACTGAATTTTCGTACTATTTCCTGAAGGTCTCGCCGCTTCGCTTTTTCTTGCGAGAGACGGAGGAAAAATTCCCTCAGTGAAGATTTATTGTTTCGGCAGGTTATTCGATGAGAGTTTTGTCATCGTCCAACCGTTGAACAATTTTTTTTCTTTTTATCCAGATTGGATTTAATCCCGAAAAGGCTCGCTTAAATATCTTTATGAATGCGTGTTCTTATTTGCTCCAGTCTGGGTGATTTGGATATCCTCCGCGACCGATCTCAGCGCACACGGACTCGGTAAGCTTTATAATGAAATTCCACCGTTGCTCTTTGTTGCTTTCCTTGTTTTTCAGCTGAAATGTTCGCCAGAGACGGTTTTAAAAAACAGCATGCAGAGTTTTCGTCGAAATGAGTCCTTGTGATATTTGAATAAGCTGTTCATTGTTAGGATTTTTTTTCCTCTTGTAGCCCGTCTCCGCCGGTGGCAGGCGCATTTTCCTTTCCAACGAGACGCCCCGCACGTATTGTAAAACAAAGATGTAGTGGCGGCTTGAATAACATTCAAACTTACTTTAATCAATTTTTAATTTCAAATTTGCTTTTACTCACGTTCGCACATGATTGCAGTAATTCTGTGTGGACTTCACAGCACACTGATTGATAGAAACTGATGGAAGTTACGTAAAGACAGGCGGGTGTTTGGGGAAAAGAAAAAAAAAACAGTTATATGAAAATATAATCAACCTTTTTTTTGCACTATGGCTTTTAGTGTCCCGTTGTGATGTGAACAGATAGGGGGTATATTTTCAGATAAAAATGCACTATTTATCAGAACAGCACTGGTTGGTTTACATTTTTTTAACAAAAATCTTGAGCTGATTTGCACATCGGCGTCTTGTTATTGCAGGATACTGTGGCTCATAATCACGCACTCTTAAATCCACCACGCAGGACATTAACACAGTATGAGTCTGTCCCGTGTCTGACTTGTACAGCCACGGGAGGAGCTGTTTAATTAGGTTTTCTTCCCCCATCGCGCCCAAGTATCTCAGCCATCAAGGTCAGGCTGGATCACATGTCGCCTGTTAATATTAGTTCAGCACTTCGGCCTCTTATGACAAAAGTCCGTCTCTTTATCACTGCTCACAGACATCACAGTGTATTATTGTTTATCAGTCCATCACGTTAAGGAGAATTCACTACAACATCCCTACAATAATCCTATAGGGGCTTATAGACGCTCGTCCCAATTGTGAGTTTATAGTGATTTGCCCTACTTTACGCTCCAGGGTATAACTGTAATATTTCCACGGGGACCTACAAGTGCTGTGTTCAGTAGTGACACTATCCCCCGTTAATCTGTGCTATATTTCTGTCTCTTTTAGCATCGCTTTAAATATTCCTACAGTGGTAAACAGCATGTCAGCGACTATCGTAAATACCCGTCTCTGTCTGTAGTTTCTGTCTCTTCTGGTATTGCTATCACTGGCATTTTTCTGTGGCATTGTATTGAATTTTAGTTTTTAAAGCACGCTCACCGGTTGAAGGTGCTAGTGCCGTTAAAAAATCTATCCACCCTGGAACAGCGAAGATTCACAATGTATGTTTTGGTATATTATAGAATATTGTTTATTTCATATCTAGAGCTCCACTGATAAAATAGTGGGGGGTTTTTTATCTTCATTGCATTTGGCCAATAATTTGTTGAATATATTATATTTAATTTATAAATTGTCAAGTTGAAATATTAATAATCTCTCAGACAGATGGAGGCAGGTTTAGTCCAAAGTCGACGTACACGTAGGTGGGAAATGTAACTGAATAATTTATTGAATTAGTCTCCTATCTGTTTGCTAAATGTCCCAAACCCTTTCCCCTGATAAGACACAGAGAAATGTGTCTTTGTATTCATTGTTATACCTGCCAATCACTGTCTTTTACTCTGCTGCAGGCTCCAGATAGGCTATATTGGAAATGTCAATGGAAATGTTTTGTTCTCATCAGAGCTGGTGCAAAACCAGCAGTGTAACTGATGCGGTCAATGATGAAGTCTCCATAAAATACTCTCAGTCCATTATCTCTTGTTATTGCCTGTTAGTTCTGCATGTCTTTGGGTTGTAGAGTATATGACATTGTAATACCAATCAATCTTCAGCCTGATACTTCTACCACCTACATATTAAAATATGTATCTTTCTCCGCTCCCCATCACCTATCTGTAATCTACTGCAGATGGGGCTCTGGAATTAGCTTGCAAAAACCTCTCTTATTCCTATCTTCAAAAGCCCATTTATCTGTAGCGGAAAGCTGATAAGAGACAGGCCTTCTTGCCAAATGTGATAAGAGGGTGAAAAACCCTCCAGCTATTTGTAATGTAAGAGTTCAGGCAGATCACAGCTGGGGAAGACATGACAAACCCAGCATCATGAGACTAATGCCTTGTGCCCCCTGAAGCCTGGATACGAGATAGAAGAAGAAATGGAGATTTATTCTGGATCTGTGCATGAACTCAGATGTGAAAAATGAGCTAAAGAGATATTCAAGAAAATAGCCCAAGCATTTGGATGCAACACCATGTTCTCAGTAGTGACGACAGTGCCTAAAACCTCAGAACATTACCAATCGGTACTGGAAATTAGTGCTTTAGCCTGCTAAGTTATTTTGAACAGAGCGTTGTCTAGCCCTGAATATGCAATAATGTGTGAACAAACATAGGGTGAAAAGAAGGGGAAAAAAACATGTCAGTTAAATATGTTGTTGATGCATTTAGAGTTAAAGCTGTGCTTAGGGAGGAACGTGTTCTAAAAGTATTGTAAATCCCAACTGGAACCTGTCTGAAATGTGGAGCTAATCCAAATTGGCTTAGACTCTGAGACTTAAGCTGCCCTCTGCGAGAAACTCCAAGAAATATGGAAGTGGGTTGTGCTGGTTTGAATTGAAAAACAACGTACCACTCGTTCTGCAGGCCTGTTGAGGCCGGCAGTAAGACAGTACAGTGCTTAGTCAGTGTTTTCCTGTCTTTGACTGGTGTTCCCCTCTTATTGGCTGGACACGGAGCAGTCTCATCCCTGGTCCTTGACAATAGCCGCTGCACTGCATTAAAATTGATGAATGTCTCCCTGTTGCTGAATCTGATTTTGGCAGATCCACGGACGCATCTTCACCCTTGGTCCATGTTACGTCCAGCATTAATCTGCTGGTGCAGATAGTGCATTCATGTTAAGACAGGAAAGATACATGGAGCGTATTTGTTATAATGTAAATGGCCTTTCACAAAATTCATTGTCAGGGAAGCAAGTAGTTCTCTCATTCACAGACTTATGGGCCACAGGAGATGTGAATTGTTCCGAGGACATGTCATTACTGTATAACAGATGACACGTAGCATGTGATGTTATTCATACTTCAAGGACACTCCCTGAGCTCCACCACTTGTGGGTCCACAGTGGGAGATGGAGAATTTATGCTTGTCCCTGTGGCACTTGGATCTACATCTTAATCCTGACAGGGGACTTGCCATAAAACATTCTCTCTACACCAAAAGCAGAGAGAGACTTTACAGAAGAGGAAGCTGCTGTGGAGCGAGGCATTTGGCAGGCTTGTCTTTTAATGCACACTGCAGAGATGTCTCTGTTTTTAACGTTTAAGTTATAAATAACGCAAAGGGCCACACAAGGCCAGTGGCTGTAAAGGGACATGGAGGTGTTGGCAAAACAAAATACATTTTTTTTCTCCCCTTTTTATTGCATGGCAGCTCCTTCAGAGCTGGCTGTGTTATTAACTGCACCGGACAGCAGGGGATTTATGTGCAGGTCCAAATGGAAGTGACCAGTGACCTTTCCTGTGGCGTTAGACAGCTCTCAAACTGCCAGACATTGGACTGCTTCGACAATGAGCTGGAGCTCTTTGTCCCTCATCTCTTCCTATCTGATGTTATTTCCTAAATGTGGGCATCTGCTCACTGAGAGACCTGGGGCTTGTGTCTCCACTCATGTTTTTTCTCCTTTTTAAAAAAAATTTTTCTCCCTCAACTCAAAATGTCAACTGTGTGCTGCACAAAGCAGCCATCCTCGGTCTTCTGAATACCTCCAGGTATTACTGAAGTCATAGGTCAGCCAGTCACTCAGTCAGTGGGTAATGTGTGTTTCATGCTCTCGGCTGAATGTGGTGAGCTCTTTGCAGGGGCTGCTGGGCAACGCAGTGTCTAAGAAGCAGGGTGGAAGTGGTGTGGGTCACAACTCTAGGCCACAGCACTGTTAGGTGCATTCTCCTGTGATGTTGTTATTGTTGTTTTCTCTGTCAGCCCTTACAAAGAAGTCCCTCTTCAGTTCAAACAGCTGCAAAAACCCATACATATTTCAAAAGAGCTCTCCCTTTAATCCCCCGAGTCTTTCTGAAATTAGCCATCGACAGCAGCACCTAGTGCAGTTCATGATCTAATAGAAGAAGAGAGACAAACCAGAGGTCCTTTGATTCTCAGCATCGCCTCCTCTCAACCTGCTTATTGGGACCCATCTCAAGGAGAGGTGGAGACACTCGAGTGAATTCCCCCTCTTTTGAAGCTGCTGACCTGGGTCAACCTGTAATTCTGGCAGCTGGCCAGTTCTTCACCCTCCCCTCATCTCCCTCTCTTTCTGTCTCACCCCCCGATTTCCAAACAGCGCTTCCCCGAGAGCAGGCCGTGTCTTTTGTTACCTTTATGAGGCGTAATTAAATGTGCACGGCGTGGCACAGTGTTTGAGCAGGAACCCCAGGCGTGCCATTAGCCAGATGTGGCTGCTCAATCCTTAATGATAGAGGAACAGAGACGGAGGAGACAAGCCCAGGAGTCCTTCATCACGCCATCCCAAGGTGTCGTGTGGGCCTAATTGCCCCATCGTTTTGTGCACCATACGAGCCCCCGTGACACCTAGCTTCATGCATTCATTATGTAGTCTCCCAGTGCTACTTCAGGCTGTGGTGTTCATGTATAACCGGAGGTGGGTGGTACACTGCAGCTAGGCTTTTAGCCAGCAAGTATGATTCATGAGGGGAGTTCTTAACACCTTTGTTTTGAACATGGCATGCAAGGAGTGGGGGGATGTACTGTGTAATGCAGTGCATTAACAGTTTACAGTGTCTGACTGGAGAGGGTTTCATTGTCATGTACTGTCATCATGTGAGAGTGTGAGAGGAATAAAAGGTGCATTTTTATATGCAGCTGCTGTTAAACATCAGCAAAGTTGTACGTCATTATTTTTATTCGGTTTCTGTTGGATCTCTAGGTGTTTTTGCGCTTTCAGTGGAGCCTATTGAGTTCTGTCAGTCTTATGTTCTCGTAGTTGAGAATTGATGTACATGTCCTTGGAAGAGGGGGCAACCAGGAGAGTTAAGAAGCCACTTTTCTAGAAAACAACCTACTTGGCTGTCTCTGCCTGGGGGCTTTGGAAGTGCTAAGGGATCAGACTGACAAACGCTGACTGATCGGCTCACATTCACACAGCGTTTCCTTCCAGCCTTTCCTGGGATCTAACTATTGAGAGTTCTCATATTTCCTCCTAAGCCCTTTCACTTGCAGTGTATTAAAGCCCCCCCATCCCACTCCACCCCTCTCCCCGTCTTTTAATCCAGCCCTCGTGTTTTTCCCCCTTAGTAAGCAGATTTGAGTTGTGAGCTTTAATTAGATGCGTCTTCTCCAGGATGTGGATGTGTCGGGTGGTCCGTGCGCAGCCTGGGGAGTGCTGGGTGGAAATGGGCCTACATACCAAACATACGGCACCCTCACTGGAAAGCAGGCCCCTTCGTTAGTGAGGAACTGACGAGCTGCCGCTCACATTTGGGTAATTAACACCACCACAGATTGTGGAACAGCTGTGCAATTTAGCACTGTGGCAACACCAGCGAGTCAAGAGAGACTCTGCAAACAGAGGACGGCTATGAAGTAGATTCATAGAGCACCTCACTCAGGCCTTATCCAAGCTCTCTCCAGTGGCCAAACATAACGCATATCCTCAGCTACTTGGCAGAATGACATGACAAATTATTAAAATGACATTATTGAAGGGAATTTTAGATGATGAATGCTTAAGCACAACAACAGAAAACTGTGATTTTAATTTGGATATGCAGAGACTCATGTATGCCTTAAAATACTTTTTTGTTTAGTTTCTTTTTGGAGAGAAACGGTTCAGTCTTTTTTTTTTTTTTTTTTTTTTGTCAGTTTGTATTCAGTATATTTCAACACCTCTCTTAAAGTTATGGCCATGCTGAACAGCTTAGCTCCAGCATGGCTGCATCTAAGTTCTGTACCCATGGGCAATTTACAGCAAGGTTTTGGGGCTAGTCATCAGCCTTGTCTACAGCTGTGGAGAATAGATGGACCGTGTGTAAAAAGCCTCTGCACTTTCTCCCCATGTAATTTAAGTCGCTTTTCATCTTTCTTTTCTTGGCAGTGCATGGCTTGCCCCCACAAAACCAAATTATATGTGAGAAGTAATTAAAGCATCCTGGTCTCCTTTTTGTTTCTTTTTGATTATAGTTAATGCGTACCATTCCATCCTCCACTTTTATTCGCCTTGTTTTTTATCCCCACTGATCCACAACATCTGGTTTTGGGTTTAACCATCAGGGAGTGGTGAGAGTGTAGGGGGGGAAAAAATGTTCGTACACATGCATTTTAAGCTCAAGTATTCCTCTGTCGGCTTCTACCTGATTATTACTGGAAAAATACAAACATTCCTGGATATTTGGCTTTCTGTCAAGTTGTAAGCATTTTACAGTGACAGCCCAAACATACTAATTGAACTAAGAAGGCAACTTGTCCGTGTGTTATTAGGTCTGGTTTACATTTGTGTTATATGAGATAAAGTCAGATTTTCAGATGGTAGTGTTTTTATAGCTAGAGGCAATAGCAATATGGAGCTGTATAGTTAAGTGTGAGTAGGGTTGAGCCCTGTTGCCTCTCCTCTCTCTGGCCTATCAAGTGTCAGTGACAGTGACATGCCCAGGGCTGTCAGCAGGCCATGTCCTGGCTCTGTGCTCCGTCAGAGAGTGAATGGAGAGAGCCCAGGGAACCTGTTAAATTTCTGCTAAGCTAGGCTATGCTGACTTTGACAAGAGACATTTCCTTCCAGTCTCCTCAGGTCCTCTGCCGTCATCATCAACCACAACTCAGTGAGTGAACAGGGCGATGGAGACGATGCAACGATAATAATGTGAAAAATGTCTATCTGCAGTAATGCCAGGTGAAGGCAAACGGACAGGCAGCCAGCCAGCCTCTGCAATGTATTCTGGGAGGCTGGGCCAAGCCCCAGCAGGGCTGTCATTTATTTATCTATCTGCAGTGTCTTGAGAGGTGAGGAGAGAAGAGATGGCAGAGGCTTCGCTCTACCAGAGGGGGCTGGCCGGCTCTTGAGGGATAGGAAATATAATTGGGCTGCTCTCACTCTTGGCTATGACACCAATCAGACATTTCTCCCTCCCTCACCTACCCACGTTGCTCGCAGACATAGCTGAGGAGATGAGGCAGTGCTGGCCTTTCAGGCCCTGAGCAGGGACAACCCCAAACAAGACTTGTCACTTGTGCTTACAGTGGCATTTATTTGATCGGAGGAGGTTTCCCCCCCCCCCCCCCCCCCCCCCTCCCAGCCCTTTCCTCTGCATTTTGCCACTGCCTTTCGCTTTAGCCTGAGCTCTAATGCTGGAAACCTGAATGTAGCCTGGCTGGGGCTACCCATGACTACTGCTGTGCAAGGCAAATGACTTTGCTGTGAGGGACAGGCCACCTGTTAGTGACAGGGCGGGGGCTGAGCTGACAGAACAAGTGTAACTGTCAGAGAAGCAGGTTGAAGTCTCTCCCAGCATGTGGTAGAGGGAGACGGAAGAACTGTTTCCACTGGCCCATCACCACCACACTGACCCACACATGCCCCCTGCATTCTTCTACTGCAACCCAGTACTCTGGAAGCATTGCTATGTTAGCTAGAACTACTTAAAGAATTTAAGTAGATTTTTCTGGTTAATCAGAGGGAAAACTCCAAGGTACCCAGCCGTCCTGTTTGTTTTTTTTTTCTGTAAGTGTGTGAGCAGACATGGAAGCATGCATGTGTTTCTGTGATGAGAAGCAGGGGGTGTCACGGTGGTCGATAGTGAAGGTAGAGCACTGTGAGCCGGTGAGCACATCTGTTTCAGCTACTCTAATTGCATATGGAGGTATTGATCTGTGGTGGGTGCTAGGGCACTCTACCAGTTCTTGGCTGCCCACGCTGGCATCCCGCTATGGTCCTGTCAATCATGGATGTGGGTGATGGCCTGGGCAGGGATCTCAGTATTTGGAGAAACGTTACAGGAGTTCAGTAGAGCGTACTAGGTCTCCAATTAAATGTTGTTGGGTGGCACAGAGCAGGATGCCACACAGGTTCACAATGTCAGCTGGACAGCCCCCACTGCGATGCGCTGGAGCAAGTTTAAAAAAACATTAACTGCAGAAATAATGAATGGAGCTCGTAATATACTTTAGTCTGGACCGGCAACAGCCCATGTTGCTCCAGCAAAAGCTATTGATCCTTCACTGATTGTGCTCCAACCGTTGTTTTGGGGAATAACAACAGTATGAATAAGCCATAACTTTAGCTAACCTCCTACACCCTTCATCAACCTGTTGCGCCCAGCCACACAACTTTTAACACTTGATTAAGCCTTCTTCTCTCACACTTCATTGTGCCGGTGTAAGAGAAGGATGCTCTAAGTGGTTCTCCTGTGGATCCTGCATCATGGGTCATCTGGTTTCTGTTGGCTATAATGTTCACCTTTTTTCATTTTGGACTCTGTTGACATTAGCCTGCACAGTCCAACCACACACATCTTTGCCACTGACAGACATGAAAACACACTTTTTTCCTTCTCTGCTGAATGAATAGTGTGCAGTATAAAGGCCCTGGAGCCCCAACTAGCTAATCCAAGGACTCTCTCAAATGTGAGAAAAGGCTGCTTGAGCACACAAGCTTCTGCTTTGACTTCATCTGTTTGCATATCTCTTATTCAAATACAGACAGGAGCCACCTGAGCCAGACCGAGTGTTGCTGGATGTGCGGATGTTGAAATGAAATTCAAGGAAATAGAAGTTGCCACAGAATTACCTTAGAAAAACAAGCACAAGTTTTTAAATGGCACAACTAATTCAACCTGTTATCAGCATGGCATAGACAGTCAGTGGCCTGAGCAGACATCCTTTGGAAAATGCAGACAGCTCAACATTTAAGAGGTAGTTTAGGAGTGTAATTGTCAGGTTTGTTTTATTGACAGGAAACTGGCTTGTTAAGGCGATCTGGCACTGCGGTAATGAGCTGTTTAACCTTGCCTCTTCCCATACACTGCAAAAAAATCAATCCAATGCATTATGTACACACACTCCAGTAATGTCGCTGAAGCCAACAGACTGGAGGTGAAAATCACTGGCCTCTGCATGTGACTCGGCGTCCTTTTTGCTCATTTAGTCTGCTCGTATGCTGAGACTCCCAAGGAAAACAAAGCTTTTAACAAGTCCTAAGATATTCATTGTTGCCATCATGAACAAGCCCAGAAAAGGGTATTAGAGCTCCAGGGAACATTCCTTGCCTGTTGTATTTTCTTTCCACTTGAATTATTCAAGGAGTTGCATGTAAGACAAAGTTGCATTCACTTGCTTCATTATATTTTAATCCAGAGCAAATGATGCTCTGGATACACTTGGCATGGCCAGCAACTTTTAATAGTACTCTCTGCAGTGATTGCTCGTAAATCTGCTCCAGCAATGCAAACACATCAAATATATCCTCTTCACCGTGCCCTTCTCTTCTGTCCAGGGATTTGTGTTCAGATGGGTGCCAGATCAAATTCCTCCACAGGTGCTCTGTTATTGTCAGAGATAACAGCCAGTGGATTTACATAGAGATCGGAATCAACAATAAAAGAAGCAAAGCTGGTAAAATAGTCAATTACAGCACGTTAGGATGTTACTAATTACTGGAAATGTAGGTTGCTGTGAGAGCTCAATAATGATCTGAACTCATGTTAAGATACTCATGTTCTAGATATTTTAAGTCTATGCAGACTGGTTACCCACACATCTGCAGTAACCAACAATCATTGTAATTGAAAACCACTAGTAACATGGCCGTTGTTCAAGGTCAGGTCACTGTGTGATTTGCTAGAATGATATTACACAGTAAGTGTGAAGTCTATGGCCATAAGCTCTCTCACAAGGTCTCTGCAGTTGTCATGTTGGCGTTAAACTGGCTTGTGCTAGGTTCCCTAGAGGTACACAGTTAGCTCAGCCCCCCCCCATTACCTCCTCCCTTACAGAGCAAAGCTCCTGGCATGTCCCACTGATATGTCATCATGGTTATTTATATACTCCCACCCACCCCACATTAAGTCACACATCTGGACTGTCACTGACAGAAGAGCTCAAGTGCTGTGCCATGTCACGAAAGAGATGTAAGGGGGGCGAAGGGTTCATAGCTCGGTTTAGGCCCACACTTTCCCATAATAAAGTGTCGCGACACGCCTGAGTTAAAATCCTGTAGAGAAACAAAGGTGCCAATGAAAAGACAACATCAAAGTCTAAAAGATGTATTGCTGTGATGAAGCAGTGGGCGTACTGTGGGCTGCTAGGGTCCATGTTCTATATTAAATTACCTCTGTAACCTCAGACCACAACACGCTCCACCCACTACCTGTTTGTATACAGCCAGTAGCAAATACAAGAAAAAAAAAGTTCTCTTGTCTTCTAATAACCACATCACTGATCTATGTTTGGTAACGAAATTATAGTCTGTCGTCTGTAAACAGTACCTTATACTGGAAACAGTGACACCCAACAACCACTTCCACCAGTCTCCTCCATTTATAAGGGCAGCTGAGCAGTGAAGGTATTTCTAAAGGTGACTGCCTGGGAGTTGGGTGTCCTATCCAACCCTGCAGTGAGGCCCTTGGGAAAAGCTTGGGTTACAGCTTCCAGAAACTTGAGGCCTGATGTCTGCATCAAAAGTAAATTCCACTTAACGTGCCACATCCCTTTCCAACATGACCTGGGGGCTTTGGAGGTCTGAGACTCCTTTATATAGTGCATACCATGTTTGTTTGTACTAGCGGGGTGGATAGTGTGCCTTAAAGTGGCAAGGGCATGGTGGTGTGCGACCAATGGGACATTTCACAGCGAGTGCCAGTCTTCCCTGCCTCATTTCCAGTTTTCCACTCCTCCACTCGCAGCCTCCTGTCTTTCCCAAATCCCCTTTCATTCCTCTGCACGACAAGTGGCTGTATTAACCCTGAGAGCCTGGCTGACTTTCATGGTTGCAGCTGATGTATGAGCATTTCAGTTCCTGTTGTCGTTTCGGAGAGATGCTGTTACTAAACCAGCATCAACAGCTTCACACCTCCATTACACTGATAAAGTGTGAGCTCAGCACAGGGCCAAGCTGAAAGGTCAGGGGTCACGGGCATCTGGTGTGTGCACGGTGTAGGGTTTAGGAGGCTGTGGGCTGCAGGATGACCGGTGTGGAGGCTGGTGTGTGGAGCCTGGATCCCCCATAGTTTTCCTAACCCAGAGTCAGCCTTAAACTCCCACTGGTATTAGAACAATATTTATTTGTGTTAGAGGGGAGGTGATTCATATTACTCAAAATCACTGGCATAGTACGGGTGAGATCTGCCTTTTGCTGCGCATTTTTTCCTCTCATTAGAGGTGTCCGTGCCCAGAGGAAAAAACCAGTGCCTACCACACATTTCCATGTAGTTCCAGCTCTGCCTTTTCTTTTCTTTGTGTTCTGTCTTTCACTGCAGAAGAAATTCACCGTGTGTGGGCAGAGGAAGGGAAAGGGTCACAGATTTTTTTATCGCTGCATTATTTAAGATTCTGCCGAGTTTGTTTTTTCCCCTCTTAGCGAATTCATCCAAGTCAAAAGCACAGTACAATCTTAAGAGAGAGGAAGAAAGGAAGACTGTAACTTGTGTAGCCTGAGGTGGGCTATGACTCACCTAGACATTGTTCAGATGGAGTGAAAAAAAAACAAGTTCAATAGGAGTTTCTATTGAGCGGTGCTTAAAGCCACCTTTCTCTTAACAAGCTGCAGTGAGAGGTGGTTTGCCTACCAAGCTTGCCTGCAGCTCTCCGCAGGGCGATTATGTCATGGCGGGCCAGTCGGAATAATGTGTATCTATCTGTTAGAAGGCAGCTCTACTGCAGCAAAGGCTCTGACTAGGAATATTATTATTATCTCCTCCAGGATCCTCCCCACAGCAACAACGGTGCCGCATTGTGAGAGCTCTGGAGAAAGCTGTTTTTGAAATAATCCGCCTGTCTGTTATCCTGCCTCTCAGACAATAACATCCAGAAAGGCTTTTTTACTTTCCGCCACCCACACTGACAATGGGGTAAAGGCTTTACAACAAAAGGATGATGTGGATGTGGGGACAGTGAGTTTCCGTGACCCGTCCTATCATACCTCCTCATAGCAGCCCCGAGGGAGCCAGGATTTGGTTGTGACTGTTGACCAGCCAATCAGGGAGCAGTGAGCCGTGTCTTAAAGGGCTATCTGCTATCTCGGCTGCCGAGAAGCCTGGAGAGCCAGGAGAAGCCACCGGTGCTCTGATCTATATCAGGGCCAGAGAGTAATGACGAACAGCCCCCTGATTCCACCGGGAGATTACCCGCGGTTCTTATCGCTGCTGGCACACATTTTGACATTAAAAAGGAAAGGAGGCCACACCCTTTCCATAGTCAGCTGTGCTGTGCTGAGCAGAGCTACTGCTATCGCCTGCTTTTGTTTTCCTGTCTCCTGTTGCCTTTATCTCTCCGTCGCTCTCTCTCTTTCCATTTCCATGGTCTTAAGCAGGACTTAATCAAAGTGCAATGGCTGGGCAACACTGACCCTTATCTCACCCTAAAAGAGATACTACTAACCTTTCCAGGTGTAACCCCCACCACCACCACTCACCTCAAGCCCCTACACCCCCAATTCCCCTAAGCCTGACAGGGGAGGAGAGCCACGCGTGCTTTTAAACCACTGAGCTCAGATCTGGTGTTGCATTAATTGAGTTAAATGGATTGCGATGGTCGAGATGATTTGTCTGTCGGCTTTTATTGCTGCAATTTAGACTGTGCCTCATTGCATTATGCCACTTAATGAGAGCCCTTCGCAGCCGTTTTGTCTCTGCTGGTATTAACATGCACAGGTTCACTTCACGGGAGGAAGTGGGAATATGCTAGCACTAATTTTCTGCAATTTTTAGTTGATAATCAACTGAAAGCGCTTCCTCTGACTCTGTCATTGACATTTTGTAAATGGGATTTCTTTACTTTTTTTATTCCGTACCTGTTTTTCAGGTTCTGTAATCTGTGGGGTTGAGATTGTGAGTTGTGGCCTCCTCCATCCTTATTTCCCCCCACCAGCCCACCTCCATCCTTCTTCCCAGGCCCTTGCAGGGAGTTTAAGCAGGTCTGGATCCTCTCCGGTGAAATATGCCTTGTCCTTTTTCCTTCATTTCTCCTTATCTGGTTAGTGCTGGCTGTGGGCCCGCTGCGGTGTTGATTTGTGACCCTCTCTGTCTGCAGCGGCGAGAGGCTTTAATGCAATGCGTGCCTCTGCCCTTCTCTCTACTGATGAAACAGGCTCCTGCATTCCCCTGATAGACGGCTAATTTGTATACTAAACTGACAGGCAGCCGTGATAAGGGCTAGCAACTGCTGCACACCCGGGGAGGGAGTGGAGGGGGGAGTGGTGGCGTGGGGGGAGAGGGGGGTGTGGTAAGCGAGACGAAGGGTAATATTTTACACAAAGCTCAAGCCCCCCCTGCTCATCTCTTGGCACTCGTCTCCCTGCGTCTGTTGCTAGGGGGAGAGGGAGCAGGAGTTGTCAGCCCTGGCCCACTGTCATACACACACATACATTATTCGTGGCTATGAAAATGGCACTCGGGGCTAAGCATAAAGAGGTTTGTGTGTGTTTTGTGTGTGTGCAAGGGGAGACCACTCCATTCTACACGGTCACTATGGAATTCATTATCATCTTAATGATGCTCCAGTTGAGGCGAGTATCTGTTGGTTGACAGTTGCGTGGGAGGTTTCTTCTCTCTTTTCCGTTCACGCTGTATATCCCATCATGCTCGCCGGGGGTTTTGCAGTCTTGCTGGCCCACACCTGTTCTGACAGCGGCGGTGGTAGCGGTGGGTGGGAATTGGAGGTAAGGTAGATGGTGGCTGTTCCCTACCCTGGGAATGCGTAGCACTGCTGCGGCTTATAATAAACGACCGCTCGGGAGGTCATTAAGTTTCTGGAACGATGCGAGGACAAATGCAGGGGAGATAATTAATTTGGTGTCCCCCGTTGCAGCCTGGGAGCTGTAGGCCCACTGTGCATGGCTAATACGGCATTTATTGCTGGAGTAGCACAAGCGGACGTCTGGGGTGAAAGGGTGACAGTAGTTGAGGGCCCTGAGTGGGTGCTGATAGAAGTGTTTATCGAAGCACCAAGCTACTCCCACATGAGCAGAGAAAATCAGGCCCCTGCTAGGGTTTGACTGATAGGTGTTTTTACCATATCAGTACTGATAAGCTTCTTTATGCCTGTGTTCAAGATCATTGTGCAACTTTAAAAACGTTTTTTGTTTGCTTGTTTGTTTTTTAAACACCAAGAATATCACATTAAAATCATTCAGGGAATTCCTTAAGACAAACATTGTAACACTGGTCAGTTCTGCAGTAATCATTATTATTATTATTATGAAGTATTCAGTACAACCTAGAGAAGAGAGTAACACAGAACTTCAGATGACAGTAAATGCAAACAGGATAGTAAAGGAGGAAGTTGACAGTAATAAAACACCAAGTAAGGAAGCAGATTAACACTGTGTGTGTGTGTGTGTGTGTGTGTGTGTGTGTGTGCGTGCGTGTGTGTGTGTGTGTGCGTGTGTGTATGTGGAGGTGGGAGGTGTGGTGAGTTTGGATCCATGGACAGACAGGTTCAGCCAGGGTAATTGAGAGCCTGATCGTCCATGCCAGGATATTTGCCCTCTTGCCCGCTTCCCTTCTTCTCTTTCTCACTGTCATTTTTCTTTTTTTTTATCTCTTTCTTTCATGCTCCCTGACAAGTCTTTCAATGCCATATCATGTCACATCAATACAGCACAGAGTAGTAATGTATTCTTGTACAGGACAATCAAGTATCTTCGCCTACACCAAGGCATTTGACCCACTCATTTAACTGTCAAGGAAGCATGCGCAGTAATATGCTGTGTTTGTTTCCTATTCTGTATTGCCTGTGGTAACACAGTAGGGACAACATGCTTCTAGCTATACCTGCAGTGAGGGCTGTTTATGCTAATTTTCATCTGACTGTATGTATTGTTTTGTGTCGCCAATCATCTATTGTGCTGCCTGTTAAAGTGGTTTTGATGCTGAGCAGTCAGTCATTTTCCTTTTCAAGTGTAGCAAATGTCATTTTGAAAACTGCTGGTTCACATTTGGTTTGTGGTATGTAAGTGTTAAAATTAGCCGCCTTACCACTTGTCCTGCAGCAGTCTGTCAAGAACATAGCATGTGCCAAATGATTCAGAAATAAATTGTAATTATAGTCTTTGTAGTCATGAGCTGACAATAAATCGTACTAACAGGTTTCTTTGTTTTCACACTACAGCTGTTGTGATAGCGCTGCCAGCCTGTGTAAAAAAAAATATTTTTCTAACAGAGAGGGGAAGGGCTTTACCTGCCTTGCTGGGATGTGAGGAGACTGTATTAGGAATTTGGTTTTAGTTAGTCTGGGTTTACCTAACCTCTGGCTGCAAGATTTCCTCCTGTTTGGAGATCATTTGCTCAGCTCTGAGGAATGCAGGACATGCAAAAGGAGCTCTCAAATCAAAGGTAGATGGATGGCCCTGGGATCGTTTGATATAAGGCAGGGGGTTTGGTGGGTGGGGGATTGTGGGGAAAGAAATTGGTCTCTCAGCAGTCTTTACTAAATGAGGTTAACTGAATCTGGGTAATTGCTGACTTTCCTGTCTCATTGAAATCACAGCCTTAACTGATCAATGCCTTTCATAAATTTATGCCTGAAGGTCATTCGGTTTATTATGCCGCCCTCCCTTGCTGCCTGCATTGCCTCGCTCAGTCGGCCCATTGTGCAAAAATTAAGCGTGGAAGCTTTTTAACACTAAAGAAAATGCAATTAAGCTTGTCTCAGATTTTCTAAATTAATTAGCTTGCTGTGTTGTTACGTAAAAGCGATGTGGACATGGAAAATTTGCAAAGATTTTTTTTCCCCTTGCTTCTTTGCTGTGACAGCAAATGCATTTCGCCTCGCAGTAAATGTCAGGGAGGGTTTCTGCCTCCCTGCTCTCCCTTTGCAGCTCTGCTATTATCTGGAGATTTATGCAACCAATAAGTCATTGGTGTTCAGGGAAGTTGGGGACTTTTTAAAACAAACAGCAGTGTAATTTGTAATTTGGCATTCCCTAAATCTGGGAATTATGGTTCTGCATGTGGCTCTTCAGGGAGTTAGCACTCAGATGGTGGGTTTACTGGCCCCAGCTCCCTCCCTTGCCGCCTTCTTTTTCTTTCTCCCCCTCGTTCCTTTTACGACTGCCGAGGAAACGGGAGGATTTCACAGCTGCTGAGAGCTGGGCCCCGGCTGGGCCCTATGACCTCCTTCTTGCTTTTCTCCCCCTCCCTCAGTCTCACTCCCTTTTTTCTCCCTCTCTCCAGCAGTCTCTTTCCTCAGGGAGCTCTTGTGTGGCTCAGAGGAAGCTGAATCATAAAGCATGGCTAATGAATAGAATAGGGAAGGAAAGCTGAGGCCTGCTGACGGCCCTCCAGAGAGGAGGCCAGGCTCCTGAAGCCCCAGGCTCAAATAGCAGACGGCCCCCACAAAGGTCAGGCTTCCTGCGGCCCGCTCCAAGGGCTGTTGGCTCCCAGGCAATGTGGCTTGAATTTCCCCCATTATTTTTTTTAAATGGTTAAATTTCCCTGTTTCCTTTGGAAAACCTGGCCTTTGCTCTTCTTTTTTTCTTTGTCTGTCTCTCTCTCTATATATATATTTCCCCTCTGTCTCGTCTTTCCCTGTCTGTTTTTAATGGCACCCAGGGTTGCCTCAACAAAGAGAGTGTGAAGAATTTGTTATACATGACCTCTGCACACCACAACCACAGGCAGCTCAGACTGCCAGCAGCACAGCCCCGTGAAAAAATGTCAACTTCACCAGCAAAACCCAGAAAGTTCTACAAAAACAGCAGCTAGCCAAATCAGGGCTCTGCTTTGACATGCCTTTTTAAGAAGTGCTTTTGTAAGCCGGCCTTGTAATTGTGGATTATGTGACTGACTCATGCAGACTTGGCAGGTGCAAAACACAGCATTAAAACCTAAATATTGGTTGTTGATGTTACTTGGAATATGTTAGGAATATAAAACAGCTCACTGCACACTCAAAAGGGCCAGAAAAGGAATAAGGAGATCTAGGTCGACACATGGTAAACTCAGCATTTTCTGTTCTCTTTCTCGGGAACATGTTATGTCTGCCTTTCTCTTTGGATAACCACTCTGCTTATAACAATTGTTTTAACTGTTATAGTGAGTTATGAGCCTGACCTACCCTGTCTTTTTTTGCTTTTGTGACCCCATGCCACACTGAGCGTGTCCCTGAGCCAGCTCCCGTGTCCATTTGACAAGCTTCATTTCATTCTGAGCCCATATTTTTCTTCCTGGGCCTCCGGGGCCATGATTCAAGGCTGAGGTTGTGCTGCTGCAGTGCTGAGGCTTGGTACTGGAGCGTTTAATGTCGTCCAAAGCTAACAAAGAGCCTGTGTTGTAGCCTGGCGCCCTGGTTCTGGGAGACTGAAAGAGGGCAATGCACAACACTCTGTCTTTCCTCTATAGTCACCTCGTCTACTGTAAGAGGAAACAGGAAACATCTCTATTCGGCTGAGTGTTTGCCCTTCTTTGAATGTTCCTCATATTAAGATAAAACTAAAGAGGTGTTATTGGCCCCCCTCTTACATTTACATCGGTTGTTGAACTACCTTAAACACACTGGCTGACCATATTCTTTCTATAAATATAATAGTTTATCAGTCTCATATGGAACATGGTTGCAACTGCTCAAGCAGAAGCTTAAAACTACAGCTAACAGTCTGATGATATCAAACATACAACAAATACGACATCACAAGTTTTAGGGAAGTGAGTAGTTACTGCTTCACCATTATTGACTTTCCTTGCACTGTGGTTTGCAGTCTTGCAAGAGAGTTTGACTTAGGCTAATAATAATAATAATAATACTTATTGTTAATATATAACATTGTTTTTAATGTTTTTAGGGGACTCAGCTGTTTATGTCTGCCTTCTATGGTTTCCTACCTGTATTTTATATTTCTGTAGAGAGTAAAGCACTTTGTTGAAAGCTTGCTTTCCCTGGGCACTGCTGTGATTAGAGCTGAAACGAGACATCAAGCGCAGACAGACAAACATTGCGGAGAACTGTAACACAGTGGCAGTGAAGGAGAAATTGGGAGGTCTTGGAAAGAAGAGGACGTCCTCAAAACACTTGTGAAGAACTAACAGGGATGCCAAGGACAGCCATCTGTGTTTACAAAATCATTTGCTTTCTCTTTCTGTCTCTGTCTCTCTTGCACTCACTCTGATTCACTGTTCATTCTTTACATATGCTCCCTTTGTGCCACATAAAATACAAGCATCGCAGTTAAGGATACTCAGGCCCTTTGGGTGGAACATATGTTCAGCTCTCGCAGCTTTTTACAAGTCTGCAGAACCCAGATGAGAGGAGCTAAAGCAAAGGGAAATTGTGGTTTTAAACAAAGCCCCTATATGGGCTGATATTACAGACTGAGGAGGATTTTCATTGTTAATATTATCTTCCAAGCACACAGACTATTTTGCACAATGCCAGCTTTTGTGTGGATGTAGTGCTTTTTGGTCACAGTGTTTAAAAATTTCCTGTCCGGCCAGTGAATGTGTGTTTCTGTAAAAATGTATGGTGTGTTTTCATTTAGGTGGTGCTTGCCAGAATCTACATCCATCTAAAGGAGACAGGAAAATACCTTGCAGTGTTTAGTCTAGAAGTCCCTACTATCACTTCATAGTCAGATGCCTTTCTCCCTCAAGTATTTGACTCGACCTCCGTGTGCCTGTAGTTTCCACCGCTCACTGTCAGTCATATCAGCCAAATCAGTAACAGTTTTTGATCCAATGAATGCACATGTTGTTGACAGGTCGTCTGTTTACTTCCAGCACAGGCTGATATTGTCTTTTATAAATGAATTTGTGAAATAAGGATATTACTTTTAGAGTAGAGCCACGTTCTATTCATGAGATATGGTTTTCAAAAATATTGCGGAACAATATGTGATATCTGAGCAGCAGCGTGTATGCAGGAGCCTTTGTGCTCTAACGCTGCATAGCCACCTTACTGACTTTCTCTGACTTTGACAGCATTTCTTTTGAGGGTTTTCAGGTGGCACAACAGTGCCACCTAATGTTACCTCACTAGGAAGAAGCCAGACAGGGACCATCAGGTACAGAGGGAGCTCTCCTTCTTGGCTGATTGGAAGCTGTTGATTGACTGGATAATGCTGTGTATGGGAGCTAGACTTCACCTCCAAGCACTTGTGGCCACATTTGTGACTGAATAAGCCTTTTACTAGGCTGACAAATTATGTGTCAGTGCTTGCATTAGCTCTGATGAATAATCTTT
The DNA here is from genome assembly GCF_017976425.1 of Toxotes jaculatrix. Classification (NCBI taxonomy): domain Eukaryota; kingdom Metazoa; phylum Chordata; class Actinopteri; family Toxotidae; genus Toxotes; species Toxotes jaculatrix. The sequence goes on from NC_054400.1 coordinate 22,716,718, forward strand.
AACTGAATGAGTCAGTTTTTGACTTCGAATTACCCCAAGTTTGCCACTGATTCAGCTCATCAGATAAATCCGCTAATAGACTGCTTTCTTGTTTTTCCAGGTGTCTGATGTAGGATCGGAGAAGCTCTTTTCCCCTACCACACCCAAAGGTAAGAACCTGCTTTGATTTGTCCATTCCCTGCTTCAGTCTTTCCTCCTCTGCCCTCCTTCATACACATAACAACAACTGGGTTTTGCGAATGAGTCCGGATCTGCACCCGCTCTAATCCTGCAGCTCCCATTCAGATTTAAATGTCAGCAGACATAAACAAGGTCTGGTGACTACATATGCATACATTTTTGCCTGGGTGCCGAGTGGCGTTTCTTGGACGACCCCGCCAAAGGCTTAGCCCTCCTACATATTGGTTCATTAGAGGGGATTTAGAGCCTCCCTGCCACATGCTCCCACAAATGGGAACTTCCCCTCAGGCAATACAAGCTCTCTGACAGCAGGCCTGGAACATAATGGATGCCAAAGGAAAGAGAGAGAAAGAGCTTTGTCAGCCCCCCAGACATCACAAACTCTCTGAGTGTGCATTGACATATGCACATATGTGGATTATTGCTTTTGTGTGTTCATGTATTTCATGTGATTTTGTGCATCTGTGTGTCCGTGTACCTCCAACCACATACATATGTTGGTGTAATTGGCATGTGACAGATACCATGTGGGCAAGATACATTCCGGCTGCACCTGTACATGCTAAATGCGATGTGCTTGCTGGGTCAAAGTGGGGAGAAAGGTGTCAAGTTGTGGATCCAGGGAGGCAGGGAAAGGAGGAGAGGTGCAATCAGCCTACTAGTGACAGACAGCAGCATTCAGACCACGTCCCCCCAGGGCAGGAACCAGGAAGGAGGATTATTAACGCAAGAGGGAGAAGGAGGTGGAAGTGCAGAACGATGTAAAATATGGCTGCGTGAGGAGGGGTTTTTTGCAGTTGCGGGGTTTTTGTCTGCAGGACAGACTGGACAAAGAGATCAGCAATAAAAATGTCATCATAACAGACACCATCATGTTAAAGTCATTTGGTATGTCACATGAGCATATTTTACTATTTATCTCAATTAATACATATTAGTGTGACAGCGATGGTGATCATTGTCTTGTGGTTGCTTTTTTTTTTTTTTTTAAAAAAAGGACCGTTTACTTTTAGAGAGTTGTAGCTTTAGTGTAAATTCTGCCTTTTCACAAACAAGAGGTTTTGTTAACCTCCATTTTATTCTCCTCAACATCAGAACATCCGCTGTGAAAGCTAGATTCCCTCGAACAACATGTGAAGGTGTTTCTCGGTTTGGTGCAGTAGCATTGACTGCTGAGTGGAAAAGCATGGCTGACAACGAGGAGAAAAACCAGGCCTGCCGGCTGTGTGATGTAGATGACCTGTGACCAGCATCGGCCTCGTGAAACCAGCGTTCACAATGACAATGACTTCCAGACTTGCATGGTTTAGAAAACAACTAGACCGCGTCCGACTCCATTTATTCTCCACCGGGCTGCTGGACTACCGCTGTTGTCAGCTGTCAGGGTGTTGACTTATTTTCCCTGCATGCCCGTACAGAACATGGCTGCATATAAACATACTCTGCCATGGAGAAGTGATAGCACAGGCGCACACACAGCCGCTGTCTCTTACACACATCCAGTCAAACACTCCTTCCGTGTCAGCTGGTGAGCAGAGGCCTCTGTGGATCTTGCTAATGTGCACACAGGGCTGAGGATTAGGACCTTGGAATTACATCCAGACAATCCAATCAGTCTCTTGTGATTATCACACAGATCAACCAGATCCTGTTTGGGTAATGTAGAAGAAGGGTACCAGATTAGAATTAGGGATTGGAAAGGGTGAAGCAGCAAAGAAATCAGCAGTGTGATGAAGTGATTTGGTGACGTTGAGGAAGAAGTGATCACGCTACCATTGCAGAGATGCCACCAGCCAGCGCTCATCTCCCATTCCTGTGTTGTTGTTTTGAGCTGTAATGAATTCTGGGACAGTGTTTGTTTTTGGCCTAGACTGTTTTTTCTCTGTGTGTATAATGTGTGTGTGTAATACAGAGCAGCCCACAGGCTGTTTTCCTCTGGTTTAGAATGCAGCGTATGTGCCCCATTACCGGTCTTGCTCACGGTCCTGTGGGATCAATGAAAAGCCCGCTTTCCTCTGATCACCAGGCCTGTCGAGCTGTTGGCTGGGAGACACTCAGACAGATGCACACGCACAAACACACACAAACACACATTATGGCACACATAAATATATAATGTTGTGCTGATAGTTGGCTTGTTCAATTGTCCAAATAGTGAGTGTTGCTTCTTTTTCTTTTACCTCTTCCTCTCTTTTCAGTGTGGTACTCTGAACTTTATTTTGGTGAGCAGTTACGGGTACAAACAGTTGAGGTTAAGTCCAAATTGCACACAGGCCCACAGTCTGTCATGTTAATGAAATGGTTCAGGGTTAATAGAGGAGAAGAAAGACCAACATTGTAATCAGCGAAGGCAGAGAGCTGTAATTATGCACACAGAACATGGTTTTGGGCAAAACCCAGACACCCTTGCCTTCTTTCTCTCATATTTACTTTTCATCATCTCTACATCGCGGGTCTGTTGACAACCTGTTATAGATGCACGCTAAGAGCGCTGATAATAGCACAAGCTAATAGTAACTGTGAAAACACAGCACACACTGTGCAGTTCTCTTAGGATGTTGTTACCCAAGAGCTACCACAAGTTCTGCTGAATGTCTGTCTGTGTTGGTGGTTATGAGGTAGGAAGGTACAGCGAAGGGCAAGCATTATCTAACCGTTATTGGTTTTTGTTTATTTCCTGTCTTAAACCTCCTGCAAATTATTGATTTCCTGGAGGATGGCATGTTTAAGTAAAAGCACTATGAAGACTTGTGCTCCACTCAGGGCTACTCTTATTGAATTGCAGGTCAGAGTTTACTGTTGTCACTTGCTTGAAGGCAAATGAGAAGCTAAATGTAGCTGCTGAGCATGCACAGGGCACCTCCACAGAGCACAGATAAACACTTCATTGGTAGGCTTTCTTATGACATTTCACAATACTGTGCCTATGGAAGTGGTGGGGAGTTATCACCTAGCTGTCAACGGCTAGAAATATTTGAAAACACTTTGGAATCTGCAGTGACTATGTTGAATGTTGTATCTGTGGGCTTTAGAGCAATAGGTATAGTCTAGGCGTAGTTTTCATATATATATATATATGTGTGTGTTCAATTGTCTATATATATATATGTATATATATTTTATATATTTTATATATTTTATATATATATATATAAAATAGTCTTCCCCCTTGTACTCTCTGAGGTCCTGTTGTTCTATCTAGGTGCTACCTGCCATGGGGTGAGGGTAAACCCGTGCCATGTGCCAACCAACAAACCTGGGGCATCTTAGGATAGCAGGAGAAAGATTGGTAGAAAACCCATTTCTGAAGTGGATTTGTGCCCTTGTAATCCTGATTAATTTTGACCCGTTGTGCTCATTTTAAACAGAGCATTACAGTAAGCGTGAACACAGCAAGCTCCGGGGCGAAACCAGGAGCTTAGCGGCTTTGGGAGGCTTAGCTGCAGATGGCATTTTAAGCCGGACTTAATAAATTGTTTCCATTAAACTTACCGGCCCACACATACTGGATTAGACCAGTGGAACAAAGGAGAGAGGAGAGCGTGCAGACGAAGAAGAGTAAAAACACACACACACACACACATATAACTGCCATCATGCACATCTAACTCCGCTAACATCTCTCTGAGGCCACATGAAAGGTGAAGACAGGGTTACTGTGGTGTTCAGGGAGAGAGAAGCTTTTGGACATGAATGCAAAATCCACTCACTTTAGATCTCTTGCTCGTCAGGGATGTCGGACCAATTTGCTTAATTGACATAGAAGTAAACAAACAAAAAAAAAAATGCATAAACCATTTAGCTTGGCAGTGGATTTAGGGCTTATCCTCTAACTGTTTATATATAAACACATTACCAGTGCTGTAGCTTAAGGATTTAGGATCTGGCCATACCCTTGCTTTTTTTTTTTTCTGTGGAGCCTTTTTGCTCATATATCCATCTCTGCTATTGTAGGAAATCAATTCCTTATGGTTGTACCCCGCCTCTCCCCTCTTCTATCTTGCCTCCACTGTACCTCCTTCCCCCATCGGCTCATGGCTTGCTCCCTAAGCTCTCATTATGTGCTACACAGTCCACGGTCCCCGTGTCGAATCGCTAATCAACCACCCTGTCTGCAGTCCTGCTCTCTCAATAGGTGCTGAGTGGCCTTTGTTCCGCCACTGCTGTTTGCTGCGTGTCAATAAAAGAGCTATGGCCTCCTCCACCTCCTCCTCCTCCACCTCCTCTTCCGTTACATGGGGCAGCCATAGCTACGGGCCTGCTCCTGCAGTGCAAGCTTACAGGAAAATGAAACACAGTCTCACCTGCTGGATTCTGAATGCCAGAGAAGGATGGTGATTGGAGAGGGAGCTGCAAGGTCTGGGGCAGGGGGGATTGAGGGCAGCTCAGGCATAGTGAAGTACATGAGAGAGCATGTTTGTATTCGGCCAAGCAGCTCTCTTCTGGCCAGGTCAGTGTAATGTATCACTAACCTCGGCGGCCGGCCTGACTGTTTGCAGCCTCTCACCCATTAAATAATGAATGGAGGTTGACCCTTTGACCAACTAATCAGCTTTTCACTGCCGCTGAATCAGGGTAGACTGGAGGTAGATGGAGAGTGTGGCTGGCTGGGTGGCTAGTAAGCAGGCAGCTATATGACTGGAGGGCAGACATGTTGCTGGGAAAACACAAGGGCTGCGGAGGCTTCGCACAGCCAGATTAGCAAGCGCTGGAATTGAAAGCAGCCATCACTGCTGTGGAATCTGAGCCTGGTGAATCTCACCTCCAGTACCTACTGTGATTTGTTTGACAAAGTCCAGGCAGCTTGCAGGAAATGCTTTCTTTATCAAGAAGGCCAATGTTCCTGTATTGACATTGCACTTATGGTTGGGCTCTGGTGTTTGGAGGTTTGGGCACTCGTACGTGACAGTCACACTATATGCAAAAGGGAGCTGGAAGTTGGTAGTGTTGGATGCATAAAAGAAACCATCCCTCTTGCTTCTAACACCACCTCACCTGGTACTGAGCTTGAACAGTGGCTCATCTGTTTTCCTGATTTGATTTAAATATTAACAAGGTACAAACTCTTTGCAGAGTACAGAAGGCAGATGGGTTTAGCTAACACTCAACGCTCAGGGATAGGAAATACTTGTGAGGAAACAGAAAACCAAAGAATATGCCTTGTTTCTTTATTAATCTTTGGGTTATTACTGTTCACAGACATGGGACAGCTTATGAGCTGGGTGATTTGTTTTTGGAGAAAGGGGCTGATATTAATGCTCCCTTTATTGATAGTGCTAATGCTGTTTGTGCAGCCATCCCTGTCGGAGAGATGAAAATAAATAGGGGGAGCTCGGCGGAGATAAGACATGTGTTTAATTATTAATTGAGCCATTACTGACAGAGATTGCCTTTTTTGATTTAAAGCAGGAAGGCCTGCTTCAGGGACAGAAAAAGCAATTACAGAATTCCCAGCTTGCACCGCTGCTGCCCATCGTTTCACTATACGCTGCAAGAGAGGAGTGAAAGGAGACAAAACACTCACACACACACATACACTCACACACATCCTGTTACACTGCGGTGTTCCATAAATTATTTTAATTCTTCTTCAATATTTATAGCGTTTTAAATTACGATTACAGCGTCATGTACTATTTATGCAGAGTGGCAGGCAGTCAAAGGGACCAAGCCACATTACCCACAAACCCTCCATGGCGTAGCACCTTAAAAAGCTGACAGGAGGGAGTTGTTTGGTTTTGTATGATTCAGGAAGTGATTTCAAACTGCACCAGTTCTTACAAGCTGCCTGTTCTCAAAGACAGCCCTGATTTTCTATGCACAGCAATTAGCTAGCTTGTAAAGTCGTTGCTGATATGTCATGCTATCCCCATGTGCACCCTGTGGCCCCTTCAGAGCACTATTATGTCCATTTGAAAAGTGTCTGCTCAGTGCAAAGAGCCCAGTGTGCATGAAATATTAACTGTTTAGAGTATTGGGTCACTGCTGGTTGAGCTTCAACCTTGAAATAGAAACTGTGTTAGATAGTCAATGTATTTCTCCCTCTTGTCTATGTTAGCCGTTACAGGTCAGAACGCTTGACACCTGTCAGTCAGTCCTATCAGCGCCTGTCATCTGTGTCAGCAAGCCCCTGGGTGGTGATCAGCTATTGTGACAGAAAATGGGAGTCACATTGAAGGCTGTGTGATTAGGCTCCATTGTGTGGCTCTGTGTTCATTGACTGAATATGGATTCAGCTTTAGCTGCAGAGAGGGAGCAATTGCAAAATCACTAAAAGCCATGAGGGAGTTTTAGGATAAGTTATCAGGGGCATGACCAGCATTTTGTCTGCTGAACTTTCACCATGCATCTTCAGTTTATAATGGCAGGAGCATGTCACCCCTGAGCTGTGCTTCCCATCGTACTGTCAAGCACAGGTTGGCATATAGAGAGGGTTTCACAGTGTATCAGATAAAGTCAAAGTAAATATATTGAATCACCTCAATACTGAGCATTACTGTGTAGCCTCAAAGCCATCTCCCATACACATCAGAGACCAGTGCTCCCCTGAGGCCTTTTAGTGCTGTCTCTTCAGTTCAGGTTAAATGATAAAATGCCAGCTTACTGCCATCCTGCCCTTTTCTCACACATGATACCCCTCACCTACTACACCTCAGCCACCACATCAGCAGCAGCGTTAGCACACCATACTAGGAAAAAAAAAACGCACATGTGAATTTTTTCCGTGGCTGTAACTCAGAGGTGACACTTACACCTCAGATGACATTTCTGTTTGTGCAGCTATCAGTTGCAAGCACATAGCATGGAGAAGACATTCTCAATGTCGAAACCAGGAAACAGGAAAAGTGTAATCAAGACAAAAGGTTGAGATCTTTGATATGATGAGTTTTTTGGCTGAGCTGCAAAGCATTGCAGAGAGAAGATAACAAGACTGAATGCTGAACACAACCCCTCTTAGCAGTAGCCTTGCTGTGGTCTAGTTAACTAAGTCCTTCACTGTAAACCACGGTGTGTGTAGGAAGACAATTCTTCACCAGTGAGTGAGGAAATCAGAGGATCCCTGACGTGGGAACACTTTTTGGCAGGTGAGCTGCAGCCCCTGCAGTTAGTTGACCAAGTTGTGAAACACAAATTGACTCCAATCTCAACAAGTGCCACTGGTGAAAATGGATGTAGGTCTCTTGTTTGTTTTGTTTTGTTTTGTTTTTTTTGTGGTTTTGTTAAATTTTTTGGTTGTTTTTTGTTTTTGTTTTTCTTACAGGGGATAAAGTGAAGAATTTAGAGAGGATAAGTCTAGAGAGTAGTTGCTCTCATCACATCTCCTGTCTAATCTTAATCCTCCTCCTCCTCCTCCACCGAAGGCACTGCCAGCTGCAGTGTGGAAGGCATTTCCATTGTTTACTTGCGAGAATACATGACCAGCGTCTTATCACTGCTGTCAGGCCTGAAATGTAAAGCGTGTCGCCTGTGATCACTTGCAGGTTTTCTTGTTTTTAATCCTTTATTCCCAACTCCAGTCATTCTGCCAGCAAGAGTGGGTTTTTCCCCCTCCCTGCATTCGTTTGAAGATCCCAGTTCCACACTATGTGCGTTTTAAGCTCATCTGTGTTGAGCGGTTCAGAGCCAATGTTGTTTGCAGATGAGGCTGTAACGCTCATTGACAAAGCCAGATGGTAGGCGATTGTGGCCAAACACGACGCTTGGATAATGTACAATCTCTGGCAAGGGGACAGTCGTCAGCCTAGATGGATATTACAAACATGCTTGTAATGGATTGGACATTTTGGGAAGCAGTTCACACAGGCTTATAAAGATGGGAAAACCATTGCCAGGAACAGAGCGGATGTAAAATGCCTCAGATTCCATGACGGACAAGGACGTCCATGCATCAGAAGAATGTGCCAGAGAGGATTCTGGGGAGAAAGTAGATGAACCCAGGAAACAAGATCCCAGATCAAACAAAAATATCGCCCTGCCATATAAAGTATTTTCCAAGTATTTCTAGCTGGGTGGTCCCTTTCCAGTGTTTGCTCAGTATTTCTGAGCCCTATACCTTTCCAGTCCATAGTCGCACCCATGTTTCTATCAGTGGCTTATCAGAGACACTCTGTCTAGAAGCATTACCACAGGCTTGGACCAGTGCAGTATGTTTGACAGCCCTGGGTTTGGAGACGTTTGTGATAGAGCCTAGCTATTAGCCTTGAACTCAACACATGGTGAAAGCAGTAACCTAACACGTACTGCTGAGGAAGGGCTTGTGTTTTTGTCCCGTATTTCACTGGGCGTGAGCGCCATTAATCGTCCCAGTGTTTGTTAACAGACAGGCGTTAATTCACTCAGGCACAGGGGTCTGCATTTTGGCCATTTCGTGGTGGTTTAAAAAAAAAAAAAAAAAAAAGAACATGCACAGTGTTGTCTCCTCCAATATTCAAGCGGTCATCTGTTTGGCTGTTGTTTTTGGCTACTGGTGAATTCCCTGCGCTGGGCCCTGGTAGTGAGGCCCCTAATGGCCTCTGACTCACTGTAATACCCCATTCAGCAGAGCATGGGCTCCAACCTCCCTGGCTGTTGGGTTAGTGCTGCTGTGTTGAGGGGTGAGCAGCAGGACTGGGATTTCACTGCTGTTTGCTTTGGGAAGGAGCGAGAGAGACTGCTCCAAAGCCACATGACCCATGGAGAAGTGTATACAGAGCTCCAGCAGCAGTATCGACCAGGGTTAGACTGATAAATGATCTTGCTGATATTTGCCTTTTGTTATATATTATTATTATCTTTTTCCACCTCTGTATAATACAGTTTCATTGCCAATATTTAAATTAAAGCACTGATCAGCACTGTAGTCTTTGTTTTTATAAAGCCCATAACCTTACTTGAGGTGTTTGGATTATAATACACTTACTGAATGCATTTAGTAGTGATACTCATAATGGGGTCAGTTTCAGTGTTCCAGAGGGCATCTGAGTTTTTTTTAATTTGTGAAATCTTTAAATACATGGACTTTATTGGCACACAAATGTAACTTTTAAACATATTTGGGAGCATAACCAAACACCATTCGTCTTCAGACTCAGTCCAACATTATCAGCACTGATATCGACCATCAAAAGACCACATCTGTTGTAACAGTGACAAATTGCATTGAAATCGTGGCTCCCTGTGTTTTTGGGAAAAGATCAATATACCGCTATCACTATCACTAATGATACAGATATTGACTCATCAACTTTAAAATGCGGGGCAAGTGCTGAAGTGCCCTGGGCTCCTTATCAGCTGTGGCACACTGTATTAGTGAGCTGGGTTAGCGCAGCACTGACCTAATCCTGGTAGCAGGTGTCACTGGAGCCGAGGTAGAGTGGACATGTTTTTCAGGGGGATGAGCCATCTGGGTCTTGATACTTTATGGTGCTTAAAACACGCTCTCAAGTGTGACACTCCCAGCACTTACCTTTTAGCTGCACACAATAATCTAAGCGCTGGCTGCTAAAGGGAGAGAGGAGGCTTTCAGGAGGAGAGAGATTTACAGGGTTTGATGTGGTGTGGAGCCTCCACTTCGACACGGATTCATGAAACAGCCAGACACACTTGGCGGTTTGATTTTGATTCCTCTAACTCTTTCAGTGTTGTTTTTGTCATCTGCAGTCTGAAATATGTCGAGCAGAAAGGAAAGTGTGTTTGTTTTGTTTTGTTTCTGTTTTTTGCTTTTGTGCCAGCCTGCCTTGCTCGACACTTTTTCTGGGGCCTTGTGTTGTTGTTGTGTTTTGTTTTGTTTTTTTTTTTCTTCCTGGTGTAGTCTGTTTCATCTCGCAAGTGATTTGGCTCGTTTCAGAGTCCAATTTCGCTCCTGTTTCACCGTGCACCCCCCCCCTTCTCACAGACATACTCACATTCACACATTTCCCCAAACTGACATGCCGCCTTCACACTCCAAACAAATCAATTCTTCACTTGCCACACTTGAAGCGCCACGGCGAAATGCGGCAGCTCATAGCAGCCCTGAAAATGTGCAGGCTGTTTTTAGGTTCCTTGTCCACTAAGACTCGAGGAGTTGAGACCCAGATTCTCCTGCATATGTGTGTGTGTGTGTGTGTGTGTGTCAGTATGTGGGGCTGGGGCTTAGCGGAGATGGGAGCAGACAGTAGTGGGTTTGGGTTAGCAGCAGCCCCCCACAGGTCAGGATCCAGGCCTTGTCTCCATTAGTTTACCTGACACAACTCCCTGCCCTCTGTTCTCTCTCCCCTCTCCTCTGCCTTATTAACTAACCTCTCTCTCCCTCTTTCTCCCCCAGTCTGGGTCACTTTATCCCTTTTTCTCTGTCATGCTGTCTCTCTCTAATCAAGAATGATGAATGGGGTGCAAGGAAGGACATTGAATGTTTGCGAACCTGATACACCCTCTAATTGTCACTCTTTTCCTGTGGTGGTCGGAAGGGGGGGGGGTGATTTTGAGGAGGCTTTTGTGTGTGTTTGTCTAACTAAGCTCTGTATGACAGCTTTTTCCAAACATCTCCACCTTGGTCTGCTAAGTCAACCTTGACATGTAATTCATCACCCCCCACCCTCTCAAAAAAAAAAAAAACAGACTCAGACTAGAGCAAGAATTGTTTTAAAGTCTACTTTCAGATATCACAAGCTCCGACTGCTGCAGAAAAAAAGGCTTGTAGCTCATAAGAACGCGGCTCTTTTGGCATGTAGCCATTAGAAGGGGAAAATGGCAGCTCTAGCCTAGTCTTCAACAGCTGCTGGGTCTCCATCTGTAAGCCTAATTACCCAGCAGCACCCCAGGAGCAGCTCAGCAGCAGGATCCTCCTATAGACGAGGCATTGATTACATCAGTGGGTCTATACCGGACGGTGCTTTTCCCTGGGGGCCTACAGATATGTGAAACTTAACCCCAAGCACTTTCATGCACACTGGGGTGCTATCTTTAGGACAAATAGTCCACTAAGATCTTACCCTGTTGCATCCACCGTCCCTGTGAGAGAAATTTCACATCAACTCGAGATCATGTAGAGATGCTCTACAGCAAATAGCCAGTTCAAAATGGCTCTTTTAAGTGGTCAAACTACATTTATGATGAGCATTCGAGTGTACTGAATACTGATTAAATTGCTAAATTGATGAATTCATTTATTTCATTGATAAAAAAAATGTAATTATGCCAAACATCCACTGTTTGTGGCTTCTTCTCAAATGTGAGTTTTATATTCTTCGTAAATCAGATATCTTTTGGACTGCATTAAGCAAAATGCATGTTTTGGCTGGAGTTTGGGAAGTTAAATTAGGTACAGTATTTTCCAATGTAGCTGTTTGCCGATGCCGTAGTTACAGATCGCTTGGTAACATTGATTGTTTTTAGTTTATTATTTTTTCCACCCTGTGCAGTGAAATTCCACTGGCATGCTGTAACGTACAGTTTAAGAGATACACTGACAGGCTCTTGAATGACAAGAGAAGTAGCCCTGAGCTTTAATCAGCATGTTGAAGATCAGCAGCCCTGCCCTGTAATAACAGGATGCTTCAACGTGTAAACATGACAAGAAGGAGAAATGTGGTGGTTGATTGATGAACTAACTACCCTGGCAGTTGTTGATAAAGAGATATTTGTCTGTAGTCTTTGCCACCTATAGAAAAACTAGCTGCGTCCACATTCTTGGCTATCAGAGGGAAGTATTATATGACGTTACAAAAATGGCTGCAGTATTTGCATGAAGCAGGTGAGTAGCTCATGCGGCGTCTTAGTCTAAACCACTGCTTGTGATACTCATGGTGACAAAAAAACCTGTATCTGCAAAGCACTTGAGGAAATATGATATGTCGGCAAAGATGTTTGTCCTACCCCTTTCATGGCGCTAAACTGCAACGGCTGCATATGTCAAAACAGTGAATGAGGTATGGTGAACGGTTAGGAGCTGTCAGTTTCCAATTGTTGCTTTGCTTTCAGAGTGGGGAGTGAAAATGGAGATGGAGGAGGAGGAGAAGAAAAACATGCAGGCTCTTTCAGCCCACTGTCATGCCACTTAGGATTTGTTGAAGGATTTTCACCCAGCCATTTCCCTTCCATTGAGAAGTAATCAGTACGGCACTGAAAGATAATATTATATCCACTTAGAGGCATGTGGGCTTCATGCATGTTCATACATGAAATGAGGCTGGAAAGCAGTGCCTCTGTTTACGTTGCTGAGCACTCACCCCCTCCATTTCTGCTTGGACTTGAAGCTTCCTGGCAAAAGCTCCCGGCCTTTGTGTCTTTTATATCTCATTCTTTCTCACTCTCTCTCTTTCTTTTCTACCCCCTTTCCTTCCATTCTCTGTGGATTGTCAGCCAGCTGGTGGGCTAAAAGAGGATGGTTTCCTGTGGGGCACCAAAGTGATACTGTTCAGGCGTTATGCGAGCTTAAGTAAAGCTGACACGCTGCTCAAGAACTACAGCCCACACTGAGCTCCACAGCAGCCCGTGGAGAGACTCAGAAAAGGTCTTAAAGGTATGGGAGACACAGGGAGGCTGCTACTGTCCACTCACCGCTGTGCTGTGATGTGGGAAGTAGGAGTTAAGTCCTTTATTAGAAGTGGCAGGCGTTGTCTCCAGTCACCTCGATAATTGCAGCAACACGTCCACCGCCGTAATCAATTGAGACAGCTGCCACTGCGGCGTTCAAGTCCATAAGGCGGGCGTGTCATGCTAATTAATGAAATGATAAGGCTAGTGCTCACAGCATTGCACAAATAACTGCTGAAGGCTCCGCTTCTTTTCAGCACAACATTCATCCTTAAAGTTCAGATCGCCCCTCCCTTCCCCTGCCTGTTGGCTGTCTGTCCACAGTGGCCTCAGGGTAAGAAGGGTCACCAGGGTCAGTGACAGTGAAAGGGGTCAAATTCCAGGCTGGCAGGGTGGGCCGTGCCAGAGGAACCATTAGACTTGAGCTTTTCTGTTGAAAGTTCCGAGATGTCCACCCTTTTATTTGGAGCAGCCCAGTGGCACTGACCTTAGACGACCTGGCTGTGTTCATAAGAAGCTGAGACTGATGGCTGTCCCAGAGCACATGAGCTCTGCTAGAAATGGCTCTGCAGGGGGATGGGCCCGGAGGGAGATTTAGGGAAGAACAGAGAAGTGTGAGTGCGGAGGCGTTTCGCCTCTCTGCAGCACATTATAACCAGGGGTTAATGAAGGTTTAACCTAGCTCTCGGATCACCACTGGACCGTATATGACATGGAAGGATTTGGACAGTCAACAACTAGACCTCTGTCTTTCTCTCTCCCTTTCCTTTCTGATTTGAATATGTGCTCCCCACAACATTGGCGTAAGTGCCATGAGAGGTGAACAGCATATGTGTCCTGCACCATATGGCTGGAGTTTGAATTGGGATCCGATGTGCACAGGAAAAACTGATTCATCCCACAGCTTGAGCTGCCAGCTCTCTGAAATGAACATTAGGTTCTCAATTTATGCCTGGGCTTCGACTGTAAACGTGTTACAGCTTAACACCCATCCCCATTCTGCTGCCATCCACTCCTTTTGTCAGCTGCAGCGAAGAGACAGAGAGAAATAATTGAAACGTGCCAGCTGTCCCCACTCTTTAGCTATCTTGGCCAGCTTTCTCCTCGTCCACTCCCCCATTAACATCTCTGAGTGATTTGCAAAAATGTCGCCTTGGCTCCCCTTGTTACCAGCTTGGAGATGCTCGAGGCAGATTAAATAGTGTGAGGGAAAGCAAGCCATTGCAAATTTCTCCTATGATTTTATTATTAGCACAATGATTCAACACTGCTCAGCCCTTCTGTTCCTCTCATACAAAATCATTTTGTTGAAATCACCCTGCCTTTTTTTTTTTTTTTTTTATGACTGAATACCTCACGGCAATGAAGTGTTGATTGGCAAGACTGCGGTTTCCTGCCTTCTGCTAGTATCTGTTAAAGCCATCTTCCACAGTCACTCACTCGTGAGCTAAGCCTTGGCTCTGTGCAGATTGCTTGTCTAGAGAGGTACAAAAAACCAAATCATTGTGAGCTCAACCGTCAAGAGCAGCAGAATATTCTGTCAACCAGAGCCAGCAGGAGACGGATCAAGGCAGCGTGCATTCTCACATACCTTCTGCATCCTCCAACGTCTTTCAGCAGATATGCCGCTTTATTTATATATCTATCTGTTCATGTCCTTATTTTATCAGTGCCCTGACTGTTTATACTTTGACAAAGCCGTGAAGGGAGTGAACCGCAGTGTTTGCCTAGTAAATGAGAACACCCAGTGGCCTTAAGCTTCCCTTAGCCCCCGACGACCCCCCCCCCCTTGTCACCGGGCGAATTTGCATACCCTCGTATCTAATCTGAAAAGGCTTTTTGCATACAGGTTCTATTTCCATGGCAGTTGTATATACTGGCATCGGTGTCAGCATGGAGCAGGTAATTTATGTAACACGCTGGTTTGCATGCACAGCATTCGTTTGCCGAGGGTTTTAGTTGGAGGCCAGATGAAAATATTCTCTAGGGCTCTCGTCTCATTCGTGAGGTCGTTGGGTCCATTTGCAGGTAGCCAGGTGTGTGTTTAAAATAAAGTGGTTAAAAAAAGCTTCAAAGTGAATGCTTTTTAGAGGCTACAGTTTTGCAGCTCAAAGCATTTGAAAGCCAAAGTGTGCCGTGCTGTCCTTTGGGGCTTCTGCATTGTGTTCTTTACATGGCATGTGTCAACAGAGCGCACTTTAGAGGGATATCCTGCTCACAGCAAGGAGCCACTTTATCCTTTATTGAGGTTTCCTGGATGATGACAATTAGCCCATCCCAGTCCAGCTCAGGGCCAAGCCATTCCAGACAGGTCCAAGTCATTCCAAGCAGGGCCATCTGGCTGCATAAAGGCCACAGAGGACCAGATCTGTGCCAGCTCTCCAGATGTTCCACAGGGACAAACAGGGTCACAAGTGAAGGATATCGGAGGCAGGAACAGCTGTGTAGCGACACTGTGTTCACCCCAGATTCCCCGCTGGACACATCAGTCATCACCAGTGAATCCCAGTGGCCTGTTGTCCGTCTGCTACCTTAGTCCTCGTGTCCCTCCTCTCTCCACCCCTCCAACCCACAACCCCATATCACTGCAAACCCAGGCACGTGCGCACAGGGCAAGGCCCAATTCCCCTGAGTAAGCAGGGCCACAGGAACAACTATAAAAAGATCAATAGTGGGATGAGATGTCATCTGGTGAGCAGACCTGCCAACACTCCCCCAGGGAATCTCCCTGTCCCCCCGGTGCACTAACCCAGCTAACGGGAGAGATGGGAGGGGGGGGGGGTGCCACCCCCCCACCATCGGGCTGCCCTCCAACCTGCCTGACTCACTCGCACCATCTGCTCAGGTTTGTGGGGCAGGGCTTCAGGACAGCACATTTTTTTTTGTACAGACACTCGAGTGGCATTTGTTTCACATGACTGCCTGTGGCTTGCCGACTGTCTTCCTCAGTATGTGATTGCAGGGAAAGTGTGTTCCATGTCCTGAGGAAAAGAAGAACAAAACAATGCCGAATTTGTCAGTTTGTTGAGATGCTCGAAACTCCAGTTGACAGTTGTGTGTGGTTTTGCGGTGAAGGGACGGTGTTTGTTGAAAAGCAGCAGTGATTTTGCTACATATAGCCCTCAGGTGACGTGTCAGAGAAGCATTCGTTTCATCTTGTTATCACTGTGTGTTATTTTACACTCAAGATGGCTGCTGCTGAAGCACTCAGAAAAATGGGGGTAAAGTAATCTATTATGTTTGAGTATTCATAGTAACAGGATTTTCTGCCATCAATTGTTCCCTGCTCTTGACTTGTGTGCTGCTAAAGAAGCTGAAGCACCGACAGTGTAAGGAGCTGTCACACAGTAACTCTGTATGTGTACTTACATAACTAGTGCACATCGTAGCATGTTTCTATCAGTTCAGAAGCAGAGAAAAAATAATTGAAATTTATCTACCCTTTTGCTTTCTCTGGCACATTTGGTCTGATGTTTCTTGCTTTGTGCTGCCCTTCACCAAAATGAAGACATTGGAACTATATTTGTGTGTGTGTAATGTGCCCAGAATGAAAACTTTTTGTGTGTGTGTGTGTGTGTGTGTGTACATTTTCTGTTGTGTGCATTCGTGCATGAGTGCGCAAGTGTCTTAGCTTGCAGAGTGATTTTAATGAGGGACGGGTTGGACTGAGCTGATACCTCCCTGCCTCCATTAGAGCCCATTAGAATCATCATTAAGATAACCCAGCGCTCGCTGTGGCCCTGGCTTCCCAGCATTAGTATTAGAAGCCCCTCTCTATCTCCTAGTGGTCGTGGTGAGACTTTATTCCATATCACTCGCCTCGCATTGTGTCTGGGAGAACAGGTTGCCACGGCAACATCACCCAACGGCGACATTTCGACTGTGGATATTTGCTTCTTCGCCTCTGTTTGTCTGTCTGTGCCTGTCTCTCTGTCTTTGCCTTCACTCTTCCTCTTTCTCTTTTGCTTGCAGGAAGAGTGCCTGACAGTTTAATCCAAATCCCAGACCCCTATAAATTTGGAGGTCTATATACACCCAGACCCCAGAATTCATTTGAAAATCGTGACACCTTAGCCAGCCCCAGTTCTCCCATAAAATGCAAAGAGCAAGGGAGGGGGAGCTCAACAATAAAAAAAATAAAAGCTCTGCCCTGCCTTTTTATTGGTCTTTTTATGGGTGTTAGGATCCTTGAAAGATTAAGCAGGCTGTTAATAGGGACTGGATATTCCATTAGTAGGCTGCATATCGAGTTCTCAGTGGCTTGACAGCAGCTCCCGGCTCTTCTCATTTTTTGTTACCGTTGAGAGTGCCCGTGGAGCTTTTTTAATTGCGGCGCTAGTAAGCCTTCTGACTGAAGTACTGCTGCATCTTAGCTGTAGATTAGAGCCGCCTAGAGAGCCTCATCTGCAGCAGACTGTCTTCTCTCTTCCTCCGTCTCTATCTGTCTCTATCCGTGTGTGAGCGTTTTCTTTCTCTGATTTTTCCATGCATGCGATGTTTCTGTGCTTAAAACGAATTCCACCACTGGCAGCTTTGATTAGTTCAGAAGCTATAGTGCTGTTTTCTCTGTTGCCGTTGTAGCACCACCATCTCCTCAAACACCATTCCTTTGTTGCCCGTTTTCTTTTCTTTTAACTCTGGGAGAAGTAGAAGATCTTCTTCACCGAATATCTTTTCTTTTTCATTAAGATTCACAGGGGCTTTGAGATTCTTTGTATATGAAAGGTGTCAAGATGCTGCATTTTCTGCCACTTTCATTTTCCTGCTACAACAGCATATAATTACAGTCATTAAATTGCAACAGCCTAAGTATGAAAAGTCGTTGTTCAGTGGAATGCGGATCATAAAGGTTTCTTGTCTGTTGAAAAGACCCCTGATGAATGGTAAAAGACAAAGTGGCCGAGTTCAGAGTGCTTTGCCGCCGTTTCCCAAATCCCCTGAAAGATCAGGGAGGGAGGATAGAAAAGCACAGTGGCAGAGAGGCCAAGATAAGAGGCCATGATCTCTCTTCACAGCACAATTGAAACATAATTATTTCATGCCAGATTGTGTGCTCAGCAAAGCCCTGAATAGGGGCCGACATTTAACTTTAATTAGCTGTGATTTATTCATACTGACTGGATCGCGAGGAGAAATTGGATCATCTGATTATAGTCAAGCATGAAAATGACCTGATTAAACACTTAATGGAACCTAGGGAGAGGGAAACAAGAGGAAGCTTGGGCAGAAGACATGGGGACAACACTGTAAAGGAGGAAGGGGAGCTGTGTTTTGCTTATTACTGATCATCTGTACTCTTCTAAATACACAAGATAGCAAACAGCTATCCCTCTGTGGCTGTTATTTGGCATCAGGTGTTTTTTAATCAAACCAGGACATGACTTGACATCTGAGCTGACCAACACAGATGAACTTTTTCAAACAGAGGTGTACAATTTTTCTTCTTACATTTTGCTGTTTCTTTTATTCTCAGGTGTGCCAACGAATGAGAGTCCCGAGTCCAAGACTTGTAGTTCAGCCAAAGTATCAGGGCTCCAGCGCAGCCAGGAGCAAAGCAACAGTGAGGTGCCCTTTGCGCCTCCCGTGCCCAGCCCCACCCCGGCTTCGGCGCCCACGGGCTCCCCTGCCCCCGCTGCAGCGGCGGCCCCTCCAGAGCCTCCTAGGTCGCGCCTCCCCACCCCACCTCCTCCCAGTGTCAAGAAGGAGCAGCAACCTCCGCCCCCTGTCCCTACCCCTCCCCTGCTGAGGGCACCACCCCATCCCCAGCCCCACCCTCCTCACCCACACCCACACCAGGAGCCCCGTGTTCTTCCGCCCCCACAGCACCACGCAGGGCCAGTAATCAGCCACCAGGTGCATCACCCGCTGCAGTACAGCAGCCTCCACGACATCAGGTAGGTTGTTACACATTTATGTTTGTGTACTGAGGCAGGGATTTACAAGACAGGAGGCATTTGCGCTTTATTAAAGATGGCTGCCCACTTAGAATTAGGAGTGAAGAACAGCCACAAAAAAAAAAACACACACTTACACTTTCAACCTTAGTTGCCCAGTTGAGTTATGTCTGTGTAAGACCACTAGGGATCTCGGTGCTGCTGACTAACAGTAAGGGAGCTGTCTTCACTATCCCTGATTCCCCTTATGTACCATGTCAGGGTGGAGTCACCACCACTTTTCCTTTAATGTGTTCTTGCCAGTCTCGTGGACACAGCAGTGAAATAAACTGCAGCAATTTCCAAATTAATATTTGTAGTCCAATGCAACAGGATACTGTGCAATTTATATTCTACACAATATTGACTGTTTTCAAGCAGATACTGATTTTCCGCCACACAAACTCGCAATAACCAGCTGTCAGATTTACTGTATTTCATTGAACAACACCCCAGGTACATACAGCACATTCAACTGTTTCCCGCTTTCTCAGATTCTGCCCTCACCCCTTTTTTTTAGTTCAATCTAAGAAGCTTTATTGGAAAATCATTCTTATGTTGTCCAAACAAAGTGTCAAACATATCAGTAAAGCTGAACTAATACTGAGCAACAAAGCCAGTGAACACGTATACAACAGATGGAAGCTGCAAAAGTTAGTAGTGCTTTCACCAAATGTATATTACTGCATTCCTACTGAGCGCTCAATAAATGAATAAAATACACTATGTATTAACTATCAGTATAAATTATTATTCCTTTAACAGACTACATTTTTATTTGCTTTGTCTCCCATTAAACCTTCAGCCACAGCAGCAGTCCAGTGGGTCTTCCCAAACAACACTTAACCCCATCCCCTCACCACCACCTCAGCGGGCTCCCATCCTCGGCCCCCGCCTTGCCTCTGTCCATAGCCAATCTCTCTACCTCGCATTATTCCTCCCTACGGAGCCCGGCCCATCGCCATCCGGCCATGTTTGCAACCCCAGCCACACTGCCTCCACCACCGACCTTACCAACCAACAGTTTAGTGGTGCCTGGGCACCCTGCCGGCACCCCCTATCCAGGTAAAGCCGCGCACCTTGGATGCTAGATGGTAGCTTGCCAGTGCAGACACAAACTCCTACGCTACATGGGAGTTTTAAAAAAAGACCATTGCTGGCTTTCAGTGTTTTAGATTTGATTCATTATTTTATGAAACATTTGGACAAAATAGCAAAGTCCTTCAAACAGTGGTAGTATTTACTATACACATTTCTGGCATTTCTTTATCAGAGTGTTTCATCTTTGAATACAGATGTGTAGTAGTATAAGATTTAAAAAATGCTCTGATCAGACTGTAACTTGGCTGCACAGCTCTACTGTATGTTACAATACTTTTATGTAACAACAGCAGCTCTGAGAAAAAAAAAGTACTTCTGCATGTTACCATACCAAGGCTTACTAACTGCAGCACTAGTCAACCTGTAATAATTAGTTAATGATTTTTCCAATGTTAATATCACAACATATGTGTTATATGATGTTGAAACTAGTCAAGTGTTCATGTATGATTTGCTGATCTGGTAAGTACTCATTTATTACATTTTTTAACTTATTTATCCTTTGATTCTTCGCGGTACAGTATACCCAAGCATATATTTCGTAATATTTCTAATGATGCATGTCATCATTTTTTCATTGCTAGATGTATGTAGGTTTATTTCCTCCTTTTCTGATTTTATACATGTAAGACTGTTACACTGTTACTGACTTTAAAAACACATTTTGGTAAATAAGGGTTTTGTCTTGTGATGAAAATATTGCTTCTAGTATTCTTCCCAGATCCCATTTTTAAAAATCACTTTTCTAGAGTCAGTCAGTGCTTATGCGTAGTGAATAGTAAATTATTATGTTGCATCTGTCTGAAAAGCAGTGTATGGAGCACATGAGATACTAAAGCTAGTGGAAAGACAGTAAGCCTATTAAAGAGCTCTTTCCCAAAAAGTCAGCATATTCCTATAATGTTCTGGCCATAAATATTGGGAATGTGGTCCACTTACTGTTGCAGCCGTAGATACCTCAAATAACCAATTACCAGTAATCAATAATTTGAGAGATTTCCAAAGAGCCTCACAAGCAAATCACCCTTTTGCAGCACCGAATGGAAATAAATCTTCAATAGTGCTGCTCCTCCCGCTTCACGGGTGGAGAATACCATACATCAATTT
Source organism: Toxotes jaculatrix (assembly GCF_017976425.1). Taxonomy (NCBI): domain Eukaryota; kingdom Metazoa; phylum Chordata; class Actinopteri; family Toxotidae; genus Toxotes; species Toxotes jaculatrix. Next base: position 22,737,534 of record NC_054400.1, read on the forward strand.
CTAAGATAGACTGTATTTATAGTAGCTTAGAAATTTTAAAAGGGGGATGAGGTCAGTGTATGAAGGCTTGGATGCATCATTGGAAAATGTCAGCTAACAACTGGGCAGTCGTCACAGCTGGAGACATCCTGAGCATACCACTGAAAGCAGCATTTTGACGTGCTGAAAAATGTCAGGTGTTAAAAACAATTGTGCACTCAGTCAGCAGTCTGACGCAACCTCAACTACCAGAATCGCCAGCAAGTTTTTCTCTTGCCAGCGATATGTGATTTGTAAGAATTTGATAATATGTTCAACAGTTTCATCAAAACAAGCAAGTTGATGCTGCAATAGAAGGAAACAAATGTCTCCAGCGATGATGGGTGTCTCCAAAATATGTAATAAATATACCAGTTGTGCACTGACTTTCTAATAGAGGGCAAGAGTGTGTGTGTTTTCTGCTGGGATGACTCTTGGTTCTCTCTTGTCTTTAGATACCAGCCTGTTGATATCATTCAACCAACCAATCATGTATTGCCAGCCTCATTCGGGGATTCTGATTGGCACATTGTCACAGGCAACTCTCTTACCACCACCAATGAGTCCCCACGTAGAAAACCCTCACAGCATGAGCTGGAGAAACAGAGAATGCCAGGTGACTATTTTCTTTCTTCTCTTCTACCCTTGTTGTGAAGACTGACTGGGCGCCCGTGCCTTTTTTTTTCTTGTGTCCCCCCCTTCCCTCCCCCCCACCCCTTTTTTCTTTTTCTTTTTTTTTTGTTTTTTTGTTTTGGTTTGGTTTTTTTTTTTTGGTTTTTTTTTTTTTTGGTTTTCCTCGCTCTCCTTTCTTGCAGAGCATGACCTCCTGAGGCAGGAGCTGAACAACCGCTTCCTGGTTCAGAGTTCAGAGCGGGGCCGGGGGCCGTCCGCCTCGCCGTTGGCCCCCGTGTCGCTCCTGAGGGCCGAGTTTCACCAACACCAGCACATGCACCAGCACCAACACACCCACCAGCACACCTTCACGCCCTTCCCCGCCAGTCTGCCCCCGGCCGCCATCCTCACCCCGCCCACCGCACCCCCCATGGTGCGTACCCAAGCCAGAAATGTGAGGATAAGTAAAAAACAAAAAAGCTCCCGTAACTTCCCACCCACCCACCCACCTGTCACCCTTCCGCAATCTCCTCTTCAATCAGTTCCTCCCTTTTTTTTCTTTATCCCTCAATTCACCAAATATGCCCCATAGCTGTAGGAACCCCTCCCTTCACAAACTATGACACTGATTCAGTTTGAATTTGACTCTGTGATTTCTGCGTACTGTCCTGCTGCTAAAGTCTGAGAAGCTGACGAAAAGCTGGGAGCATCACATCTGTTCCACTGTAAAAAGGAAAAATGTCGGGCAGATACGGCCCACTGGCTGCCACCTCCCATCACACACACACAAATGCACACTAGTGCATCCACTAATTTGTCCATATACGTGCTAGTTGCTGCTCAGGTTGGTCAAACCTGACCAAGCACATATTTTTGTCATGCTCTGCAACTTCTTCATCCATAGTTGAATTACATAGAAAACTGTGCATCCGCAAAATTCATCACTTTTCTTAGAGGCCCTTGTCTGACTTGTGGCATGTCTGCCAAACCAGCAGACGTTACCAAATTTCATTTAAATTATTCATCCTTTTCTTAACCCTGTGAGCCCGTACGTATCATATATGATACCCACATTTCTGGGACTCATTGCATCACCATCAAGCATAAACTTTGCATTTAACCCTTTTAGATGAACTCTTATGCTCGTATACTGACTCCTGGTGGACCCCCCTCACTTTTCCAAATGTTTTGACATGTGTGATACAAACAAAAAATATAATTAGAATTTATTTTTTTAATTATTTTTTTTTTACATTTTGTCAAAGGGACAAATAAAGAGTTCATATTTGAAAAATTAGAATTTTCTGACCATTCTTTCATAGTTCAGGTCTCACAGGGTTAACTTTGGCATAGATCTTACCATTCAGTGTTTGCTGAGGATCAGAAAAAGGGAATTGCCTGGAGGCAGGCTTTTCAATTGTCTGCATATGGATGCGTTTTAAATGGTTTCGAATGTTTTCATTTGCCTGTTAACAAAGAGAAACAAAGGCGCCATCAAACAGATCTGTGTGAGTGTGTATGCATTTCTACAGACTTGGATATTTCCTTGCAACGTGTGTGTGTGTGTGTGTTCATAGCTCAACAGCAACCATACACGTCAATGACAAATTCAAAACCCGGTCAAATAACTTCATTGCAGATGAATGGGGGATGACATCACTGCAAAACTGCTTTGGTAATGTTTCTAATTGCTTCCGTGCTTTGACTGCCATCAAGTCTGGGGGGGGGGGGGGGTCAGACACTGGCAGCTCTCAGATTAGTTCAGAGGAAGAAAGGTTATAACTATTCATCCATCATTTCAAATGCACAGCAATCTCTGACAGTCGATTCAGACGAGGGCCCCATTTGTAGCTTTTTGGCATTAGTCTAATAGATCTAATCCATCATGTCATGACCTCTGATTGAGAGCCTGTGGTCCCATTAAGGCCCTGCTCTAAGATTATCCCCATCCTGTACATTAGAAATCAAAGCTCTGGTATTTATTGCACAGTCTCAGATAAGTACAGAGGCC